>NC_060122.1:240673870-241282870 GCF_021461395.2 Schistocerca americana
CTTTGCTATTGCCATTATCCCTATGATGGCCTGTCTCCTGCTGGACCTCCACCTCCCTTTTCATTGACCATTTTGTGATCTATTGCAGTTCTCCATGGACTTGTCTTCTTGAGCAGCGTCTTGAGCCATGTCTCGATCATCTTTATTCATAGGGCATTGACTATGGCTTTCGTCTTTCCTCTGACAAAACCATTTGTATGAATTTCGGGTGGCACAATTGGTTTCTTCCACTGTCTTGGGCCTGTTGCTCTTCCATTTGTTGAAACTACAAGATTGCTGGGGCTCTTTCTTGGTCCCCCCACGTATCTTACATGGCCGCCCACTGTACGCTCTCCCTCAATGTCTTATATGTCCTCAGTCATACTTCCTGGGAAGCGGATCAGATCACCCTCCTCCATTTGTACCAGTCCCTTGTCTGTTCGAAACTAGACTATGGTTGTTTTGTTTATGCATCTGCACATCCGTCCCTCTTGTGCCGTCTCAATACTATCCACCATTGTGGCATCTGTTTAGCCACTGGCGCCTTTTACACTAGCCCAGTTGAGAGTCCGCATGCAGAAGCTGCCAAACTACCACTGTCATACCGCTGTGACTATCTTCTTAGCAGGTATGCATGCCACATGTCTGCCATGCCTGGTCCCCCAACCTATGCCACCTCCTTCGATGACTCCTTTGATCGCCAGTATGGGGCAAGTCCCTCTTCTCAGTTACCTCCTGAAGTTCACTTTCAACTCTTGCTCCAGCAGCTTAACTTCAAGCTACCTGCCACTTCCCTGATGGGTGTAAACCCTTCACCACCTTGGCTTCATATGGCGGCCTGTGTTCACCTTGGCTTTCATTCGCTTCCTAAGGACACTACTCCAGCCTTGCTCTATTGCCGTAAGTTTCATAACCTTTACATGGAACTTTGTGATAGTACCTTTGTGTACACTGATGGCTCTTGGAGTGACCGTAGTGTCGGGTGTGCCTTCGTCATTGGCACCAATGATTTTTGGCATTGACCTCTGGAACACTGCTCAGTATTTACAGCAGAGCTTTTCGCACTGTATCCTGCCATGCAGTGCATCCTGAGACACAGACTTTTCAATTGCATCATCTGCTCTGAGTCCCTCAATGCCCTTCAGAGCCTCTGTGTGCTGTACACTGTCCATCCCTTAGTGCAACGGGCCCAGGAAAGCTGTCACTGACTCAGTCTTGATGGAGCCACTCTGATGTTTATTTGGGTTCCTGGTCATGTCGATCTGACGGGAAATGAGGCCACTGATGTGGCTGCCAAGGCTGCAGTCCTCGTACCCTGGTCTGCTCGTTCTTTCATTCCCTCCAATGACCTTTGTGTTCTTGTCTGTCAACAGGTGGTCTGACTTTCGCATCACCACTGGTCCTCCCTTAGTGGGAACAAGCTCCGGGGAATTGAGCCTCTTCTAATGGCTTGGAAAGCCTCCTCTCCGTCCTCTCACCATGAGGAGATCATTTAGCTAGGTTGTGTATTGGGCACTGTCTTTTTAGCTATTGCCATTTGTTAAGTGGTAATCCCCCACCACTTTGTGCTCATTGTCTCAAACTTTGACAGTCCACCATTTCCTGATTTAATGCCCTTTTTGTAACCACTCATGTTCTCATTTATGTTTTCCGTCTTAGTTATCGGCCATTTTAGTGAACGACCATATTTTACTTTTTATCCATCATACCAATATGCCAAGGACAATTAATATTTAGTTCAGGACCTCCATTTCTCTCTGACGTATTTTATGGATCTTTCTCCAAGTCCAGGTTTTAGCTGTCTTTCCTTCTGTTGATTGGACTTAACATGTAGTCATTTTTAACTCTCTCTCTCTCTCTCTCTCTCTCTCTTTGTGTTCTACAGTTCTGGCATGGATAATTTTTACCTTTATATCATTTTTGACAGAAGTTTAAGCCCAAGTACACAATTATTATATATTACTTATATGTCAACAATTTATGTCTAACCATATTTGATTCAGTCACATATTATGTATTAACCATTTGTTAATGATTGGGGTAGTCAGCTCTGATGCTGTTCACCACTAGATGGCTTTACCTTCCCTTGCAGTGCGAAGTTGCTAGTTTTGTGTGTGCCTACATTGTAGCACCCCGTTAAACCAGCCCGTGTTTCATTCTTACTAGCTCAGCCATATCAATTTCCTGTCAAAATCATATTTACAGTTTCGCAATGAACCCCCACTATTATTATAACAAACACATGTTGTGTGGTATGCAGACTCCTATTGTACTTTCTCCATTTCCCTAATGCAGTCTTGTTCACTTTAAGATGCAATCTTGCTCACTTAAAGATGCCCAAAACTGATCATGACTGAATGAATAAAATATTTACAACTGAAGCAGTTAATTACCTGATTCCATTATCAATTAGGGTCCTAATGTCTTCATCCACCTGTGTTGGAAAGTTAATTACTGAGCTCAAATTGTAGGATCCAAATAAGGTTTCCAGATTATTTTTCCTGTTATAATCCCTCAGAAAATGTACTTTGAAATCATCACAGCCTATTAACTGCTTGCTGCTGTCTGACAGATAGCATAGTAAAGAATCCAAATTATTCATAAACAGTTCAAAATTTCCCAGTGGGTACCTATACATGGTTAAAATTAAAAGCAAACCACTTTCAGTATTAATTCATAAGTGCACATTTAAGTGTGTTGGTCACCAGAAAATCTAATGCCTCAGTGTTTTTGAACCTGTGTTCTGTCTTAATATCTGTAACACCTCCTCCTTTTTTAATGTAAGCCCTATGTGTGCAAGATGCTAAAATGTAATCTTTTATCTCCATTTCGCAATTGTAGCAACAGGCATGCCCTCATATGAGATATCATTTGAATTAGCAGCAGTCTTCTTAACTTGGTGTTCACAAGACCCACGGAAGTGGTAACCCAAGGCTAATCATGGTGCCCGAAGACCTCCACAAAACTCCCATTTGTGTTTGTGTAGTTGCTACTCCTATTTCTTCCGTGTCACCTCTAATGCTATAATTTCTGTCTTTAATCTGGCTGTTCCCTGTTCCACCTACTATGATAACCTGATCCTTATTGTAAAAATCTTTGCCAAGTTCCCTATGTCTCCTGTCACCTTATCTTCTCATTACTTGTGATCTGCTGCCCTGTTCTGATTCGTTCTGTACCATCAGTCTAACCTCTGCCATTGCTACTACCTAGCAGTAATACTATTTTCTAGCTACTCTCTGTTGGTAGTGATCTACACTTAGTGTCTTTGCTAGAAGTCTGCTGCACTCTACTGTGACTTAACAGTTTTATCCTACTTCAGGCAACAAATCAGATTTATTTGATACCGTAAGCTGATGAGTAAATGAAGAAGTTAAAAATCTGTTTCCCTTTTGGCCATGGCTTGTGCTCTTTACCCAGTTCCCACAATCTTTTTCCTCCTTCAACCTATCCAGTTCAAATTTTGCATGTTCTAATTCAGCCTGAAGGAACAAATCTTTGCTGTGTGTTCAGCAAATCTCCTGTCCTTTTCGCAAAATCTACAGTTCCATTGTTATCTGTGGTACTTAAATGTGTGGCTCCCTCGGCTAAAACACAAAATATATTATAGTGCTCAGTGTGCTTGCTTGTGAGACAAGAAAGTGATCCGGACCAACAGTTTTTAGGCAGTTTATCATTCTCTTTCCGGCCACAGAAAATATGCTAAACAAACAGTTAACATATGAACCCACACAGAACAAAATTTACACAATTCACAAACATGTGGCGTGCATGACTTCTCCCCCTAAGATAACTGATACTAAAGTGACAGGAAGGACATCTGGCCACAAATTTGCCAGTACTTGAGAACACGATCCAGACAACAAGTTCCAAGAAGTTCAGTGTCTGTAGTGGCAGTTTTAACTAACAACTGTTAACAACAGGTGTTCAACCAGTTAGTTATGAGCAGGCATTGTTAAGTAGTGGATGTGCGGCCATAGTGTATCAGCATTGGTGATCAGCATTGTCAGGTCAAAAATTGCATTACCCAGCTTGTTTCTGCCCAGGTCTGGCTGGTTCAGGAAGATGACTGGCAAGCAGCCGGTGACAGCTGGTGATAACAGCCCCATGTGTACGAAGGATGAAATGACTGTTGTCGTCATACATCTACATCTACATCTACATGGATACTCTGCAAATCACATTTAAGTGCCAGGCAGAGGGTTCATCAAACCACCTTCACAATTCTCTACTATTCTAATCTCGTATAGTGCGCGGAAAGAATGAACACCTATATCTTTCCATACGAGCTCTGATTTCCCTTATTTTATCATGGTGATCATTTCTCCCTATGTAGGTCAGTGTTAATAAAATATTTTTGCATTCGGAGGAGAAATTTGATGATTGGAATTTCATGAGATGATTCTGTCCCAATGAAAAATGCATTTATTCTGTCCCAACGAAAAACACCTTTCTTTTAATGATGTCCAGCCCAAATCCTGTATCATTTTGGGATAATACAAAACGTGCTGCTCTTCTTTGAACTTTTTCAGTGTACTCCGTCAGTCCTATCTGGTAAGGATCCCACACCGTGCAGCTGTATTCTAAAAGAGGACAGACAAATGTAGTGTAGGCAGTCTTCTTAGTAGATCTGCTACATTTTCTAAGTGTTCTGCCAATAAAACACAGTCTTTGGTTAGCCTTACCCACAACATTTTCTATGTGTTCCGTCTAAGTTGTTCGTAATTTTAATTCCGAGGTATTTACGTGAATTTACAGCCTTTATATTTGACTGATTTATCGTGTAACCAAAGTTTAATGAATTCCTTTTAGCACTCATGTGGATGACTCACACTTTTCATTATTTAAGGCCAACTGCCAATTGTTGCACCATTTAGATATCTTTTCTTAATTGTTTTGCAATTTGTTTTGATCTTATGATGATTTTATTAGTCGATAAATGACAGTGTCATCTGCAAACAACCTAAGACAGCTGTTCAGATTGTCTTCCAAATCGTTTATATATATAAGGAACAGCAAAGGGCCTGTAACACTACTTTGGGAAATGCCAGAAATCACTTCTGTTTTACTTGATGACTTTCCGTCAATTACTACAAACTGTGACCTCTCTGACAGGAAATCACAAATCCAGTTACATAACTGAGACGATATTCCATAAGCACGCAATTTAACTTCAAGACGCTTATGTGGTACAGTGTCAAAAGCCTTCCGGAAATCTAGAAATATGTAATTGATCTGAAATCCCTTGTCACTAGCCCTCAACACTTCATTTGAATAAAGAGCTAGTTGTGTTTCACAAGAACGGTGGTTCTAAACCTATGTTGACTATGTGTCAATAAACAGTTTTCTTTGAGGTAATTCATAATGTTCGAACACAATATATGTTCCAAAATCCCACTGCATATTGATGTTAACGATATGGGCCTGTAATTAAGTGGATTACTCCTAATACATTTCTTGAATATTGGTGTGACCTGTGCAACTTTCCAGTCTTTGGGTACGGATCTTTCGTTGAGCGAATGATCAATTGTTAAGTATGGAGCTAATGCATCAGCATACTCCGAAAGGAACCTAATTGGTATGCAGTCTAGAGCAGAAAACTTGCTTTTATTAAGTGATTTAAGTTGCTTCACTACTCCGAGGATATTTACTTCTATGTTACTCATGTTGACAGCTGTTCTCGATTTGAATTCTGGAATATTTACTTTGTCTTCTATTGTGAAGGCATTTTGAAAGGCTGTGTTTAGTAACTCTGCTTCGGCAGCATTGTCTTTGATAGTATCTCCATTGTTATCACGCAGAGAAGGCACTGATTACTTCTTGCCGCTAACATACTTCACGTACGACCAGAATCTATTTGGATTTTCTGCCAGGTTTCGAGACAAAGATTTGTTGTGGAAATTGTTATGAGCATCTCACATTGAAGTCCGCACTAAATTTCGAGCTTCTGTAAAAGATCGCCAATCTTGGGGATTTTGTGTCTGTTTAAATTTGGCATGTTTGTTTTGTTGTTTCTGCAACAGTGTTCTAACCTGTTTTGTGTACCAAGGAGGATCAGCTCCGTTGTTTGTTAATTTATTTGGTATAAGTCTCTCAATTGCTGCCGATATTATTTCTTTGAATTCAAGCCACATCTGGTCTACACTTACAGTATTAATTTGGAATGAGTGGAGATTGTCTCTCAGGAAGGCATCAAGTGAATTTTTAGCTGCTCTTTTGAATAGGCATATTTTTCGTTTATTTTTGGAGGACTTGGGGATTGCAATATTCAATCTCACTACGACAACCCTGTGTTCACTAATCCCTGTATTGGTTTTGATGCTCGTTATTAACTCAGGATTATTTGTTGCTAAGAGGTCAAGTGTGTTTTCAGAACTGCTTACTATTCGTGTGAGTTCATGAACTAACTCCTTGATATAAGAGCTGCAAGCTAAAGGAGATGTGGACTATCTCCAGAGAGCCAGTAAGGAATCACAACAAATAAGCAACTGAGTCAGATGTGAACTGTACTGACGGAGCAGCAAATTCACATGGTCAACAGTGGGGTCAGCCTGGTGGAGTTGCAGTGCAAGCAAGCAGTGACTTGGTGTCAACACGAAGCATCAGTTCCTATTACTGGCGAGCTGACTGTACCGGCATCTCGGCCCCTGGGCGGGTCATGCTGACGAGACACAAGCAGATGTTAATCACCATGTAGACTCTTGGATGTTGGTGCATAAGAAGAGTGTTGTGCCAGTTTTGCTTGACAGAAACATCAGCGTGTAGACTCTTGCGATTGACTGTGTTTCAACTTAAGCTGTGCTAGTTGTTCTACTGTTATATTGGCAGGCTGCTGCAAGGTGTAGGTTTTAATAGGAGAAGATTCTAACTGAATTGTATTCTCTGGGTGCACTTTATTCTGTTATTAGTTGTGCTAAGGGATTTTCCTTTCTGACATTTATATTGTTGGCCTTGTTTTCAATTACTGGACTGATTTACTTTGTCCTTTTACCAGCATTCCATTTGTACATTACCTCTTGTTTATCAGCTGCATTTGTATAAGTAAGTTTTGGAGATTTTGTTTTTCTGCTCTATTTGGTTTATTTTTGGCTATTGTGTTCTCAGCTATTCTAGCTATTTTATTTTTATTATTGTTCCTTCCAGCTTGTGTGGTTATTAGCAGTATGGTTGGCTGTTGTTTGATCCAATCCTTGTAATTGTAATGTTAAATTTATGTTAAATATTAATTAACGTGGATTTTGTAGTGCCACTATAATTTTGTTGGCAAATATGTGGGATACATGGTGAAGTACTGCAGTAGCCACTGGCCACTGGTGAGTGCAGAGTGTTGGCATTCTGATACCGTAACAGAGCTTTTGGTTTGGGCCATGTTCAGTTACAGTAATGCACATTATGGATAAGGGGATTTTTGCACCAATGTATTATAGTGGCTTTGCCAAGAACATGACTTAAGTGGCACATTGGCATAACAGATGTGCAGCTATCTTGTATAAGTGGCTTATTTTTGGTAGCAGTTTTGGGCATAGCCCAGCAGTTCAACCAGGATGTGGGGGCTACAACAGATGAGACGATCACATGGATTTGCCAGTAGTAGTCACGTGTTCAGGTCTCCATCATGTTACCAGCTTCCAGCATCATGTCAGCCCTCGAAACATAGTGCCATGGTGCAGCATGCTATCCCAGGCTCACTCCATCAGCAAGCAGGACTACTTTTCCCAGGAACGGAAGCTGTTTTCTGCCAACACAGTGGGTGTGCCTCTGGGCTACACGCCAATGGCTGCTAGGATGCAGTCATTCTTCACAAAGCTGGCTGCCACAACAAGATCCCCAACTGTCTATGTGCACTGCTGACATGAGCTGTTTGTGATGCACATACAATGAGCACAGGTGTCAGCAAATCTCTCTCTCTGTGTGTGTGTGTGTGTGTGTGTGTGTGTGTGTGTGTGTGTGTGTTGGAAACAGTATCATCGGGACCCCCTGAGTTCACAATGCTGTTTATCATGATACTTCATGGTTGTTAGAGCGTGTTTATACTCATTCAACAATTTTTCAACTTCAGCATAAAATACTGCATTAACAAAAAGATAGGCACTCTTGTAGATACATTGTTTTGACTTTAAACATCTTGGTGCTCTGGGTAGTTACATTTGATGTAGTAGGAGTAACAATAACATGGAATGCACTTCTAAACAAAATCTATTTTGCCTAATTCCATTAAAAATTCTTAACAATTTGTTTTAGGGATTTTACAGTGCTTCAAAAAATGGCTCTGAGCACTATGGGACTCAACTGCTGTGGTCATAAGTCCCCTAGAACTTAGAACTAGTTAAACCTAACTAACCTAAGGACAGCACACAACACCCAGCCATCACGAGGCAGAGAAAATCCCTGACCCCGCCGGGAATCGAACCCGGGAACCCGGGCGTGGGAAGCGAGAACGCTACCGCACGACCACGAGATGCGGGCTACAGTGCTTCACAAGTTAATTATATTGTCATTTGATTTTAAACAACACAAAGAGTAATTGCCATATATGAAAAACAAAACATAATTATTTAACAGAGAAATTTGGCAGACTGCCACACAAATAGAGAAGTTATTTTATTCTATTTTCACTACCAGTGTTCGAAATTCAATATGCCATCTCTTCAGGCCCCATACGCACCTCTCCAGAACTATTGATATCGGCATACTGAAGCCATCTGTTCTGGATGTTGTGAGTTCTCAAGTGCATTTGAGAATTCGTGACATGCGGAAACAATGGCCTGTTATGCCAACATCAACATTAGTTTGTGTTTCTTCATCAGGTGATATATTTATCATTAATGACCTGTAGAAGTGATGGCAGTGCTCTGGTATGGTACCCATGTTGCAAAGATCTAGAGGAGCCTTAACCTTTTCTTTCGGTATGGGAACTGCAGATGAATACAAAGGCTGAAGTGAGAAATATTCTTGCAACCTTGTTTTAGCTATGCAGAATGTTTCCGTTATTTTAAACTCTTCAGAAGTATTGTTCCTGTATTTAAATAAATGTGTAGAGTTTTCTTCTTGATTCTGAAACCAGATTGTCTTGAGCCAGTTGACGTTATTTCCATCAGTGTCAGCTTTTCTTTTCTTAATTTTCTAGCATCTCATTTCTGGGAAGTCCAGAACATCCTTCTGCTGAACTTCAATACCATGGTATTCTTTTATTTGTCATTCTGGTGGCAGAGAACCATCCTGATGGATCAAATATGTGAAACGTTTTATATTTTACTCTATTGAGGCATGAACTGAGTCACACTCCGTTTGTGCGTCCTGGCTTAAAGGATATATGGTTTGTTACAGGAATAAGAGGAGGAGTCTTTAATGTCCCATTGACAACAAGGTCACTGGAGATGGAGCACAAGCTTGGATTAGGGAAGAATGGAGAAGGGCAGCGGCTGTGCCCTTTTGAGGGAACCATCCCGACATTTACTGTAAATGATTTAGCGATATCACAGAAAACCTAAATCAGGATGGCCAGACATGGCTTTGAACTGTTATCCTCCCAAATGCGTGTCCCATGTGCTAACCACTGCAATACCCCACGTGGTATATTACAGGGATACCAACTGCTCAACAGCAAATTGAAGCATAGCAGACATGTTTGTAATTTTTCCTCCCTCTCCACAAGTATTGGAAAAGAAATTCCAGTTGTTACCATTTGTATTTGGTTCTAGAAAATTAAATGAGCATGACCCAGTTTCTACAGTTCCACGTTTGGCTGTCCACGTCTGGCATGCACAGCTTCTCTTGAAACTGTTTTATACAGACAGGTTGTACACAGCAAGCCTTTGTTGACAGAACAATTCCATAGCATCTGTCTTTGAACTGTAGCAAATAGCCTCCAAATCAAATATGGCTAAATGGGCTTTTCCTGATACAGCTTCCAACTTTAAGCTGTCTCTTCGTTCTCAAGCTAAACACTTTCAATCTACATGAGCCTGAACAGTGAATTTCTTTCTATGTGGCATTCATATAAGAGAACCTGTAGCATGTATCAGACATGTCATGTTCAGGCACTTGGAAGGATAGGTTAAATTCTGTATTAAATATGTTTCAATAAAAAGATCCAATATCAGGGGTGATGTTATTATTTTCATAAGTTTTGACATACATTTGGTAAATTTTTTGAAGATTTAGCTCATGAGACAAGTACACTTTCCCAAAATCCTTCGTAGCATAATGTGTGTGAAGGGAGTTTTTGAAAGGTATTGATTTCTTTCACAGTATCTGATTGAGGTACAGCTAATTTGTGCTGCCCTCTTTGATCTCTAGGAATTATGTTGTGATCATGCCAAATGAATGAGTCAAATCCAGCATTACAAGAAAGGAGGACTGACAGACCTGTGCCTTTTGACCACTTTTGTGACATTCCTCCTAGATGAGTCTGTAGGAAGTCCTATTACTGTACTTATATTTCTTTTCTAAGAGTGAACTGATGTATGACTGCTGTTAGTCTGTCTGTATCATGTAAATTACAAAATTGTTTGTGAATGTTTAGTCACCCAGCTCAGTGAAATTAGAGCTGCATTTCCTTAAGCACTTTGAGCAATCCTTTGGTTTAACTGACCGTCCAGAGATATGTTTGCCTTGGGAAGAAATATATGGTTTCCCCGATTGTCATTTGGTCTTTTTGTCATTTTTCTTGCATTTCTCGAGTTGGGCAGTTCTACATCTACATCTACATTTATACTCCGCAAGCCACCCAGCGGTGTGTGGCGGAGGACACTTTACGTGCCACTGTCATTACCTCCCTTTCCTGTTCCAGTCGCGTATGTTCGAAGAACGACTGCCAGAAAGCCTCCTTGCGCGCTCGAATCTCTCTAATTTTACATTCGTGATCTCCTCAGGAGGTATAAGTAGGGGGAAGCAATATATTCGCGTCCTCATCCAGAAACGCACCCTCTCGAAACCTGGACAGCAAGCTACACCGTGATGCAGAGCGCCTCTCTTGCGTAGTCTGCCACTCGAGTTTACTAAACATCTCCGTAACGCTATCATGCGTACCAAATAACCCTGTGACGAAACACATCGCTCTTCTTTGGATCTTCTCTATCTCATCTGTCAACTCGACCTGGCACGGATCCCACACTGATGAGCAATACTCAAGTATAGGTCGAACAAGTGTTTTGTAAGCCACCTCCTTTGTTGATGGATTACATTTTCTAAGGACTCTCCCAATGAATATCAGCTTGGCACCTGCCTTACCAACAATTAATTTTATATGATCATTCCACTTCAAATCCTTCCGTACGCTACTCCCAGATATTTTACAGAAGTAACTGCTACCAGTCTTTGTTCCGCTATCATGTAATCATACAATAAAGGATCCTTCTTTGTATGTATTCACAATACATTACATTAGTTTATGTTAAGGGTCAGTTGCCACTCCCTGCACCAAGTGCCTATCCGCTGCAGATCTTCCTGCATTTCGCTGCAATTTTCTAATGCTGCAACTTCTCTGTATACTACAGCATCATCCGGGAAAAGCCGCATGGAACTTCTGACACTATCTTCTAGGTCATTTATATATATTGTGAAAAGCAATTGTCCCATAACACTCCCCTGTGGCACGCCAGAAGTTACTTTAACATCTGTAGATGTCTCACCATTGAGAACAACATGCTGTGTTCTGTTTGCTAGAAACTCTTCAATCCAGACACACAGCTGGTCTGATATTCTGTAGGCTCTTACTTTGTTTATCAGGCGACAGTATGGAACTGTATCGAACGCCTTCCGGAAGTCAAGAAAAATAGCATCTACCTGGGAGCCTGTATCTAATATTTTCTGGGTCTCATGAACAAATAAAGCGAGTTGGGTCTCACACGATTGCTGTTTCCGGAATCCATGTTGATTCCTACAGAGTAAATTCTGGGTATCCAGAAATGACATGATATGTGAGCAAAAAACGTGTTCTAAAATTCTACAACAGATCGATGTCAGAGATATAGGCCTATAGTTTTGCGCATCTGCTCGATGACCCTTTTTGAAAACTGGGACTACCTGTGCTCTTTTCCAATCATTTGGAACCTTCCGTTCCTCTAGAGACTTGCAGTACACGGCTGTTAGAAGGGAAGCAAGTTCTTTCGGGTACTCTGTGTAGTTCATCTGTGTTTTATCTTTGTCTTATTCCTTCCGTCACGTTTTTCATTTACTAACAGCTTTCTACAATTACTGAAAATTTTTGAAACATCCTGATCAAAAATTTTGTTCAGATTGTTCTCTTCTTCCAAGAACACATTTGGATCACCATTAGCAATGGTTTGTCCACAGTATTTGGCAGTGGCATAGTGTTTAACAATTCGTGAAGACAAGTTGTAGAATGATCTAAAAATATGGTACAACCATAATTTACTGAGGGAATGTAATAAAGAGGGTGCAAAACTTACAGAATAAATATTCTTAAATTTATAAGGCAGATGCTTTGAGCAGAAAGGTAGCAATAGTGCACGTACTGGATCATGACCTTGCTGAATGCCAAGCAGCACGGAATGCTGGTAGTGACTGCAGGCTATACAAAATGCTACAGTAGTTTAGCATATGTGATTAAAATGACTTGGTAAAGCCACAGGTAGTGGTGCTGACTATGTTGAAGAAGGAAGTACTGAATAAACATGTCTGGTCATGAACGGTGCAAAATAACAAACTGAAGTGTGATTGACAGATATTGGTGGAAAGGGAGATACAGATCAGTACGTGAGAAACTGCGTGCGGTGTGCAGACCTGTGTGATAACCAGATACCATTATAGAGACCCCAGAAACATAGAAGCCACTTGAAATAATTGGGATGGATATGTTAGGATTCAGCTGGGCTCCAGCAGGGAACCATTTTGTGATGACAGTAATAGTGTTTCTCAGTTGTTGTTGTTGTTGTGGTCTTCAGTCCGGAGACTGGTTTGATGCAGCTCTCCATGCTACTCTATCCTGTGCAAGCTTCTTCATCTCCCAGTACCTACTGCAACCTACATCCTTCTGAATCTGCTTAGTGTATTGATCTCTTGGTCTCCCTCTACGATTTTTACCCTCCACGCTGCCCTCCAATGCTAAATTTGTGATCCCTTGATGCCTCAAAACATGTCCTACCAACCGGTCCTTTCAAGACACTGTCCATTCCGTTCAACTGCTCTTCCAAATCCTTTGCTGTCTCTGACAGAATTACAATGTCATCGGCAAACCTCAAAGTTTTTACTTCTTCTCCATGAATTTTAATACCTACTCCGAATTTTTCTTTTGTTTCCTTTACTGCTTGCTCAATATACAGATTGAATAACATCGGGGAGAGGCTACAACCCTGTCTCACTCCTTTCCCAACCACTGCTTCCCTTTCATGCCCCTCGACTCTTATAACTGCCATCTGGTTTCTGTACAAATTGTAAATAGCCTTTCGCTCCCTGTATTTTACCCCTGCCACCTTCAGAATTTGAAAGAGAGTATTCAAGTTAACGTTGTCAAAAGCTTTCTCTAAGTCTACAAATGCTAGAAACGTAGGTTTGCCTTTTCTTAATCTTTCTTCTAAGATAAGTCGTAAGGTTAGTATTGCCTCACGTGTTCCAACATTTCTACGGAATCCAAACTGATCCTCCCCGAGGTCCACTTCTACCAGTATTTCCATTTGTCTGTAAAGAATTCGCGTTAGTATTTTGCAGCTGTGACTTATTAAACTGATAGTTCTGTAATTTTCACATCTGTCAACACCTGCTTTCTTTGGGATTGGAATTATTATATTCTTCTTGAAGTCTGTGGGTATTTCACCTGTCTCATACATCTTGCTCACCAGATGGTAGAGTTTTGTCATGACTGGCTCTCCCAAGGCCATCAGTAGTTCTAATGGAATGTTGTCTACTCCCGGGGCCTTGTTTTGACTCAGGTCTTTCAGTGCTCTGTCAAACTCTTCACGCAGTATCGTATCTCCCATTTCATCTTCATCTACATCCTCTTCCATTTCCATAATATTGTCCTCAAGTACATCGCCCTTGTATAAACCCTCTATATACTCCTTCCACCTTTCTGCCTTCCTTTCTTTGCTTAGAACTGGGTTGCCATCTGAGTTCTTGATATTCATACAAGTGGTTCTCTTATCTCCAAAGGTCTCTTTAATTTTCCTGTAGGCAGTATCTATCTTACGCCTAGTGAGACAAGCCTCTACATCCTTACATTTGTTCTCTAGCCATCCCTGCTTAGCCATTTTGCACTTCCTGTCAATCTCATTTTTGAGACGTTTGTATTCCTTTTTGCCTGCTTCATTTGCTGCATTTTTATATTTTCTCCTTTCATCAATTAAATTCAATATTTCTTCTGTTACCCAAGGATTTCTATTAGCCCTCGTCTTTTTACCTACTTGATCCTCTGCTGCCTTCACTACTTCATCCCTCAGAGCTACCCATTCTTCTTCTACTGTATTTCTTTCCCCCATTCCTGTCAATTGTTCCCTTATGCTCTCCCTGAAACTCTCTACAACCTCTGGTTCTTTTAGTTTATCCAAGTCCAATCTCCTTAAATTCCCACCTTTTTGCAGTTTCTTCAGTTTCAATCTGCAGTTCATAACCAATAGATTGTGGTCAGAATCGACATCTGCCCCTGGAAATGTCTTACAATTTAAAACCTGGTTCGTAAATCTCTGTCTTACCATTATGTAATCTATCTGATACCTTTTAGTATCTCCAAGATTCTTCCAGGTATACAACCTTCTTTCATGATTCTTGAACCAAGTGTTAGCTATGATTAAGTTATGCTCTGTGCAAAATTCTATAAGGCGGCTTCCTCTTTCATTTCATCCCCCCAATCCATATTCACCTACTATGTTTCCTTCTCTCCCTTTTCCTACTGACGAATTCCAGTCACCCATGACTATTAAATTTTCGTCTCCATTCACTACCTGAATAATTTCTTTTATCTCGTCATACATTTCATCAATTTCTTCATCATCTGCAGAGCTAGTTGGCATATAAACTTGTACTACTGTAGTATGCCTGGGCTTTGTGTCTATCTTGGCCAAAATAATGCGTTCACTATGCTGTTTGTAGTAGCTAACCCGCACTCCTATTTTTTTATTCTTTATTAAACCTACTCCTGCATTACCCTTATTTGATTTTGTATTTATAACCCTGTAATCACCTGACCAAAAGTCTTGTTCCTCCTGCCACCGAACTTCACTAATTCCCACTATATCTAACTTTAACCTATCCATTTCCCTTTTTAAATTTTCTAACCTACCTGCCCGATTAAGGGATCTGACATTCCACGCTCCGATCCGTAGAATGCCAGTTTTCTTTCTCCTGATAACGACGTCCTCTTGAGTAGTCCCCGCCCGGAGATCCGAATGGGGGACTTCTTTACCTCCGGAATATTTCTCAGTATGTGGAGATTATTACTACGCCAAACCAGCAAGCTGTTACAGTTCCACAAGCAAAGGTCAGAAACTGGATATTTAAGTTCGGCATGCAAGAGACAATGATTACACAGCAGTCTTATGTCAGACTTGATATAAATAAATTATGTTACATGTGAAGAAACTGAAAACTAGTCCAGGATAAAATGGGTGCATTGTGCGATCAGAAGATTGTTCAACTACTATGTGAAATCACACCATAGTGACTGGGACACGTATATCTCATTTGTCATGTCAGCATACAATAATATAAGAATATGATGTATGAGATGGCAGGAAAATGCCATAATCAATTGATATGATTAAGGCAAGAAGGGGTTAAGGATGGAAGGTCAGTCCATGATTTTGTGAGACGGTGAAGGAAGTATGGAGATAGGTGGAAGGAAAAAAAAAAAATAATAATGCATTGAAGAGACAAGAGGAAGCTGTGAAGCTCGTGGGAAGCTAACACCTTTTAGAGTAAAGCCGTCGGCACACGGACCGTGCATCCAAATGTTGAGCATGCCAATTTTCTGACACCATAGCATGAAACAGCACGTTTGGGAGTCTTTTCTGAACGTGCAGAGCAATATCTAGCATGTCAGATATTCTGCGTGTGTATCTGATCATTGATCAATGAGATGGCACAACGCCACCTACATCACATGCGCGCTATCTCCCTTCAGCACAAAGTTATGAGGCGCCATATTGGCATTCATTTCAAGCCTATACGTATATATGCCATTTCTGAGCACCTGCAAATTGAGAATCACTGGAAAACCCGTTGTTAACTGTGTGATCCATTGCAATAAAATAATGAGAAACATCATATTCATGGCAAAAGTATTATTGTAACTTGCGTATTATGAGAGTATGCTATTTGAAGGCAGCGATACACTGAGGATCCACCCAAAATGCATTGTTCTTGGTACAATTTGTTACAATTAAATTTCGGTAGCATAGCTACGATTAAAGCTTTCAGCAAGTCTAAGATCCTAGGAATGGCAACCAGTCATGATGTTGGATTAGCGTGGTGAGTAGTGTCAGTGATTTGTAAAATTTCTATGTTCAGGCGGTGGTTCGCGGCCCTCCACTTCCCAACTTATTTTTCCTAACATTTGCGTTTTTACGAGGTTCTGATACTTTATTATTAGTTTCATATAAGTATATACTATAATTTTTGATGTATGTAAATATAAGTTCACCTTTCTTTGGATGTTTGATTGGCTTGATCTACAGGACAGCCGTGTACCGCAAGTCTCTAGAGGAACGGAGGGTTCCAAATGATTGGAAACGAGCACAGATAGTCCCAGTCTTCAAGAAGGGTCGTCGAGCAGATGCGCAAAACTATAGACCTATATCTCTTACGTCGATCTCTTGTAGAATTTTAGAACATGTTTTTTGCTCGCGTATCATGTCATTTCTGGAAACCCAGAATCTACTATGTAGGAATCAACATGGATTCCGGAAACAGCGATCGTGTGAGACCCAACTCGCCTTATTTGTTCATGAGACCCAGAAAATATTAGATACAGGCTCCCAGGTAGATGCTATTTTTCTTGACTTCCGGAAGGCGTTCGATACAGTTCCGCACTGTCGCCTGATAAACAAAGTAAGAGCCTACGGAATATCAGACCAGCTGTGTGGCTGGATTGAAGAGTTTTTAGCAAACAGAACACAGCATGTTGTTATCAATGGAGAGACGTCTACAGACGTTAAAGTGCGTGCCACAGGGGAGTGTTATGGGACCATTGCTTTTCACAATATATATAAATGACTTAGTAGATAGTGTCGGAAGTTCCATGCGGCTTTTCGCGGATGATGCTGTAGTATACAGAGAAGTTGCTGCATTAGAAAATTGTAGCGAAATACAGGAAGATCTGCAGCGGATAGGCACTTGGTGCAGGGAGTGGCAACTGATCCTTAACATAGACAAATGTAATGTATTGCGAATACATAGAAAGAAGGATCCTTTATTGTATGATTATATGATAGCGGAACAAACACTGGTAGCAGTTACTTCTGTAAAATATCTGGGAGTATGCGTACGGAACGATTTGAAGTGGAATGATCATATAAAATTAATTGTTGGTAAGGCGGGTACCAGGTTGAGATTCATTGGGAGAGTGCTTAGAAAATGTAGTCCATCAACAAAGGAGGTGGCTTACAAAACACTCGTTCGACCTATACTTGAGTATTGCTCATCAGTGTGGGATCCGTACCAGGTCGGGTTGACGGAGGAGATAGAAAAGATCCAAAGAAGGGCGGCGCGTTTCGTCACCGGGTTATTTGGTAACCGTGATAGCGTTACGGAGATGTTTAATAAACTCAAGTGGCAGACTCTGCAAGAGAGGCGCTCTGCATCGCGGTGTAGCTTGCTGTCCAGGTTTCGAGAGGGTGCGTTTCTGGATGAGGTATCGAATATATTGCTTCCCCCTACTTATACCTCCCGAGGAGATCACGAATGTAAAATTAGAGAGATTAGAGTGCGCACGGAGGCTTTCAGACAGTCGTTCTTCCCGCGAACCATACGCGACTGGAACAGGAAAGGGAGGTAATGACAGTGGCACGTAAAGTGCCCTCCGCCACACACCGTTGGGTGGCTTGCGGAGTATCAATGTAGATGTAGATGTAGACAGCTTGCGCTACTTGTATAAAGATATTTTGCTCCTTTTTTCTTTTCCGCTTCATAATTCACATGTTGCAAAGATTCTGTTACTGGGTAGGAACAGTGATCAAGTAAGATTGACATTGGGGTTTTACTAAAATGTGGGGATGATTAAATAATGTTTGTTTTATGTGAAGAAGTATTGCACATTTGTATCACACTGTTTGTAATGGAACTTTTATAAGCTTGTGTCCTTATTGATTGGACATGGTACTTACCTTTTCGTGGACAGTGGAGGAAATGTGCGTTTTAATAGAGCTAACATGGGAATTTTATGTGCGCCCGTTTAGTAAACAGTGTGATTTACGAACTAGAAACTTCCCGCAACTGCGCTCTATAGTGCATTGTAATCGCGTGTACCATGTTGGGGCCCAAGTACTGTATGCATAAGTTGCATCATTCCTGAATGTTCAGCAGCACGTTGAACTCAGCACACTCAACGTTGATGTTCGACAGCACGATCCGTGTGCCGATGGCTTAAGGCAGTGGATATGTTTTCAAAAGCTTACAAGCCTAAGGGTGAGACTACGAAATTCAGCACACTCAACGTTGACGTTTGACAGCACGATCCGTGTGCTGATGGCTTAAGGCTGTGGATATGTTTTCAGACACTTACATGCCTAAGAGTAAGACTACGAAATTCAACACGTGGTACCAACGATCTTACCAAATTATGTCACCAGTCAGTGTTATGCTACAGTTACCAACAACATCAACAATAGTGCATGTTAGACACTTTTGACTATTCCATGTTGCTCTGGATTCTATCCCAGGAGTGTTAAGAGCAGAGCCTGTGAAGGTCGCAAAAGGGAAGAAACGGAGGAGTAGACATGAGAAAGTGGATGGACCCGTTCATGAGGTACTATATGCAATGAGGTCAGGTCAAGGAAGTGACAGAGGTATTTTATTGTGTTTGTCAGTAGTAAAGTGCGAGGTGTCAGAGTGTAATACATTAATGATTTGTGTTAGAGTGAGGGGTCTTTTAGTTTTGTGTGGAAGTGCTGACCAGTGGCGGCAGACTTCTGAGGGGTCAGGGAAGATGATGACAGGTATTGTCCTCAGGCTTCTGTACACCAAAGTCAAGGATGGAAGGGATGCTAGTCATGGCAGTGCTACACCTCTTCACATGGAGCAGAGTGGGTGGCACTACCTGGCAGGGGGAGTCCTTTGTGCCATACAAGGGGATGTGGTGGTTACCAGCCACCAATTGACACTGAGTTTAGTTCTTAATGCATGGGAATCCCAGAATGAAGTGAAGAGGCAGGAGGAAATGTTTTCTGGGTTTCAACAATGAGCCAAAAGCAGGGGAGTGTTTGGAGTAGTTACTGAGGAATGTGAGAAGTTGCGTAAGTCTTATGAACAGTTATGGGAACAGATGCAGCAAGCAGTGGAGGTGGTGCCACATTCGCTACCTCAATTGAAGAGGGTTTTGATATGCTTGGGGTAGAATTCTGAAGATGTTGTTTGGACCATCAGATACCTGTGACGTCAGAGAATGGAACAAGACGGTGGAAATGGTGAGGAAATTGGCAGAGGGTAGTAAGTTGGTAGTGGAGTGGCATGCTACAACACATACTACAGAAGCTGATACGCAAGGTGATGGCAGTACGCAAAGGCATCAGAGGGCACTGTTAATCGAGAACTGGTAATCATGAAAGCCCAGGTAAACATGTTGGATGCAGGAGTAACTAAGAGAGGGCTCTTACAATCACTAGCCACGGGTGGTGATTGTGAGCTTACAGGAGGTTATTCATCCCACATTGCATGAACAGCTGAGTCCCATCCTGTCATCAACAGAGAAATACTTGTCAACATTGTGAAGAGTGCAGGGGGAACTACCATTGGAACTGGGGTTGACTGCAGAGCCCAGTAGGCAGTGCATAACTCTTTATTATCATGTGGCATCATTGGAGATGAGGACTGACCAGGCACAATTGTACATACTCGTTGGGTTCCCAGCATTGGATATATTTGCACAATTTAAATGTTATACCATTCACCCGGAACCAGTGAGATGGGGAGCTAATTAATTGATACGAGTGGGGAAGAATTTTGATGATGGTATTCGGACCATCAGAGGCCTGTGACATCAGACAATCGAACAAGACGGCAGAATGTACCGAATCTTGTGAAATGGGGAGCCCTAGGGATATTTGTACAATTGAGGACAGATGCTGTGTTGTTAATTTCAGCAGGAGGAGAAAGGCATGTAGTGATGGCAGAGTTAGAACCACAACATTGTCAGAATCTGCCCGGATGATTGAAAATGGTGAAAATGCACACACAGTGCAGCTGTTTGTTGGTAAAACAAGTGGGTGAGATTGTCCAAGGGACATGG
Organism: Schistocerca americana; assembly: GCF_021461395.2. Lineage (NCBI taxonomy): Eukaryota > Metazoa > Arthropoda > Insecta > Orthoptera > Acrididae > Schistocerca > Schistocerca americana. The sequence continues at coordinate 240,694,245 of NC_060122.1, forward strand.
TGGAACATAAACCATATTTTCAGCAAACAGTATTACACAGGATTTATCCCATATATGACAGTGTGTTAGTGGTGAAAAGTTGCTATGAACAGGGACGGCACACAGAGGCAGGACAAGTAGAGGCTGAGGGATAGTGGGTTGTTGATTAACGGGCCAGTGTGTGATCTAACGGAGACAACCTTCTATCTGCAGCCAAGGTAAGAGGAATTACCCGGTTGAATGAACAAAGTCATGGTTGTACTAGCCAGGTGAATCACTAGAAGGAGTCCCGATACATAATGTAATCTTTCTGAATAACACATTGAAACTAGACCTGACCCATTCCCAGAACCAATTAATAGTCCCACAAGAAGGGCGGATATCAGCAGAACAGTTGATGCAGCATGTTAAGCAATTTAGGGAAGGGCAGCACAAGTGAGGGTGACCTTGGCTTCATGATACCTAGCACTCTTTGCCTATCTGAGGTGGAGAGCTATTTTTCAACTCGATCCACTGTAGTACAGTTTCAGTCGTCGTCGGCTGATACTCGTATCCGAGTTTTCATTTCTCTCCTGAGATTTCCTTTGTCACGGTTCAGGCGTGGAAGTGTCGTTGATGGCTTAGCAATCCAATCCTAGCGTGGAACAGGCGGCCACAGACATTACAGCTGATGGAAGGTGGAGGACGTGGCTGAGCCTGGAGGAGTTTACGTCTCTGGCGTTTGTCATTCTCCATTCTTCGACGTTCCAGCTCAAAGTTTTGAAGAGCATTTGAGGTAACTGAGCGCCAGCGACTTCGGTCTTCTGCTATTGTGGACCAGTTACTCGGATTGATGTTCAAGTTTTTCAGATTTTTCTTGTACTGATCCTTATAACGTTTGAGAGGGGCACCTCGTGGCCTTTTACCTGTGCTCACTTCGCTGTACAGCATTTGGCGTGGAAGTCTGTCATTTTTCATCCGCTGGACATGTCCGACCCATCTGAGTTGATGCCCAATGATAAGAGCTTCCATGCTATGCATTTTTGCTTTCTCTAGAACAGCCGTGTTGGATATGAAGTCATCCCATTTCAGGTTCATGATATATCTTAGCTTCTGTTGGTTGAAGCGTTCTAGTTTCTTCAGATCGCAGCGATATAACGTCCAGGTTTCGCAACCATATAGCAGGGTGGAAATGACTACAGCTTTGTACACCATCAGTTTGGTGTACAGTGTTAGGTCTTTATTCAGGAAGACACGCTTTGTAAGACGACCAAATGCTACATGTGCAGCATGTACTCTATTCTCCACATCTTTTCCAGATGAGCAGTTGGATGACAGTATGCTTCCCAGGTAGAGGAAATGGTCCACTTGTTCCAGGAGTATCATAGATGGATATGCTGAAGTCAGGAACGGAGGAGCCAGGAGTTGGCTGCGCCATCACCTTTGTCTTTGAAATATTGATGGAGAGACCAAATCGTTCGTACGCCCTGCTGAAGGAATCAACTGACAGCTGCAACTCTGCAGGTGAATGAGCTGGAGAGGCATTGTCATCAGCATACTGCAGCTCTGTAGACTGGATCCAAAGGGCATGAAAGCAAATGAATATGGAATATTGTAGTGTGAGTGTTGACAACGAGTTTAAAAGGATATGAGGCCACGGAACGAGCCATGAGCTTATGTAAAGAGAATTGCCAAGAGAACATGACTGACAGGATGTAAAAGGATACAAACACAATGCAGTGTTCCAAAGAAAATAAGAGAATAATGCACTATTAAGTGGGCAACTGAGTAGCTTAAGATAAGTCTACTAAGTAAGGTGTATAGGTTAAATGCAGTCTCAGAACCCTGTGTGTTAAGCAGCCAGACACTTTTGTGGTACAAACATGTTCTGCAAATGTGATATGCTGTTGCAGATCGGTCTTAAATGAAAACTAGGGTGGCTGGGTCTTTCTGTGTAGTGGGCTAGTTTACTGCCACTACCATGTTATGGGCAAATCTGTGGGGATGTACGATGAAATATTGCATCAGCCACTGGCCGCCAGTGAGTACAGGATGCAGGCATTCCAATTGTAGTAGCAGAGCTGTTGACTAATTGTGAGATGAGCCAGGCTCACTTGGTGAAACCTGCTTGCACAGTGGGTAAAGTACAGTGCAGGCGAGGGGACTACTTCTCCGTGTTCTAGTGGCTTTGCTGAGAATGTGACTAAAAGTGGCACGTTGGCATGTGTAAATAGCTGTCATTTTGATAGCAATTTCATTTGCAGCTCAGCAATTCTGCCAGGATGTGAGGGCTAGACCAGACGACGGGCCATGTGGAGCTGCCACCAGCAGTCATGAGTTCAGGTCTCCATCGCAGTACGAGTTTCCTGCACTACGTCCTCCTTCCAGGCTTGGTGCAGCGGGCCAGCCCAGGCTCACTCCATCAGGAAACCAGACCTCTGCCCAGGCGGCAGCAGGTCATAGCCCTTTCCACTCCCACCGTTTCCTGTACCACAATATTTTGTTCTAAACATTGATTATTTTCATTGATACATTACCACATGACGAGTAATTCTCATTCTGAATATTATTTACGATGGGAGAAATGAGTACAGAGCCAAAATTGTGCTACAAAAAATATATTATGTAGCACATTTAATTTTTTTTTTTTTTTTTTTTTTTTTTTTTTTTTTTTTTTTTTTTTTTTTTTTTTTTTTTTTTTTTTTTACTTGCAGTGACAGAGCAAAGCAATATAATTATCCAAATTTTTACTCAATATTATATCTCTTAAAATTTTGTTAGTTCCCTCTTACTGGAGTCGGTGGGGCCATTCTGTTTCCTTGGTGAATCAAATGGTAAAATCTCAGGTTTCTGAGCCAACCAACCCTGATACGATAACCATTTAACATACACATGTTTGGCTGTTTCAAAGAACACCAATTACTTTAAATTTATGGTCATACTGTTTGTGTGTATTCCACGGGCCTGGAATAATGTTTTAATTATTAACTAATCAAAATACTTTATTTCATTTACAGCTTCTTACCGTCACCATTGCTGATATTTGATGAAGTGGATGATGCACTTGATGCAAATAATATTGACAGACTTGTGAGATATGTAAACAGCCACAAAGATTCAATGCAGATTACAGTAATCACTCTGAATAAAAAGATTGCTGCTGAGTGTGATGTTATTGTGGGAGTGTGCCCAAATGTAAGTTTTGCAGCCTATTTCTGGTTAATGTAATAGCCTAACAGTCTAATGTTACGGTTGACATATACATAAAAATGCAATATGTGCAGCAAAAATTCAGTGGTGTTATAGGTTGAAGGAAGTCGTGCGTTAACTGCATGCTCTCTCACAATAAAGTAAGTAGCCAGACAAAAAGATTGTGTAGTATCTTAGGCTATTAGAATAAACATCTGCATCCTCTTCTGGTAAAGAGGAAAGTAGAGGCTGATTATACGTGAAAAGTAAGACAGTTGTCTTCTGTTTCACTTCACGGAGTAGGCTTAAAAAGCTTCGCAGAAGCTGTCTGTTGCTTGGCCATCCTACATCTTGCTTTCCTGTTGTTTTATAACTGATTCCTTGTTTTCATTAGTTTGTGTCCTGGGTTGTTGATGTGTTGTTTCCATTTTATGCAGCCTTGTTCTTTTTTCATTTGTCATTATATATTAAGTTTTGTTTTATACTATTTGTTTGTATTTGATCTCAGAGTGTAAATCATTTGAGTTTCCTTAAAAATTTGATTTCAGCTGATGGTATTTTTCTTCTGTCTTTCTTAATCAATGTCCATGATTCTTTTCCTTATATTAGAATAGGGGTAGCCAAAACTTTGTAAACTTTGTTAACTTTGCATTATTCTTTATATTGTCACTCAGTGTTCTGTGTTTGTGCTCCATATCATTTGAAACTTGAATTAAAAGGAAAATTCTACATGTACGTACACACTCCATAAGCCACCACAGGGTGCATTGTGGAGGATACCTTGTGCCATTACTAGTTATTCATTTTCCTGTTTGACTTGCAAATGGAGCAAAGGAAAAAGAACTGTCTATTTGGTTCCATAGGAGCCCTGATGCCTCTTATCTTGTCTCCATTGTCCCTATGCAAGATGTGCATTGGTGACAGTAAAATCACTCTGCAATCTGACACAAATACCAACTCTCTAAACTTTCTCAATAGTGTTTTGCATAAAGAATGTGTTCTTCAATCAAGAGATTCCCATTTGAGCTCAAAGAGCTTTTCCCCTGTTATTCATGTGTTGACTGAAACAAATTGGTAACAAATGTAGCTGTTAGCCTCTTAATTGCCTCAATGTCTTCCTTCAGTCCAACTTCGTGGTAGTCAGTGGTTCACACTAGTGTTCTGTACATGGTCTGCTTTGTGGATGAGCTGCATTTTGTTAGAATTCTCCCAATAACTAAAGTTGACCATTTGACTTGCCTATAATCGATCTTACATGATCATTCCACTTCATATTGCTGTGTAATATTACACTTAGATATTTAATTGATGTGACTGTGCTAAGCAGCACACTACTAATACTATATTTGAATATTACAGAACATTCTCCCTACTCATCTTCATTAACATACGTTTTTCTACATTTAGAGCAAGCTGCCATTCATCACACCAAATGGAAATTTTGTCCAGGTCATTGTGAAACCTGCTAGTCACTCTGTGACATTTCCCTTAGAAACATTGCAGCTTACTGCTCACCCTATCAAAGAAATTATTTATGTATTTGGAAAGTAAGAGGGAATCTACCACACTTCCCTGGGGCACCCAATGATACACTTGTCTCTGATGAACATTTGACATCCAGGATAATGTATTGGGTTCTGTTACTTAAAAAGCCGTAGAGCCACTCACATATGTGAAAACCTGTTCCGTCCTCATTAGCAGCTTGCAGTGTGGCACTGTGTCGAATGCTTTCCGGAAATCTAGAATTATGGAGTATTTCCCTGTTGTCCTTCATCCGTGGTTTGCGGTATACCATGCAAGAAAAGTGCAAGCTTACTTTCACGGGAGCGATTCTTTCTTAAGATATACTGCAATGCAAACAAATATCATATTTGCAAAGCCAGACTAAAAAAAAATCGTAGTTTATAATACCAAACTGACCTTCAAAATCCCTGAAAATCATCATCTGAATTTTCTTCTCCTTCTTCCTCTTCTTCATCATCATTGTCCTCTTCGTATATAAGATGGTCTTCCCTGCCATCAAGAGCATTACATATGCCATACTTCTTGAAAGATTTAACAGTAATGTCTTTTCTCACTCTAGACCACAACTGTTTTATCCACTGACACACTTGTTTGACTGTAGGTCATTTTAAAGCTCTACATGGTGTGAATTCATGTTGGGTTTTATCCAACATCCCTTTGTTCCATTTCTCTGTCATATAAACTTTAAATGGTTTATTTATCGAGACATCAAGAAGCTGCAGTTGTGAAGTGAGTCTTCCTGGAATAACAGCAAGCTCTGCATTTCCCTGTCTCAATTTCTCTTTCACAGAATTTTTCAAATGAGCACTAAACTGATCTAACACCAGAAGAGAATCTTCTTCAATAAAGCACCTTGTTTTCTCTCACACACACTGTGTTAGTCCAAAATTCCATACCAGCCCCAGCCATCCAACCCTTGTCATGTACGTGAACAACAACACCCAGCAGTGTTTCAGAAGGATTTGGCATTGTTTTGTGCTTGCAAATGATCATTGGGTTCAGTTTCGTACCATCAGCACAACTTGAAAGGACGAAAGTGTAGTGCATTTTTTCATGTCCACTTGCTTTTATAGTTACAGTTTAGAGCACCTTTCGTGGCATCAGTTGTGCTGTTTGGCACATCAAATGTCATAGGAGTTTTGTACACATTTGGTATGTGGCTTAGTTCCACACTTCCCCCAATGTTGAATGATAAAGTGATAGAAAGATAATATTTTCTCTTCATACTCTGTAGCATATTCTGAGATATTTTGGTTTTGGTTTGCATGCTAAGTCCATGATGCTTCATAAACCTGTAGCACCAACCAACTCCACCCGTAAAGTCCACTCTACTGTTAACTTGATCATGTATTTCCATTATTTTTTAATTAATTCTAGTGCCATTTTGATGGTGTCCTTGAATCCATTTCAGTATGTCATCTAGTTGTGGCTATATTGCATTCAGTCCTCTATTTGCACATTTAAGACTCCCCCCCCCAGTTCATCTTTACCATCCTGCCAATTGCGAATGGTTTTTTCTGTTGGTGGAGGACTGAAATGCTGCTTTGTTTCCATGTTCTTATGCATACACTATTACTTTCAATTCATAGCCATCACAATATGAATATGTTTTATTTTTTTACATTACGAAACTTAACTACTTACAAAAATATAGTACTGTTACTGATAACGCAAACCATATTCAATTCAATTTCACTGGCACTGTAGACTGTAATGATGCATCATAGGCAAGACAGTGTTCTGGGTTTGTGATAGTGGGGTGGGAGGGAGACTGTTAGTAAGCTTGTGAATCTCTGCAACTCAGTTTTGTTGCATCGATACACTGCTGTCCGCAGTTGAATCCAGTGTTGCCAGATAGTGTTAGGTTTCCTGTGGCATTGAATATGTGGCCATTTTTAAGACTGGCACAGGGTTTTAACCCTCCAGCAGGCGCGTCAACTTTCATGACGCCACTAGTCGCGATGTATCTCGTGGATACATGCGACGATTTTTGTGGTTTTTTGTTTGTTTACAGGTTCTTTTTCTTTTGTTTTTGTTTTAAATTGCAGTTACCTTTATTGTTACAGATTTTACAAATACTGAAGTGAACATCACGCTCATTACACTTTCAAATTAACAGAAATATTTGACATTTTGTAATGGAGAAGTACATGAAATTCTTTTAAAAACTGATTTTATTATAGATACAAATAAATTATTGAACTAATCAAAGCATGTCTCTTTTTACTGATTGCCCTCTACAGAAAGACATTGTTCACAAATTATTTTTGTGCGCTTTTGCAAACAAAGATGTGTACCGCATTTTTCGCATGTATACTTGCTGAGACAAGTCTTTTTTGTCTCCCTATAGCATGACTGGCACCTTTTTCTTTTCTTGTTTTCTGATTCCAAGGATTGTTCAGAGTTTTCTTGCTCTTTTCCTTTAGGTTTGTACATCACTAGCATTGACTTTATATCATCAGGTAGAGTCATAATAAGAGCTCTTCTTTTGAGATGATCTTGCAGTAGAGTCAGAGCCATACTTTACTAGCATTGACTTTATATCATCAGGTAGAGTCATAATAAGAGCTCTTCTTTTGAGATGATCTTGCAGTAGAGTCAGAGCCATACTTTACTAGCATTGACTTTATATCATCAGGTAGAGTCATAATAAGAGGTCTTCTTTTGAGATGATCTTGCAGTAGAGTCAGAGCCAACGTTTTTAGGTACTCGCGCCGATTTGAGTATTTATTCTTGTTGCCCAAGAAAATTATTCTTGAGTCAATGCCTGCAATGTTCAACAGGTGGAAAAAAATCACCATAGGCCATCTTCTTGTTGACCTAGCTACATTGTAGGTTGCACAGAGTTTGTCAACTACACCAACTCCAGATTTGGTGCCATTATAGCGTAGAATAATTGCTGGGTTTTTCTCTAAACCCTCCGAAACCTCACTTGACGATACATGCATACTCGAAAGGAGGACTACAGTTTTCCCTTTTTTCGGGACATACGACACAAGGGTTTCATTCTTGCTGTAGCCAAATACGCTATCATATTGCTGTCTACGTTTAGGTGCTACGAATTTCGATGGCAGTTCCTTCTAGTTTTTTTCTAATTGTGCCTACAAACGACAGTCTCCTTTTATGCATTTCTCTTACTAACTCCAAACTAGTGAACCAGTTATCTGCTGTAATGTTTCTACCCGTCCCATATATTGGTTCGGCAAATCTCAGAACTACTTCTTTGGCAGAGTTGTTATTCTGAAAGGGTCCTTCTGGTTGTAATCCACAATATATTTCCATGTTGTAAGTATAATAAAGCTTGGCATCACATAGGCAGAAAATTTTGATGCCATATTTAGATGGTTTGGATGGTATGAACTGGCGAAATCCACACCGGACTCGAAATGCTGGTAGCTGCTCATCAACTGTGACGTTCTGACCGAGGGAGTAATGTGTCTCGCAGTTATTCAAACACATGGTGAACATTTCCCTCACGGCTGCTAATTTGTCTGTCTTGCGCCGTTCTTGTCTTGTGGCTCCATTATCAAAACGAATGCATCTTATTAGGAACAGGAAACGTTTTTCGGACATGGTCATTCTAAAAATATTCAGACTGAGGTCATCTGCTGTCCAGAAGTCATGAACATTCTGTCACCCACCACAGAACACACCAGCAATGTATAACAAGCCAAGAAAGGCTTTTATTTCGATTGCGTCTGTGTCCTTGCAGTCACTCTCGCGAGCAAAGTTTCCTTTTAGATCAGCTATATGCCTGTTAGTGTTGACCACAATTAGATCTAGGATATCATTACTGATGAATAGGCTCCAGCAGTCAATTTCAGTTACCATTTTCGTTGCGTCTCCAACTACCCCAGGCAGTTTGGTTAGTATATTATGAGGCCATGTCTGTGTTGCTTTCCAAGGCACTTTCCTCCATTTAGTTCCATCCTTACCAAAAATAAAAAAATAAGTACATTACACCATTATTGGATATTGTTATTATTACATCTGAAAGCGTATTTATTGTCTTTTCTGCTCACCAAAATAGTAATGTTCATCAGTTTCCTGCGCTTCATTATTTTCCTCTTCATCAAATTCATGATCTGTGTCTGAGTCTACAGATCGCGTTTCGAGTATATCTTCGGTTTCTGAATCAGTTTCTGCAAGATCGTCTTTATCTTCAGTGGATACCTCGTCGTCGAGAAGAAGGCGATGAACTTCTTCCAAATCCTTAGGATTTTCTAGATCATATCGTTTACTCATTTTGAAAGAGAGTACATGTAGCTACAACGAGACGTTGCTTCATTTAGAAGGCAACAATGCAACTGCCAACTTGCGTATGCTGCAAACAATGCAACAGCTGCAGTCATTAGCGGCGACAAAGCGTTACCCGAGTAGGCGCGCTGTATCTGAGAGATACAGGCAGTACACGTTCCCACACCTGACTCATGGATGACCTTGTCAGTATCGGGATAAGACTGAAATTCCTGTGAAGCAATAAGATAGGTATGACACAAGATGTCGTGGGCCAGCAAACCGTTACCACTGTTCATTGCGGTAATATTAGAGAAAAAGTAGGTCATGTATCTCACAGATACATGCGCGACTGTCGGAGGGTTAAATCAAACACTTTACATATTTATATTAATTTCACATATAAGATGCACCTGAATGTTGGAGGCAATTTTTCAAAGAAAAAAGTGCATCTTATAGTTGGTAAAATACAGTATGGTATTAAATAAGCATAAAAACCTATTTTAATAAATATTATTGTGTGTTTAAATGTTAATGTGATCATGGTATTACGTCATTATCACAAAATATATGACACAATTTGATCATAATATGTTTCTCATGATGACATTAAATCAGTGATAAGGATGCAACACGTTCTGGAAGTCAGGGAAATCAGAGAATATCAGGGAATTTGAAACATGTCAGAGAAATCAGGGAAATTTGAAAAAAAGAAACACTGGAAAAAATCTCGTTTTTGTCTTAGTAGATGAAATGGTTTGTTTACTGAGAGGTCTTGCATTGTCGCTGGCTGGACGCAGCTGAGAACATGCACGCTTCACCAGTCCATCATTCTTACTACTTTTCCCTTTCCTACCACTCCCCTCAGCTTTCAGTCAGTGCTGCCACCACTTCTTGCCATTATCTTAGCAGCTGCCAACGAGATGCAGGAAGGCATGAGGAGTGCTTTGTTTGGATCTGATTTTTCAGAGATTGTTGACACAGCGGCTGGAGACAGCGGTCATGTTTGTGTGTTTGTCTATTTTTACGTGCCTGTCTGTGGCTCAGAGATCATCTTTAAGGAGAGTTGCTACCTACTCTCATTAATATTGATTTTCAAGTGTTTGCGCAAGTTGTCTGTTGTATGGATTGATCACCAAGGTCTCATTTCATCAACATACAGTCTGTGACACATGAATAGCTGGCCACACGTGTGGATTCCTGTGATGGACCAAAATGCAAGCCATTTCTGCAGGTACCTCTAATGGATCAGGGCTGCAGATCTGAAGCCCATCGTGCACTAATGTGCAGGCCCTACCCATCGCATCTAATCTCACCGATCTGCCCTTAGACCTGATCTGTTTGTGTGTGGCTTAATATGGTGGATTTTCGTCATTTATTCTTGGACCCCTCAGCAGGCCAGAGACCATGGGCAATGGATTTCAGTAGTTGCAACTGTCTCACCGCAAGTACATTGTACAGTGTGGCATTTTATAGATATTTTATTTCTTGTAGTACATTTTGGCAATTAGAAAGTACTTTATATATTAGAAAGTATGGACAATAACAAGAAGAAAATTATGGCAGTGCTGGCTGTTTGTACACCATATACTCATATATTTCTGGAAAGAAAACATTTTATTGGCGGTCACTTATAGTGTTGGTTTACAACTCTTTCCTGCTTTATCAGTGTTTATACGACCCGGGAGATCTGGGAAAATCCCAGGAATTTTTTCGTCCAGGAGAAAACCAGGAAAAACCCAGGAATTTTTTAGAATTCCGGGAATTTTTCATTGTTTTTGTTTTCAGTTAAAATTTTTGTAATTTTGACTGCTAAAAACTGATACTCTAATAAAGAGTATTACTGTATCCCGCTACTGCAGAATGATAATGCAGCAGTAAAACATGAACAAGAGGAAAAACGAAAATAAAACTTAAATTGCAAAGAAAATGCGCCATATACAACAAGAAAACAGTGCTCATACAAGCGTCTGCCAACAGCAAAATGTCTCAAGGCTTAAGGAAGACTCTGCAATGCTTCGTAACAACAAATTTCTTTCCGATGTGCGTGACCTCACAACTGTTTACATTAGATTCGTTTTAACAGTTACGAGTGGGATCATGCGCATGCACAGTTGAGTAGTACCTCCTCCCGCTTCTGGCTACAGAATTGTGGCCGTTGGCTGTGAAAGCAGTCGCAGCAAGCAGCTAGATGCTACCAGGAAAAATGTTTTGCAAAGCGCCTAGCATCCACTGCACGTTGGTCTATCGATTATTCATATGACTTTGAAACACATCCCTGTCGATTTTCGAACACATTCTAAGTTGATTTCTTAATGACTCATAAGTTGATTTGTGAATGCGTACATAGTGATTGGGGGGGGGGGGGGGGTCGCCACTATTTAGTATTGCCCCGGCTCGGAAATATCGTAGATCCGGGGCTGATGCGCAGAGCAGTCTGACAAAGTGGGGAAGTGGGTAATCTTCACGTGACCCGTGTTTACATTTAGTGGTTTCGCTGTTCTCTCTTTGTTTACGGCTCTCATGTCAAATGAAAACAAAACGGTTTTCTGTGGCTGGGAGCTATCAAGTGAATTAAAGTACGTTCACGTAATTACGGAAGGCTAAACTATGTTATTAGTTTCAGTTTTTATTTTATTTCCATACTTCTGACAGTCAAGAATTAATTCCTTTGCAGAACAGTGAAGTAATTTTTGTCAATTTGAAAGAAATTTTCTTTTATTAATCTTTTCTGCTGAGGCAGTCAATATATTTGAAACGAAGTGTTTAATTCCACACTGTTGGCTAGTTTCAACTGTTTGCTGCATTTCAAGTGCACGTTTTCATCTTCTAGCATGTATATATATGCCATAATAAAGCACCAAACATAATACAGTACTGGTACTCCAAGAAGATTTAGATCTTGAAAACATCACTGAAAAGCTTACTATCAGTTCGAGGCATACTGCACTGGGAATCTTGACATACAAATGTGCACTTTAAATGTGCACATTTCAGTATGGGTCACAAAATTCCGATGCTCTTGGAGTATCCTCTGATGTCTTGTTTCTTTTATGACATAATGTAAGATTTTTTAATGTTTAACACTTACGAACATACGGGCCTCCAATGTCATCATAGCTGCGCAAGCTTGGTGGCGCCTGTTACCTGGCACACTCTGGCAACTGCTGAAACGAACCTATTTCTAACAGGTTGCAGGAAAATAGTGCGAATGATTGTTTGAAAAGCGTTACTTTCAAAGTAAATTTCCTTTTGTGCAAGTTGAACTATGAGTGAGAATATACGATGAATTTCTTAAATCAGAGAGCATATGACTCTGATTTAAAAATCAACTCCTTGATGACTAGCCATTTACACGAATTTCGAGCCCAGAAGATCAGACATTTAGGTAGTTATTGAAATTTTACTGGTGCATTTGTGTGATATATCTTAAAGTGTAATACACGCATAAAAGACCAACATTGTATGTGAAAGCTAAGCTTCTCTTGCAGTGTATTAACCGTAGAAACCAATATTATATGTGAAAGCTTTGCTTTTCTTGTAGCAACTATGTATATTAGCGTAAACCATTAACATTTCCTGTTTGTGTGTTCGCACTACTTAACAGTGATGTTGCTATTGGCTGACTACATCACATGTCCTAAGCTCTGAATATCCACTGTTATCGGCTGGCAGGATCACGTGGCATGAGCTATGACTGGCTTACAAAAGCGCATCGCAATCTTTATTTCAATGCTTTCGAAAGTAAAACGTAGTGTTCGGTGGAATTCGAATTTATACTTTCATAATACAAAAATGTGCAGCGTACCTCTTTCCAAAACGTGTCTTTTTCCCTGAGTTTCGTTTTCTAAAGTGCCGGGAAATTCTACGCCCTTGTATAAAACCATAACCATTCAAAGGTATGATAAGTTATACAGTTCCGAGGGAAAATATACTGTCAGTTAACAGGGAAAAAGTATGTTTTCACCTGGGAGAAAATGTATTTTTAACCGGGAAATCCGGGAATTTTTGTTCCTTGTCCGTATATACACCCTGTTTATACACTTCTTTCAAGAGGTTTACTTTTTTCCAAGGTTATTTCAGAATTCAGTGAAGGTATTTTAAATCTATCTTGTGACTCCAAGGAAATGCATATTTTTATCATCAGATGTGTTTCATTTTATTGAAATAATAACAACAGTGGTCCTGATGAAACACATATACCATCTGGCTTGCTTTCCTTATCTGAAAGCAGTTCATTACCAAAGATGTTGATGTTAGTATTTAAGATTTTTGCTCAGACGGGGGAGAAATACAGAAGTCCTTACTTTTTTTGGTCAGCATATGTCTTTACTTACAGTTGACATCCCAAATTTGTCAGGGAAAAATTCTAAAACTTGTCTGGAAATCGGGGAAATATCAGGGAATTTCACTTGAGGAAACATGTGACAACTCTGAATATTGTAAACTGGCTACCCTACATTATTTTGTACATCTAAGTCTTGTTAAGATAAAGCTGAATTTTGATCGCTAATAGTGTAAAAATATTTGGTGATTATTTGAATATGATAGAGGGAAACATTCCATGTGGTAAAAATATATCTAAAAACACAGATGATGTGACTTACCGAACGAAAGTGCTGGCAGGTCAATAGACACACAAACAAACACAAACATACACATGAAATTCAAGCTTTCGCAACAAACTGTTGCCTCATCAGGAAAGAGGGAAGAAGAGGGAAAGACGAAAGGATGTGGGTTTTAAGGGAGAGGGTAAGGAGTCATTCCAATCCCGGGAGCGGAAAGACTTACCTTAGGGGGAAAAAAGGACAGGTATACACTCACGCGCACACACACACACACACACACACACACACACACACACACACACACACACGCACACACACACATATATCCATCCGCACATACATAGACACAAGCAGACATTTGTAACGGCCTTTACAAATGTCTGCTTGTGTCTTTGTATGTGCGGATGGATATATGTGTGTGTGTGTGTGTCTCCGAGTGTATACCTGTCCTTTTTTCCCCCCTAAGGTAAGTCTTTCCGCTCCCGGGATTGGAATGACTCCTTACCCTCTCCCTTAAAACCCACATCCTTTCGTCTTTCCCTCTTCTTCCCTCTTTCCTGATGAGGCAACAGTTTGGTGATTATTTCTAAGACAAACATTCCTGAATTTCAGTTTTTTCATTTTCATTCTGTGGTGCAAAACTGTATCTTTTCTCTTTCCTTTCAGCATATCTTCAAAGAACATTTAGTTACCAAAGTCATAACACTCAATTTAAGTTTGTATCCGAAAGATGGAGAAACACAGTTGAAGAAACTAATAGAAAAATCACAAGCTGTGAGAGAAAAGGAAGGTCAATAACCAGTGTTATCATACGCAGATAGAAACAATGTAGGACTCTTCAGCAGAAAGGGGAATTTAAATTATCAGATACATTTTCTTAAGTTCTGTTATTGAGAGTAATTTGAAGTGCCTTACTGTTACCTTCTGTAAAATATACGAACTGTTGTCAGTAAACACGGATGAATAGAACTTATAAATTCCATAGATTTATATGCAGTTGTTTGGAATACTAGTATGTTCCTTCTTTCCTATCAACTTACACAAGGTTAATGATGTTATGATACTTTAAGCATGAATATTTTGGATTGATTTTTTAATCAAGTGTAATGAAAAATGGTACTTATAAAGCATGAGCCTGATGTGGGCACTGCAAAAAGAGCAGTCAAAGTTGCATGAGAACTGAGTGCGGCATATCTATTTTGGCTGTTTGATTAGTGATTTACTGAAACATTTCCTCCCTATTTATAACGCACTTCTGTCAGTACATAATATTTTTCTTTCTTATTTCAATACACTGAGCATGGAAATTGGAAGTCAGTTTAGATGTTGTAATATTTTGTGTTTCTTTTAATATATATTCTACAAACATTTTATTCCCGCAATTTTCTAGGATGGGATTTCCTAAATTTTTTCTTTTTTTGATTTTGCATTTCATTATCTGTTTAACATTAGGCAGCATGTATATGTATCTGTATTTGTTTAATGGTTTTCTTGACTTTTCTCTGTTCAAATGTCTTTTTCCTATATAACTACAACCGTGAATATTTATCTATGATTCATTTTATGTTATTCTGATTGCATATATCATTTACAAGTAACCATTTTGTAAAACCAGCTGCCTGACAATAGTGTCTTACACTATTTACGAGGTATGTCCACAAAGTAAGTTCTGTTTGGTTATATAAAACAAACGTGTACAGTTACAGAAAAAATATTTATTGTACAAAAATCTACAACTGTTAAACTACTTTATTATAGAGCTTCTGAAATTTTGTAGGCTCTTGTCATAACGTGGCACAAGTTTTTGTATGCCTTCTTCATAGAAGGTTGCCACCTGCATATTCAGCCATGTGGTAACTTGTTTTTTCAGATTGTCATCATCGTTGAAGTGTTGACCACCAAGGACAGATTTTAGATTTTAGGTGTAAGAAGAGATGAAAGTCACTAGGAGAGAGGTCCAGGCTGTACGGAGGGTGATCAAACAAGTCCCAGTGAAATTCACGTAAGAGTTGTTTGGTCACATTCGCCGTGTGAGGTCAGGCATTATCGTGGAAAAAAACACCACCTTTTGACAGTAATCCTCGGCGCTTGTCCTGTATCGTGCGGCGCAATTTCTTAATGGTCTCACAGTGACCATGTGCATTGATTGATTGGCCTCATGGTAAGAAATCAATCAGCAAATTGCCTTTTCTGTCCCCAAAAAACAGTGCGCATGACTTTTCGAGGTGTCAAGATTTGCTTAGGCTTAACCTTCATTGGGGATGAAGGGTGCCTCCATTCCATTGATTGCCGTTTTGTTTCAGGGGTGTCTTACGATACCCAAGTTTCATCCCCATTGACTATCCAAGAAAGAAAACCATTGCCTTCTTCATTGTAGCATGTCAAAAACTGAATGCACTGTCCGTCCGTTGTTTCCTGTGTTGTTCAGTAAAAATTCTGGGTACCCATCATGAGCAAAGTTTTCGAAATTTCAGTTTTTCAGTAACAATTTCATGGATTAGTGATTATGAGATTTGCAGAACTTCCTTAGCAAGGACATTAATTGTAAACTTCATTTTCAATTATGGCTGACACTATAAAGAAACACTACAAAACACACATCAGCAGCAGTGATCTGAAAATGGCATACATGTCTTCTCCTTGAGTCAGAGTAACTGCCACGCATGCTCAGAACTGCGATCGTAGTGCTGCCGTGGATAGAAATAGAAACAGAACTTACTTTGTGGATGACCATAGTATTTATGTAACAAGTGCTGCTTTATTGGTATTCACATCTTCGTGCTTGTAAAGACATTGAAATATGAACTCTGACTTTAATTGCCTTCAGGCTTGTATTTTAATTCAATGATTTATACATCAACACAGATATTTTTCTTCATTCATAATAGTGTTTTATTACCTGTATAACATTACTCAACATAATTATTTATTTGTGATTTGTTTTATGTTATTGTGATCAAATGTACTTTCTTTAAACAACCTTTTCTAATACAAATGCTCTGAAATAAAATAGCATCTTACTCTGTTTATTTGTTTAACCAGAAGAGTTTTATTGGTATTTACATGTTTGTTCTTATAAAAGTAAGTTTGTTCTTCCATTAATCACCTCTCCATTTTTATTCTAATTTTCTGCTTTATATGTCAACAAATATATGAAAGAAATGCATGTCAATACCCAAACGGAAAATTTTCATATGGGAAAAGTCCCACACTCCCAAAAGTATCAGTACTTATCTTTGATATAATGATTAGAGTAGATGCTTTTTGTTGGCTTCAGTCTCTTCATCCTCATTTTTAAATCTGTTTGTAATAGAGAGAGAGAGAGAGAGAGAGAGAGTGTGTCAATTCTACAAGTTTTAAATAAAATAATTCAAATTTTTAAATCAAGCAAGGTTTTTATTTTCATTACAGACTACAACTTTTTCAAAAATTTGGAACTGCAAATATGAATTTACAGACTTTGGTAAGGAAAGTTCTGGCAGAAAATAATACTCCAAGAGTAAAGAAGACTACCCACCAAATAGCAGAAGCATTGAGTTGTTGACAGACACACAGAAAGAATGAAAACTTTGCTAGCTGTTGGAAGAAATCCTTTGACAAGCTCGAGTACAAATACATGCACGCATGCCCACACATGTGCATGCACACGCATGTGAGCTGTGCTCTGTCTCATGCACCGTACCGCTCAGCTTGGCTGCACACTTCCCCACCATCGCACAATGCTGCATGTGTCGGAGGAGCGGGAAGAGGGGAAATCTGCAAATATGTTTTATTTGGATAGCAATTCAGTCACACTGCATGCGACTTGGTTTCACATTTCTCAACAACATAGTTCACAAACAAAACAGTGTTTCGGTATTACTTAATTTTTTTGGCATGCTGATAACATAATTTCTGTCTGGTACAAACTATTGATTAAGGACAGCCACAGGCAATTTCAGAGATTGTTGCACTCAGATTGTCACATAATCATGACTTATTTAGCCTTTGAAAAAAAGATCTTCGGCACACATATGTTAACTGAAATATATTAGCACTTTTGAAACCTCATTATTACCAGAGGAAAACAATTTAGACGTCCTGGGCAGTTTTAATGTAAAAGGATTCGTCTTTAAGAAGGGAATTACATTGCCAAAGAATCAGTTACAGCTGCAAATGCACAGGGCACTTTCAACTGAAACAGCAAATGGTCCCAAAAACAACTCTAAAACAATGTAAAATTAGCAGTGTGCTCAAAACATTTAGAAAACTATTCTTGTAATACATTCAAGGCCACACTGAATTCTTCATACCTCACATTTTTTAACGCCAGTGAGTGTAGGGAGGTGAGTGGTTTTTGTCTGAATTTGTCCCTTCTGCAACACAATTTTCTTCTTAAATGTATTCCCAAAAGATCGGAAATGAGTTGATTTCACATACCAAAGTCTTACTGTGGGTGGAGTGCTGTCAAGCCCACTTAAAACGCGTGCTCTGTAATCCATTCAGGATGTTCTAATTTTCATTCCTGTTCTCCTTTTTCCTTTATAGATTCAAAAATAGTAATAGTGTGTTTTAAATCAGAAAATCATTGCAGCCATGCCCCTTGAAACCAACATACATTGCAGTAATGTATAAAGCCTCCATACTCCTCATTCAGTCCATCGAAAACTGTTGCAACTGACAATGGGATAATGTTTGTGACTTCAGAAATTTTACTATTCATACCACCAATTTCTTTAAATGTTCCATGCCTGCAAATTTAGCAGAAAGTGCTTCTTGATGTACAGAACAATGAATTGCATGTGTTGTAAATTTTTGCTCTTTCATTGTCAACTATACCTCTAAATTCTTTGTGCATGGTGTTGTGATGTCATTTCATAGCATTTTTGCTGTACCTGTTGATTAAGTGATTGCACAATAGATTCTAAGAATTCTGATCCCTCTGTTCCGTCATCACCATTCATTTTTAAGGCACATAGTATTTTATATTCTGGGCATCTGCAGCTGCTGAAAGACATGATGTTAAGAAGAGTTGTGCTGACTGGTGGTAACATTGTTGTTTTATTGATATGCAATGGTTTCACAATCTAAACCCGAATATGGTCTACATTACAATGGTGAATGAGGATGACAGAAGATGTGATCCATTAATTTCGTAAAAATTGATGGTGGCTGGGTTGTGTATACAGACTTATAAGATGTCACGGGATAGTGGGGAAAGGTGGTGCAAGTGTGTTGTATGGTGCACCATGCTCTCCCTGTGCCAGCTGCAACTGTATAGCAGACCATCTGAGAAGTGGTTGTGCAAGTGATTTGTGTAATATGCAACACTTTTGTGTGCTGACTCCTTTTGAACAAGGTACAGTGTTCGATGCTCGCCAGACGGGAATTTCGATTTCGGCAGTGGTGCAGGAATTCAGATTCACACGTTCAAACATGTCCAGGGTGTATCGTGAATGGTTAAATGAGTGTGTCACAGCAGATGAACTACCAGCCATCCTCAGTGACCATGGCCAGCAGTATCTGGAGGTTGATCATCAATATTGACAGAAAGGCGACAGTGCAACAAATCACAGCTCAGTTCAGTAGAGGATGTGCTAGATGTGTCTCCCAGTGAACAATCTACAGGAACATGGGGTATGGGAGACAGTGGTGCACAAAGGTGTCACTGTTAACCCAACATCATAGGGCACAACAGCTTGCATTTGTCACCAATCACAAGGGATGGACACTGGAACAATGGCATAACATGATATGGTCAGATGAATCATGATTTCAACTGCACCATGGTAGTGGGAGACACTGTTTGTGGCGCTGACCACATGAATCAATGGATCCTGCCTGCAATGACGGTGTGGTCCAAGGTGATGGTGTGTCTGTTATGCTCTGTGGTGCATTTTCCAGATATAGAATGGGCCACCTAGTTGCTCTGGAACGGATTTCGAATGGTCTGTGATATATTGAGCTGCTCGGGGCCATCTCCACCCATTTTTGGCCTTCCAACACCCTAACAAATCTGCAGTGTTTCAAGATGACTCTTCCACCACATCACACCAACATTGCCCTTGAATGGTTCCAGGAACATCCAAAGACTGAGGTGGACACCCTGGAGCCCAAATTTGAACCCCATTGTGCATATCTGGATTGTAATGGAATGCAGGCTCCGTGTCGTGCACCTTGCACCCATGAACAGACGAGAATCAGCTGCTGCTCTGCTAATGATTTGGTGCAAGCTACTTCCAGAGGAGTAAGAGGGACTTGTAGATTCACTTCCACAGCATCTCACTGCAGTCAACAGGGCCAGAGGAGACCTCCTGCAATATTAGGTGCCAATCCCATGATATTTGCTAGTTAGTGTAGTTATAGACCCCTGTTTTAAATTTGCCTGCATCAGTATTATGGTAGGGCAATTCAGTGTTGGGAATAGTAGAAGCAGCCAACAAAAACAACTAACAGGCTGGCAGAATGGAAACTATCCCTAAGATCTGGCACAAGGCAAAAGTGGTGGCATTTCTTAAACCAAGCAAGGAACTAAATAACCCGAAAAACTTCAGTCCTTTATTACTTCTGTTCCATCTGTTTAAATTTCTGGAGGGAATGCTTTCAAATCTAATTTCTGAGTCGGTTGACAAGAAGGTAATTAAAGAAGAGTCAAGTTTCAGAAAAGGAAAGTCATGCACTAGTCATATACTCAGTTTAACCCAAGAAATTGAGTAATGGCATGAAAGAAAGCAGATTACAGGGGTTGCCTTTATAGATTTTACAGCTGCTTATGACCCCATGAATCTTAAGAAACAAACAAAGAAGCTGTACACAACACTTAAGAACTATGGATCGACGCAGTTTATTCAGTGTCTGCTGCAGAACAGACGATTTTTTGTCAGTGTGAATTACAGAAAGTGTCAATGGAGAATGCAGAGGAACAGCCTTTTGCAGGGAAGTGTACTGGCTCCAATATTAATAGCACACATACCAATGATTAGTCTTCAGCACTGAAACCCAGTTCATCTACACAGATGACAGCTGTTGCTGCTCAGGGAGTGACATTTGAAGAAACAGAATTCAAGCTAACATCTATTCCCAAAGAACTTGCCATCAATTATAATGACAACCCCTTGTGCCCAGCTCAGATAAAACTCAAGTGAGTGCATTCCACCAATGCAATGAGGCAAGAAGAAAGTTGTACATCTCCTGCAAAGGACATGTGGCAACTATCGACAGCCGCACTGTCGATACCCACCCATTCTTCAAACTTCTTTGACTAATTTAGTCAGTGATCATGTTACTTACTTGTATGTGCTTCGTGTCAGCCTTTTCCGAGTTATGTGTAATAAAAGTTGACTTCAGTCGCAAGTGTGGATTCATTCTACTCTCCACCGTATGTAATGTGTGAATCCTGTTTTTCCACCGATTTCATTATTTCGCTGTTCTGTGCCATTTCTCTTTGTGACCCATTGGCATAAACATTTACAAAAATAATGGATCAGTATAATATCAATGTTCCGTCACCGTTCACACTGGATATACCGTATTTACTCGAATCTAAGCCGCACCTGAAATTTGAGACTCGAAATTCAAGGGGAGAGAAAAGTTTCAGGCCCCATCTCCAAATAGAAACAAAGTTGGTACATTGTAATACGAGAAACAATTTAGGTCGAATGAATGACTATACAGCTACAGTAGTTTGGTTCGAGTCGTAAGCTTAGCAGTTAAGCTCTACCAGGTAGCCATTGCTATGCGTCAGGCGCTCCGTCCGTATTTATACGGATACCCTTCCTTTTTCACATGCTTCGTCTAGTTTGAATTGATTGCTTATTTTTTTTTAATCTGATAAGTGCCGTTCTCTTTGTTATAGGTGTTTACGTCACTCTAAGCTGAAAATGCATTAATGTACTGTGTCGTGCATTGTTTGTCGCATTCTGATAATGAGTGTTAATGGCAGGTCGCCGCTCGCGGTATGGCTTGCTTTTGTGCACGCTACCGCCGCTTACAATAAAAAAAAAAAAGGCAAGAACTGCTATTTGTTGTTACTTACACTACTGCTTTCTTTGATAATGATCAACAAGAACCAAATAAGAGACTGCGTGTGATAGAAGATGTTCTGAACGAGAGTTTAGCGAAAATTTTTCTCCGTTTGAAAATCTTTGCAGACGCCTCTTTAGTACATTACATTCTGCACAGAAATTAGAGTCATCTTAGATTTAAAAATCTAGTCAACTGCCGTGCTTCATTTCTGACTGTATCACTATTAGGCATAAGAATAATACGAATATAAACATGACACAATATGTATATTCTTCCACGTTTGCTGTTGTCTCACTCTCGTAGTTTATTAGGCAGACTGGATTTAAATGAATAGCAGCAGATATGAAAGAATACATGGCAAAATGTTTGTATTCGTATTATTCTTGTGGTGACGAGAATACTGCATGTGATTCACAATTCTTAATAGTTCCTATTAGCAACCATCTCTTCTCACAGGTAGGAAAATATTCAGAATGTAGAGTTGGCCATATTGACAAACATCCCAAACAGTCTTGCCAGTCGGATTTTCGTAGTACATTGAAATGCTGCTACATTTGAAGATGAACGATATGGAATTTGTATTTACTTCGTTGGATAATGTATAAAAATGCAGTGGTAGAAACTCAGGGCAGAGAAAAAAGCTCGTCTTCCCCCTTTTTTTTTAAAAAAAATTATTGACTGACACAGAAGGTTTTGTGCCAATATTTATCTTTGTGCCTGCAAAGCATGCCTGTGGAGCGCTACGTATATTCGACGGCAGAAGTTAGTTGTGGCGGTACCTACCAACATTTTTCAGACCTTCACCTTACTTTGCACTCGATTCTAAGCCGCAGGCGGTTTCTTGGATTACAAAAACCGGAAAAAAAAGTGCGGCTTAGATTCGAGTAAATACGTGTATGACATAGTCGTTTTCCTCAATGCAACTGCAGCTACAAAAATCATCTTGTCTTGCTGCCAAAAAAGTCAGTGTGTGAACTTCATCCTTGTGATCCACCAGGGCGGGAACAACACGCCATCCTGCAGACTCTTGACAAGTCTCTCTCCGGCGACTATAGATCTACATTCACTTTGCCACAAGGATTTTCATCAATCAAACATGAACTTTACTTGCTCCCAACATTCCAACTGACATATAATCTGTGTTCCACACAACAACCACATCATTTTGTCGAGTGCTCAGACTATTTGCAGTTGGGGGTTTTAAAACGGCTATTGCATCTGCACTGGTCCACACACTTCTGTTCCTGCCACACTGTTGTGTCATGCTTACAAACCCCCTCCTGCTCTGTCATCAAATCTTGGGAGACACTGCAGTTGGACACCACCACTGCACTCTGCTCGCTGCACTTTTCTGCAGCAGACTTTTTCCGTACCTGCTAGGTGCTCCCGTGGTGTGCTACGAGCGTGTCGGACTACTTCTGAAGTTAACACAACCACTCAAGAACAGCTCAAAGACTTGAAAGACTTGTTTTGGCCTGTTGGACAATATTTTGGCCATCCACGGCATCTGCAGTGATGATGCTAAATTCGCGTGTTTCATCAACCATCTGCATGAACACCTGATTAGCGACCTAAATACTCTCTCCACCCATCTCACCTAAATGTGCCAGCATACAAGACATTATTATTGAGCACCAGCCTCACTTGCCAGAGGGCGCATTTCATCATATCATGCAAGAAGAACAGCTGGGTGGCAAATCACCATTACAGCTCTGGTGCAGATTGTGTGCCCTCATCGACCCTGAAGTGCTTCTGGATGTGGACATTGTGGGTAGTGAGGTTACCTCAAGACGTGCAACTGCTAATATTATCCCATGTCATTGAGCCTTTGGATGCCAAACTTCACCTTGCCGACTAAGCGTACCGCATAATACGTCATTGCCAGCTCTTGTTTTCAGTGAGTTGCCCAGTGTTGGACTTAGTTGGCAACAGTACTTCAGACCTTCCCCCTCTCACCCATACAGCAGGTGGTGTGCAAGATCAAGTATGACACTAGACAGTACTGCACTGCCACCTGCAGATGGTTTGAGTGACTCCCATCGCACTCCACACCCTGTCTACCGGCTATTCTGGTTCCACATGACATTTTGGCAACACTACAAGGAACTGTCGAATCCTTGCACACAGGACCCAAACACACCACGTGTGCCACTCACTCTAGCTGCCTCATCTCACATCCCTGCAACAGGGCACTGCCTCCAAAATCAGTTTTCACCCTCCAACAATTTAACACATTCGATTGAGCTACTAATATGTGTCCCTTGTCGACATAGGTGCCAGTTCAAGTGTCATTCTTCCCTCTTTCATACCTCTGAGCCTTCTACAGTCATCAATGGTTCTATGACCAGACAACAGCTCCGATATCACTATTCACAGTGCTGCCAATCTTTGGCTCCAGTTTATGCCTCAGCTTCAGTGCTATTGCACCTTCCACACCACCGACGTGGATGGCCCTGTTCTTGGGATCGATTTCCGTAATCGTTCTGGTCTCTCACCGCACCTTCACACATATGCCTTGCTTCACTACAGTTTGGGCACATGCATTCCCAGCTTCTTTGCCTGTGCACCTACCTTACCTGCAGCTCACTGTAATCTTGTCTGCACTTCCTTCAAGTGCTCTCACCTAAGGCTTCTCTTTTCAACTCCTTTGCTGCCCTCTTGACTCAGTGCCAAGTGAAAGATGCATTACATGCCAACAACATTCTCTGTCAGCTGATTGCCAACACATCAGCCAACTTGGTGTGTGCTCTCCCCACAGGCAAAGGGCTCATTGCTTCACAGCTTCCTTCCATGAGGTTCCTGCCAAGCTGCCTCTTCACCAGCCATGCCACAAACACACAACATCAGTGATTCTCAGTCCCATACTGTTTTGTGTGATGTTTGTCTTCCCCCTCACAGGAAACTACACAGTTCTCCATTCAGCACCACTGAACTGTGTGTTAATGTGATATCTAATGGTAACTGCCACAGGTTAACTACCGCAGAAGGTCCTCTCATCCATTACGAAGCTAGATATCTTTCTCTCTAAGAAACTATGTCATGCTAAATCCACCATGTTACAGCTCGTAGATGCTGGTATCATATGCCCATCTGATAACAGTTGGTCACCCCCCCTCCACTTGGTAGCTGAGAAACATGGCCCTTTCAATTTACAACAATTGACACATTAAATAATGAAACACCGTCCCAGTCCACAGGGCGAACACATTTTCAGAAAAGCAGCACAGGATGGGTTATGCCTCGACCGCCTCGTAAGGCAACAAACAACACAAAAGTGAATAGTTATCTTAATCTTTGTATAATCCCTGAACATGAGAATAGATACTCAGCTCTAACTCATGTAAACAATGACAGTGATTATCAAGTGACAGTCCAAAGACGACATACCCCAAACCAAACTGTGATAAAACAATATCATCAAATGAACACAAAGGTACTAAAAAAATAAACACTATAATAACCTAAAAGTTTTTTCAGACTGTTTCAGAAGAGGGTTAGCTATAAAACTGAAAACAGATGATGCAGCAGGAAGGTTCAAAATTCGGGGACTAGTAAAACCAAAAGCAAGATTAAGCCAAGTTGTTGACAGTGTTGAAGAAGAATGCAAGAATCTATCATCAAACGACTATGCAGTAATTATAGGAGGTGCTAATGATGTGTATCACAATGAAACAGTTGCAGCAACAAAAGCACTGAAAGAGTCACTGGGTAAGCTAACACATACCAATGTAATAGTGGCTAAAATACCTCACTGTTAGGATCCAATAGAACAATCATATGTGAACAACGCAATTAAAAAAGCAAAATAACCTCTGTGATTCAGTATGTAAACATTTCAAAAATGTAACAGTGATTGACATGAATGATATTTCAGACTGCTGTAAGAGAAAAATTAAGCTCTGCTAATAAAACAATTTATGGGCGTCAGTTCGAAGATATGGTACAGGGAAACTCCCACTAGTGATCAAATCTAACACAAGTTGGATTTGGTTACAACAGTTTGCAAGGGACAGTAAAGATAATGCAACAGGAAAAGCAACAAGTATTCCTCCCAGTAACAAAAACGATTTAATGTTATCTCATGTTAATGTACAATCCCTAAGACATAAGGTTAATGAGTTACAGTACTTGGCAGACAAAATTAACTGTAGCATACTGTGTATAAATGAGCATTGGTTGCATGACTCAGAAATAGATTTGTGTGTACCCTATGGCTACATATTAGCCACAAAATATTGTAGAACAAATATCGCACATGGTGGAGTTGCAATCTACATCAAAGATAACTTAAATCTGCAGCATTCAGTGATAGGCCTATACAAACATTGCATTGAAGGTGTATTTGAAGTCGCAGCCATAGTATTGCATACCCAAAAAATTATCATTGCTTCTGTGTGCCATGCACCAGCCTCTGATAGGGAAGTTCTTATAGATAAACTACATTCACTAATCAAATTATTCACTAAACACAAAAAATTTCAAAATTTTTATTGCAGGTGGCTTCAATATAGATATAAGGGAAAGTAGAAAAAATGTAAATGACATTGTTAACAGCCTAAAGGCACTAAACTACTACTGTATAAATGAAAAACCTACTAGACTAGATGCATGCCTTGACAATGTAATTAGTAATGTAAATCAGGATCAACTAAAGCATGATGTGATTAAGTTAGAGTTATCTGATCATGACGGGATATGGGTCAGAATAAGCAGTATGAACCCAGAGAGAACTAAACAGTTAGTCACTTTCAGAATACTAAAAGAGAGCAATATTGTACAATTGAAACATGAACTGAAGGTGGTAGATTGGCCAAATACACTACAC
Source organism: Schistocerca americana (assembly GCF_021461395.2). Taxonomy (NCBI): domain Eukaryota; kingdom Metazoa; phylum Arthropoda; class Insecta; order Orthoptera; family Acrididae; genus Schistocerca; species Schistocerca americana. Next base: position 240,720,549 of record NC_060122.1, read on the forward strand.
AATATAAAAAGTCTTGAATATTTCTCAATGTTTTTATATATCATTAAAAATGCAGTAGATAGTCACTGACCACTTATCACAAAAAGATGCACCCCTAACAACAGAAAAAAACCTCAGCACTCAAACAAATGGTACACTCCAGAGCTCAAGCAAATGAGGACACTGCTACTTATACTAAAAAATAATAGTGATAAAAATGAGGAAGCCAGGAAACACTATGTGACTTTAAGAAGCTGTACAAATATTAAATAAAATCAGCTAAATGTAAAGTAAATGATGAATATATTGCAGGCTCAAAAAATGCCTGTCAAGCAGCTTGGAATATAATACAAAGTGAAATCAATATGAGCAAACAGGTAGCCACAGTGCCTATGGATTGCAACATCCTTAACGAATATTTTATACATTGTCCCAGCTCTTCTTCTTCTTCTTCTTTTGTTAAAAATAATTCTGATAATATTTCAGCTGCTGTAACCCTTCTTAAACAACAAGCACCAGCAACCAAGCAATTCTCTTGGTCAAAAATCACCTCCGGCCACATTATCAAATCTATAAAGAAACTTAAAACCAGAGGACTATTACGGGCTTACTAACAGTATTGTTAAACACATAGCCACTGCAATCTAATGCCACTAACATATCTGACGAATTGCATACTTGAAGAAGGAGTATTCCCTGAATGTCTGAAAATGACAGTTACACTCCCAATCTATAAGAAAGTGGCAGAAAAATGTCAAACAATTATAGACCTATGTCAATAGTTCCCGTTATATCAAAAGTAACAGAAAACAGCATACATATCCAAATTTACAATTATTTTGAAAGTAATAAATTACTGAGTAAGAGCAAGTTTGGCTTTTGATCTGAACTATCGACAACCAAAGCAGTTGAATGCCTCCTTAGTGATATATATGAAGGATATGAAAACAAGAAACTCACTTATGCTAGACAGATTTAACAAAAGCCTTCGACTCAGTCACACATGAAATAATGATAAAAAACTAGAACATTATGGTATTGTAGATAAACCATTATAATTTTTTCAATCATACTTAAGCAATAGGATACAATTAGTAAAAACAAACTATCGAAAGTTAACAACCAAGAAAGTAAATATGTTGTTATTCATATTTTTTCTGTATGTAACATATGACAAATCCCATATCATTGTACATGATAAAACGGGTGCTCAATAAACTGAAACTGAAACTGAATTCCACAAGGCTCAGTGCTTTGCCCTTTCCTGTTCATTGTTTATGTCAATGACTTCTCACATTATAAGCCATGCAACAATGTACTGTATGCTGATGATATGACACTAATAACAGATGGAGAAAATATGCAAGATGTCATAGAATACAACAAAGTAGTAACTGAAATGAGCAGTGACTGGTGCAGAGCCAACCTTTTATCAATAGTCCTAAACAAATTTAAAGCTGAAGAAATTTACTTCACTCTGAAACCAATTGAACAGAATACAAAAATGTCAAGTTACTAGGTTTACATATAGATCAAAAACTTACATGGGACAGACACACAAATTATCTACGTGGCAAACTTACTAGAACTCTCTCTCTATTACACAAGCTGAGACACATTATCAGTAAAAATCTGCTAATCTCCACATACTTTGCTTTTCTCCATTCACAACTGCAATCTGGGGTATTTTTTGGGGTAACTCAGTGGGTTCAAGTGGCAGAAGAAAGCAGTTAGGTGCATTTTAGGACTAGCACCAAGACAAAGTTGCAAAAATCATTTTAAAGAACTAAAGATAATGACACTACCTAGTATATACATTTATAATTGTTTAATATATGCTAAAGAGAACATAAAGAACTTTAATTTAAGATCTGAAGTGCATGTTCATAATACTCGAAATAATAGTAACATAGACCTACCATACACAAAGCTGACATTAACACAAAAGAGCCATAAACACCTTAGCTTGAAATTTTATAACAAACTCTGAAAGGCTGTGAGTGAACTATCTATGAATAAATTTAAGCAAACAATAGAAGTGTGGCTCAAATGTACGCCATATTACTCTCTTGATGAGTTTCTAAACAGTGACACAAAAGAGATATGCTGCATGAAACAAAAAACTGCCATATGAATTATACCTATATGTTTGTGACAGTAATGCACCAACAAAGACTTTTTAGGTGGATACGTAAGAAGTACCATAAATATATCCTGATAGAATTGTATATTTAACTGTTATGATTTATTATTATTATTATTACTATTGTGAATGAATAATTGTTGTATTACCAATATTACTTTAGCTTGCGTATCTGCTTGCCCTGCACAGGCACAATTATGTGCAATAATAATTATTGTAATTTTTAAAAAATGTATTGAACACACTGATGATGCCAATTGTATGGAAAACATACTGAAAGGCAAATAGAAGATTCTATTCTATGTGAAAACTATGTTAAACTCCATATGCATACTGTCATGGACAACTGTCCAATACCTAACACTTGTGCAACAGCTCCATGGCGCACAGCTCTTTGTTGTCATAGAGTGTCAAAAGGCTTAGAATCAGATTCTGACACACAAAGACGATATTCCACAGATTGCCATTATCGCACCTTTAAGACCATTTCAAGTTATTGTGGACAACAGTGTAGAGATAAATCACAACATTGTTGCCATAGTGTTACCTTCTGTCACTCCATACATCCGGCGTCAGACTGCGTGGCTTTCGTTAATGAACTGCCTCTACCCAAAATTTATTGTGATGTCATGATTTCTTAGCATGGTGAACTTATTCCAGCATCATATCCCTCACACTGCTTCCCTTCAGGCTCCCCTGACAGATGCCCTGGGGGGTAAAATCACCTCCAGTGCATGCAAGATACAATGATCCAAGAACCCTGTTTGGTAACTGTATGTAACTGTTCTTGGGTAGCAAATTCTGTCTCTTTATCCTTAAAAGGTGCACACTGCTCTTCAAGACTTTGTACCTGGGTTTCAAACTGATTATCCTGCTATTTTAACCATATCAGTGTGTTTGATTCTTGACTTTATATTATTTATTAAAGGGTTGAACTGCTCACGTACGTGTTGCTTGACCTGTTTAGTTTTCTCATTTAAATCAGCTAAAAGTTCCTCTCTAATTTTTTTGTTAGTCTGTTCCAGATTGCTGGCCTGTATTCTTTCATGTTCTTCAAATATTATATTCAGTTCTTCATTGTGCTATGATAATACCTTCAGAGTACTTTGCAAAATATTATTGTTCCCACCTGGCATTACTACAGGAGGGAGCAGAGACTGGCTCAACTTGGTCAACAGTTGTGGATGCAATTCCTGAATTTTTGAGTACAAAACTTGACTGTTGCGACAAATTACATACTACAGACTCAGTTTTGAAAGCGGAATCCCCAACTGTACTCTTTTATTCCATGTTTGATAATGAAAAATTCAATTCTGTCAGACATTGTCCTATCTGTCTCAGTTAAATCAGTGTTGTGAGAGGATTCCTGTTCAGTTGTCCTTTCTTTGTCTACAGAATTACCAAAAGTTACCTCTGCTGCAGCTCTAGCATATGACGTAGCTCAGATAGCTTTTGACAGTTTAATGTAATTATAGCAAAGCAGCAAACAAAAAAGAAATCTCTCACACATTGAAGATCTACACCACATAGATTACTACTAAAATCACTTCCATAAATGTTAATCAAAATAGTTAAACACTTACAAAACTCACTGAATAAATGCAAAGCCAAGCTTGTGATAATATCAATGTGCAATGAAATACGTATACTTCAGTAAAGGGCACAAAGCAATATATACCATAAAAAATCACTGTCTGTCTAACCATGCGACACTTCAAGATTCAATAAATAAGAATACTTTTAACTGGGAATATATCTTTAACAATAGCAAAGATTAATATTAAAAATCACTTATTCTAAGCACAATATAACGCTACAAACGCATAAAGTGAAAGAATCTCACTTGTACTACACTCCATAGTATTTCAAAAGTTCACAGTTGAGAATAAAATACTTCTCACAAAATAGGTGTTGAAAGTTGCACACAATGCACGAGTTCTATTCTTGCACAAGCAAACTTTAACTATTCTCCAAAAAATTTGTCTACATTGTTCCTGGTAATAAATATGCAAATCAATCTGTGATTGCTGTTACGGCATGCAGTGTGTAATTACTTCAATTGATGACCCGATCGATTGTGAACAATGAACCTTGGTCTCGGTATCATAACCGTAGATAAACATTTCATCACCAGTTTTGATTCTCTTAAGGAACTTTTCGTTCTCATTTGCGCCATTCAAATCTCTTCACAAACTGTGAGGCGAAGGTCTTTCTAGTCTTGACTCATGAGTCGTTGGACGAACTTGGCGGCAACACGATGCATTCCAAGATACTGTGTAAGCATTTCATGACATGATCCTAACGAAATGTTACATTCTTCTGCAATCTATAAGTCAGTCAGTCTTCGACTGGCACACACAATTTCGTTGACGTTCCTCACATGAGCGTCGTCGGTAGACGTCGAAGGGCGTCCTGAACGAAGGTCATCTTTAACTTCCGGCGGGTCATTTTTAAATCATGTGATTTAACACCGAGTAAGGCTTAAGCACTCATCACCGTAGGCTTCCTGCATAATTTGGTGTGTTTCTGTAAAGGTTTTCTCGAGTTTCGCCCAAAATTTAATGCAGACACGCCGCACCTTTAACTCTGCCATCTCGAAATTCGCAAATTGTGCGACACAACCTTCTACTCAATAAAGCACTGAGCAATTACTAACAGACCTAAAACGGTGAAAATTCCGGCAGTTACACATTAAACACAGGCATGTTCGGGGGCGCCAACCGCATTTTGCTCCAGCGCACATTTTTGTGAAATTACGAATGTTTCGGAATTTTTTGAACAGGCCTCGAATGCATATACTGTTTGCAAAATGTGTTGCGACTTGAGTTATACATAACACTACTGGCCATTAAAATTGCTACACCAAGAAGAAATGCAGATGATAAACGGTTATTCATTGGACAAATATATTATACTAGAACTGACATGTGATTACATTTTCACGCAATTTGGGTGCATAGATCCTGAGAAATCAGTACCCAGAACAACCACCTCTGGTCGTAATAACGGCCTTGATACGCCTGGGCATTGAGTCAAACAGAGCTTGGATGGCTTGTACAGGTACAGCTGCCCATGCAGCTTTAACACGATACCACAGTTCATCAAGAGTAGTGACTGGCGCATTGTGATGAGCCAGTTGCTCGGCCACCATTGACCAGGCGTTTTCAACTGGTGAGAGAACTGGAGAATGTGCTGGCCAGAGCAGCAGTCGAACATTTTCTGTAACCAAAAATGCCTGTACAGGACCTGCAACATGCGGCCGTGCATTATCCTGCTGAAATGTAGGGTTTCACAGGGATCGAATGAAGGATAGAGCAACGGGTCGTAACACATGTGAAATGTAACGTCCACTGTTCAAAGTGCCGTCAATGCGAACAAGAGGTGACCGAGACGTGAAACCAACGGCACCCCATACCATCACGCCGGTGATACGCCAGTATGGCGAAGACGAATACACGATTCCAATGTACGTTCACCATGATGTCGCCAAACACGGATGCGACCATCATGATGCTGTAAACAGAACCTGGATTCATCTGAAAAAATTATGTTTTGCCATTCGTGCACCCAGGTTCGTCGTTGAGCACACCATCGCAGGCGCTCTTGTCTGTGATACAGCGTCAAGGGTAACCGCAGCCATGATCTCCGAGCTGATAGTCCCTGCTCCTCCAAACGTCGTCGAACTGTTCGTGCAGATGGTTGTTGTCTTGCAAGCGTCCCCATCTGTTGACTCAGGGATCGAGACGTTGCTGCACGATCCGTTACAGCCATGCGGATAAGATCCCTGTCATCTCGACTGCTAGTGATGCGAGGCCGTTGGGATCCAGCACGGAGTTCTGTATTACCCTCGATTTCATTTTCTGCTAACAGTCATTGGATCTCGACCAAAGCGAGCAGCAATGTCGCAATACGTTAAACCGCAATCGCGATAGGCTACAATCCTACATTTATCGAAGTCGGAAACGTTATGGTACGCATTCTCCTCCTTACACGAGGCATCACAACAACGTTTCACCAGGCAACGCATGTCAACTGCTGTTTGTGTATGAGAAATAGGTTGGAAACTTCCCTCATGTCAGCACGTTGTAGGTGTCGCCACCGGCGCCAATCTTGTGTGAATACTCTGAAAAGCTAATCATTTGCATATCACAGCATCTTCTTCCTGTCGGTTAAATTTCGCGTCTGTAGCACGTCATACTCGTGGCATAGCAATTTTAATGGCCAGTAGAGTAGTAAAAAAGCAAAAAGTAAAACCTCATATCTGATGTTGAAATTTTACTGCATGAACAGCGAATATAGTAAGCGAAAAACTATTTCACTACATTATTTTGTGAATGTCTCAGCGAGAAAAAGTTACGTGCAAAGTTTGTTGGAAGCTGCTAAGTGCTCTCATTCTCAAATACTGGATGAATATAGTCTGGGTAATTTTCGCGTCCTGAGTTACACTGCCTCAAGACAAACACACAATTTATACCTGTAGCACTTGTCTTATTGTGTTAAACTTCTGATGCAAGTTTATACCTCTTTAAGAGTAGATTATTTATAAGTAGATTGTGACAGCATTTTAAATTCGGTCAATAGTTATATGAAATACTGCAAATGAAATTTTTATTGCTCTTGGAAGCTCTTATACAGAGTGTTTGTTTTAATTTGAGACAACTAAGTAAGAGGGTTATTTGGAAAGTAAGTTCAGGTCGGTCGCGTAATGGAAACCACTGTGAAAATCAAAAAAAAGTTATTTGGAACCTTTAGCTACATCTTCGAGCCACTTCTCAACGTAGCCACCATTTCTACTTAGACATATGTCCGTTGTGCCCACTTTCCAGTACCATCGTCTTTAAAGGTAGCCTCTTGTGCTTTCCGCAAATTCTCTACGCTGATCTACAGCTCGTTTTCTGTGCCAAAACTTTGTCTTCACAACCAGTAGTTCAAGTGAGTAGAGATGAAACTCAGCGGGAGCCAATTACGAGCTGTATCGGGGGTGGTCGAATACTTCCCATCGAAAACGCGACAGGAGCATCTCCATTCCCCCTGCAGGGAGAGGCCGAGAATTGTTACGAAGAAGGAACCGTCTGACGGTTACGTTATGTGTGATGCATAACATCATTCGAAATCTCTCACTACGCTCTCGAACTTGGCGGGAGACACTATTTTCTAGGCATCTTTACGTGCTCAAGGTGCACTCAGAACTGAAAAGAGCAACGTACGAGATCGATGGGCGTACTAGAGACATTGCTCAACGCATATGTACAAAACTTCATGGGATTTTTTACAGAGGCTTTCATTTCGTCACCGATCGGAACTGACTTTCCTAATAGACTTCGTATCTCGAAAACGACACATCGTACGAAAAGAATGTTCTAGGTGAAATATTAATACTACTAAAGAGGAAATCTGTCTGCGCTGCAACTGGCCACCTCCTACCCACCCCTCCAGCGTGGCCGGGGTCAACTTTGTATTTTCAAATAGGAACTCCGCATTTTTATTGAATATTCAAATTGTAAGCCAAACAAATGTACGGTGTACTCAAATCATTGTTTACCATTCGTGGTAGAGTGCGCTGTGATAGACAAATATCAAGTGTGCCTGTTTTTGTAACTAAGATTCAACATATTTTAAAGATGTAAATATGAACCTTTGTGCTCTAACGGTTGAGATCTATGTTCAAAATTTACTTTAGTGTCGCAAATTTGATTGTACAGCAAATATTGTTAGCTGTTTCAATGTCTCGTTAGAAATTACATTTAGCATGATTCAGGAACAACGATGTGGATATAATAGTTTCTGTTCCCGTCGGGATGCTTGATAAAGGCGAGTCCCCTTACCTCTGACCACTGTGGTGCTTCATTTCGGTGAGTTTCCATGGCAGGTGCGTCTGTCATTGCCAATTCATCCACATTTTACCTCATTACAATGGTTGCGGTTTGCATTCTGCCGGTAGCCGCGTAGCGGCCAGCGCGAGAATTACGGCGGTTGGATGCAAACATACGCCGAAATCAGTCACCCTGGTGGCGGTGGTCATCGAAATCAAGCATTCCGTTGGGTCGCGGAATCACGACAATCAACAGAAAACTACGTTAGCGTGCAACTAGCTTATCTGGCAGAAACGTCAGTGTTCGTCCCTATAATAATAATATAATAATACTTTACAATCGAATTAGCAACACACAAGTATCGTTTGAACATCAGTATCAATCGTTAGAACACAAAGGTTTGCATTTACATCGTGAATGAAATGGAGAGTCAAATGCGTCGGTTCTTAATTGCAAAAACAGGCACACTTGATATTTGTCGATTACAGCGGCATCTACCACGAATGGGAAATAATGGTGTAAGTAGACCATACGTATCTTTTGGCATAGAATCCGAATATTAAATAAAAATAGGGGTTTCCATTTGAAAATACAACGTTCACCCCAGGAGAGATAAGGTGTCCAGTTATAGTACAGAGCAATGTCCCCTTTACTAATATTAACTTTTCACTTAGAACATTTTTTTCGCACGATGCGTCGTTTTCAAGACTTTTAGTTGTCTAAAATTAAAACAAACGCCTTGTATAGGCAACCTGCTGTCGGAGGCCGTACACAGCATTGTTAGCCCTTCAGTAATACGGATAGGCTATTGGCTCATATACTTGAGTGATTCATAACAGCCGGCCGCTGTGGCCGAGTGGTTCGCCGGCACGGTAGCTCAGCGTGTTCGGTCAGAGGGCTAGCTGCCCTCTGTAACAAAAAAAACTGAGTTAATGAATCAACAACGAACTAAAACGGGTGTCTTTCGACGTCCGCACAGAGCAGATACAAAAAAATAAAATAAAAGTGGTTCTAGGCGCTTCAGTCCGGAACTGCGCTGCTGCTACGGTCGCAGGTTGGAATCTTGCCTCGGGCATGGATGTCTGTGACGTCCTTAGGTTAATTAGGTTTAAGTAGTTCTAACTCTAGGGGACTGATGACCTCAGATGTTAAATCCCATAGTGCTTAGAGCCATTTGAACCATTTTGATTCATAACAGTCTAAACCAGTTGCATAAATAAAATTGGCAACTGGAGTATCTTGTTCCAACAAGGCTTGTGAGGGTAGCAATAGGCCCTCACAAACTTAGGACCAGGGAGAGGCGAATGGAAACGCTTTTTTGAAAACGTAAGTGGTGTTATTGATGTATACTCTAACCAATCGGGACGTTAGGGTCAAGTTCAGAAGTTACTGACATGCAGAACAACTGCAGTTCGTCATGGAATGTACTATACAGGCCTTTCAAAGTTGGCCATAGAAAAGTAACGCCTCATAATCACGAACAGACGAAACAACTAATAGTCAACAGAGTTGATGAGCTCCGACTTCGTCAATATGCTTCTTAGACAGCACCACCACAGCTACAGCCTTGAGGAGTTCAAAGATCGTCGTGTCACGTTCGAACCCTGCGGAACACCCGTTGCGACTTATCTCCATAAAGATGACATGGCGGCCCTGGTTGTATTACTGGCACTTCGTAGCGGAATTTCTGCATTCTGTTGTTTTAAATAGGTCTAAACCGGGAATGTGCTGAACCACGCATCCTATAAAAACTTTCAGACCTGGACGTAGGCCCATATTATCTGCATCTGTATCTGCACAATTACTCGGCAAGCCACTGTAAACTGCAATGTGGAAGGCACTTCGTAATAGTATTACCCACTATTTGTCTTACTTCATTCGTGTGTTAAGCGAGAGAAAATGCCTCTGTACACGTATTAATCTTCTCTTTCATCCCCATGATTCCTACGCAGGATATACGATGGTGGCACCATAATGGATGCACACCCTTCTCGAGCAGACGTTCCTCAACACAGTCTTGACTGATCCCACTAGATTGTCATCTGTTTCCAAAACTTAAACGCTTTCGAGGACTGAAGTCTGATAGTGATAAAGCAGTGCAAGCAGAGGTGGGTTGTGGTTCCGTCGACAAAGGCAAACATTCTACAGAGACAGTATCACAAAACTGGTCTCTCGTTGGAAGAAATGTTGAAACTTCTTTATTTAAATGAGTGTGGCTGTACTTAAGTTGCTGAATGACTGAGAAGATGAACCTTCTATGTTATCTGATTCTGAAACAGGTGAGTAAAACTGAACGTACTGAGCCTACTTTCTCTTTACTTTTTCTTATCATGTCAACACTGACCCACAATATTCTAGCGCAATGCAATCTGACTGCTCAAAAAAAATTACAATCTGACTTCAAATAATTAAAACAAAAGATTGGCCCTGAAGAAGAATCAATCCTGACAATAACCTATACATTTCATTAAGCACGTACCTCACAAAAATCTTCATTACGCGAAATACTGGAATACAGCGAGCGTCAATACTGCCAGCTAAATAAAAGATTCTAACTACTAAAGCCACTAACTATTAATAGGCATGTGGTTAGCAAAGGAAATATTTCGTTGCAAACCAAGTAATGTACTATTTACCTCAATAATGTGACATCCAGATCAAACACGAATATAAATCGTAATTGATATCCAGTACAAAGATATATAATCATGAATAATTTTCAATCTCCAAGTCGGATACTTCCAGATCGTTAGCCTACACTAAAACTTCAGACCTCTACCGCCCATCAACGCTAACTTCCCACATTTAACATCCATGACTGCTGGCTATTCACCTTCAACTGCCCAACAGTACTTCCATCACTGGGCTGGTGACTAACTTCCAACTGCCCAACACTACTGGCGATTAACTTCCAACGAGTCCAACCAGCCACAGAGTCTCTTGCAGAGAAAGCACAGTCAGAGATCCAATGCAAAGCGCTAGACAGCGCTGCCAACACAGAAGCAGCCCACTTCACAATGTGTTCATCACCAGGTTGATTGTGTTTGGAAATAAATATGTAGAGATGAAGATGTAGAATATTAATAAGTTTGTTTTGTTTAACAAGCTTTAAGAGTTTTCATGTAAGAAATTCGGAGGCATTACAGGGGTGTACACCAAATTATGCGACACCTTGGGTCTAGTGTAGCAGGGGATACAACCTGTCGGCTTTGAACAATGACGTCACAAGTCGCCAGAGAGCATGTATTACAAAGATGAAACAGCTGAGGAGAATGTTGAGAAACAAAGGAATGTGAGAGAGATAAACTTTATTTCACATATGTAAGGGCCAGTAGTATTTTCACGTTAACGATATCGCGTGCTTGTATCTTAGTATTTCTCCGAAAAATACAATGGAAAGAAATGAATGAAATTACTAGCAAAGAGTACATCACGTTACATGTATGTCAGTTGTATCTCGAAAGTCTTTCGAACTGTATTGCGTAAGTGCAATACGGGATACAAGTTCAGCGTAGTCGATTTCTTAGTTTCAACTAGCATTGCTGTCGTGTTGTTCACTTGAACTATGTATCCCCTGCTTCACTAAACCGCAAATGAAACACCCGATACAAATTAAAAGCTCATTCGAAGTGTGTTGCTTAAGTACAGTCCGGAATACGAGTTTGTCGTAAGGCGATTTCTTCGTTTTCACTAGTATTACTGTCCTGGTCTTCACCTGAACGATGTATCCTTCGCTTCAGTAAACCCTAAGTGGAACACGGGATACAAATTGTAGATGTGCTGTTTATTTCGTCTCCGCTATTACTAACAGTCTTTTCTTACGTACATATCAGTATTATTAATGACAGAAGGACCTACGTATGTAATATATGTATACCAGACTTCCATTGACCTCGATATATGTACACTGGTAACGAATAGGTGGAAATACACGTACGTTACGTTTGCAACCTGTTTCATTTTATATGTTTTGATTGTTTATTTAATCTTTGCGTTTCACTTGTTGAAAGGGACCTACACATTGATCTTGTCAAAAGCCGAGAAGCGATTCTTCTTAGTGTTGTAGCTCCCTTCAGTAGGTGATAAGTGTTTTTTGGCTTTTTTAAAAAAAAATCTCACGAGATAGAATAAACTGATCCTAAGATACAGATGCTTCAGTAGCTGATAAGTGTTTTTTGGCTTTTTTTTTTTTTAATCTCACGAGATAGAATAAACTGATCCTACTTCATTAAGCAATCAATAAAAAAACTAAACTAAAACATAACAGCAAAAGCGAAAATGGTAAACTGAAAATAGAATAGATTACGAAGTCTTTTGCTGTTATGTTTTAGTTTAGTTTTTTTATTGATTGCTTAATGAAGTAGGATCAGTTTATTCTATCTCGTGAGATTTTTTTTTTTTTTTTAAAGCCAAAAAACACTTATCAGCTACTGAAGCATATTGGTGGAATAAGAAAGTGAAATATGGCAAAATAGTGAAATATAGATAAATGATCGCTTTTAGATTCACATTCAATTATTTTAATGATAGCGCTTATTAGAACACAAAACTGCTTTATTATCTATGCCTCGAAGTGAAGACATTACTATCTATGACTAAGAAATGACATCATTGTTCAAAGCCGACGGGTTGTATCCCCTGCTTCACTAGACCCGACACCTTTCCTTCTCAGTCATTTTCGGTCGAAAAAATGCGGAATCTGTTGTGGACATTGTGGAATATTTCCGCTTCAGCGCCTATAGTTTCATGAAGTTTCGATAGATGACGCACTATAAACAGCCTTTAAAATTCTCTCTATAACAGAGGTGTGTTCCAAGCAGAGAGTTGTCACTGAGTTTCTTATGGCGGAAAACCAGGACGTCGCAGATATTCATAACCGCTTGCAGACTGTCTATGGAAACCTGCCAGTGAACAAAAGCACGATGGGCGAGGTGTTTATCATCATCGCAATAAGGTCGCGCAAACCTGTCGGATCTACCGCGTGCCGGCCGACCCCACACACCTGTGACTCCTGCAATGTTGGAACGTGCGGACACTCTCATTCGAAGTGATCGACAGATTACACTCAAACATCTCGCTGCTTAACTGGATGTCTCTGTTGACAGTGCCGACACCCAATTCAAGATACTCAAAGGTTTGTGCCCTCTGTATTCCTCGCCGCCCAACAGAACCCCACAAAGATCAACGAAGGGCCATCTGTGCGATGGGTTTATCACTTCGAACCAGAAACAACACGGCAATGGCTGGAGTGGCGCGGCGCCACACCGCCTCCACTCCGCACAGAAGTTTCAAAGCAGCTCCCTCAGCCTGTAAAGTAATGGAGACGGTCTTCTGGGATTATTCTGTTTAATGCCTTCCCTCACGGTGCAACGACCAACTCTGAAATGTATTATGCTAGCTTCAGGAAACTGAAGAAACTACGACAGCGTGTTCGTCGCCACAAACATGCAAACGAACGTATCCTTCTCCATGACAACGCAAGGCCTCACGCAAGTCTGCACACACGACACACGAGAGGAACTCACAGGACTTCATTGGGCTGTCCTTCCTACTTCCATCGGTTTGGCCCAATGAAGAATTCGCTCCGCAGAAAGCAGTACGTGGATGATGGCGATATTATTGATGCAACAGGACGTTGACTAGAAAAGGAAGAAATGAAGGTTTCAGTTTAACGTCCTGTCAGTATCGAGATCATTGAAGACGGAGCACAAGCTCGGATTGTGCCAAGGATAGGGAAGGACGTCGACCGTGACCTTTGAAGGGAATCATCCCGGAATTCGCCCGGAGTGATTTAGGGAAATCACGGAAAACCTAAATCTCGATGGCTGGACGTGAGTTTTAACCGTCGTCCTCTCGAATGTGAGTCCAGTGTACTAACAACTACACCAGCTGGTGCCGTAAGACTTTGGCTCCGACGTCGCCCACTAGAGTACTACCCTAAGGATAGACAGGTCCTCCCAACAAGGGGCCGTAAGGCCATCGCACTGACTGAGATTATATTGAAAAAAAAAACATTGTTTTGTATCCAAAAAAGTGGGGAATAATGTGTTTTATTGAAATCCTGAGTAAAAAGCAACCTGCTTTCAGAAGGAAATACACTCCTGGAAATTGAAATAAGAACACCGTGAATTCATTGTCCCAGGAAGGGGAAACTTCATTGACACATTCCTGGGGTCAGATACATCACATGATCACACTGACAGAACCACAGGCACATAGACACAGGCAACAGAGCATGCACAATGTCGGCACTAGTACAGTGTATATCCACCTTTCGCAGCAATGCAGGCTGCTATTCTCCCATGGAGACGATCGTAGAGATGCTGGATGTAGTCCTGTGGAACGGCTTGCCATGCCATTTCCACCTGGCGCCTCAGTTGGACCAGCGTTCGTGCTGGACGTGCAGACCGCGTGAGACGACGCTTCATCCAGTCCCAAACATGCTCAATGAGGGACAGATCCGGAGATCTTGCTGGCCAGGGTAGTTGACTTACACCTTCTAGAGCACGATGGGTGGCACGGGATACATGCGGACGTGCATTGTCCTGTTGGAACAGCAAGTTCCCTTGCCGTTCTAGGAATGGTAGAACGATGGGTTCGATGACGGTTTGGATGTACCGTGCACTATTCAGTGTCCCCTCGACGATCACCAGTGGTGTACGGCCAGTGTAGGAGATCGCTCCCCACACCATGATGCCGGGTGTTGGCCCTGTGTGCCTCGGTCGTATGCAGTCCTGATTGTGGCGTTCACCTGCACGGCGCCAAACACGCATACGACCATCATTGGCACCAAGGCAGAAGCGACTCTCATCGCTGAAGACGACACGTCTCCATTCGTCCCTCCATTCACGCCTGTCGCGACACCACTGGAGGCGGGCTGCACGATGTTGGGGCGTGAGCGGAAGACGGCCTAACGGTGTGCGGGACCGTAGCCCAGCTTCTTGGAGACGGTTGCGAATGGTCCTCGCCGATACCCCAGGAGCAACAGTGTCCCTAATTTGCTGGGAAGTGGCGGTGCGGTCCCCTACGGCACTGCGTAGGATCCTACGGTCTTGGCGTGCATCCGTGCGTCGCTGCGGTCCGGTCCCAGGTCGACGGGCACGTGCACCTTCCGCCGACCACTGGCGACAACATCGATGTACTGTGGAGACCTCACGCCCCACGTGTTGAGCAATTCGGCGGTACGTCCACCCGGCCTCCCGCATGCCCACTATACGCCCTCGCTCAAAGTCCGTCAACTGCACTTACGGTTCACGTCCACGCTGTCGCGGCATGCTACCAGTGTTAAAGACTGCGATGGAGCTCCGTATGCCACGGCAAACTGGCTGACACTGACGGCGGCGGTGCACAAATGCTGCGCAGCTAGCGCCATTCGACGGCCAACACCGCGGTTCCTGGTGTGTCCGCTGTGCCGTGCGTGTGATCATTGCTTGTACAGCCCTCTCGCAGTGTCCGGAGCAAGTATGGTGGGTCTGACACACCGGTGTCAATGTGTTTTTTTTTTCCATTTCCAGGAGTGTATGTTGCAATACTTAATGGACGCTCCTCGTAGATGCACATCTTTGAGTTCCTTAGATGCCTGTTGTCACGCCTACCTGATAAGGACTTCAAACATTGGGAACTATTCTAGAATACTGACCGCACCGACGCCTTGCATGCGATTTTCTTCATAGACGCACTATTTTTCCCGTGGTCCTTTCAACAAATCTAAGTCTTCCATTGACCTTACCAAATAATAACTTTACGTGATCGTTCCGTTTCATATCGCTTCTTAGTAATACCCATATACACCAGTGAACAGTCTGATAATCACTTTGTTTTCTCAGCCACAATCTTGCCGGCTGCGTTATCCAATGTCATCTCTCTCCTAATTTCATTACTCAGAATATGGTATACAAATTAAAAAACAGACAAAAAGCAAAATACCATAGGGACGAGAGTATGACGGTAGAAAAAGGAAGAGACAACCTCACTCATTTTCTTTTCTATTTCTTTTGCCTTAATCCCGTTCCTACACGGGGTCGGCGTGGTTATTATAGGATTTGGCAATGTTAAACTTGGCAGTGCCGTGGCATTGTCCATAAAGCGCGTTACCGAGAGGGAACACTTTATGCCCACCCTCAAAAAAATTAAAAAGACACAATTCGTTAACTGTTGTTGAATTATATTAAGACTATACTTTTGAAAGAGACACTGATGTGTAAGTAGGGTCCAGAACCTGAATACCTCTTAGCACACTCTTACCAATACCATCGTACTTTCGGCACAGTTTTCAACCCTCCCCTTCAATGCCCACTCGCAGCCAATGTCAGTAATTGTTTTGTATCTTAGTTCGTGGTGGCTACTGGATCAAAACGGTGTCTGTTATTTTGGACTCGTCAGTGCGGATGCACGCCAGGCTCGAATTCTTACGGGAATCGGCGAAATGCCGCGAGTAATGAGAATAATAAGCACTGGGTGCTACATTCGCAGTGTGTGAACGAATTGAAAATTTGGGTCTGACGGGAGGTGTGCAAGGGTAGCCCCAGAGTTTTGATGATCCCTGTATTTGGATGGCGCAGCGGTCAGTGCAGTTGCCTAGTAAGCAGAAGATCCGGGTTTGTATCCCGGTCCGGAGCAAATTTTTAATCTTCTCCACTGGTTTAAATCAATGCCCAAGCTCAGCCAATGTCTGCAATTCCTTTGCGTCACTTTCAATAAAGTTTACTTCCGACTTTATGAACACCACAAAAAAGCTTAAAAATACAAATTTCATTCATTGTTGTTGACTTTTACTCTCAACATACTTTTTAAAGAGACATTGGTGCGTAAGTAACGCCCTGAACCTGGAAGTATTGAATGCAACATTCATTGGGTGACATCTACTACTCAGACTTAAATTTTTGTTTTACGTTTAATTGAAAAATTTAATACGTAAATGGTATCTGGTAGAATAATTCATTATAACCAATAAATATTTCTTTCAAAATTTTAAAATATTAACAAACTGACCAGACTACAATATTTTCGAAAGGCAGCAGCATAAGATATCTCCACCTACCTGCTTCATTCTACGAGGGTTAATGTTAGAGGGTGATCGATTGCCTTTCCTGTCGCCACCCTTCCACTTCTCCCCCCCCCCCCCCCCCTCAGCCCCCCCCCCTCCCGACCTCTTAAGGGACGGGAAGTGTGTACCCCAGCTGTCTGCCTGTATAGAGTTATTCCTGTGAGAGTGTGCGAACGTTTTGTAAATGTTTGCGATTCGTGTAGCTGAGGCAGGAGCTGGGTGCCAGCCAGATCTTCACCATGTCGGATGTGGGAAACCGCCTAAGAATCACATCCAGGATATGTATGGTCTGTGATCCACCGGGCGGATTCGATTTCTCTCTCTGCTTTTTTCTTCAAAATGGTTCAAATGGCTCTGAGCACTATGGGACTCAACTGCTGAGGTCATTAGTCCCTTAGAACTTAGAACTAGTTAAACCTAACTAACCTAAGGACATCACAAACACCCATGCCCGAGGCAGGATTCGAACCTGCGACCGCAGCGGTCTTGCGGTTCCAGACTGCAGCGCCTTTAACCGCACGGCCACTTCGGCCGGCTGCTTTTTTCTTCCCTCGCTACTCGGGCGGTGAAGATGTGACCTCAGTGGATGTTCTAAGTGCATCATGTTTGTTCCTTGAACGGTACCCTTGGAAGAACGTGTGAGAAAATTCCATTCGCAAATTTGGAGGATGGGGGTAACATGGTAGGCCATACAGAACAACTGCCAGATTCCTTAAATTAGAAAATAAATCTGTTATTTTGTTATTTGGATCAAAGCACATTTTGACAGATATTACTGAATTATAAAAATGTTGATGCAAGTTGCTTGTATTTACAGATGAGAGAATGTACAAAAGTCGATGAGAGGTTTCTACGTAACATGTAGATCTAAGTATTACGTGAGATATAGTTTTTACACAGATGATTATATGATATTATCTTTGCTGCATATAGAAATAAATTATTCTTCAGGCTTGAAATTCGGGTTCTCGAGTCCTTGTTCTTGTTTGACGCTGTTAACATCATCACTCTTTAAGTCTTCTTCGCTGTCGCCGTCTTGTGGTTTTTCCACGTACTTGTACCCTCTGGCCATTAAGCCAAATATTCCCATATCTACAATCATCAGGCCAGCAAACAGGAAGAACGTGTTAGCCTGCGTCAAAAACAACATCCAATCAATAAGAGAGATTACCCAACGTACACGTTAATACAAACATTTCTTTTAAATCCTACGGGGTTCAACGACACAACCTGCAAGAGAATACTGACAAACTGAGCACATAGGCAGAGAAAAGTGGGCAGATGAAATAAAAGAAATAAGAGGTTAGTTGGCGCCATCGGTATCAGTGAGGAAGTTGCATTAGCAGCCCTCTAGGACCTGCCTGTCAAAGGCTCTCGATGAACAGTCCGATTCTGACATTTACAAGTAAATTAACATTAACATCAACACATCTGAATACAACACGTTTCTAAATAATGACCATTGTGTGATTAAATTACAATAAACCCAAACGAAATAAAAGTTGTCCATTTATAAAAATCAACAGTGCTGGATTCATTCAATCGTAATCTGGCTAATATTGGGGAATTCCTTCTAGTTTAGACACGAAACAAAAAACTTTTTTAAATCTATTTAATATTATTACACGATCCGTCAAATTCAATTCATTACAAGATGATTTTTGCAAAACGTTTCAATTTTTCTGAAAATGGCGCTTCTACTTACGTGCAAATACATTTTTCTTGTAATCGTTCTTTCAGTATTCTGTTCCTACTGTCAAGGATGTGACATTTGTTTCATATAAAGCTCACTGGTAACACACAAACAGTAAGTGTTCGTTGCTACCCACATATTTTCGCCGTCGACGAGTTTCGAAAAATGTGGTTTTTCATCACATACTGAAATCGAGAGTACTGGAAAAATTGTCTTCAAATGTTTATTTTCCTATCCAGTAATTTCTCTCTCTTAACTGAAAGGTATCCCTTGACTGGTTAGTGACAGAAATACATCTGTTATTTTCGTTCTGCTTTCCGAGAAAATGCCAGTGATCTAAGAAAACATGTGACACATACTTCTCGATTCTTTAGTATTGTTTTTGTATTTCAGTTATTTTGCCTTACCTGGCTTTCAAAAATTTTTGCTCCTTCGATTATGATGACAATCAAGTTTCCAACAGCAACTGAGAGCAGCCAACCGGATGTTAGAAGAGATTTCATACTCGCTGGAGCCTGAAACACATGTTCAATTTTATCTCAATCAGCCGTCGTTGCGTGACAGTATATGACAAAAATATCAAGTAGGAAACACATCCCTGATGTCCTGTTTCCTTTTTAATATTAACATATTTCACAGAAAAAGTGATCATCATAACTTACATTACACCATACCGATTTAGTGTCAACGCTATAAAAATCAGCTACGATACCGGCAAAGATGACATCGCGGAGTGTCGCTGTTCATAACCAGGGACTATCAGAGCATCAATCTTCCTAAGCCACCATTGTCGCCCTACTTACTGAATTCCTCGACCGAAATGATTTCTGTCTTCCACCCACGTTTAAAATAAATACCCTCCTTAATTCGGCTGCAGATAATGTGAATAGACGTGTGGCTCGATGCAGGCACCCGTTATTCCCTGGCACTACTGAAGACCCAAAGACCAAGGCTGGTTTCAGAATGTATCAAATGTCAATAATTTTCATTTACTGCAGTGGCAAGATTGTACAAGGCGTGTTTTTTTAAGTGCGTACCGTTTTGAAATTAAAAAAAGACGTGCTAAGATATCTCAATAATTTTATTTTTACATGAAAGCCTGTACCTTAATCTACTTTTCCACATAATTTCCGCCAATATTGAGGCACTTGTCATAACGTTGAACCAGTTTTTGAATACCGTCCTCATAGAAGTCTGCTGCCTGACTTGTTAACCACTGCATCACCACTGTTTTGACTTCGTTATTGCCTTGAAGACGCTGACAGCCCAGGTGTTTCTTCAAGTGCCGGAACAGATGGTAGTCACTGGGCGCAAGATCGGGGCTGCACGGAGGATGATCTAGAGTTTCCCAGACATTGGTCTGATTTGCCACATGCGGACGGGCATTGTCTTGCAGCAGAACGATGCCCTTGCTCAACTTCCATGGACTGTTGCTTTGATTCTGGTGAGACGTAGGCCACCCATGTTTCATCGCCCGTAACGATTTGGCTTAAGAAATCATCACCGTCGTTGTGGTACCGCTCAAGGAAAGTCAATGCACTGTCTAAACATTTGATTTTGAGCACATCCATCAACATTTTCGGTACCCTGCGTGCGCACAATTTTCGGTAATTCAAGTGCTCGGTCACAATGCCACACAAAAGACTACGAGAAACCTTAGGAAAGTCATCCCGCAAGGAGGGAATCGTAAAGCGTCTGTTTTCTCTCACTTTATTGTCCACTTCCTGTACCAAACTTTCATTAACGACCGAAGGACGCCCACTCCGTTGTTCATCGTACACATTTGTGCGGCCATCTTTAAATGCTCTCACCCACTTTCTTACCATTCCATCACTCATAATGTTTTCTCCGTAAACTGCACAGATGTCACGATGAATATCGATTGCTTTTAGGCCTTTAGCACTAAGAAATCTTATAACAGCCCGTACTTCACAGTCGTCGGGACTCACGACTATCGGAGGCATCTTAAACACTCAGTACACAACGTAAACAAGGAAGAATCAGACTGTTATGGCGTCAGTGCGTATATTAAGGTACAGGCTCTCATGTAAAAATAAAATTATTGAGATATCTTAGCACGTCTTTTTTTAAATTTCAAAACGGTACTTACTTAACAAAACACGCCTCGTATTCGCTCAGGATTCCCAGTTCCTGGTTTCCGCCGTAATTCACTCTACGAAGACGCACTACGAAAGAATTATCCGAATGGCTGGCCGGTGTGGCCGAGCGGTTCTAGGCGCTTCAGTCTGGAACTGCGCAATAGCTACGGTCGCAGGTTCGAATCCTGCCTCGGGCATGGATGTGTGTGAGGTCCTTAGGTTAGTTAGATTTAAGTAGTTCTAAGTTCTAGGGGACTGATGATCTCAGATGTTAAGTCCCATAGTGCTCAGAGCCAGACAATTATCCGAATGGGACGGAAATCAGTAGATTCGATGTACGTGTGCAGTCAAACAAATGACTCAAGATTTCGGAAAAGTTGGATGATTTATTGAAGATAATGAGCTTCATAAACTGAGCAAGTCAATAGCACGTTGGTGCACCTCTGTCTCTTATGCAAGCTGTTATTGGGCTTGGCATGGATTGATAGAGTTGTTGGATGCCTTCCTGACGGATGTCGTGCAAAATTCTGTCCAATTGGTGCGTTAGATTGTCGAAATCCAAAGCTGTTGGGTGTTCTTGCCCACAATGCTTCAAACGTTCTCGACTGGGGAGAGATCCGGCGACCTCGTTGGCCTAGGGTTTGGCAAGCACGAAGACAAGCAGTAGAAACTCTCGCCGTATGTGCCCGGGCATTATCTTGCTGAAAAGTAAGCCCAGGATGGCTTGCATGATGGACAAGAAAACGGGTCGTAGAGTATCTTCGACGTACCG
Source organism: Schistocerca americana (assembly GCF_021461395.2). Lineage (NCBI taxonomy): Eukaryota > Metazoa > Arthropoda > Insecta > Orthoptera > Acrididae > Schistocerca > Schistocerca americana. The sequence goes on from NC_060122.1 coordinate 240,742,094, forward strand.
CTGTGTTGTAAGGCTGCCGCACATGACAACCAAAGGGATCCTGCTATGAAAAGAAATGGCATCCCCCAGTATCACTCCCGGTTGTCGGGGCGGTATGGCAGGCGATAGTCAGGTTGGTATACCACCACTGTCCGGGGCGTCTCCAGACACACGGTCGGCGAGAAATCTCATTGACTGGAGTAGACTTGTCAGTGATGAGACCCGCTTCGAACTGAGCCTCAATGACCAGCGAAGAAGTGCCTGGAGATGCCTCGGACAGCTGTTGGATACCGACCTGACTCTCGCCTGCCATACGGTCCGGCAACCAGGAGTGATGGTCTGGGGTGCCGTTTCATTTCATAGCAGAACCACTTTTACTGTCATCCACGGCACCCACACAGCACAGCGATGCGCGCCGGTATTCTACGGCCCGTTTTGTTGCCCTCCACGGCAAGCCACCAAAATGGTTCAAATGGCTCTGAGCACTATGGGACCTAACATCTGAGGTCATCAGTCCCCTAGAACGTAGAACTACGTAAACCTAACACACACATCCACGCCTGAAGCAGGATTCGAACCTGCGACCGTAGCGGTCACGCGGTTCCTGACTGAAGCGCCTAGAACCGCTCGGCCACTCCGGCCGGCGGCAAGCCACCCTGTACTTACGTTTCAGCAAGATAATGCCCACCTGCACACGGCGAGAGTTTCTGATGCTTATCTTCAGGCCTGCCAAATCCTATCTTGGCCACCGAAGTCGCCGGATATCTCACCTACTAAGAACGTTTGGGGCATTATGGACAGCGCCCGCCAACCAGCTCGGCATTTTGATGATCTAACGCGCCATACTATCAATCAATGTTATGCTGAATTAGTACTTGCATTAGGGGATAGAGGTGGACCAAAGTGCTGTTGAATTGCCCAATTTGTGAAGCTCTGAAATTACACTATTTTTGTAAAAGAGCAGTTTTCATTCTGCATGCGTGAAAATTTTACAATGTGTAGATACATCCTTCGCGCTTGTTTTCAAACTTAGTTCAACCTGTTCCCGTGAGTGGCGCCGTCACAGCATGTCTTCAAGATGGCTGGTACACTTGACATCCGTCAGAAGCAACGTGCTGTCATAGAATTCCTGTGCTGTGAAAATGAGACAGTGGGAAACATCCACAAGAGGTTGAAAAAGGTGTTTGGAGGTGCTGCTGTCGATCGCAGTACAGTTAGTCGGTGGGCAAGCAGGTTACGTGATGAAAGCGGGAACAGCAGTATTGAGGTCTGTCCTCGGAGCACAGGCCTCGTACTGCACACACTCCAGACAATGTGCAGAGAGTTAACGAATTGGTGACTGCTGACAGATGCACATATGACGACACTGAAGAAACTTCAAGCTCGACTGAGTCGTGTTCGACCACATCGGCAAAAGCAGGATGTTTTGCTGTTGCACGACAATGCGTGGCCACATGTCAGTCAAAAAACCATGGAAGCGATCACAAAACTCGGATGGAAAACAATGAAACACCCGCCTTACAGTCCTGACCTGGCTCCATGTGACTATCATCTCTTTGGGAAACTGAAAGACTCTCTTCGTGGAACAAGGTTTGAAGATGATGACTCTATTGTGTATGCTGCCAAACAGTGGCCCCAACAGGTTGGTCCAAAATTTTACCGTGCGGGTATACAGGCGCTGGTTCCAAGATGGCGTAAGGCAGTTGAGAGGGATGGAAATTATGTGGAGAAATGAAAATATTGTTCCTAAAGATGTATCTACACACTGTAAAACTTTCAAACATGTAGAATAAAAGATGGATTTTAAAAAAATAGTGTGCATTTCTTTTGGAGTGACCCTTGTTTGTCTGTATGTGTACATCACGTCTACCGATTTCCATCCCATTCGGATAATTCCTTCGTGATGCGTCGATCTTTCTTTTTTTAGAGTGCATTATCAATAGAAATGCAATAGGCAGATTCCTATAAGCCACGACTGTGATTATTAGTACACAACAGTTTCCAAAACAGGTTTTTCGGTAAATTCTTTCTGTGGCACATGTGTTGGCCTTTTAGTCGGAAGGCTGCAGCTGGTTTGGCGCAGCTCTCCACGGTTGTCAATTCTGTGCAAGTCTCTTCATCTCTGTGTTACTAACTGCAACCTACATCCATTTGAAACTGACTACTGTGGCGAAGGTTTGGTTCCCCTTCCTAATTTTACATTCTATACCTCCTTTTTTTTCCCCAAATTGACAATTCCTTGCTGCCTCAGGATGTGTCCTTTTAACCGAGCCCTTCTTAGAGTCACGTTGCGCCAACACCCCAAAACGATTCAATACTTACTCGATCTGCCCATACTTCAGTAGCACCTCAGCCGGTCGATGTGACCGAGCGGTTCTAGGCGCTTCAGTCGGGAACCGCGCTGCTGCTACAGTTACAGGTTCGAATCCTGCCGTGGGCACGGATCTGTGTGATGTCCTTAGGTTAGTTAGGTTTAATTAGTTCTAAGTCTAGGGGACTGATGACCTCAGATGTCAAGTCCCATAATGCTTAGAGCCATTTGAACCATTTGGTTTCAATAACACCACATTTCAAAAGCTTCTGTTCTTTCCTTGTTTTTACTGTTTGTCGACCCCGTTTAGCTGCTCACATAACGTTACACTTCAGACAAATACTTCCAGAAAACACTTTGTAACATTTACATTGACTTTCTATGTAATGTATTTCCGTTTTTCAGAAACGGTTTTCTTGCTACTTAGTCTGTATTATATCTTCGTTATTTCGGTCAGCATTGGTTCTTTTTCCGCCCAAATAGCAAAAAACTCTACTACGTTAAGTGTCTTATTCCCCTAAACTCGGAGGGTATTTCAGTAATATTACACACACATGACACACTGAGGTGACAGAAGCCACGACATAGCGATATGCACATATGCGGATGGTGGTAGTATCGCGTACACAATGTATAAAAGGGCAATGCATTGGCGGAGCTGTCATTTGTACTCAGGTGTTTCATATGGAAAGCTTTCTGACCTGACTGTGGCTGCATAACGGAAGTAATAGACTTTGAACAAGGAACGGTAGTTGGAACTAGATGTATGGGACATTTCATTTCGGAAATCGTTAGGAAATTCAATATCCCGAGATCAACAGTCAAGGGTATGCCGAGAATACCAAATTTCGGGCATTACCTCTCACCTCAGACAACGCAGATTTCACTTAACGACCGAGAGCAGTGGCTTTCGCATAGAGTTGTCAGTGTTAACAGACAAGCAACACAGCGCGAAATAACCGCAGAAATCAATGTGGAGCCTACGACGAACGTATCCGGTAGGATAGTACAGTGAAATTTGTCGTTAATGGGCTATGGCAGCAGACGACCGACGCTAGTGCCTTTGCTAACAACACGGCATCACCTGCAGTGCCTCTCCTGGATTCGTGACCATATGGGTTGGGCCAAAGACGACTGGAAAACCGCAGAATGGTTAGATGAGTCCCAATTTCAGTTGGTAAGAGCTGATGATAGATGTCGAGTGACACAACGAAGCCAAGGACCCAAGTTGTCAACAAGGCACTGTGCAAGCTTGTGGTAGCTTCGTGATAGTGCGGTCTGTGTTTACATGGAACAGACAGAATCCTCTGATCCAACTGAACCGATCATTGACTCAAAATGGTATGTTCGGCTACCTGGAGATCATACAACGATGGCATTTTTATAGCTGACACTACGCCATGTTATCAGGTCACACTTGTTCGCGACAGGTTTGAAGAATATTCCGGACAATTCGAGTGAATGATTTGGCCAGCCAGATCACCAGACATAAATCTCATCGAACATTTGTGGGACACAATCGAGAGTTCAGTTCGTGCACAAAATCCTGCACCGGAAACACTTTCGCAATTATGGACCTCTGTAGGGGCAGTATGGTTCTATAATTCTGCAGGGGACTTCGAACGACTTGTTGAGTCCATGCCACGTCGAGTTGATGCGATACGCCGGGCAAAAGGAAGTCCGACAAGATATTAGGAGATATATTGTGACTTTTGTCACCTCGGTGTATAGTGAATGCAAGGAACTGAAAGATTTATAAGTGTTATTTAACAACATTATCAAGTGTGTTCGATTAACATTTACGTAAAGATAACGTATAGAGTTATAGTTACGATGGTGTATCTGGTCTAAGAAAGTATCTTTGAAGAACAGCATTCTGTTAGCCGATTTTTCTTTCGGAAATGTGCAATCGTCACAAAGATTCTCACGTAAGAAACAGTGCAGCAGTAGTTGTTTCCACTGTGCGAGTTGTTGCTCGTGGGTGTAAAAGTGGCTCCCAAAGCATAACCGACGAGCTTGTAAGAACAGTTGAACAGAATCGGTAGTGTCTTGTAAAAAGGTTACATCATGAACATCAACAAAACTAAAATAAAGGAAATGGAATGTAGTCGAATTAAAACAGGCGATTCTGAGGGAATTAGATCAGGAAAGGAGATACTAAAAGCAGTTTCTTCTATTTCGGCGGCAAAATAACTGATGATGGCTGAAATAGAGAGGATATGAAATATAAATCGGCAATAGCAAGAAAAGGATGCTTAAAATGGAGGGTTTAATATTATCCAACATAAATACAATTGTTAGCAACCTTAGAGTGTAGCCTTGTATGGAAGTGAAGCGTGGGCTGTAAACGGTGGAGACAAGAAGAGAATATAAGACTTTAGAATGTCCTACGAACTAAACTTGACGATTTGATGGATAGATCGAAAACTAATGAGGTGCTGCTGAATCGAATTGAGAGACAAAAAGTTATGGCTATACTAAAAGAAGGGAACGGTTAATAGGACATGTGGTGAGGCATCAAGGAATCGTCAATTTGGGAAGTGTGGAGGGTGAAAATTGTATAGGATGACCTAGGTATGAATACCGTAGGCAGATTCAGATGGCTGTAAAGTTGCAGTAACTACTCTGAGGTGAAGAGGCTTTCATAGGATAGGCTAGAACTGAAGAGCTACATGAAATCTGTCTCTGGACTGAATACCCCAACAACAATATCAACAGGGTTATGCACGCAGAACTATGCAATGCACAAATCAAGTTTGGATCACCTCGGTTCTCAGATCACCTGAAGATAGACGTTGACTGTGGATATTTTATCACAGATACAGCTCCTTTGACTGTTCAGAGATGTCACTAAACCCGCCCCTAGATGTAAACAACCATGCATGAGCAGCGCCTATTAGACGGAGGGGGACCGACAGTCGATCAGTTCCAGTCATACCGTCGGGGAGGAGGTACACGGCTCACGTTGTCTGTAGTTCAACCAAGCCTACACGGTCAACACCGCGGTTCGATCGCGTCCGCATTGTTACTTTGTGCCAGGAAGGGCTCTCAACAAGGGAAGTGCCCTGGCGACTCGGAGTGAACCAAAACGATGTTGTTCGGACATGGAGGAGATACTGAGAGACAGGAACTGTCGATGACATGCCTCGTTCAGGCCGCCCAAGGGCTACTACTGCAGTGGATGACCGCTACCTACGGATTATGGCTCGAAGGAACCCTGACCATGTTGAATAATGCTTTTCGTGCAGCCACAGGACGTCGTGTTATGACTCAAATTGTGCGTAATAAGCTGCATGATGCACAACTTCACTCCCGACGTCCATGGCAAGGTCCATCTTTGAAACCACGACACCATGCAGTGCGGTACAGATGTGCCCAACAACATGCCGAATGGACCGCTCAGGATTGGCATCACCCTCTCTTCACCGATGAGTGTCGCATATGTCTTCAAACAGACAATCGTCGGAGACGTGTTTGGAGGCAACCCGGTCAGGCTGAACGCTTTAGACACATTATACAGCGATTGCAGCAAGGTGGAGGTTCCCTGGTATTTTGGGGTGGCATTATCTGGGGCCGACGTACGCCGCTGGTGGTCACAGAAGGCGCCATAACGGCTGTACGATACGTGAATGCCATCCTCCGACCGATAGTGCAATCATATCGGCAGCATACTGGCGAGGTATTCGTCTTCATGGACGACAATTCGCGGCTCCATCGTGAACATCTTGCGAATGACTTCATTCAGGATAACGACATCGTTCGACTAGACTGGTCAGCATGTTCTCCAGACATGAACCCTATCGAACATGCCTGAGATCGATTGAAAAGGTCTGTTTATGGACGACGTGACCCACCAACCACTCTGAGGAATCTACGCCGAATCACCGTTGAGAAGTGGGACAATCTGGACCAACAGTGCCTTGATGAACTTGTGGATAGTATTCCATGACGAATACAGGTATGCAGCAATGCAAGAGGACTTGCTACTGGGTATTAGAGGTACCGGTGTGTACAGCAGTCTGGACCACCAACTCTGAAGGTCTCACTGTGTGGTGGTACAACATGCAAGGTGTTGTTTTCATGAGCAATAAAAAGGGCGAAAGTGATGTTTATGTTGATCTCTATACCAATTTTCTGTACAGGTTCCGGAAATCTCGGAACCGAGGCGATGCAAAACTTTTTTTGATGTATTAAAGGCGTCCAGTAATTTGCAGTTATCTCTACTTCAGTAACCACCTTCCAAGAATGAAGCCAATAAAAATTGTTAAATGAAAGAATTATTTTGTTTTGCAGTTTTCTCGTTTTTACGAGAAATAATACTTTTCTAGGCCATGTGGGTGATGTTAAGCTGCAGCATGGTTGATTCAGATCGTTATGGCATCTTTCAAGACAACTCTCCCGCACATCTCCTTTCCGGGAATGGGCCAAGAGTATTCAGTCTGAACTTTTATATTTCCAAATGACTGCAAACTGACAGTAATTCACAGAATAAACTGCTTAAGTCAGTGGAATATTTCAGATGCATACTGTATGAAGACAACGAAAGCTCATCGAACGTATAGTGGTTGGACAGTAGATTATTACTGAAACTTAAGTCTAAGTTCGGATTGTTGCTATGTTACATGGTAGTAGGCAAGTGGTCATGCTTCTGTAATATGACTTTGTAGATGATAATAGTAATAATAATAATAATAATAATAGTAGTAATAGTAATAATATACGGCTCAACGGGCTGGTGCAAGTCTTTCAGTTGGACGTCGCTTTGGTGACTTGCGTGATCCACCAGAATCCGGTATTCATAGGCTGTCATCCATTCAAATACTAACCGCGTCAAACGTTGCGCAGCTTCGGTGATCGGGCAAGAACCATTGGAGCCAACCCAGCAAGGCGGTCGCCTATTCTATAGTTTAATTCTTACAATGTATACATTTAGCGTAAAGGTCGAATATGGTGCGACATGTTGACTACTGCACTGCAACTGCATCTCGTACTCTTCGCCAATGGACTCGGGACATTTAGTTGCAGCTAGGTGTAATCATCGACTTAGGCCTGTCACTACATGTTCTGTAACCTATCATTTCCTGTCCACCTGTGTGTGTTAGCCCCTTTTTCATTTTGTATCATCTTTGCCTAGTTTCCGCTCATAGGAGGAAGGGGCTTTTTCTTCGGCTAAAGATGATGGGCCTGTATTTCCCTAATCCTGCTAAACAATGTCGGCTGGAGCCTACATGGAGGACGAAGCGAGAAATTTCACCATGACGGCGATTGCGGAAAGTGTTCTTAACGTCCTGCCAGGTTGGTTGGTTGGTTGTTTGGGGGAAGAGACCAAACAGCGAGGTCATCGGTCTCATCGGATTAGGGAAGGATGGGGAAGGAAGTCGGCCGTGCCCTTTCAAAGGAACCATCCAGGCATTTGCCTGGAGAGATTTTAGGGAAATCACGGAAAACCTAAATCAGGATGGCCGGACGCGGGATTGAACCGTCGTCCTTCCGAATGCGAGTCCAGTGTGCTAACCACTGAGGCACCTCGCTCGGTCCCTCCCAGGGGCACAACCTAACAGAAATGCTGCATGCAGGAGCAGCGGAATGGCTGATGAAAATGCCTACTGTTTGTTCTAGTTTGCTGATTGGCTGAAAGGCCTAAATTTTAAACAGGTTCGTGAAGAGGTTGGGAGCTCACGAAACTGCGGCAGTCGACTGGCCGTGTGCTCTCTGCGCCGCAGACGGTATTTTCAAGGCGTATTCTGGAAGTCTGGGTTTCGTGATCTATCGTGATCAACGAGGGACTGAGTGTGACACAGGAGACTGCGAATATCCGTAGTGCGTTCTCGCGCATGGGCAGCGATTTCTCGTTAGGCATTTTCCGTCTGTGCTTTGTGAATAATGAGGAGTAATGAGTGTGGACTGATGCGGTAAGATAAGAGCTCTGTGGAAATGTGGATATTTTAGCTAGCTGGAAGTGTCGAAGTGGTAGTTAGATAAAAAGTGACTGCCTTGGCTAGGGTTGTTCGATGCTAATAAACATCACGTGTATTAGTGCAAATCTGACAGTGATGGTTTTGAGTGACCTCTTCCCTATCGATACTGAACTGTGTTCCGGTTTGGTGGTCAGGTAATTAGCAGCAGTAACTGCTAATAGTCAACTGAATGTGACTTACTGAACAGTTAGCGGTGAACCTTTCCAATCCGATCCACAGATCCAAGAATCTTACCTGAAAGCACTTAAGTAGCAACTGGGTTATTCAATTATTCGCTTTTGAGATGAGAGAGTTTAACCATATCTCACGGGTCGAAGGAAGTCTGGCGACCCTTATTTAATCTGATTGGATAGTAAGGCGCAGTAGACAATTAATCCGCGTCCGCCAAGAACTTTTCAGGTTAAATCCGTGGAGCAGTACGTCCCACCCTTGATCTGACGCCCCGCACACAACCAGCAGTGCTTGGACCCTGGCCACAACCGGGACGCCACAGAAGCTTCGAGAATGGACAAAAGGAACGTTCCGGTTCTTTATCTGCTTTAGGCAGCATACCGGTACAACAATGATTTCAGACACCTTATTAGTTAAAACCAAAATGTCCGCAGGGGGTATAGTCAGTGAATAAAAAGTTATTTATCTGCAGATGTCTTCCGTCTCTCAACTTTTTATTAATCTATTCGTTTATTTTTCATTTTATTTGTATGCAGATGTTTTCCCTCGCCCAACTTTTTATTCATTGACTATCCACCTTAAGGGCACTAGGGTTTTAACTAAGAAGGTTGGACTCCCATAATCTTCGGCATGTTGTTTACCTTGTTTTAATGCTTATATGCACCTGATAGTGTGGTTAGACGCTACGAAACAGGTAGCGCCTTAATAAAATTGGTTGAAAGTGCAGCAAAATTCTGGCTACAAAATTCATTGCTTTTCCCTCTACAGTTAGAAAATGTTTGGATACAGCATTGGTAATACTGTAAGTAAGCTATTTGTATGTTGGCAGCACTGTAGACTATGTTAATATCGCTGACAGCGCTCTGCGCCCTCGGCAAGAGATCCTGTGGTTGGACGGACTAGAAGTTAGCGTGTGGACAGGGAAGTCTATGGACATCATATTCTTAGTGGAGACTCTGTGTTGGTAGGACATGCATTGTAAAGTGAGATGAAATGATGTGTTTATAAAAAAATACGCAAGGAAATGTATGAGGATGGATGTATGGTTGATAATTCTTGGGTAGTGGAAGTACTCACAACTATATAATTATTATAACTAGAATGAGGTAAAATTTTCTAAATACGTTGTTTGCTCTTCAGCGAAATCTTTCTTTTAGCTAACCATATGCCTCCTATTAGTTAGAGTCTATAGTAGCTAGAATCTTTGTATTTATCTGTCTGTTGTTGCTACTTGCCATAACTGTTTAGTCCGCTTTATGACGATTTTCCGTGAGGTAAGTGACTTATGAAAAAGTAGGGGGTTTTCACTTCGGGATGCGTGATTTAAATGAGTTTAGGCAATTAACAGAGTTGATGGTAGTGTCATATTTCTTCAATTTAATATTTTTTGGATTAGTATTATTGTTAGGTTTTCTTGCAATTCAGAGCCATTATTTTGTGTTAATTATTGGAAGTCGTGTTGTCAATGTATAGCAGTCAGATGGCGTTGGGCTTGTATATTGTGGGTAATAAACGAATACTTTAAGTTGTCTTTGTCAGTGAAAATTCTGTAGGTCAGTTAAAAAAAAAATAACTAAAGAGTTACTTTCAATACGTACCAGTATGACCCAGTAACAATCTCATTATCAGTCTTGTAATGTCGTAATACGTGTTCTGGAAACTACGTCCTTTCGAAAGATGTTAATGAAACCATTATACAGAGGTCTTCTTCCATACTAGAGACAAATTTTGATGTTTGTGTTATCAGATTTTAAAGGTTGATCATACTTTACTACAGAATCTAATGTTTTCACTTTAGCAGATTGTTCAAAGAAGGTTTATTTAGACACATTACTACTGTGTATCGAACCGGCAACAGAGGGTAGGCCTTTTTTCTTTTTCCCGGGCAACATTGTCAGGCAAACTCACTTTATGGTTCGGGACCTTATTTTCCGAAAATTGTAGAACCTCACTTTTTTCTTGAGAAAAATTGGAATTTTTATTGCGAGACGAAATATGTTTTGTCAAAATTTCGGGATAGGATTTCTTTTTCACTCCTCTAAAACAATTTCTGACCGCGCAATTCTAAATTATTTTGGAAGACGCAACAGGAATTTTAACTTTTAAATTTCTTTGCAAGTAGTAATCCTTTTCTTAACGTTCCACAGGTTGTCTGTTGCCACATTAGACTGAATGAGAGCTTCTCAGCTGGGCCATACATACTTGTGACGAACTGTGCGTTGTAATACTGTTCCAGAATGCAAATCCCAATCACTTTCCTCATGCGGTACTATTCATTCCATCTATTAGGTCAAGTCGTCTAGATCAACCTGTAATGATGTATCGTCGAATACAGGAGAAGATGATGAGTATCCCCCAATACGGTTCCAGGATTTGTGTAGTCGGATCCTTCTGTAAGTACTCGCGCCCAGCTAATGAATCACTCTTTCCTTTCATTTTCAAAATCCAAGACGTGTTAGGTTTAAAGCCCAAGAAACAATCTGCAACTAATTATTCACAGATCTAAAAAATACCTCTCTAGTAGCAACATGTGGTATTTTTACCTGAGAATATGAAAATTCAAGTCCAGTAATGGAGAACATAACTTCCCCGGCTGTTATTACGACGTACTGTGGGACCAGCCATAACATATGTACCGAGTTTGGAGATGTCACTGTGTACAACTGATGCTGAAAGAGAAATAGAAATGAGTAAACAGTACAAAAATTGTGTGTTAAGTATAAGGTATATAAAAAAGCCTATTCTAAACTCAAAAGTAATTTTAATTTTAGTTTGTGATAATAGTTATCTTTCAAATTATCTGCTAAGGCAATGGTTATTTTCTACATTCGAAAGAAAATTACTTACATTTGTGATTTCTGCTGTTTTAACCAGTACATAATTGTAAACGCCTCCAAACTTTAACTGCACGCTGTCTACTTTGTTGTCGTCCAGATAAACGTCATAACTGAAAAGAAAAATCAGTGTAATGTTCCCAGATTAGACATTTGTTACAATACTGAAAGCATTACACAAGGAAGCTAAGCGTAGCAATGCCTGACAGCATGTCCTTACGAGTAATTGAGTGTGGCATTCCACTTAGTCTACATTTAAACGTAAATAAATAAAATAATTGAATTTATATCTATAATTATTTATTGTTAGCGTATACGATACACCATATGCCACCATAACTTAATCAGACTTCTTGTGGAAGTTGAACCTCAGACTGGAAATTCTGGAAATTTGTAGAAACTTCTGACTTGCATTAACCTAATCTAACTTGCGCTAACTTACGCTAAGGACAGCACACACATCCATGCCCGAGGGCGGGACTGGAGCCGCACGCACTGTGGCAAGGCGCCTGACACCTGAGACTAGCTGCAGGAAAACATAAGCACACATGGATGCCCTAAAGCATCAGAGACTCGTTGTTGTTGTGGTCTTCAGTACTGAGACTGGTTTGACGGAGCTCTCCATGCTACTCTATCCTGTGCAAGCTTCTTCATCTCCCAGTACCTACTACAACCTACATCCTTCTCAATCTGCTTAGTGTACTCATCTCTTGGTCTCCCTCTACGATTTTTACCCTCCACGCTGCCCTCCAGTACTAAATTGGTGATCCATTGATGCCTCAGAACATGTCCTGCTAACCGATCCCTTCTTCTAGTCAAGTTGTGCTACAAACTCCTCTTCACCCCAATTCTATTCAATATCTCCTCATTAGTTATGTGATCTACCCATCTAATCTTCAGCATTCTTCTGTAGCACCACATTTCGAAAGCTTCTATTCTCTTCCTGTCTACAATGTTTATCGTCCATGTTTCACTTCCATACATGGCTACACTCCATACAAATACGTTCAGAAACAACTTCCTGACACTTAAATCAATACTCAATGTTAACAAATTTCTATTCTTCAGAAACGCTTTCCTTGCCATTGCCAGTCTACATTTTATATCCTCTCTACTTCGACCATCATCAGTTATTTTGCTCCCCAAATAGCAAAGCTCCTTTACTACTTTAAGTGTCTCATTTCCTAATCTAATTCCCTCAGCATCACCTGACTTAATTCGACTACATTCCATTACCCTCGTTTTGCTTTTGTTGATGTTCATCTTATACCGTCCTTTCAAGACACAGTCCATTCCGTGCAACTGCTCTTCCAAGTCCTTTGCTGTTTCTGACAGAATTACAATGTCATCGGCGAACCTCAAAGTTTTTATTTCTTCTCCATGGATTTTAATACCTACTCCGAACTTTTCTTTTGTTTCCTTTACTGCTTGCTCAATATACAGATTGAATAGCATCGGGGAGAGGCTACATCCCTGTCTCACTCCCTTCCCAACCACTGCTTCCGTTTCATGTCCCTCGACTCTGATAACTGCCATCTGGTTTCTGTACAAATTGTAAATAACCTTTCGCTCCCTGTATTTTACCCCTGCCACCTTCAGAATTCGAAAGAGAGTATTCCAATGAACATTGTCAAAAGCTTTCTCTAAGTCTACAAATGCTAGAAACGTAGGTTTGCCTTTCCTTAATCTTTCTTCTAAGATAAATCGTAGGGTCTGCATTGCCTCACGTGTTCCAACATTTCTACGGAACGAAACTAATCTTCCCCGATGTCGGCTTCTACCAGTTTTTCCATTCGTCTGTAAAGAATTCGCGTTAGTATTTTCCAGCTGTGACTTATACACGCAATTCTTAACATTGTGGATTTCTACATCATTGTCAAAATCGTCGAAGGCATAGAGGAAAAGAAATTTATTGTTTGTCTTCCTTTGACTGAACGAGACTGCGAGCAGCTTGGTACAAATATCGTATCAAGTATTCAGAGAAATTAAAATATAAATATATCACCTGGGTGTACTGCTGCGTCGTATTACAAAATATTTAAAATACTAAACCAACATTTCGGCCCAGATGCAGCGACCTTCCTTAGGACAAAAACATATTAATTACAATATAAATTGTTCGAACAATAATACAAGATTATTTTATAATGACCACATAGGTACAAAACTTATAAGTATATAGTCTTGGCATGACATCAACTATAGATAAAATAGAATATAAAAAAAGAACTCAACAGAGATTAAGAAGCATACATCTGTATATTAGAGTATGTAGGCATCCACAGAGAATACACCAAATTTCATATACACAAGTTACTATCTCGAGTAAAATAATAAAGGCCTTGTAAACTTCAGAATTCCTATGATAGAAAAAGCAATAGCATTTATTGGAAGAGGTACCTTCAATTCCACAAGGTTCTGCAGTACGCAGTTTTGCAGCGATCCGAAGAAATTGCGGGAAAACAGCAAGTACTTCTCATCACCTTCTTTCTTACGACAGCTGGCGAGAGAGATATCTTTATACCTATCCGATATAAGCAGGAAGAGATTGAACGACGGTTGGTATGCATTCGTCAGTTCCTACCAAGGTGATTATCAGCTTCCTGCGCGCCTGAAATTTTCGAGACCAGGAGTGATCGTAATTACTGTTCCATTCGCAGTGTAGGGTTGACCTTTATGGCAGACTATCAGATGAGCCTCACTGAAATCCTACGATGTTCTACATGTGAAGGACGTCTCTTTGTCATACAGTATTTTAATAACACCGTCCTTGTGAGACTTCAAGAAGATTTCATAGACAACCTGGAGTTAAGGAACTTGTCGGCTTTCTGAATTTGATGACACCGGGTGTGAGCTATCTCGTAAAAGAACACAATCTTAATAAAGAGAAGCAAACATTAGTGGCAAACAGTGTTATAATTTTATCAGTTTCTAATAAGAAACTCCCAGAATCTTTTACAAACGCGAAAGTAAAAAAATAAAATTGTCTACAACAGGATGCGAACTGGAGGGTCGCACAATTCAGTTCGATAACATGACGCCTATAACCGCGCGTCTGTGCATATCACTCTAACGTTGCTTTTTCATCTAATTTATTAGTAGCTCGTTAAGGCTGTTATTACTGCCAACATGGATTTAACTGAGATTTAATTAGAGCAAATCGCACCAAGAATGTTGGGGTTTGTGATAAGTCTTCAGTGACCTGTTGCCTTGAAACGCAATACTGTCATAATGCAGTTTCCAATCTGGAAATGAGCGTTTACCCAGTGCGCTTTTTGATTGGCCTTGATGTTATGACTTTTAATTGATTGTTGCTTAAAGCTCAGTCATTATTCCACAATTCACGTTATATCCTTCAGATAAATAAATATCTTGTACTACACATTTTTAAACGTAGCCTACGTGTTAGTTCAATGTATAAGCTACCTCCACGTCATATTTAATCCTGGTCTGTCCAGATGTTTTAGCATGATGCGGTAGCAAACATACAAACAAGATTTCGCATTTATAACATATATCGGATTGAAAGGCGCCAATGCTCTGTGCGTCCTCTCTCCGTCGGTTCCCTTTTCCATGTCTTAATATCGTATGATGGTAGACTGACGTTCATTGTAAGGCCAGAAACACTGTCCTTACACGAGTGGTCGACCTTGTCGTTGTAAACCAATCCTAAATCAGCCGGCGCTCGTAGAAGGGAGATTCTCATACCTCTTCGTCTGTTTTGCAATGATTCTCGTGTAATTTCCAGTAGGCTGCGGCACCCCCCTTTTACAATCTAACACTATTAGCAGAATCCGGATCCCCAACTGGCGACCAAATCTGAGGCCTACTCAATCGCTATTGTTTACGCTGTCAAAATTGAACAAAATGGCGTAAAAGAAAATCAGTGGAATATTTCTGCTGAAGGACACGAAATGCTGATTCTGCTTTAAGTTTCTTGTATGGAGAGTCATCAATAAACACATGAACAAAGTGAATCCAATAAAGATCAATGTAAATACTGAAACTTGGACTGACTGTATCGAAGCGATTTTTCATAAAACTGAAGTAGTGATTATTGAGGTTTTCCAACTGATATCAGAATGGAATCACCAATAGGACTATGTAGCTATCTGCTTGAATCGAACGGTCGATGGTACGGGTTGAGTTTATTTCTGCCACCAGCAAAGGACAAACATCCCGTATATCCAATGTAAACCTTATAAGTGGAAGACTGTCTCTAATATCTCGCAGGAGAGCGATTAATCGGCTATTAGACTGCTGACTCTTCTGACAAACAAAATTTTCTTTTCAAGTACTGGCATCGAAAACACAGTGGAATTTCAGCAACCTCTACTAGTAAGGTGTTCGTCGGAGTCGATCGCACTGAACTCCTTCTACATCTGTAGTCTGCAAACCACTGTGAAGTGCACGGGAAAGCATAAGTCACATTGCACCAGTTTTAGCGCTTTTCCCGTTCCATTGACGTATAGAGCGAGGGAAGAATGATGTTTAAATGCCAGTGTGAGCGCTGTAATTAATCTAATCTTGTCTTATGGACCCTACGTGAGCGATATGTAGGGAGTTGGAACGTATTTCTAGTGTCATCGTTTAAAGCTGAGTCTTGAGACTTGGTAAGTAGGCTTTCTCGGGATTGGTTACGTTTATCTTTGAGAATCTGCCAGTTCAGTTTCTTCAGCGATCTGTGACAGTCTCCCACGGTCACACAAGCCTGTGTCCATTCGTGCTACCCCTCTCTGTGCACGTTCAATATCCCCTATTAGTCCTATTTGGTACAGGTCCCAGAAATGTTCTAGGATGGGTCGCACGAGTGATTTTTAAGCAATCTCCTTTGTATACTGATTGTATTTCCCTAGAACTCTACCAATAAACAGAAGTCATCTTTAGTTACTACTGAACCTATGCGATGCTCTCATTTCATATCCAAATGGTTCAAATCGCTCTGAGCACTATGGGACTTAACTGCTGAGGTCATGATTCCCCTGGAACTTAGAACTACTTAAACCTAACTAACCTAAGGACATCACACACATCCATGCCCGAGGCAGGGTTCGAACCTGCGACTGTAGCGGTCGCGCGATTCCAGACTGTAGCGCCTAGAAACATTCGGCCACTCCGTCCGGCTATTTCATATCCCTACGAAGTGTTACAGGCATGTATTTTTATGAGTTACTGATTCCGACTGCGACTCATTGATATTATAGTCATAGGATATTCCATTTTTTAGTTTTGTGTAGTGCACAATTTTATATTTTTGAACATTTAAAGCAAGTTCGCCATCTTTGCATAGTTCAATAAAATTTCGGGAGTGCAGCCGCATAAAGTCAACTTCTTCTAATAGTTCTGTTTCCGATGAATATTGACCAGCCGAAATATTAGAAGAAGAATTTATGTGGCTGCACTCCCGAGATTTTATGGAACAGTCTTTTCACCGCGAAAATACGAAGATGTACATCTTCGCATAGCTTTGAAATCTTATCAAGATATGATTGAATATTTTCGCAACTTGTTTCAGACGGTACTTCATTACAGATAACTGCATCGTCACCGAAAAGCCTGACGCTACTAGCTTTGCAGCAACTGGCACTTATATCTGCGGATATTTCGCTCGTCTTATCAGTAGTATAAGAATTAAATTGGGACAACACTCCTGGGTTTTTCTTTCCTTTGCTATCTTCAGTTCCGTCCTTGTCCTTGAGTGACTGGACCCTAACTCTGGTGCCACTTACAGCCTTTACATACGACCAGAATTTCTTTGTTTTTTTGTGAAAGATCATTCGCCACTATTCTGCTTCGGTAGTCATTGAAGACTTCACACAGTGGTCTCTTGATAGCAACACTCATTTATTTGCATCTCTCATGTACATCCACATGATTCGTTTTACACCTATTATGCAGTAGTATGTTTCTTTACTGGGCCCGTATACCATGGACGGTCCCTCCCATCACGAAACGTTCTCCTGGGTACATATCTATACAGTGCATGGTCAACTATTATTTTAAACTTGAACCATAGTTTCTCTACGTGCTCAAATGGTTCAAATGGCTATGAACACTGTAGGACTTAACATCTGAGGTCATCTGTCCCCTAGAACTTAGAACTACTTAAACCTAACTAACTTAAGGACATCACACACATCTATGCCAGAGGCAGGACTCGAACCTGCGACGTAGCGGTCTCTCTACGTGCTCCTGTCCTAAACTAAATGTTTCAAGTTCCTCTTTGAGATATGCCATTACTACTGCTTTATATAGTTTAATGATCATATAATTCTATTTGTTTTAGTTGCCCTTTGTACGTTGGTTATCATTGTTCAACGTCGCTGATACCAGTTTTGACGTGGACATCCGCAAGAACCTCAAGTCTATTTGTTTCCATTAGATCTAACACATTTCCATCATGAGTGGTGTTTCGAGATATTTGTTCTAGTAGTTTTCAGAAAATGCAATTAGTAATGTTTCACAGGTTGTCTTATCACACCCACCACTAACATAGCTGTAATTATCCCATCTGACTGTTGGATAATTACAGCAGGACTGAGGAACTTAATTACAAGCGAACTGTGTTTTTTCTAATGTTTTCCTTTACATCAGGAGATGAAGCTGGTAGTCGATAGCAGGATGCAATTAGATTTTATTTCTACCCCTGATACTGAGCGGTGCCCACACAATTTCGCATGCAACTTCAATTTCTGTCTTAGTGGGTTTAAGTTTCTTGTTGCTGCTTCAAATGCAACACCTCGATTTCACATTAGCCAACATCTACATCAATATCTCAGTTCTGCAGTTCACCACTGAGTGCTTGGCAGAAAATTCTGCGAACAGCATTCAGACTGTGGCTCGACCATTCCACTCTCGAATAACAAATGAGAAAAACGAACACTCCGTGCGAGTTCGCATTCAGAGGAGGCAGTTGGCGACTGAAATTCTGTGAAAAGATCTCGGCACAACGAAAGACGATTATGTCTTAATTATTGCCATCGCAGCTCGGGGTATCATACCCGTGACACACTCTCCTCTATTTCGCGGCAATGCAAAACGACCTGCCCTTCTTTGAACTTTTTCAGTGTTCTCCGTCAGTCTTGCCAGGTAAGGATCCCATACCGCTCGACGATGCTCCAGAAGAGGACAGTCAAACATAAAGTAGGCAGTCTCTTTAGCAGATTTGTTGCGTCTTCTAACCACTTTGGTTTGTCTTCCTCAGAACATTTTCAATGTGATGATTCCAATTTAAGATGTTATCAATTTTAATTGCTCGGTATTTCGTTGAATCGACAACCTTTAAATGTGTGTTATTTATCGTGTAACCGAAATGTAACTTGTAATCATGTGGACGACCTCATACTTTTTATTGTTTAGGGTTAATTGCAAAGTTATGTATCTACAGATATCTTGTCGAAATGATTTTGTAATTTTACAGATATTCTGATGACGTTATTATGAGTTAAACGACAGTATTATCTGCAAAAAGTCTGAGAAGGCTGCTAACATCGTTTCCCAAATCGTTTACTTAGATTGGTAAAAACAGGTGGACACCAGATGATCACTTCTGTTTAACTCTGTCATTTCCCGTGAATTATTACACGCCTGACGAGAAACCCTTTGAGTTTGAGTATACAAAAGTCGAATGATGTTCGAATGACGTTTACACCATTCGACGCCCCACATATTTTCTACCATGCAACCACAATATTGGCTGCTAACGGCAACAAGAGATGGACTGGAGATATCCAACGGTAAAAGCGGCACGATGCTACGGAGCGTAGTTGGACTGCTTAGCCGACGAGTAACTTACAACAGTCCTGGTGGTGTTGATATAAAGCGGAGCAATGGCAACGATAAATGAAGCAAACATTGCATTATATCTACTGATGTGTTGGCAGAAGAGCCAACACCGTGTTGCTAGAGAAGGCCGAAAAGCACGCGTTTAATCTCACGCAGACTGACGTGAGGTCTGGAACAAGGTAAAGTAATTATCCCATCCTCGTCACCATGTGATGTGTTGGCAGAAGAGCCAACACCGTGTTGCTAGAGGAGGCCGAAATGCACGCGTTTAATCTCACGCAGACTGGCGTGAGGTCTGGAACAAGGTAAAGTAATTATCCTATCAAGAAAAGAACGTAGTTGCGTGAATACTTAACTTTAATCCATAATTGGAGAACATCGCTCTTGATGATACATTAATAACAATTTCAATATAGTCTGGTAATGGCGCCTTGCTAGGTCGTAGCAAATGACGTAGCTGAAGGCTATGCTAACTATCGTCTCGGCAAATGAGAGCGTATTTGTCAGTGTAGCATCGCTAGCAAAGTCGGCTGTACAACTGGGGCGAGTGCTAGGACGTCTCACTAGACCTGCCGTGTGGCGGCGCTCGGTCTGCAATCACTGACAGTGGCGACACGCGGGTCCGACGTATACTAACGGACCGCGACCGATTTAAAGGCTACCACCTAGCAAGTGTGGTGTCTGGCGGTGACACCACATCTACAACAACAGTTGGCGAAGTTGACATTTCGTCAGAAAGGAACTCTAGGAATTTCGCAGATTGAGAAAGAAGTAGCAGATGAAATATTAGCGTTTCTGCAAAATGCGTCAGTGGAATGTGTGGTGTCGCATACCCCCGACTGTGCAGAAAATGTGCATGAGTAGTACACTGATGACGATATGTGTTTAACAAGTGAAAGTGATGTTGAAACAGGTGTACAACCATGTAGTTCATCATTGTTGTCGGACAGGGAGCCACAAATCCCGTCTCAAGTGAAACGTAGCAAAGGACAATCGTTGTCCAAGAAGCGTGTGCAAAGCGTAATTACGTACATGGAAGATCATCCACAGCCAAGCACAAAAAAATTATGAACGCATTTCGACTAAGTCCGCAGCATTGTGACCCTGTAGTGCTAAGAAATGCTAAGGATATTCAAGGGAGGATAAGGCGCACTTGTTACAAAAACTGGTGTTTCCGCGTTTCAAGCACGCTCGGTACAATATACAGGGCGAGCATCATAGTGACCTACTACTTTATGCACATCAAACTGCTCGCGACACGGATTACAGTGATTGCTAGGGAAGCAGTGGATGGTTGCAAAACTTCAAACAGTGCTACAGAATTGGAAGACGTAAGATGACGAAATTTCAAACAAAGCGTCAACTTGACGACGCACAGCATATTGTGGAATCAGCCCAAAAATTTGTAGATGAGATAAACAAACTTATCCCATCGTTCAATAAGGAACTCGTTTTCAACTCCGGCGAATCGATATTTGAAGAGGAAATGCAAAAGAAAGGAACGCTGGAAATTAGAGGTACCAAGAGAGTTGTGTCAAGATCACTTAACATTAATGCCTTAACGCATTCGCACACAATTATGCCGATTGATAACCTGGATGGTAGATTGGCTGGAAATTTATTCATTGTGCTGCGAGAAGTTGTAGGTGCTCTGCCCCCTACGATTCTTTCTCGTGTACGTGATGTTGCAAGGGCAGTAGGTAATATTTCGTCCTAGCAACAAAGAGTGAGAAAATGGGCGTAAGAGAACTACAACTATGGTATGGGCACTGCTTTTGGCCAATATCTAGTCAAGATAACTAGCTTTTTCTTGATTCCTGGTCTGCATATCAAAATAATATTCATTTAGATCAAACTATCCCTCCTGAAAAGTGCAATTCATACCACCTGGAACTACTGGACAAATTGAGCCTCTGGTTTTTTTTTTTTCGTGCGTATAAAACATGTTATTTCACTATCTGCAGCTACACCTGAAAGGATAGCCAGTTTCATGACAAGCTCCGCGCCAGACTGCATGCCATCACATTCCATCAGTTCTCATCACCCCTTTACAACTATATGATTCTATATGCAGTCCTTAAGAGTGGATACCTAGATGAACGTCCTTCAAGGTTTGTAGCTCCGAAGGAGTTCGCCTTTGATCTGGATGCTGCGAAACTTATTGATCACTGTGACACGCCATTTTTCAGTCGTTATTCGTTGTGTAAGTTAATGATTTGTTTTGAACAATTTTTGAGGTCGACGGTGCCCATTTTGTGAAGTGTAACACATGGCTTACATCCCATAGAAGGTTGATCTCTGTACCTCCCGGACACTCATTTTCTGTTGACCTCCTGATGCACATGGTGAGTCATTAGCAGCTAATATATTTCCTGTCATAACTGCTAAAACAACGCTCTCAAATGAGTCTTACTAAAAATTGAACTTGCTACCTCGCACCTAAGGGTTCCTTGTGAGTTACAAGGCTTACTGCTAAAATTAGTACTTAGACGGTTGTTGATTTTTCTGACAACCCTTCATGACTCGGTCACTACACTTTATTTTACAAACGTTTCAAGATTTACTAAACATGTGTTCATAAACTTAGGATTTTAAATAGATACAAATTCTTTAAGTCTAAACGAACTCTCTCCGCAGTAGGTCAGATAATGCCCTACGCGGTCCTGGACCCTAACGCATGTTATCAAGGAAGTAGTGCAACAGTTATTCTGCGTCACACGAAATCCCTTCATAGTGGCCCAATTGTTACAAGTTGTGATAAGCAGATTAACTGTCTTCTGTTTCTTTTCCTGTCAACTGCGGACGCATGAACAAGTGCACACACACACACACACACACACACACACACACACACACACATACACACACACACACATCGATAGAAATTCCTTAAAAAATTAGTTTCCTTATATAGTAAGTAATTCTTTTATACTACATGGAGTATTCAGTATACGGCTCTCGGGTCTGCTATCGGGTCACGTTTTGTAACTTTCACAATCTTTCTCCGTGGCAACGGTTCGAGGTCGTCAGTTACTGTTAGCAACTACCAACTTTTAGTAACCAGAAGCTACCACCTCATGACGACGAACCGTTGTCTCGCAGAAATATTATGAACGTTACAAAACATGTTCCGGCGGTAGAACCGACAACCTTACAATGAAAGGATCCGTCGAGAAAGCCTCAAGAGTCACAACAGGGAGTATTTATTAACGCCGAATAATTCGTTTCCATCTGTTACGTACCAGCTACAGATGTCATGAAATCAATTAATCTATTCTAGAAAAAACATGGGTATCACACATCGTTACACACGACTGTGAATACATACCTGCCGTCTTCAATACTTGCTGATACTGAAGCATTTGTGTGGTCGTCTTCTGATTTAATGCTAACTGTCAGTCCTACTTCGTCTCCCTTTTTGAATGTGATTGTATGGGGAAGGGAGTCATAAAATAAGTACAGTATTCTGAAAGAAAAAAGACAAAGAATTTTTCGTATCACATACAATATCATAAAACACTGACATTTTCTGAAAGTAAAAATGAGGACCCTCACTGGAGTAGAATTTTGATTGAAATTTTAAAAGATTAAATTCCCACCCGCCTAGTTAGTTTGTTTACAGTTAGACAGCTACATTCATGCGGGCGATTTCATATACAACACAGTAAAGATCTCACAACTGTGCGGGCAATTTGATATACAACACAGTATAGATTTCACAATTGTACTACGAAAAGGTGATATAGGCTAATTGTACAACATAATTGAAAAATGACAACGAACTAAAAGAAATGAAATAAAAACAATTTATCGCCAGAAAAGGAACCTTCACAACTAGCCTCTATAAAAATAAACAGCAGTTGTCTTTACTTAATACGTCTATAGCGAACCGTAGGCCTACCTGTGTGTGTCACTATGCATTTCAAGTTTCCGGTATTTCCTTGTTATATTGCAGATCTAGAGCTTCCGTATCACGGGTCGATTAGTCACATCAATTGTGTCAGTGACAGTACAACATTCGTGACGGGAAGCAGGTTTTCCTGTTCATTTCTCTTTATTACATACGCCGAGAAAATACATTCTAGTAGGGTACTTTCCCGTCTTACTCCGATTTGAAGATGTTTATCTGTGTGAAAGTGTTCATAGTCTCAGTTCAGGAATTTATGGCTGTGTTGAGAATGTGCAGCTCAGTCGCTGTTTTATTTTTCTATCCGTGGAGTCTACATAATGCACTCGAGACGAATAGTTTTCTCGTGTGGCTTATGAAAGACAATTCGCTGATCTCTTGCTATAAGTTTCATGTTCTATACTGTCGTCCATACACCATGTTCTGTAGATCTCATGACGAAGAAGAATCATTGGAAACATGGAACGAGTCAAGGCACGTATTAATTGAGAAAATCGCCTATAGAAAACGACCGCTAGAAATCTGTGTTAACAGGTAACTTATCAGTCACCTGTAATATTTGTGTATGCTTAAACAGCTGTAGATGACAAACTAGTTAACGTAAAATCAAGTGTTTTGTCAAAAGCTGCTCGTTTTTGTCTGTATGGTCTGCAACAAAGTGTATTGCAGGTTATCCTGTTCACCAAGATATAAAATTTCGTATCCCTAGTAATCAGGTAATTTGTAGAAAAAAGGTTAATGAGATAAGCGTTTAGTTATTACTAAAGTTTGGAGGCCGCCCAGTTTTTTGTCTTATGGCCGCGAATACGTTCTCAGTTATCTAGTATCATAATGTACAACTCCATTTATTTTTGTTCATTTACAACAACAGGCTCCATTAGAATATTTGCAATACTACACGACTGGCCATTAAAATTGCTACACCAAGAAGAAATGCAGATAATAAACGGGTATCCATTGGACAGATATATTATACTAGAACTGACATGTGATTACATTTTCACGCAATTTGGGTGCATAGATCCTGGGAAATCAGTACCCAGAACAACCACCTCTGGAAGTAATAACGGCCTTGATACGCCTGGGCATTGAGTCAAACAGAGCTTGGATGATGTGTACAGGTACAGCTGCCCATGCAGCTTCAGCACGATACCACAGTTCATCAAGAGTAATGACTGGCGTATTGTGACGAACCAGTTGCTCGGCCACCATTGAACAGACGTTTTCAATTGGTGACAGATCTGGAGAATGTGCTGGTCAGGGCAGCAGTCGAACATTTTCTGTATCCAGAAAGGCCCGTACAGGACCTGCAACATGCGGCCGTGCATTATCCTGCTGAAATGTAGGGTTTCACAGGGATCGAATGAAGGGTAGAGCCACGGGTCGTAACACATCTGAAATGAAACGTCCACTGTTCAAAGTGCCGTCAATGCGAACGAGAGGTGACCGAGACGTGTAACCAATGGAAACCCATACCATCACGCCGTGTGATACGCCAGTATGGCGATGACGAATACACGCTTCCAATGTGCGTTCACCACGATATCGCCAAACACGGATGCGACCATCATGATGCTGTAAACAGAACCTGGATTCATCCGAAAAAATGACGTTTTGCCACTGGTGCACCCAGGTTCGTCGTTGAGCACACCATCGCAGGCACTCCTGTCTGTGATGCAGCGTCAAGGGTAACCGCAGCCACGGTTTCCGAGCTGATAGTCCATGCTGCTGCAAACGTCGTCGAACTGTTCGTGCAGATGGTTGTTGTCTTGCAAACGTCCCCATCTGTTGACTCAGGGATCGAGACGTGGCTGCACGATCCGTTACAGCCATGCGGATAACATGCCTGTCATCTCGACTGCTAGTGATACGAGGCCGTTGGGATCCAGCATGGCGTTCCGTATTACCCTCCCGAACCCACCAATTCCATATTCTACTAACAGTCATTGGATCTCGACCAACGCGAGCAGCAATGACGCGATACGATAAACGGCAATTGTTATAGGCTACAATCCGATCTTTATCAAAGTCGGAAACGTGATGGTACGCATTTCTCCTCCTTACACGAGACATCTCAACGACGTTTCACCAGGCAACGCCGGTCAACTGCTGTTTGTGTATGAGAAATCGGTTGGAAACTTCCCTCATGTCAGCACGTTGTAGGTGTCGCCACCGGCGCCAACCTTGTGTGAAAGCTAATCATTTGCATATCACAGCATCTTCTACCTGTCGGTTAAATTTCGCGTCTGTAGTATGTCATCTTCGTGGTGTAGCAATTTTAATGGCCAGTAGTGTACATATATGTATTTGTGTGTGTGGTGTGTGTGTGTGTGTGTGTGTGTGTGTGTGTGTGTGTGTGTGTGTGTGTGTAGTTCAATGTTTGTGTTGTACGACGATGAGAGAAGGGAGAGGGTGAATCTCGGTGCCGGGACACTGCCTGCTCCTCGCGAATAGCACCGAGGGGCCCGCCAAGCTTAACGTACGGATTACTATCAGCGGTGTCACATGCCCTCAGTTCATGAGACACTGCGAAGAAGTTCGGTGTCTAAACCAGGATACTGGCGTAAAGTCTGGTGATCAGGAACTTTAGGCCACCACCTCTCTTCCCCTCGCTGGCCAAATATTGGCACCGAAACTTTTTTCCACCACCAGGATTAGAACCAGTTTACGCCTGGGTCGAGCACCCCAAGCATGCGTTGGCGACCTTTTTTTAATATTTCATTTTGTTCGTTATTGTCTGTTGCATTTATTCGGAGCGAACGTTCCATGACACCCGTTCAAGTTCATCGTTGATCTATTCACTCGGTTTCTTTTTTATTATAAAGGTTACCTAACCTTTTGAACGAACACGCTGAGCCACCGTGCCAGCTTTCTCGTGTCTTTATTATATTGTGGCTCCGGATATCTACATTAGGCCTACATGAAATGTATCTGCAGTTGCGAATATGAACAACCATCAGCGGTGGAAGGGCATGACGACAATGTGCCGGACCAGGACTCGAACCCGAATTTCCCGCTTTACATGCGCGATCGCCTTAACCGCTTTGGCTATCCCTGCACTACTCACGGCTAGACCTAAATTTCCATACGACGTAGTTCCTGCGCCACAACGTGTACTCGTACACACATTAAATAATTCCCGTATATTCGCTGCCTGGTATCGGCGGATAAATACGATATTGCAGTGATCGTGTTGTTGAGAAGAGCGATGCAAGAACAACAACAACTTCAACAAAAAGTTTCCTGGTAGGTCTACGTAGAAATTTGTTGTTGTTGTGGCTTCAGTCCGAAGACTGCTTTGATGCAATCCTCTATGCTATTCCATACAGCGCAAGTATCTTCATTTCTGTATAGCTACTGCAAACCACACCCATTAGAACCTGTTTACTGTAGTGGCTTCTTGGACTCCCTCTACAATTTTTTCTACCCACAGTTCCCTTCAACACTAAATTAATTACTCCTTGGCTCAGTATGTGTCCTAGCAATCTATCCTTGCTTTTAGTCAAGTTGTATCTTTCTTTTTCATCTCGATTATTAATCATCAGATAGGTGGAAAGCGTACATTGAAGGCCTCTTTGAAGGGGAAGATTTGTCGGCGTGACAGAAGAAGGAACAGGAGACGGCATAGAAGAGATAGGGGATCCAGTATTGCAGTCAGAATTTAAAAGAGCTTTGGAAAACGTAAGATCAAATAAGGCAGAAGGTACAGATAACATTCCATCGGAATTTCTAAAATCAATGGGGAAAATGGCTACAAAACGACTATTGCATTTCTTTTTTATTATAGAGGGTACCTAACCTTTTGACCGAATGTATGAGTCTGGCGATATACCATCTGACTTTAGGAAAAACATCATCCACACAATTTCCAATATTTCAAGAGCTGATAATTATCACACAGTCAATTTAACAGCTCATGCATCCAAGATACTAACAAGAATAGTGGACATATTGATGGAAATGAAAATTGAGGATGTGTTAGATGTCGATCAGTTTAGTTTTAGGAAAGGTAAAGCCATCAGAGAGGCAGTTGTGGCGTTGAATTTGATAATGGAAGCAAGTCCTAAAAAAATGATGACATGTTCATAGGATTTGTCGGCCTGGTAAAAGCGTTTGACAACGCCAAATAGTGCAAAATGTTCGAAATTCTGAGAAAAATAAGGGTAAGCTATAGGGAAAAAAGGGTAATATACAATATGTACAAGAACCACGAGGGAACAAGAAGAGTGGAAGACCAAGAACGAAATGTTCCGATTAAAAAGGGACTAGGAGAGAGATGTAGTCTTTGGCCCCCACCGTTCAATCTATACACCGAAGAAGCAATGACATAAATAAAAGTTCAAGAGTGAAATTAAAATTCATGGTGAAAGGATATCAATGGCAAGATACACTGATGCCATTGCAATGCTCAGTGAAAGTGAAGAAGAATTACAGGATCTGCTGAATGGAATGAACAGACTAATGAATACAGAATATGGATTAACGGCAAATCGAAGCAAGACGAAAGTAACAAGAAGTAACAGAAATGAGAACAGCGAGAAACTTAACATCAGGATTGGTGATCACGTAGTAGGTGAAGTTAAGGATCAAACATAGGTCTTAATTTGAGGAAGAAACTTCTGAGATTGTACGTTTGGAGCACAACATTGTATGTTTGTGAAACACGGACTGCGGGAAAACCAGGAAAGGAGTAAACTATTTTGAGATGTGGTGCTACAGAAGAATCTCGAAAATTAGGTGGACTGATAAGGCAAAGAATTAGGAGGTTCTCCACAGGATCGGCGAGGAAATGAATATATAGAAAAACTGATAAGAAGGAAGACAGAATGGTAGGACATGTGTTAAGACGTCACGGAGTAGCTTCCATGGTACTAGAGGGAGCTGTAGAGGGTAAAAGCTGTAGAGGAAAACAGGGATTGGAATACATCCAGCAAATAATTGAGGACCTAGGTTACAGTACTACTCTGCGATGAAAAGGTTGGGACAGGAGAGGAATTCGTGGCGGGCCACATCAAACCAGTCACAAGGCTGACGACTCGAAAAACTTCAAAGAGTGTGTGAGTCAGCGCATGCTAGTTCATCTCAAAGATGCTGAAGGGTCTTTACGACGTGTCTTTAAGGATGTCTCTCCAGCAAAACGCACTGGACAGGAATATTATCTCATGTAGAAAAGATCAGAATCTATACTGAACGTACTGAAGCATTCTATCTTCTAAAATAATTCTCAAACAACAGCTTTTATTTTCTACGGTCTGAAAATAGTGCATTCTCTGATATGACGTATGTATGTGATAACTGTCTGCAGTATGTAGTTTACTGAATCAACTTCAAAATAAAATTCGTAGCAGACGATTGGCTGCATCAAGCAGTAATACACATGTAAATCACTGTATTCATCTGAAGATGATAGCGCAAACCCTCGGAACGTGTCGTGGACGTTAAGAAAAAATGTGACTGCTGCAGATAACTGTTTTGTTTTATGAAAATAGTGGGTCGATTGAAAGCAGACAAATCATTTGCACACCTGTAAGTGACTTCGCATGATCTATGGCGATGAGCGGTTCTAATACTTCCTAAGGGCTTGTAGCCTATGTCGCACGGGCTGAGTTAAGAGTGCCATCTGGGGACTTCTACCTACAAACTGTTACACTGAACACAAAACCATTAGTAAAATCTGTTTTAAAATCTTGAAACCGTTTTACTCTTGGTCCAGTTACCAAGTGCGCTTTTTGCATTTATTCTATAAAGTTTGGTGCTTATGTTATTAAAATGACAATTTTTAGTGGGAGTAGAAATACAGCAAACCACGAGTAGCGTTGTCTGTTCCACCGTTAAAATGTAAAGGCCCTGCTGTTCATAATGTTAAACTTTCACAATTCAGTGTAGTTTCAGCTTCTTGTTGTAATCTGTTTTATTGTACTGCAGTGATGACGTAGCCAGATCATTTACTAAAAAGAAGCCTCATCGACTGTATTGTCGATAATTCAAAAATTCCGTGGTATAACAGCACCAGAAAGATGCAAAAATTCCTGGAATTGTAGCCTGGTAACCAAGAAGAAAAGCAACTCCTGTATGTACGGAGGTTTCAAACTGAAGCTGTTGAATTTGCTTTAATTACAGTATTCATACAATGTATGTTTTCAAGGCTGAGAGGCCGTTTCAATATAACTATAAAACTATTCTCTGACGAATCGCCTCCGAATGCGAGAGACACCCTCAGAAGTAAACGGCAATTCCGCATGGTTGTGAGGAGTATACACAAAAAAAGTGTTAACAATTTATTTGTGGACCACACAGATGAAAATCACGAAATAAAATTCATCGAGACTGGTGTTTGAGCAGAGACAACACATTATAGTGCGCGTATGAATAAAAAGGCCATAGAGATTGTAAATACCATAATGTTAATAAGAAACAAGAGGAACTTAAACGAAATATTGGTGTCTAATTTCTGCCAACAAAATGTCGATTGACTACTTTCAATCGAGAACGAGGAAGTCAGCCAGAGGTAATCAAACACCGGTGGTGGACTCTATTCAGTTTATAATTTAGAGGACACCTGGAGCTCTTGCAGTTGCTGTTTTGTCTACATAGATGTTTTCCGCAGTCGGAGACTAAACCCCAGGGAACTATTTTATCCGAGGTGTTCATAAAAACTTTCTCTGATTAATAAAAGAAACTATGCTACACATAATTATGCGGTTTGTTGGCAAATGGTAGCTTCTCATGAAGTTTTTTATGGATACACTTCTACATCCGCTCCACTTCTTTCACGTAAAACTTCTAGGTGTTATTCAGTTTCTCTTCATGGCAAAATTCTGAGTTTGCACGTTAGGAACTTATGAAATGAACTCTGTACACCACAAAAAGGTCAAGACAGGTTATGTCTGGTGAACATGGCAGCCATGACACTGGACCATCTCTAGTGATCCATCCGTCTGGAACTGTTTCGTACAAGAAATGGCGAACAAATAACTGCCATTGTGTGTGGTGCACCATCCTGTTGAAAAATTAGCCGTCGTTGAAATTCCTGTGATACAGTTGTCAGAGCACATATAGAGGTATATTAGGTTGATTTTGAGTTGTAATAGTTGCGTTTGGGTCCTGACATTGTCTGCGAGAATCACAGTTTTTGAAAAGCTCTTTGGTAGGCCGCTTATTCAGGTCGTGAAGGTAGAGAACTTCTCATTAAGACTCCAGCAGTTCTTTCATAAGGTATAGTACTTTGCCATGTTCGCAGCAAATCAGCGGTGCAGAAGCTGTTGTACCTCTAGTCAGTGTTATGTTTTCTGTATGTATGAGCAAGCGATACGAAATAACTTATGGAAAATAGTGTACGTAAATAGTAATATGTAAAATTTAATTGGGCTTTCTTACCGAAGCATTGGATCACCTTCCTGTGACTTCTCTACTTGATCGTTTCTGAAGGGGCCCTCAAGTTCACCTCCAACTTGTCCAATTACATATGATGTGGCCTAAAAAAGTATATTACAGCTATTAATAATGTGCCATCACCAGGAATGTGTTGCATTTCGCACATAAATTGTATGTTACTAATATTTATTTATTATTAAAAACAAATCATCGAATTTGTGAAACAGATTGGTACAGCGGATCGTTACACGATCGATTTTACTTTAAGAAATTAGAATGAGACAGAAGAACACCAGTAATTATTCAAGTTTCGAAAAAAGTTATGGAAGGAGGAAGCATGATCAAAATTTCTATGTCCTGATGAAAACAAGGCCATGAGCGCTTTCTAAACAAGTGATAGGTGCCTTAAATCTTCAGTGTGTTCAGTGGACAAGCGCACTTCAGAAACTAAGAGGCTTTACTTACAGAAAAGAACAGAAACTGATTTTTTCAAACAGCTGATAAACTGCTTCAAGCTATACAAATAAAGTGAAATAGCTAATACACAAGAATCTAGATTAACACTCGCTGATCAGATATTTTGATTCTTAACAACTAGAGCTGTAAGCCAGTTAATCTGACTGTGAAATGCAGTCGATCATCAGATGATTCGCGAAGATTGCCACTGATGAAACGATCTCGATACACAGGGCACGCCATTTCAACATTATTCAGAGCATATCTCCATCCCAGTCATCAGACTTCGTTATATTGGCAGCTTCCAATGTGTTTTTTTCTGCATTAGCAGTCACGTGGAGATTCAATTTTTGTTCTGTATCATAGACCACGTTTCGATAAATTACACACCAACTTAAATGTTCCCAGTAGGAGAAGAGGTGAAGGGAAACGTTTTGAGAAGATCAGTTAATGTGTGGTTGATTGTAATGAGTGCTTAGCAGTGTAATGCTATGTTTGCGATGCTTCAGAAGGGTCTGAAGAGAGCGAAGCCCAGTACCGATGCGTTACCCGCAACTTTCGGAAACATTTCAACGAACGTTACCAGCACAGTGATCGTAGGCACATCCACAAAGAGCCTTAGTTTTCACAACAAGGTATTAAATTCAGACTTGCTACCATAGGGCCGATGGCTATGAATATCTACGCTTTAGAATTCTGCTACACGAAGGCGATGCATGACTGATTTGGCCAGGAAAACTGAAGTCTTGTGTCTGTTTAAAGCGTCAAACGTTATTACTCTTACTATTGCTAGCGGGAAACGTCACAGTAGAACACATTTCGCTCCTTGCTACAAGGTGAAGTACCTTCGAATGTTCTGACCAGAAAATTAAATGACTAAGTAAGAGTTTGTTTAATCTAGAACTAATTCATTTTGTTAGAATTTGGTATAATCTATCGTGGACAGCAACAACAGCGTAACCGGAGAGAGACAGCTTCTCCCTCCAGCCCATTTTCCCTGCATAAAAAAATGGTATTTGCAAACTGAACTTGCATCCTAGCTCGGCACACAGGCGGACATATCGGTTCGGTATCAGTTTAAAGAAAGCCAGATTGTGTAATGGATACTGACTACTAGTAGGTGTAGCCAGAAACATGTGTTGTGAAACCTCAAAACTATTTCGCCCTTCGCCGCGAAGCTAATTATTATGAGATACTGTATATACCCCTCCCTCCCCCGCTGACCAAGCACAAGCCTGAGTAGGCCATTGGACAACGGTAACCGATACACACGACTAACGGAATAAGGTATAATTAAATACTTGTCATGGTTGTCATTATATTTTAAATGTCAAATGCTGTCAGCTTCTGTGTAAACGATTTTGAACTGATTAACATTAAATCAGTTCAAAGTCGTTTACACAGAAGTATATACTGAATATATAGCATATCAGCAAATTTGCATATGGAAAAATCCGATTGAGAGGTAGATGAGTTGTTACCTGTATTTACCTCAACAGCTTGTCTGTTACTGTTTCCTAAAGCTCAGAGCGAGTGACAATAACAATATTTGCAATGCTGTATCGTGTAATTTCATTTTCAAAATAACTTCGACTATTTCGAATGTGTTTCCTCATTTTGCAAAATCACCGTTCAGATCACTGTTTACAGGTGACTACCCACGGCTGCATTCATTGCCTTGCGCGTCGGCGGTAAATTTTTTTGCGTTGACAATCATTCCACCCTAACTTTCTGTCTTGAAAAGTAAAGTAACACGATGGGAAAGAGCGAAAGTGCATGTCCCCAGAGAGAGCTGCCGCTGCGTATACACTTTCTGATCAAAAGTTTCCGGACACCCGTATATAATGCGGAATTAACACCAATACGTGCCACGAGAGGTGGACGCGAGAGTATACGATGAAGCAGGGAATAGCGCGATGTGTGTAGAGAAGCAATAGCAGCGGAGTGGTCAACAGAGCCCAGTGACATCTCACATACACTAATCACCGATGTCACCTGAGTAACAAATCTAATAGGGACCTGTTAAGCCTATCCAGTGTAGTCCAGATGAACTGTTGGTGATGTGATTGTGAAGCGGAAACGCGAAAGAATAAACACAGCTAAACCAAGGTCACGTGCAGAGACCATTGAGCATTGCGGAGAGTAGTTGTAAAAAATCGTGTGAAATCGGCGGAACGAATCATTCGTGACTACTGCTACACCGGAGCCAAGGTAGCCCCTGAGGGCCGGCAACCCACGTAACACCACAGAGGAGGAGGTTGTCTATGCCCAAAGGCGTGCCCAAAAGCACCATGATAGACACCGGCTATTTACACACAAGATAATGGAAACAGCCATTCCGAGCACTATTCCCTGCAGGGGGGAGCTCGAGCCACGGCCTGCAGGAAGTATCAGTACGCCGAAATCTGATTGGCTGGAGACAGCTACACTACTGGCCATTAAATTTGCTACACCACGAAGATGACGTGCTACAGACGCGAAATTTAACCGACAGAAAGGAGATGCTGTGATATGCAAATGATTAGCTTTTCAGAGTATTCACACAAGGTTGGCGCCGGTGGTGACACCTATAACGTGCTGACTTGAGGAAGGTTTCCAACCGATTTTTCATACACAAACAGCGGTTGACCGGCGTTGCCTGGTGAAACATTGTTGTGATGCCTCGTGTAAAGAGGAGAAATGCGTACCGTCACGTTTCCGACTTTCATAAAGGTCGGATTGTAGCCTATCGCAATTGCCGTTTATCGTATCGCGTCATTGCTGCTCGCGTTGGTCGAGATCCAATGACTGTTAGCAGAATATGGAATTGATGGGTTCGGGAGGGTAATACGGAACGCCATGCTGGATCCCAACGGCCTCGTATCACTAGCAGTCGAGATGACAAGCATGTTATCCGCATGGCTGTAACGGATCGTGCAGCCACGTCTCGATCCCTGAGTCACCAGATGCGGACGTTTGCAAGACAACAACCATCTGCACGAACAGTTCGACGACGTTTGCAGCAGCATGGACTATCAACTCGGAGACCATGGCTGCGGTTACCCTTGACGCTGCATCACAGACAGGAGCGCCTGCGATGGTGTACTCAACGACGAATCCGGGTGCACGAATGGCAAAACGTCATTTTTTCGGATGAATCCAGGTTCTGTTTACAGCATGATGATGGTCGCATCCGTGTTTGGCGACATCACGGTGAACGCACATTGGAAGCGTGTATTCGTCATCGCCATACTGGCGTATCACCGGCGTGATGGTATGGGGTGCCATTGGTTACACGTCTCGGTCACCTCTTGTTTACAATGACGGCACTCTGAACAGTGGACGTTACATTTCAGATATGTTACAACCCGTGACTCTACCCTTCATTCGATCCCTGCGAAACCCTACATTTCAGCAGGATAATGCACGACCGCATGTTGCAAGTCTTGTGTGGGCCTTTCTGGATACAGAAAATGTTCGACTGCTGCCCTGGCCAGCACATTCTCCAGATCTGTCACCAATTGAAAACATGTGGTCAATGGTGGCCGAGCAACTGGCTCGTCACGGTACGCCAGTCACTACTCTTGATGAACTGTGGTATTGTGTAGAAACTGCATGGGCAGCTGTACCTGTGCACGCCATCCAAGCTCTGTTTGACTCAATGCCCAGGCGTATCAAGGCCGTTATTACGGCCAGAGGTGGTTGTTATGGATACTGATTTCTTAGGATCTATGCACCCAAATTGCGTGAAAATGTAATCACATGTCAGTTCTAGTATAATATATTTGTCCAATGAATACCTATTTATCATCTGCATTTCTTCTTGGTGTAGCAATTTTAATGGCCAGTAGTGTATTTAGGGGCTAGAACCAGGCCCGAAGTTCAGTTCATGCCGGATCCGACCTCGTGTACGGCAACCGTCGAAGATTACGCCTTCGTCTCGGAATTGGACTGTTACTAGTGTGTGAGTGTGTTACCACGAACCTTTGTGGAAAATAAGAAGTTAACTTTTGTTTGCCACAATTAGGAGACTTTTTTCGTTCCTGTTTCCTTTCGTTTGTATGTTAGTCATAAACCTTGTGAACCTACATCAATAAAAGTTGTATTGTGAAAAATTGCGAATTGTCAGTTACAACAACTTCAAAACCGCTACGAACAGTCCAGCTAGCCCAATGATTGTGCCTAGAGAATTAAAAAGAATGGGATACAATGGTCGAGCAACTCCTCACAGGCTACACATTTATGTAGTCATTGCCCAGCCACGCTGAGGTGATGTAAAGAGCGACGCCAGCGGACACTGGATGACTGGAAATGAGAGATCTGGAGTAATGAATCACGGTACAGCCTGTGGCAGTCCGATGGAACGATTTGAGATTGGCGAATGCCTGGAGAACGTTATGTCACTTGTAGTGCTAAACGTGAAGTACAAAGGGGGTGGCGTTACGCTACCAGAGTGTATTTCGTGGTAAATGTGTAGTCCCCTTATTGCGCTTAGGAAAAAATTACATGGAGAAAGATGAGAACACATCTTACAGCATTGTGTACTGGGTAAAATAGAAGAACAATTCAGACGTGATAACTGTATGAACATGATAATGATATTTATTTATTTAAGTTGATCTGATTAAGGCCATCACTTCATTATCTCTTCATTACAT
This sequence comes from Schistocerca americana, assembly GCF_021461395.2. Taxonomy (NCBI): domain Eukaryota; kingdom Metazoa; phylum Arthropoda; class Insecta; order Orthoptera; family Acrididae; genus Schistocerca; species Schistocerca americana. The sequence continues at coordinate 240,777,526 of NC_060122.1, forward strand.
AAAAAACAACAATTTTAGTATGACAAATAGTATTAAAATGATTTGAGTGTCCATAGTGACATTGCGAGGAAATGATACTGACTATGAACTAAGAAAGTCAATACTGATAATACTTGTAACAGTGCTACTGCCGCCGCTAATAGTGATAACAATAATAATTATGTTAATGACAATAATAATGGCAGTTATAACAATAATGATAGTGTCAGATGTAAACAGAACTTATAGGTTTACAGAATAGATGTTTTCTCATATAGCGAATTCTGAGAAAAGGAATTTGAGGAGACTGCACCAGCTAACAATAATGGAAAGTGAAGAAGATACGGTTGGAAAAAAGGATTTGCAAGGATAACGAGTATGTACAGGGCAATGGCAGTCATTCTTATTGCTTCATTAGATATGACATTAACTGTCTTTTCAGGTTGGAGATGTTATTCAATTCTCTAATTTAATGTGAGAGAATATTCTAGAGTCGGGTTCCCCCTACTGAGAAGGACTTTGAGAAAGTGGCTCAACCACGGAGTGGGATAGAAATGAATTTGCTGTGATGGGAACCGTGGTTTCTGCCACGTTGTTCAGACAAGAGTATTAACATCGAGGAGAGATATTGGGGATAGCGTACAGTTATAAAACTTAAGAGAAGATAGAGGATATGGAAATCTTCCACATGTCTGCATGCACCCATGATAGCTATGCTTATGATGGTGAACTACGATCAAAGAGTCAAACATCACAGATGTAACTAACAAAGGCGTTCATAACCAGTTCCAGGCGAAATGAGCTTTCCTGAGAAAGGCGATGCAGGATAACAACTCTGTGACCAATAATTGACAGCATAAGTGTCTGTACAAGTTTCTTTTTCCGGTCAAGAGGGAAGAACCTTTTATGTTTTTGTGCGGCATGGGAGATGCTGATGCTGACTTGCACATTGCAGTTACATGCTCAGTCCAGTTTGCCATAAACAACACCTGTGAGGCCACGGTTTGGGGGCAGTAAAATTTCTTTAAAGTACTGGCCCGCCCAGAGAACCATCCTGAATCCAGTGAAACACTTTGGGATGAGTTAGAACGCGATTTGGCTCCGGACCCCAGCGTCAAATATCAATCCAGTCTCTGGACTCGGCTCCTGAAGAAGAATGGGATGTCATTCCACCACAGCGATTCAGACATTTCACAGAAATTTTCCCTTCCGGAGTTTAAGCCGTCATAAAGGTGAAGAGTAGACACATCTCATGTTTACTTCCACTAATAGATGTCCAAATACTTCTGATCAGATAGTGTGCTTCCTGTCTGACTAACAGGTACACTCGATCATGGGCGACCATTTGACGTGATTCTGCGACTGGATGCGAGCATTTTTCCCTTGCTGCTTCCCTGTGACTGTTATTTTATGGTCGGAGAACTTAGTTTCACGTGTTTTAACATGTCTCTAACGAAGAGAAAATAGTGACCAAACATTTTTGACAGAGCTATATTTGCAGGTTGCAACAGGTATATTTCCATCATTAAGAGCTTGGTCGGTGATAGAGACAGGAGTGAAAATTGTAAGGGAATAAATACTTTCCCTCTCCCCACGAACCATGGACCTTGCCGTAGGCGGGAAGGCTTGCGTGCCTCAGCGATACAGATAGCCGTACCGTAGGTGCAACCACAACGGAGGGGTATCTGTTGAGAGGCCAGACAAACGTGTGGTTCCTGAAGACTGGCAGCAGCCTTTTCAGTAGTTGCAGGGGCAACTGTCTCAATGATTGACTGATCTGGCCTTGTAACACTAACCAAAACGGCCTTGCTATGCTGCTACTGCGAACGGCTGAAAGCAAGGGAAAACTACAGCCGTAATTTTTCCCAACGGCATACAACATTACTGTATGGTTCACTGATGATGGCGTCCTCCTGGGTAAAATATTTCGGAGGTAAAATAGTCCCCCATTCGGATCTCCGGGCGGGGGAGGACGTCGTTATCAGGAGAAAGAAAACTGGCACTATATGGATCGGAGCGTGGAGTGTCAGATCCTTTAATCGAGCTGGTAGGTTAGAAAATTTAAAAAGGGAAATGGATAGGTTTAAGTTAGATGTAGTGGGAATTAGTGAAATTCGGTGGCAGGAAAAACAAGACTTCTGGTCAGGTGCATACAGGATTATAAATACAAAATCAAATAGGGGTAATGCAGGAGTAGGTTTAATAATGAATAAAATATAGGAGCGCGGGTCAGCTGCTACAGACAGCATAGTGAATGCATTATTCTGACCAAGATAGACACGTAGCCTACGCCTACCACAGTAGTACAAGTTTATATGCCAACTAGCTCCGCAGATGACGAAGAGATTGATGAAATGTGTGACGAGTTAAAAGAAATTATTCAGATAGTGAAGGCAGACGAAAATTTAATAGACATGGGTGACTGGAATTCGATAGTAGGAAAAGGAAAAGAAGGAAACGTAGTTGGTGAATATGGAATGGGGGTAAGAAATGAAAGAGGAAGCCACCTGGTAGAATCTTGCACAGAGCATAACTTAATCATGGCTAGTATTTGGTTCAAGAATCATGAAAAAAGGATGTGTACATGGAAGAGGTCTGGAGATACTGGAAGGCTTCAGATAGATTATATAGTGGTAAGGCAGAGATTTAGGAACCAGGTTTTAAATTGTAAGACATTTCCAGGGGCAGATGTGGATTCTGACCATAATCTGTTAGTTATGAACTGTAGATTAAAACTGAAGAAAATAAAAAAAGGTGGGAATTTAAGGAGATGGGACCTGGACAAAATGACAGAACCAGAGATTGTAGAGAGTTTCAGGAAGAGCATCAGTGGACTGAAGACCACAACACAACAAATACTTTGAATACAGGATATGTAATACATACAAGAATATTAAGTAAAAGAGTACAAGAAACCACAGTTGTTTTTTTATTACTAGAAGAAGAAAACAAATTTATAAGGGAACGATCCCAGACAGACGCCACTCTCACGGTTGAACAGATAGCAGAAAAAAGAAGGAAGTATAACCTTGAAAATCATATTGCTTTCATTGATTACGAAAAATCATTCGACCGAGTCACTAGCGAACATTTATAGGAAATCACGACTCAGGAGATATCAGAGTCACTTAATTAAAGTACTAAAATATATGTGCACGGTCCAGTGCATAATTGTGGCCATCGCTCATGTTCGATGACAATGTGCAGTAACCACTCACAGGTGGCAGATGGCAGCACTGTCAGTGGCTGGTAAATAAAGTCTGTAGTTTGGATGTCAAGGTCGAATGTGCTGCAAATGGTCAAGTACCCCTTGTCGACCGTGTCTTGGATGTGCTTTCATATGTTGTTGTAAATATTGTGCGCTCCACGCTGTTTGCTGCATCTAACTGCATGCTGAGTAGTTGTCTGTTTAACAAGTCATCATTATTTTGTTTTACAGACATAGTTTTTCTGCTTTGTGCTTTACGTGTTTTGCTGTGCGAGTGGGTGAACTTATTTTCACTTTTATATTATTCGGAATTATACCTTCGTGTTAACATCAACAAAAGCAAAACGAGGATAATGGAATGTAGTCGAATTACGTCGGGTGATGCTGAGGGAATTAGATTAGGAAATGAGACACTTAAAGTAGGAAAGGAGTTTTGCTATTTGGGGAGCAAAATAACTGATGATGGTCGAAGAAGAGAGGATATAAAATGTAGACTGGCAATGGCAAGAAAAGCGTTTCTGAAGAAGAGAAATTTGTTAACATCGAGTATTGATTTAAGTGTCAGGAAGTTGTTTCTGAAAGTATTTGTATGGAGTGTAGCCATGTATGGAAGTGAAACATGGACGATAAATAGATTGGACAAGAAGAGAATAGAAGCTTTCGAAATGTGGTGCTACAGAAGAATGCTGAAGATTAGATGGGTAGATCACACAACTAATGAGGAAGTATTGAATAGGATTGGGGAGAAGAGAAGTTTGTGGCACAACTTGACCAGAAGAAGGGATCGGTTGTTAGGACATGTTCTGAGGCATCAAGGGATAACCAATCTAGTATTGGAGGGCAGCGTGGAGGGTAAAAATTGTAGAGGGAGACCAAGAGATGAATACACTAAGCAGATTCAGAAGGATGTAGGTTGCAGTAGGTACTGGGAGATGAAGAACCCTGCACAGGATAGAGTATCATGGAGAGCTGCATCAAACCAGTCTCAGGACTGAAGACCACAACAACACCTTCGTGTTGACAGTGCTTGCTGAATCTGATATGAGCAACTATTTTAGAACTTTCATTTAATGGATTTTGTACTTGTATATAGCTTTCAGTGCCTGACTTGGTGCTAATAATTAGTCAGTGGAGCACTTCGATATGTTGCTCTACTTTTCCAATTGAACACCTATTTGGAAGAATAGAGCAAAACTTCAAAGAAGAGGGAATAAAATGAATCTTTCACAAAAGCTGCAGGTTTATTCACATTATAGAAAATATGGAGATAAAACATTAAAAGAAAAACTTGAAAGTGATTTTCCAGATGACTCGACAATAAAATTAAATAAAAATAGTAACACATAGAACTAAGCAATATAGAAAATAGATATAAGCAAATTATGATCCAGACTGTTAAGATAAATACCCTCTGTAAAAAAGCATATCATACTTTTTGAAAAACTAACATTTCTCTGTTGACTATGTCTAAAAACATCTTTGGAACTGTTTGTTTATGCAAGGTCATTGTACTCGATATATAGACCCTACTGCGCATAGAAAATCGTGTACCATATATGTGTGAGAATCTGCATAAAATTGACCTAAGAAAATGTAAGTCCAATTTCTTCCAAATTTCGCCGATAATTATACATAAAGATCAACTCAACTAAAATAGCGCATTTTTTGAAGTCAGAAGAACAAAGCAGAACCACACACTTCAAAAACATTAAAAAACTGGCATAGTACGCAAAGAAAAAATAACTTGAAAACGGAAATCATTTTCCAGAACGTGTCGTGTAAAATGTAAATAAAAGAAAATCTTGAGTGGTTGCAGAAAAATTATTTATGAACAAACCCATTGTTTTCACAGTTGCAGGCTTTCACAAACCATTTCTACTGGATCAAATCAGCTCTAAAGTTTTGTTTTGTAAGAAATTCGGTTAATTTAATATGTAACTGAAAAAAAAATATTTTTTGGAATACAGGCGAATGTACTGCTAAAATATTAATACGTCCTTACTAAATTTCAACACGTTAATTGCACATTACATAGGTCATTTAAATATTTTTTAACAAAATTATGTGGAATGAGTCAGTTTACAGGATATTTCTACATGTAGTTTCAGCAGTGGTTGCATGCTGCCCATTTACAGGTACCGGTACCTGAATTGCATACTGGCCTAAATTTAACATTAATAAACATATTATTTTCAATCCTGCTCTTGTCACTACATTTAAAGCTAAAGTTTTTTACTTATTTTTTTGTACAGGCTATCAGATTTTAAGAAAAATTTGACTATGGAGTAGAAGGAATTATCCAGAACAACTGATTTTAGGTTAGGTTTGAAACTTGATTTTGTTTCTTTCAGATATTGTATTACATGGTAAATGATAAAAAAAAATAGATCCATATTGATCTCCTTTCTGAGCCACTGACAGCTTTAATAATGAGTACCAAAACATCATTTATTCTTTTAGTGTTGCAGGTACAGACATTATTCTTCTCAAACTGTGATGGATTTCTTTAGCGAACGTATAACTGCGAAGCTGCAGTTAAAATGTATAACTCGTTCAAGGGATTGTATCGAAGCACAAGGTTGTAAGTTCGGCCACACTGATTTCTTAATTTCTATTCTATCATGACACTAAAATGGGCACAAGGAATTCAGAATGATAGCTTACCTGGTTTTCATACACAGTAATACTGCCATTAACCGGTTCACTACGATAAGAAAGTGTGACGTCGTATATGCTCTCTCCATGAACTCCCAAATGCAGTTCTTCCCAGGTGCCGTGAGCTGCTATATTCCTGGAGCCATAACCAGTAGTAACATCGACGGCTTGGTCCAGAGTATTGAAAATCCTTACCTGGCCTTCACCAGCCTTTGGTACTACAGCGTAAGTCGGCTAAAACAGAATAAATTTAGGCTTGTAAATTCACATTCGCTGCAGTTTTAGCGTAACATCAAACCGCTTAAGATGGTCTGTTTACGTCATATTCGCCATATTCTAGAAATAATTTGTTTTCACAAGTGGTATGCTGCAGACGACTGTGCTTCAACACACGCCAAACATTAAAAATCTTTCGACTTGTAGCCTATATATGTCGTAGTCTCTAATCTGGCAACTTCATTAAGATAAATGGAATCCAAATTATCTGAGCACGTTTTTTACTACTCTCGTACAAACCATCATCCACAACTCTTCGCACATATCTAAGTGAGAAATACACTGACGGAAAAAAAGAATCGCACCACCAAGAAGGAGTTGTACGACCTAAAAGAAAGTTGGTAGGCGTGTTTCTGCATCTGAAAGATGACGTCTATTCAAATTTCGCGCCAGAGTGGCGTTAGTAGCGCCACTATGAGGATTCAAATCAGGTTTGCTTTAAATACACTTTGTAACGGTTGTGAGCGTTAGTTACCTTTGAGACTGTAAGTGGTGTGTTGTTAGTCAAGAACGCCTTTAAGGCTACAAAGACGCCATTATCAACACTTCACAGAGTTTCAACGAGGTCGTGTAATGGGGTTACAAGGAGCTGCATATCCCTTCTGTGATGCTGCAGAAACACTTGGTAGGAATGTAGCCACTGTAGCCGATTGGTGGCATCGATGGTCACGACGATGTTCGGTCGCAAGAAGACGAGGATACGTACGGCCACGAGTCACTACCAAGAGGGAAGACCATCGTGTTCGGCGGTTGACTCTGGCGCATCGTCTGCAGCTGCAACTGCAGTCTGAGCAGCAGATGGCACCACAGTGACACAACGAGCTGTTAGAAATCGTTTACTTCAAGGACAGCTGTGAGCCAGACGCCGTGTAGTGTGCATTCAACTGATCTCAAAACACCGCCATTTGCAACTTCAGTAGTCTCAAGCGAGAGCTCATTGGGGGGCAGGATGGAGGTCTGTTGTGTTTTCTGATGAAAACTAGTTCTGCCTCGGTGCCAGTGATGGCAAGTTAAGGGCCCGCAACCAACATGTCTGCGTGCTAGACACGGTAGGCCTACACCTGTAGTTATGGTCTGAGGTGCGATTTTATGTGACAGCTGGAGCACTCTCATGGTTATTCTACGTACCATGACTGCAAATTTGTACGTTACTCTGGTGATTCGACCTATTGCGCTGCCATTCATTAATACGAGGCGTGTTTTTTAAGTAAGGTCCGTTTTGTTGTAGACACTAGTAGTTCGCGCGCATACCGCAACGAGCGCGTGTGTTGTGTACCGGCATGCCTCGGGAACAACTGTGCTTAGTTTCAGCTCTGTAACTAACCTGTACAGTTCTGATCTGTGCTTTCAAAATGTTTAAGACTGTCAACTCGCCCGCCACGTGTGAGGTTCGCTCAGTGATACGGTTTTTGTCACCAAGGAACCTGTCTGCTGCAGAAATTCATCGACAGATTTGCGATACTGTTACGAGTGAAAGCGAAGTGCGTAAGTGGATACGAGAATTCAAAAATGCCCACGTCAACGTCCATGATGAGGACCGCTCCGGTCGCCCTTCTTTGATTACAGACGATTTGGTGGCTTCAGTTGAAGCGAGGATTCGTGAGAACAAGCGCTTCACAATAACAGGTCTCTCATACGAATTTCCTGACGTGTCGAGATCAGTGCTTTACAACACTGTTTCTGAACACCTGAAGTTTAGGAAACTGTGCTCCCGTTGGGTCCCAAAACTCCTAACAGAGGACCACGAAAACCAAAGATTTGTGTGTGCAATGAAGTTCTTGACTCGTTATCACGAAGAAGGTGATGGCTTCTTGAGTCCGGCCGTAAATGGAGACGAAACATGGGTTTCGCGTATCACGCCAGAATCGAAGCAACAGAGCTTGGAATGGAGACACACACACTCGCCTGTAAAGGTGGAGGCCAAACACACTCTGTCCCAGCGCAATATCATGGCGTCAGTGTTTTGGGATACGCATGGTGTTTTGTTGGTCGACTTCATGCAACGAGGAACCATTATCAATGCAGAAGCATACTGAAAACCCTGAGAAAGCTACGCAGAGCGATTCAAAACAAAAGACGCGGAATGCTGCCAGAGGGAATTGTCCTTCTCCATGACAATGCAAGACCTCACACTGCAGGTCAGGCCCACAATTTATTGGACAGTTTTGAGTGGGAAGTTTTAGACCACCCATCCTACGGTCCTGATCTTGCGCCGAGCGATTACCATCTGTTCCTCCACCTCAAACAACACCTCAGTGGCAACCGTTACCATGATGACGACGACATGAAAACGGCAGTGAACTCTTGGTTATCGGAGCAGGCGGCAAGTTTTTATGAAGAGGGTATTTTAAAATTGGTTGAGAGGTATGATACGTGTTTAAGCAAACTGGGCAAATATGCCGAAAAATAGAGTGAAGTATGTACTTTAAAAAAATAGATTTACTTTTTTGAAATAACCTTTCATTGTGTACTTATGTTCAAACGGACCTTACTTAAAAAAACACGCCTCGTAGTATTTAATGGGTGCCTTCCGACTGGATAACTCTCATCCGCATACCACTGTAGTAACTTAACTTGCTCTACAGAGTGTCGACAAGTTGCCTTGACCTGCTCGATCACCAGATTTGTCTCCAGTCGAGCACATATGGGACAACATCGGAGGACAACTCCAGCGTCATCTACAACTAGCATTAGCTGCCATGAATTGACCGACCAAGTGCAACAGGTAAGGAATCCCATCACGGAAACTGACACCCGGCACCTGTACAACACAATGCACGTACGTCTGCATGCTTCCATTCATTATTCTGGCGGTTACACCGGTTATTAATGTACAAGCATTTCACATCTTCTATGCCTTATCTTGCGCTTCCATTAACCTGTGATCATGCACTGTTAATCACTTAAATATGTTACCTAGACAAATGAAATCCCGAAATTTCATTACCTTACATTTTTTGTTGGTGTTGCGATATTTTTCGCCAGTGAAAGTAACTCTTTTGTGACTAGTATACAAAACACTTGTTGCACCCACAAAACCTATAATTCAGTATCTTTCTACAATATGAGCGAGTAATACAACTAATTTCCCACTGCTAATAATAATATCTTACCTCCAACTGCAGTTCAACAACGGCAGCTATAACGAATGACAGCGCTGCAACGACTCCACCTACTCCAAGCCTTTGAAGCGGTTTCTTCAATAAGTTGCATTTACTGAACAGTGGATAGACGATAATTTCGAAGAGAGGAATAAAACACAGAATTAGCAGGGAATTAACCACTTGCATTTGGTCAGGTTTTATTGCCCATGTGCCAAGTTCCCCATTCATTCTCGTAGCTTGAAATGTCCAGGTTGAACCCTAAAACGAGACAAAAAAGGTACGAAATTCACTTATGAAAACACAAATTATCCATTTGCAAGATAAGTGTTGTAATCAGATAGCGTAACTATGTCCTCTAAAACTCATACCTGCTGGTCGAAGAGTGCCCAAAACACAGGGAGAGGCAAGTAGAGAAAGAGAACTCCAAGAGTAGCCTTTATGCCATCGATTGTCTTCTTGTCATATTTATCGTCCGCGTAGTACAGCCAGTGTTCGCGGTTTTCACCTTTCTTCTCACGCTTCAGTTTCCGCTTCCGAGAAAGAGCATGCTGCGACAGGTAACATTGTTAGTAGGAAAAATAATCGATGAATGTTTCTGTTCAGTGGCATTAGCAAGAGTCGTTAGTGGTAATTCCACTGACTACAAAGATACTTGTCATAGAATATTGAAAGTCATTATATCTATTGTGGACGACGTGCTGCAACTGTGATCTCAATTGGAGGCATTTGTAGGTACGGCAACGACCTTGCCGCAATGGTAACACCGATTCCCACCAGATCAGCGAAGTTAGGCATTGCTGGCAAGTGGGGCACACTCATTCTTTGTGATGCCAATTAAGGAGCTACTATACTGGTGTCCAAAATTAAAGCAACAAACGGCTATTTCTCCGTCCTGTGTCTAATTCACGATATAATCACACAAACTGTCAGCCAGATGTCCGTACGACAGTGTTGTGCACAGAAGACGGCATTCCGTTCAACGGAGAACCATGTCAACGATGACGTTGGGCAGTTTTGAGATGAAGTAGTATTTGCCGGATAGCCCCACATCCATAATCACTGTGTACACAGTCACAGACGGTGCAGTGTGGCACAGAGAAGGTGCCTAACAGACTCTCTGCTGTGGATGGCCATAGAAAGAAAGGAAGCACGGTAGTCGCAAACTGATGGGGCCCGATGGCTTGATGTGAATCGTTCTGTTGTTTCTCGGATGTGGCGGCAGAGACCGAAACTGCATCCTGAAGGATAAGACATGGAGGACCACGTGTGACTTCAGAACACAGGACCGTTATTTTGCTTTAAGGGCACGGCAGAACCGCCTCAATACTGCACGGTAACTGGCATGTGAGCTCGCAGTATCCACCGGACGTGTTGTCTCAGGGCAAACGATGAGCAGAAGGCTTCGGCAGAGTGGCGTTTATTGTCGGAGACCTGCTGTGCGTCTACCTCTGACGCTCCTTCACTGAAGGGAACGTCTAGAGAAGAGTCTTCAACATGCCACCTGGACGGTCGAACAATGGGCCAATGCTGTTTTCACAGACGAGTCCCGATTTAGTCGGGAGAGTGATTCTCGACTGATTCGCATCTGGAGGGAACGTGGAACACGATTCCGGAACCCAAACATTCTGGAAAGAGACCGATATCATGGAGGATCCCTAATGGTGTGGACAGGGATTGTGTTTACCACTCGAACGCCTCTTCATGTAACTGTACGGATGAATCGGCAAGGTTTAAGTTCTGTCAGCTATCGTGACGAGGTCTTGGGACCTCGTTTGCCATTATTGCGAAGTGCTGTGGGTCCAGACTTCGCATTGATGGACGGTAATGCTCGACCTCATAGAGCACAGGTGGTTGATGTTTTCTTGGAAACGGAAGATATTGCACGCATGGCGTGGTCTGCTCGCTCTCTCGATTTCAATCCATAAAAGATGTCTGGAATGCACTAGGGAGACGGCTTGCATCACGGCAGCATCCACCAACCACTCTCCAAGACTGCAGGGAGAATGGCCGTTTTTGCTTTAACACGAGACTGATAATAACATTCACAGCATCCCCCGTCGTTGTCAGGCCTGTATTGCTGCTAGGGGTGGTCACATCTCATACTGAACACATTAACTAGTTATCGGAATGTGTGTGCAGTCCCATTAAGTTGGGAAAAACGAAGGACATTTTTGCCTACTCTTATGAACGTTGCAGCCGTTTACGTTATGTATTCTTTACATTGTTTCTACCTCACTGTCACCTGTCTATACTGCTTTGTGGCAAAATAAACCCAACCTTTCAAAATTTCCGTTTGTTACTTTAATTTTGGACACCAGTATAGATGCAGAAATGGCGGCCCACGTCATAAAAATTGACAACAGCTGGGAGAGCGGGCTGCCGACCATACACGCACACCGCCCCCCCCCCCCCCCCCCCTCCATTTCCACAACTAGTAACGCCTGTCGTCTGAGAATGGCATGGCGATCGGTAGGTAGCGTTGGGTCTTCCGAAGCCAGTTCGGACGGAATATTTTTGTAGATGCAATAAACAATTAGTCGCTATTTGAATTTGATGTGATTTACTGTACTATTAAATAGTTTTCGAGCCACTGCAGGCATCTCAAAATGTGTGTGCGTGTAAGCAGGCAACATATACATTATTAGAATGAATTCGTCAAAGAGACCTCGAGGCACTGCAATCACCACGACACTAGCTTCTAGCTATAGACACACTCCGTCTTCAGGCCAGAAGTGGCCCATCCGTACCGTCCGACCGCCGTGTCATCCTCACTGATGATGCAGATAAGAGGGGCGTGTGCTCAGCACACCGCCCTCCCGATCGTTATGATGGTTTTCTTTGACCGCAGCCGCTACTAATCAGTTGGGTAGCTCCTCAATTGGCAGCACGAGCCTGAGTGCACACCGAAAAATGGCAACAGCGCACGGCGGTCCGGATGGTCACCCATACATGTGCTGGCCATGCCTGACAGCGCTTAACTTCCATGATCAGACGGGAACCGGTGTATCCACTGCGGTAAGGCTCTTGCCATTTCTAGCTATACGCGGTTCAGAATATAAAGTTCCTGTAACACTTCCTCTGATGACGAGCCTGCAGTCGCTTGGAAACTATGCTACTGGCCATTAAAATTGCTACACCAAGAAGAAATGCAAATGATAAATGGGTATTCATTGGACAAATATATTATATTAGAATTGACATGTGATTACATTTTCACGCAATTTGGGTGCATAGATCCTGAGAAATCAGTACACAGAACAACCACCTCTGGCCGTAATAACGGTCTTGATACTCCTGGGCATTGAATCAAAAAGAGCATGGATGGCGTGTACAGGTAGAGCTGCTCATGCAGCTTCAACACGATACCACAGTTCATCAAGAGTAGTGACAGGCATATTGTGACGAGCCAGTAGCTTGGCCATCATTGACCAGACGTTTTCAGTTGGTGAGAGATCTGGAGAATGTGCTCGCCAGGGCAGCAGTAGAACATTTTCTGTATGCAGAAAGGCCCGTACAGGACCTGCAACATGCGGTCGTGCATTATCCTGCTGAAATGAAGGGTTTCGCAGGGATCGAATGAAGGGTAGAGCAACGGGTCGGAACAGTGATACGCCAGTATCTGAAATGTAACGTCCACTGTTCAAAGTGCCGTCAATGCGAACGAGAGGTGACCGAGACGTGTAACCAATGGAACCCCATACCATCACGCCGTGTGATACGCCAGTATGGCAATGACGAATACACGCTTCCAATGTGCGTTCACCGCGATGTCGCCAAACACGGATGCGACCATCATGATTGTGTAAACAGAACCTGGATTCATCCGAAAAAATGGCGTTTTGCCATTCGTGCACCCAGGTTCGTCGTTGAGTACACCATCGCAGGCGCTCCTGTCTGTGATGCAGCGTCAAGGGTAACCGCAGCCACGGTTTCCGAGCTGATAGTCAATGCTGCTGCAAACGTCGTCGAACTGTTCGTGCAGATGGTTGTTGTCTTGCAAACGTCCGCATCTGGTGACTCAGGGATCGAGACGTGGCTGCACGATCCGTTACAGCCATGCGGATAAGATGCCTGTCATCTCGACTGCTAGTGATACGAGGCCGTTGGGATCCAGCACGGCGTTCTGTATTACTCCCCTGAAACCACCGATTCCATATTCTGCTAACAGTCATTGGATCTCGACCAACGCGAGCAGCAATGTCGTGATACGATAAACCGCAATCGCGATAGGCTACAATTCGACCTTTATCAAAGTTGGAAACGTGATGGTACGCATTTCTCCTCCTTACACGAGGCATCACAACAACGTTTCACCAGGCAACGCCGGTCAACTGCTGTTTGTGTATGAGAAATCGGTTGGAAACTTTCCTCATGTCAGCACGTTGTAGGTGTCACCACCGGCACCAACCTTGTGTGAATGCTCTGAAAAGCTAATCATTTGCGTATCACAGCATTATCTTCGTGGTGTAGTAATTTTAATGGCCAGTAGTTTAGATAATGGTACAATAAGTAGCATCAAATTCAAAAAGCGATTATTTGCATACACTGAGGTGACAAAAGGGATTAGATACCTCCTAATATTGTGTGGAACCTACTTTTGCCCGGCGTAGTCCAGCATCTCGACATGGCACGAACTCCACAAATCGTTGGAAATCTCCTGCAGAAATATCGAGCCATGCGGCCTCTATAGCTGTCCATAATTGCGAAAGTGTTGTTGCTGCAGGATTTTGTGCACGGAGCAACCTGTCTATCATGTCCCAAGTTGGACGATCTGAAGGGCGAAATGATTCGCTCGAATTGTCCAGAATGTTCTTCAAATCAATCGTGAACATTGTGGCCCGGTAACATGGCGCATTGTCATCCATAAACATTCCATCGTTGTTTGGGAACATGAAGTCCATATATGGCTGCAAGTGGTCTCCAAGTAGGCGAATAGAGCCATTTCCAGTCAGTGATCGGTTCAGTTGGACCAGAGGTCCCAGTCCATTCTATGTAAACACGGCCTACATCATTACGGAGTCACCAACAGCTTACACAGTGCCCTGTTGACAACTTGGGTCCATGACTTTTATAGCACATTATCTAACAATCTTCTGCGTTTTTTGGAAATATGCTTCGTAATGGTCTCATTTGCCACTGTCAATTTTCATTGCATCTAGGTGTTTAAGTCGGAATATTTTCCAACGTTCCAACAATTAAGTATGTCATGTTTATACTTTGATAATAGTCAGTGACGACTTCCGCAGCCACTGATTAAATTACATGAAGAAATACAGCGACCAACTAACATGTAGGCCTAACTGTATTACGCCAATTGAAGGCGGAAGAAACCACTAAACGTGTCTTGGAATAAATAAAATTAAAAAATGGGTAGTTGCTTCATTTCTTTGAGTAATGAGTGCTATTTCGTGCGAGACGAAGTAAAATTACTCTCTCTCATTTTCAAAGGCAATTAAAGAGCTTTTAGAGAAATTAATACAGTTATACTTACATGAATACATTTTACTGTTTCAGCAAGAACATTTCCCTCAGCTGGTTTTATTTTGTACATTGGTTTTCCAGCGACAAAGAATACTGAAACAATAAAATTCTAAGCGTCATTTACATATCTGACTTATCCTTGATATTATACATACGTAATTACAGTATAAATACTAACCTATGAAACACAAGTACCAGCTGTACTATAGCTTTCTCTCTTTATCCTATTCACTTAAAGGTTTTAGAGTCATTTATATTTTATCTCATATTTCGTATCTTTAGTAGGAAATGAACATAATGTAATATTTCGCCAGTCTTAATTGTTTTGCTGCTGAATGTAACCTAAACAAATACAATAAGCCAATTGCAACTGTAGCAAACGGTACTTTGAATGAAGTCACTGAATGCAGCCTATAGAGACGCAGCCTTGTGCACACAGAGTGCTTCGACGAAGAAAAATGTTTAGCACATGGTTATTCTAAGGTATGCTTTCCGTACGTCTCACGTGATTATTGCAAGCACTCTGTGCAAGACACCTAATTATTGAAACTAGAATTTATCTCCCCACAAGACAGGGGAGAGTGTCATATATCGTGGTCAGAAACAGTCTGAAAACTTGTAAGGGTGTTGCAGGATAGGTTGCGCTCATAAATAATTGTTAAGAAAAACTTCGATACGTTCCGCCGTTCCCGAATTAATTAGCATCAATGTTAGCCAATCGGGCCGTTGCGCTCGAAGATTCAAGCAGCCGCCACATACAGTCCGAGTCAGTCGTTCGCATGGCGTAGATGATAGCGCACGAGGCTGCTCAGCCTTTCGCTTGGGGTCGATCCTTTACTACAGTCCTATGTCCCATTTTTGTATCGCTCTCCTGTCTGTTATAGGACACCAATCGAAGAACACGTTTTGCGATGCCGTCTCGGGTGGGATTCCTGAATTTTCAGGTGCATCGGCCTCATTGGCTAAATTCCATGTTAATTAACTGTGAACCGGCGCAACCAATCGAATTTTTTTCTTAACAATTTTTTCTCCGCACAAGCTACCCTGCAACAACCTTACACACTTTCAGACGTTTCTGACCACACTGTATAACATTTGAGCTGTTGAGCCATGCTACGTCGTTATTACAGTATCTTGTACCTTGAAGCAGAAGAACATATTTTACCACGGGACATGTGATACTTGCAAAAGAACCAAATTTCATTAGTGTCTCTGCATTGTTACCTGTCATAAAAATGGAAATTTGTGTTCTACATCTACATCATACTCCGCAAGCCACCGAATGATGTGTCGCGGAGGGTACTTTCGGTACCACTATCTGATCCCTCCAACCCTGTTCCACTCGCGAATAGTGTGTTGGAAGAATGATTGTCGGTAAGCCTCTTTATTGGCTCTACTTTCTTGAATTTTCCCCTCGTGGTCAATACACGAGATGTATGTGGGGGGAAGTTTTTTTTTTTAAAATGTGTGTGAAATCTTATGGGACTTAACTGCTAAGGTCATCAGTCCCTAAGCTTACACACTACTTAACCTAAATTATCCTAAGGACAAACACACACACCCACGCCCGAGGGAGGACTCGAACCTCCGCCGGGACCAGCCACACAGTCCATGACTGCAGCGCCCAGACCACTCGGCTAATCCCGCGCGGCTTGTGGGGGGGGGGGGGAAGTAATGTGTTGTCTGACTCCTCCTGAAAAGTGCTGTCCCGCAATTTCAATTGTAAATCTATC
Organism: Schistocerca americana; assembly: GCF_021461395.2. Taxonomy (NCBI): domain Eukaryota; kingdom Metazoa; phylum Arthropoda; class Insecta; order Orthoptera; family Acrididae; genus Schistocerca; species Schistocerca americana. The sequence continues at coordinate 240,793,962 of NC_060122.1, forward strand.
CGTGATGCACAACGCCTCTCTTGTAACGTCTGCCAGTGGAGTTTGTTTACCGTCTCCGTAACGCTCTCTCGCAAGCTAAACGATTCCGTGACGAAACGCGCCGCTCTTCGTTGGATCTTCTCTATCTCCTCTACCAGTCCTACCTGATAGGGATCCCAGATAGATGAACAATATTCAAGAGTCGGGCGAACAAGCGCCTTATAAGACGCTTCTTTCGTGGATGAGTTACATTTCCTTAAGATTCTTCCGATGACTCTGAGTCTGGTGTCTGCTTTTCCCACTGTCTGTTTTATATGGTCATTCCACTTAAGGTCGCTCTGGATAGTTACGCCTAGATATTTTACGGCAGACGCTGTCTCCAGATGTTTGTCATCAATACTGTAGCTGTATAGTAGTGGATTTCTTTCCCTATGTATGCGCAAAATGTTACATTTATTTACATTTAGGGTCAACTGCCAGAGTCTGCACCATTCATCAATTCTCTGCAGGTCGTTCTGGAAATTCTTACTATCCTCTGGCGTTGCTACTTTGGAATAGGCAACTGTATCATCTGCGAATAGCCTTAAAGAGCGTCCGACGCTTTCTACTAGATCATTCATATATACTGTAAACAGCTACGGTCCTATCACACTTCCCCGTGGTACTCCGGATATTACCTGTTAGTTTCCAACAACTTATATCTCAAAATGTATGTGACTTGTAATTGGTTTTTCATAATACTTTACTGAGCGAGGTGGCGCAGTGGTTAGCACACTGGACTCGCATTCGGGAGGACGACGGTTCAATCCCGTATCCGGCCATCCTGATTTAGGTTTTCCGTGATTTCCCTAAATCGTTTCAGGCAAATGCCGGGATGGTTCCTTTCACAGGGCACGGCCGACTTCCTTCCCCATCCTTCCCTAATCCGATGAGACCGATGACCTCACTGTTTGGCCTCTTCCCCCAGATCAATCCAAATCCCATTCATAATACTTTTTTTGTAATTGGATTTTACTTGCTGATTATTGTTGTGCAGAAAGTAATAATGTAACAGACGATTAAATACTGAAGTGGCAAGATTTTCTTGATTGAAACGTTTTTAAATTTCAATAGAATATCTGTTTCTAGGTACATGATCATGTGTACCTTGAAACATGTTTTCATAACTGAAATAAATCCTAATTATTCGGAGCAAATTCTGTAATTTCAGAAAAAGACTGCAGCACTTAAAAAGTGAGTGTCATAATTAAAAAATGGAATATGAAAACATATTAAACTCTATTACAGGGTTGTGCATAGGTGGAAGTATGAAAAGTATACAAAGGTAAAACAACTCTCCCCTACCGAGCGAAGTGGCCCAACGAAAAGAAACTGGACGCCCATTCGGTAAATCTGAGTTCATACTGATTAGCGTGCATCACGATTTCGCTGATACGACCCAAGCAAATGCAGGATTGTCCGCTTGAAAATAACACAGCCGATTTCGTCCAGGTCCAAACCCAATCCAAGATCGTGTTCCGTCTCTAGTGACCTCTTCATCGATGGAAAATTGAACCTTAATCTATCTTTCATTCCTCAAAATGCATTAGTTACTCCATCATCTGAGTACTATTCAGAGACAGTATTACAGCCGTGTATTCCGTTGTAGCTGCGCACGCGGTGCTACAGAGGATGCGCGAAAAATGGTTCAAATGGGTCTAAGCACTATGGGACTTAACATCTGAGGTCATCAGTCCCCTAGACTTAGAACTACGTAAACCTAACCAACCTAAGGGCATCACACACATCCATGCCCGAGGCAGGATTCGAACCTGCGACCGTAGCAACAGCGCGGTTCCGGACTGATGCGCCGAGAACCTCTCGGCCACAGCAGCCGGCAGAGCATGCACGTCTGCTGTAAGTGTGGGCTGCTGTGATCGCCCTGTCGATATGTAGTAGTAGTGGCTTTATTCATCCGTAGATTTCTTTTTACAAGGGTATAGGACATGTCAAAGTATTTCCAAGTTTAGACCAATTTAAAATAAGCTAATTCGTACACACATACACTTACAGACTAGTTAGAGACAATCATTAGATTTATTCCTGGTATACAATCCTATTTTTTACAAATAACTTATACACACATTGTTTCATAACACTTCAGTCACTACACACATACACACTGGTGATCTATGGGCCATTTTCTGTTTCGCAACTTCCCATTTGCTATCCTGAAAAACAGAGTCGGCATCCCTCTATAATGAGTGAGATGTTGAGCTCAGAAAGAGGAAGAGGTGTTAGTACTGTGCTATGCATAGCTTGGGGGCAAGTTTTTCTAGAAAAGGAAAAAAAGAAGGAAATAAACAGTGTGAAGATGTTAAGTGGAATAATATAATGTCGATCGTCTTCATATGGTCAATTCTAAAAATGACGCCGGTTGCGTAGAGCTCAAAGTTTTTTTTTTTTTTTTGTTTTAAATAGCAGAATTGCATGAATTATCTAACTAGAAACAACCATTCCGATTGATTGTTATTTGAAGTATGGGCCACAGTTTTTGTTTCTTTGCGTTTAGTTGCCGGCCGGTGTGTCCGTGCGGTTCTAGGCGCTTCAGTCTGGAACCGCGTGACCGCTACGGTCGCAGGTTCGAATCCTGCCGCCGGCATGGATGTGTGTGTTGTCCTTAAGTTAGTTAGGTTTAAGTAGTTCTAAGGGACTGATGACCACAGATGTTAAGTCCGTCCCATAGTGCTCAGAGCCATTTGAACCATTTTGTCTATTTGCGTTTAATCGAATGATTAGTACAAATAGCGTGTCCTGCAATAGCCAGAAGGCTTGGTTGAGGGGAATATGCAGCTGCTAATCCGCGATGCACTTCTGAATAGTGCGCGTCGTTTGCTCTGTATACGATTAGCAGCGTTCACATGGAAACCCGCTTTGCACAGCTCTCTACATTGCCTGTGACTAACCACAGAAGAGCGGAGATTTTCGATGATGGACGAAAGCTCACTTTAACCCTATGCTTTCTTAGCCCTTGGCCTATTTTTGCTAAAACACTTCCAGAATACCGCAAGTAGGTTGTTACCTTAAACGCTTCATCCTCTTCCGAGTTGTGCCGTTTGTACTTTTGTAGGCTCTGTATCTGTTGAGGTGAATATCCGTTTTCTAGGAATCCAGCTTAGAGGTCTAAATGCACTGCTTTTTGACGTTTGAGATGGTATGGACTCGCTGAATCAAGGTCTCCAGAACGGGCGCTGTTTGTGCCAGACGGTGGCAATGGACTTTCTGAAGACCCTGATTAACCATCTCAGATGCCGATAACCTGAAAGGAGAACTGGAGCAACTCCAGACTGTGTTCCCGGAAAATGGATATTCATCTCAGCAGATACAGAGAGCGCGACAAACATACAAACGCCACAAAGAATAGACTGAGGTCTTCACGATGAAATAACATGGAAAGCTCTTCAGATAGCCTCTTTTCATTCTTGTTCATTTCTCATTATACAAATGGAGAGGAGCTGAATTAATTCCAAGGGAGTAACGATGTCACAGTGATTGTACGAGCTGATTCAACTTTCCCTTCTTAACTTCTTGTAGTTTAAAATGGTTCTGGGTAAATTCATTTGATTTATGGGCTAACTTTGGAAGTGAAGAAAAGTGTGAATATGGCTTAGGCGACTCACTGCGAGGCCTGGCGGAACGAGGCACAGAGAAGCAGTGGACACGCCGGGTTTCGCAGAAACAGAGGGAGCAGGCAGGACGCCTGCCTCCTTGCCGGGCACTTGGAGAGCAGGTGGACAGCCCACTGTCCTTCTATAGGATGAAGACGGAACTCTGTCGAGGTGTGGTAGGCGCTCTGAGCTTTTAATTGATATATGTGGGCAGATAAACATCTCCTGACATTCCTAAAAGAAAACCCTTAACGAAACGGCAATGACCTATTAGTGGATGTACGATGGAGCAGAGTCGGCTACTAGCCCTGTAGCAAGCTTTTTCACATTTCATGGGAAGCTACCTGGTGGCAGAATGGGTACCTATGGCTGACATCTAAATAAGTGTCCAAGAAATAGCAAAGCAATCACTCAACAGAGGAAAGTCCACTGGACCTGACGGGATACCATTTCGATTCTACACAGAGTACGCGAAAGAACTTGCCCCCCTTCTAACAGCCGTGTACCGTAAGTTTCTAGAGGAACGGAAGCTTCCAAATGATTGGAAAAGAGCGCAGATAGTCCCAGTTTTCAAGAAGGGTCGTCGAGCAGATGCGCAAAACTATAGGTATCATGTCATTTCTGGAAACCCAGAATCTACTCTGTAGGAATCAACATGGATTCCGGAAACAGCGATCGTGTGAGACCCAACTCGCTTTATTTGTTCATGACACACAGAAAATATTAGATACAGGCTCCCAGGTAGATGCCATTTTCCTTGACTTCCGGAAGGCCTTCGATACTGTTCTGCACTGTCGCCTGATAAGCAAAGTAAGAGCCTACGGAATATCAGACAAGCTGTGTGGCTGGACTGAAGAGTTTTTAGCAAACAGAACACAGCATGTTGTTATCAATGGAGAGACGTCTACAGACGTTACAGTAACCTCTGGCTTACCACAGGGGAGTGTTAGGGGACCATTGCTTTTCACAATATGTATAAATGACCTAGTAGATAGTGTCGGAAGTTCCATGCTGCTTTTCGCGGATGATGCTGTAGTATACAGAGAAGTTGCAGTATTAGAAAATTGCAGCGAAACGCAGGAAGATCTGCAGCGGATAGGCACTTGGTGCAGGGAGTGGTAACTGACCCTTAACATAGACAAATGTAATTTATTGCGAATACGTAGAAAGAAGGATCCTTTATTGTATGATTATATGATAGCGGAATAAACACTGGTAGCAGTTACTTCTGTAAAATATCCCGGAGTATGCGTGCGGAACGATTTGAAGTGGAATGATCGTATAAAATTAATTGTTGGTAAGGCGGGTGCCAGGTTGAGATTAATTGGGAGAGTCCTTAGAAAATGAAGTCCATCTACAAAGGAGGTGGCTTACAAAACACTCGTTCGACCTATACTTGAGTATTGCTCATAAGTGTGGGATCCGTACCAGCTCGGGTTGACAGAGGAGATAGACAAGATCCAAAGATGAGCGGCGCGTTTCGTCACAGGGTTATTTGGTAAGCATGATAGCGTTACGGAGATGTTTAGCAAACTCAAGTGGCAGACTCTTCAAGGGAGGCGCTCTGCATCGCGGTGTAGCTTGCTGTCCAGGTTTCGAGAGGGTGCGTTTCTGGATGAGGTATCGAATATATTGCTTCCCCCTACTCATACCTCCCGAGGAGATCACGAATGTAAAATTAGAGAGATTCGAGCGCGCACGGTGGCTTTCCGGCAGTCGTTCTTCCCGCGAACCATACGCGAGTGGAACAGGAAAGGGAGGTAATGACAGTGGCAAGATAAGTGCCTCCGGCACACACCGTTGGGTGGCTTGCGGAGTATAAATGTAGATGTAGATGTAGAGTGTTAGTAGCGACGTCGAGAATATGTAACACTCCGTGGGAAGCATTTTAGAAGAGAGGGGATGAAATTCGATTCATTGCCTTGTTGACTTTTCGCCGTGTCTGGGTTTGAAATGTTGTCAAAGAAACATTTACACCATTGACGGGCTGTAGCAACTTTTAAGAGAATTAGTGGTCGCATTTTGTTGGCAGGACGACAGGAGCAATCCTAGACTGGAAAAACAGAGAGATCCAGATAGTCGCTTACAGAGGGAGAAGAGACGCGGAAGTTAGAGGAGTTCTGGGGAAGCAGTGACGAACAGGTGAAAGAGGTTAAGTTGCGGCTGCGTTCTTAAGTCACAGAGTCACTGTGTCTCCACTATGTACTCAGTACATTGAAGATTATGGTTGGTATTGTTTACAGATCAGCCGTATTAGGGCAAGCGAGGGTATTGCAGTTCAATGTTTGCCGGTGCCTCCTCAGGCCTTTCCGACTAATGGGTGTTGGTTTCAGACAAACAGTCACTGTGATCGTCATAGACAGGTTACTGTACTTACTTCACAGAATTAGATCCGAGATTTTATGCATCTTCATCCATTTTCAATAACTTTGCCTCTTCAGAGCATTAGTTTGCATTTCTCCTAGTAACGTACCTTTTGTAAAGTTCTTGTCCTCATAATTGTTTTGTTACATCATTTTTCATAATACTCTAATAATAAACCACAGTATTGCTTAAATGTTGCGTTTATTATCACAATCTTTTCCTTTAAATGATAAATATGTCAATTCCCCACCTTCAGATTCAATGCTAGGGTCAATAAATTAAAGTGCTAGTAATTCCGTTGCGTACCATACATAAAATTCAGCGCTGGATCTCAAACGTCTGCCCCTTTCATGATTAATTTCAGATTCAGCTAGATTTCACATTCTCACTCAGGCAGGGTTTTGCAAAGACAGCCTACCTGCGATGTATTGGACACATTTATGCGAAAACAGACAGTGTACTAAGAAAACGTAAGGTTAAAGTGATCTTTCGTCCTTCATCTAAAATCTCGGAGTTTCTGGGCTCAGTCAGAGACAACTGTGGGCTGCGCAAGGTCGGTGTTTGTAAGATTCCGTGAGTGTGCTGTAAATCGAACATAGGGCACGACACGCACTATTCAGAAGCGCATCAACACCAGCTCCATCCTCCACTCCTCCAATACAGAAAATCCGCTATCGAAGAACATATTGTTTCTGCTGGTAATTCGATGAAACAAAAACTGTGTCCATGCTTCAAGTAATAACTGGAAACACGACTGTCTGAGGTTTTTATCAATCGGATCGGCGGTTTATATTTGTATAATGCATGGAACGTCGTGCTCCACGTAGTCAGCGTCGTTCTGTGATTTTACCACGTGATATCGTAGAGGGCACTGACAGCAGCGCACAGGCTTGCAGCAGACAATCATGCTCCGTAACACCGCGTGCGCAGCCGCTACTGGATACACCACGCATGCGCTGGCTCGGTTTAAACATTGGAGCCGAGTGTACTTTCGCCAGTATACACCTGAAGCTGGCCAGAAGACTGTGCGCCGAAATATCGCGTCAACAAGATATTAACATCCGGCAGTTCTCCAAAAATTCCACGGAGTAGTTTATATACCAGAGAAGTCTTAAATTTCACATAACCAAATTTTCTTCTAAATTCGTTTTTGCTGGGTGATGAGTAATGCAGACTTCAGACAAGATAACAATAGCTAGATTTGGGCACATACCGGGTGATCAAAAAGTCAGTGTAAATTCGAAAACTTAATAAACCACGGAATAATGTAGATAGAGAGGTAAGAATTGACACACATGTTTGGAATGACATGGGGTTTTATTATAACAAAAAAAAAGTATTGCTAGACGAGTGAAAGATCTCTTGTGCGCGTCGTTTGGTGATGATCGTGTGCTCAGCCGCCACTTTCATCATGCTTGGCCTCCCAGGTCTCCAGATCTCAGTCCGTGCGATTATTGGCTTTGGGGTTACGTGAAGTCGCAAGTGTATCGTGATCGACCGACATCTCTAGGGATGCTGAAAGACAACATCCGACGCCAATGCCTCACCATAACTCCGGACATGCTTTACAGTGCTGTTCACAACTTTATTCCTCGACTACAGCTATTGTTGAGGAATGATGGTGGACATATTGAGCATTTCCTGTAAAGAACGTAATTTTTGCTTTGTCTCACTTTGTTATGCTAATTATTGCTATTCTGATCAGATGAAGCGCCATCTGTCGGACATTTTTTGAACTTCTGTATTTTTTCAGTCCTAATAAAACCCCATGCCATTCCAAGCATGTGTGTCAATTTGTACTTCTCTATCTACATTATTCCGCGATTTATACAGTTTTCAAATTTATACTGACTTTTTGATCACCCGGTATATCAAATGGGAGCTTAGTCATTTGCTTGGTGCGTATCATACTGTTTCCAGTCATGTCTTAATTTCGTTTACTAGTATCAAATGCAGAAAGTGAGCAACAGGATAGGCGGCGTACATTTATTCTGTATAATATCGATCTCAAGAAACAGTCTTCCAGCACCATAACGACCGCATGTTGGGTAGTCAATGTGTTATTAGATTTGTAGTATTACTAAAAATTTATGCTCATTTTTGCGTCATCCAGCACTTCATTGAATTACTGAGAGAAGTTTTGCGGTGGATGACAAAGGGGTCCTATTCAGAAGTAGCAGAGTTCACATCTCCACCGTCTGACCAGGTTCATAATTTCTATCGGGTTCCTAAATAACTTCAGGTAAGCACTGGGATGATTCGTATGAATATGTGCATCGATTTCGCTCCTGATCCTATTCCTCTTGAGCTAATACTTCATCTCTTAATGTTAAACTAAAACATTTTACCCGACCAGCATGCTATTTGTTCTTCCAAAATCGGTCGATATCCTGAAGAACACATAACCAGCAACTACAGTTTGTATTATTATACACAATCCATGAAAATAAGGAAATTACTGAAATGCTCAGTAAATGTTTAATCTCGTTCATTTGTGAATTCATGGTTTACATTATGAAATGAAAGAAAGTTCTTGGAATATATTTTAGGACTTTTGCTTGTTTTTTAATACTAAATTCGTACTTCTAGCGTAATGACAGGCTAATGAAAATATGAAATATGGCTTACAGTTAAGCACGTACCATTTCTAAGTTGACTGCACACCTAGGCAGTTACAATAAAGCACAGTGTGTATTTTAGCAAGACAATGATAGAGACCTGAAAAATGTATTTGCCGAATAGGGACTATAATGAAATGATAATGGTGAGACATCGAGTACATTTGAGTGCTACATGAAGTACTGAATAGCCATTTTGAACCAAGAGAGAACAAAATTAAAGCTACAGATATCCAACAGTCACTGAGAGTCAACACGGAAAAGCTAATCACAATTGTCGTTTGGAGAGTCTTCTTACTGGGGTATTTTGCAAGCACATGTAAAGTTATATATAAATAGTACAAAGAAAAAAATAACTTCTTTGGTCATTCTGGAAGAACAAAATGTTCAACTGACGGTAATCTGCTTTGAAAGGAACAGAAATTGAAATGAGTAACCTAGAAACTGCTGTTTGACTTATTTCCAAAATTAACAGTTTCAAGAAGAGAAACTCATCAGATCTGACCTTACCTGTTGCGACGATCATGAGAATGGCTGGAATACCAAAAGCGAGAGAGTAGCAGCTGTCGTGTCCGAGGCACGTTACGTCCTCTCTCAGAATTGGTGTGATGAATGTCGACACCAGGCTTCCAGCGTTAACAGAGAAATAGAACACTGAGAAGAATTGAGCCAACTGCTTCTCTTGTTCCGGAAGCACGAACTGGTCTCCACCGAAAGCAGAAACGCACGGCTTTATGCCTCCAGTTCCCACGGAAATGAGAAAGAGTCCTAACATGCTTATGGCCCTGAAAATAATTAAAAAGTAGCTCAGAAAAAGTAATACCATAGAACTGTTGAAGAGCCTAAACATACGTTTATTTCCAATGCATATACTGTCAAATAAAGGGGAAATAAAATAGAAACGCTAACATATTTCGCTTGCGGCGTGCACTGCAGCGTAGCGGTTATAAAGCTAAGTACTGACAAACTTATTTGTGCTATGTAATACAGTTATTAAATTTAATAGTTTTCAGCCGCGTTGCGTGACGTTTGTGGCGCAATAACGACTTCATAAACTTTTGTCACTCATGCAAAAATTCCTGTAGTAGTTGGTGTTGGAGGTGCACCTTTTTTTAGATTGAAGTCAGCTGATAGGTATACCTGCTTAAAGGAAGTCCTTCTAACTAAGAGCTCACATTCCGAGGATGTCATGTTTCCAAGTAGAGAAGGAATTAGCATATTTCATCAAAATATAAGAGGTATTAGACATAAAGTTAGTGAACTGCATATAGATGATGACTATGAAATTATTGGTATATCAGAGCACCACTTAAATAATCTGACAATTCAGAGGCTTCCTTTACCAGGCTACAGATTAGCTGGCTGTTTCTCAACGAGTTCCTTGTGGGGTGGGGGAGTGGCTCTGTACGTAAAAAACAGTATTCCATTTGAGCCCATAGACGTATCACGACACTGCACTGAGCAGATACTTGACTGTTGTATAGCGGTAGTTGAATTTAGTGAAACTAAACTTCTAATTGTTGTTGTTTGTAGGTCCCATAACTCCGACTTCAGAGCATTTCTGCTCAAGCTAAAGAGGTTTCTTGATTCACTTTGTAGGAAGTACAGAAACTAGTTACATGTGGTGACTTCAATATAAATTTTGTATATGATGGTGCAAGAAAAAGGATGTTGGTAGATCTCCTAAATTCATATGATCTGATGCAAACTGTGTTTCTTCCAACTAGGGTGCAGGGGAATAGTAGCACAGCCATAGACAATATTTTTATTCATTCCATTACGAGATGGGTATTCTGTTAGTAAAAGCGTGACTGGCCTTTCAGACTTTAACACTAAAAGGCTTTTGTACTCAAACCAATGTCATACTCAATTACAAACTATGTAGGAAAGTTAATTCAACAGCAATAGAGAGTTTCTTAAACCTTGTCAAGGAACAAGAGTGGCAAGATGTTTATAGTGCCGATAACATAGATGATAAATGCAATGCTTTCCTTAACACATTTCTCATGCTCTTTGAGAGTTGCTTTCCATTAGAACATTCTAAATGGGGCACTAGCCGTACTGGGCAGCCCGGGTGGCTGACTGGTGGGATAAAGATAACATGTAGAGCAAAGTGGGAATTATATCAAATTGTTAGAAGTAGTCACAATCAAGTTACAGTAGCCGATTACAAACAATATTGTAAGGTTCTTAGAAATGTTGTCAGGAAGGCAAAGAGTATATGGTATGCAAATAGAATAACTAATTCACAGGATAAAATTAAAACCATATTGTCAGTGGTGAAGGAAGTGTCTGGTCAGCAGCACAAGGTCGACGATATAAAGTCAGTTCGCAATAAAAATATTTCTGTTACTGATAAATCAGATATATGTACAGTATTTAACATTCATTTTCTGAGCATAACTGGTGAATTAAATAAAAATTTAGTTTCTACAGGAAATCATAAAGCTTTCTTGGGAAATGCCTTTCCAAGATTGATGTCTGACATACTCCTCTGTGATACAGAGGATGGAGTGTCTAGCAGAATATTAAAGTACTGTGCTGCACATGTTAGCCCTGTATTTAGCCATACTTGTAATTATTCCTTTAGGAATGGTCAGTTTCCTGAGCGATTAAAGTACTCAGTAGTAAAGCCGCTTTCTAAAAAGGGAGAAAGGGATAATGTAGATAATTTTAGACCTACTACGCCATCAGTGTTTGCAAAAGTCATTGAAAAGGCTATGTATTTAAGGATAATTGATCATTTTATATCACACGATTTGCTATAAAATGTGCAATTCGGCTTTAGAAGTCGTTTAACAACTGAATATGCTATATTCTCCATTCTCAGTGAGGTACTGGATAGGTTAAACAAAAGGTTTCGAACACTTGGCATATTTTTTGATTTAACTAAGGCATTTGATTGTGTTGATCACAAAATATTCCTCCAGAAGTTGGACCATTATGGAATACAGGGAGTAGCTCGCAATTGGTTCACCTCTTACTTTAGCAACAGGCAGCAAACGGTCATTATTCACAATGTTGATAATGGCTGTGATGTGGGGTCGGAGTGGGGTACTGTCAAGTGGGGGGTGCCCCAGGGATCAGCGTTGGGGCTACTCCTGTTTCTTATTTATATAAATGATATGCCCTCTAATATTATGGGTAAATCTAAAATATTTCTGTTTGCTGATTACACTTTTTTTAAAGTTTACGTGTGACGAGGGCCTCCCATCGGGTAGACCACTCGCTTGGTGCAAGTCTTTCGATTTTACGCCACTTCAGCGACTTGCGCGTCGATGGGGATGAAATGATGATGATTAGGACAACACAACACCCGTCTTTGAGCGGAGAAAATGTCCGACCCAGCCGGGAATCGAACCCGGGCCCTTAGGATTGACAGTCTGTCGCGCTGACCATTTTTTTTTTTTATCTCATTTCGATCGTTGGATCTGCTCGGAGCGGACGTCGCAAGACACTCATTTCAGTTCGTCTTTGATCAATTACCTCAGTTTTTTTTATTACAGAGGGTAGCTAAACCCTCTGACCACCCACTCAGCTACCGGGGGCTAACTGCTGATAACACTAGCTTGGTAGTAAAGGATGCTGCGTGCAACATTGGCTCGGTTTCAAATAGTGCAGTACATGACCTCAGTTCATGGCTTGTAGAAAATAAACTAACGCTAAATTACATTAAGACTCAGTTTTTACAGTTTCTAACACACAATTCAACAAAACCTGGCGTTATAAATTCCACAGAATGGGCAAATAGTGAAATTGAACAGTTCAAATTTCAAGGTGTTCAAATAGATAGTAAGCTGTCGTGGAAAGTTCACGTTCAGGATCTTGTTCAAAGACTTAATACAGCCATTTTTACTATTCGAACGGTATCAGAAGTGAGTCATCGTTCGACACGAAAATTAGTCTACTTTGCTTATTGTAATTCGCTATTGCCGTATGGTATTATATTTTGGGGTAACTCTTCTCATTCTAAAAGGATATTTTTGGCTCAGAAACGGGCGGTTCGGGCAATAAGTGGTGTTAGTTCACGAACCTCTTGTCTACCTCTGTTCAAGAGTCTGGGTATTTTGACATTGCCCTCTCAATATGTATATTCCTTATTGTCGATTCTTGTTACCAATCTTAGTTTATTCCCAAGAATAAGCAGCTTTCACTCGGTTAATACTCGGCAGAAGTCAAACCTGCATTTGGATCGAACTTCCTTAAATCTTGTGCAAAAAGGTGTGCAGTATACTGCTGCATCCATTTTCAATAAACTGCCACTCGAATTCAAAAATGTTAGCAGTAATCCACTCGCTTTCAAATCGAAACTGAAGAGTTTCCTCATGGGTCACTCCTTGTATTCTATCGAGGAGTTCCTTGAAAAATAAAGCTGATTTTTATTGTACTGCTGATAGCGTTTACTTAAACTTATGGACTGACTTTTTTAAGGTTCATGAACATTTGTTTTTATCTGCTATTACGTTTATGTTTTAATTTAATGTACTGACACGTTCCAGGACCTTGGAGATTTGCTCCTCAATTTGGTCCTACGGAACTTGACGTGTAAATAAATAAATAAATAAATAAATTACTTCAGTCTATGCCATATGTGATCTTATGTTGATTTAACTCATCAACCCAAGATAAAGTTCTCCAAGTCCAAATGTAACCTGCAGAGGTCTGTTCAAGGAATTGGGGATGCTATAGTACGCATGATTTACGACGGCGGCCGAGTTTATTTTCGTTCTGCACATTTGACGTCACAAAACACAGTCAGCCAATGAACAGAGACGACGTTGCTAGAGCTCGACTGCAGTGCAGAGCACGGACGAGTGTCTTCGGTTTGAGAAACTTTCAGTCATAAATAAAGTAATTGAAGAAAAGCAATGTCTTGATAGTAGACTTTCTTTTATAGAAAGTTTGGAAAAAGCATTCTTTATATCAGTTGCTTCATATTCTATTAATTAATTAAACGAAACAAGCAATAAGCCTCCTAATTCAGGCGATAGCTAGGAAAGGTGTTTGTATCATTCTCACGAACCGCTTTTTGCAATAAAGAACAGCGGTAATTGTTTATTTCCTATTGTACTTCGACGAAACGTGAGTAATTCATAGTCATACCAACAGTGTTTGTCGGTATCTTGCGTGATATTGTAGAGTTCTCCAGGAATCATATTGAACAATGGGCTGCGTCAGCATAATGGTTAAGGTATTTGGCTGCAAAGTGAAAGGTTCTGAGTTCAAACCTTATTCTGTGCTTAATATTTTCTTTATTCAAAAACAATATCGAAGTGTCTTACTTCATAAATTTTATTCGTTTGAATGTAATTTTTTGAAATTTCTAGTGCTTTGTCTCTTCATTATAATCATAATAAGTTTTCGGTTTTTCTAATTTTGTCCTCCAATATTTCTTTTCACAGAAATTAAAAACAATGAGAAAGCACACCAACAATATTCATGTTATCTCTTTTGTGTATATATCTTCTCTTCCGCACTCGCTGTTTTACTATTCATATTGAGATATATTCTTTTGCGAGAGTATTAAAAGTATTATTTAGAGCAGAATTTCAGCTCATACGTTGCCGAGCTACTTGATTGTCTGACGCAATTCTTTGCTTCGCTGCTTTGGCAACATCATCATATTCAATGTTTTCGTCGACTGATCTATGTTTTGGCAAGTATTTGCTGTCCGTTGTGACAAACACAAATTGTTTGTGCACTGCGCTTCACTGACAATATATTTTAGTTTCTATGTTTTATTACATCCACAATTCAGTTTTGTGCACTTCGCCAATTTTGTTTTAATCAGATCTGACCTCTATGAGGATGTCCTCATCGAAACTGGTATCAGTGACCATAAGGAGGTTGTCCCCCCATGAACCATGGACCTTGCCGTTGGTGGGGAGGCTTGCGTGCCTCAACGATACAGATAGCCATAGCATAGATGCAACCACAACGGAGGGGTATCTGTTGAGAGGCCAGACAAACGTGTGATTCCTGAAGAGGGGCAGCAGCCTTTTCAGTAGTTGCAGGGGCAACAGTCTGGATGATTGACTGATCTGGCCCTGTAACACTAACCAAAACAGCAAGGCTGTTTTGGTACTGCGAACCGCTGAAAGCAAGGGTAAACTACAGCGGTAATTTTTCCCGAGGGCATGCAGCTTTACTGTATGATTAAATGATGATGGCGTCCTCTTGGGTAAAATATTCCGGAGGTAAAGTAGTCCCCCATTGGGATCTCCGGGAGGGGACTACTCAAGAGGACATCGTTATCAGGAGAAAGAAAACTGGCATTCTACGGATCGGAGTGTGGAATGACAGATCACTTAATCGGGTAGCTAGGTTAGAAAATTTAAAAAGGGAAATGGATAGGTTAAAGTTAGATATAGTGGGAATCAGTGAAGTTCGGTGGCAGAAGGAACAAGACTTTTGGTCAGGTGAATACAGGGTTATAAATACAAAATCAAATAGGAGTAATGTAGGAGTAGGTTTAATAATGAATAAAAAAATAGGAGTGCGAGTAAGCTACTACAAACAGCATAGTGAACGCATTATTGTGGCCAAGATAGACACGAAGCCCACGCCTCCTACAGTAGTACAAGTTTATATGCCAACTAGCTCTGCAGATGATGTAGAAATTGATGAAATGTATGATGAGATAAAAGAAATCTTTGAGGTAGAGAAGGGAGATGAAAATTTAATAGTCATGGGTGACTGGAATTCGACAGTAGGAAAAGGAAGAGAAGGAAACGTAGTAGGAGAATATGGATTGGGGGTAAGGAATGAAAGAGGAAGCCGCCTGGTAGAATTTTGCACAGAGCATAACTTAATCATAGCTAACAATTGGTTCAAGAATCATAAAAGAACGTTGTATACATGGAAGAACCCTGGAGATGCTAAAAGGTTTCAGATAGATTATATAATGGAAAGACAGAGATTTAGGAAGCAGATTTAACACCGTAAGGCATTTCCAGGGACAGATGTGGACTCTGACCACAATCTGTTGGTTATGAACTGTAGATTAAAACTGAAGAAACTGCAAAAAGGTGGGAATTTAAGGAAATGGCACCTGGATAATCTGAAAGAACCAGAGGTTGTACAGAGTTTCAAGGAGAGCATAAGGGACCAATTGACAGGAATGAGGGAAAGAAATACAGTAGAAGAACAATGAATAGCTTTGAGGAATGAAATAGTGAAGGCAGCAGAGGATCAAGTAGGTAAAAAGACGAGGGCTAGTAGACATCCTTGGGTAACAGAAGAGATACTGAATTTAATTGATGAAAGGAGAAAATACAAAAATGCAGCAAGTGAAGCAGGAAAAAAGAAATACAAACATCTCAAAAATGAGATCGACAGGAAGTGCAAAATGGCTAAGCAGGGATGGCTAGAGGACAAATGTAGAGGCTTATCTCATGAGGGGTAAGACGGATACTGCCTACAGGAAAATTAAAGAGACCTTTGGAGAAAAGAGAACCACTTGCACGAATGTCAAGAGCTCAGATGGAAACCCATTTCTAAGCAAAGAAGGGAAAGCAGAAAAATGGAAGGAGTATATAGAGGGTCGATACAGGGGCGATGTACTTGAGGACAACATTATGGAAATGGAAAAAGAGGTAGATGAAGATGAAGTGGGAGATATGAAACTGCGTGACGACTTTCACAGAGCACTGAAAGACCTAAGTCGAAACAAGGCCCCGGGAGTAGACAACATTCCATTGGAACTACTGACAGCGTTGGGAGAGGCAATCCTCACAAAACTCTACCATCTGGTGAGCAAGATGTATGAGACAGGCGAAATTCCCTCAGACTTCAAGAAGAATATAATAATTCCAATCCCAAAGAAAGCGGGTGTTGACAGATGTGAAAATTACCGAACTATCAGTTTAATAAGTCACAGCTGCAAAATACTAACGCGAATTCTTTACAGACGAATGGAAAAACTGGTAGAAGCCGACCTCGGGGAAGATCAATCTGTATTCCGTAGAAATGTTGGAACACGTGAGGCAATACTGACCCTACGACTTATCTTAGAAGAAAGAGTAAGGAAAGACAAACCTACGTTTCTAGCATTTGTAGACTTAGAGAAAGCTTTTGACAATGTTCATTGGAATACTCTCTTTCAAATTCTGAAGGTGGCAGGGGTAAAATACAGGGAGCGAAAGTCTATTTACAATTTGTACAGAAACCAGGTGGCAGTTATAAGAGTCGAGGGACATGAAAGGGAAGCAGTGGTTGGGAAGGGAGTGAGACAGAGTTGTAGCCTCTCCCCGATGCTATTCAATCTGTATATTGACCAAGCAGTAAAGGAAATAAAAGAAAAATTCGGAGTAGGTATTAAAATCCATGGAGAAGAAATAAAAACTTTGAGGTTCGCCGATGACATTGTAATTCTGTCAGAGACAGCAAAGGACTTGGAAGAGCAGTTGAACGGAATGGACAGTGTCTTGAAAGGAGGGTATAAGATGAACATCAACAAAAGCAAAACGAGGATAATGGAATGTAGTCGAATTAAGTCGGGTGATGCTGAGGGAATTAGATTAGGAAATGAGACACTTAAGGTAGTAAAGGAGTTTTGCTATTTGGGGAGCAAAATAACTGATGATGGTCGAAGTAGAGAGGATATAAAATGTAGACTGGCAATGGCAAGGAGAGCGTTTCTGAAGAAGAGAAATTTGTTAACATCGAGTATTGATTTAAGTGTCAGGAAGTCGCTTTTGAAAGTATTTGTATGGAGTGTAGCCATGTATGGAAGTGAAACATGGACGATAAACAGTTTAGACAAGAAGAGAACAGAAACTTTCGAAATGTGGTGCTATAGAAGAATGCTGAAGATTAGATGGGTAGATCACATAACTAATAAGGAGGTATTGAATAGAATTGGGGAGAAGAGGAGTTTGTGGCACAACCTGACTAGAAGAAGGGATCGGTTGGTAGGACATGTTCTGAGGTATCAAGGAATCACCAATTTAGTTTTGGAGGGCAGCATGGAGGGTAAAAATCGTAGAGACCAAGAGATGACTACACTAAGCAGATTCAGAAGGATGTAGGTTGCAGTAGGTACTGGGAGATGAAGAGACTTACACAGGATAGAGTGGCATGGAGAGCTGCATCAAACCAGTCTCAGGACTGAAGACCATAACAACAGCCGGCCGGAGTGGCCGTGCGGTTCTGGGCGCTGCAGTCTGGAGCCGTGCGACCGCTACGGGCGCAGGTTCGAATCCTGCCTCGGGCATGGATGTGTGTGATGTCCTTAGGTTAGTTAGGTTTAATTAGTTCTAAGTTCTAGGCGACTGCTGACCTCAGAAGTTAAGTCGCATAGTGCTCAGAGCCATTTGAACCATTTGTACCACAACAACGACAACAACGAGTAGGCTGTGACGGCAATGGTTAGCAAAGTACAAAGGGCAGTTAAAACAAGTAGAAAGTAGTATTAGTTTAACAGACTAGATAAAATAGCAGTAGTGTCATATCTCAAAGAGGAACTTGAAAATTTTAGCACAGGACAGGAGCATGGAAAGGAATTACAATCGATTCGGAAAGATTAGTTGACCATGTACTGGACAGAAATGTACCCATTAGAACAGTTCACGATGGGAGGGACCCTCCATGCTATATAGTCACAATAAAGAAACTTCTAAAGAAACAGAGACTAGTGTATAACAGGCGTAAAACAAAGCATATACCTATACATATAGAGATGCTGAATAAAACGCGGTGGGATGTTAAGAGAGCAATGCGTGAATCCTTCAGTGACTATTGTAGCAAAATATTATGAAATGATCTATCACAGAACACCAAGAAATCAGATCGTGTGTAAGGGGTATTAGTTGCACCACAGTTATCCCCCAATCACTCGTGGATGAGTCAGGAACTGAAATTGTAGGTCGCAAACCAAAAACAAATGCTTAACTCTTTTCTCAAAAGTTCCTTTACAAAGGAACACGCAGGAAAGTTGTCCCAGTTTAATCCTCGTACCAATGAAAAGGTAAGTGAAATAAGCGCTACTGTCATTGGCGTCGAAAAAGAGCTGAAATCATTAAAACTGAACCCAGCTTCAAAGCCTGATGGAATCCCTACAGTATAATGAATTTTCGGCTGAGTTGGCCTCTCCTTTTACTACAGTCTATCGCAGACAACTCGGACAAAGGTGAAAAAAAGCTAGTCCCCCTAGTCAGAAGAATGCACAGATCACAGCCATTTCCAAATAGTGTTGTAGAAACGTTCCACAAATCTGGCGTCTGATATCCTTGACACAGATTTTTGCAGAATCTTAAAATATACCCTGAGCTCAAACATAATGGGGTATCTTGAACAGAATGACCTCGTCGTAACTGCTACTCAAACGAAAAAAGTTCTTCAAAATTTAGGTCGCCGAAAATTTGTATATGTTAAATATTGCTGAGTTCTAATGAGGCAGCGTAAAACCTAATCGACACTGGAATATAAGTGTCATGACTATTTTTCTGCTGAAGATTGAGTGAGCTAAGTTGCATTGGGGTGGAAGATGAAGAGGATGGATGTAAGGACGATGGGATGTGTTGGAAAAGGCATAGCAGCATACCAGGATCAGAGGGGAAATAGTGGGGTCATTGGAATTTACTTTGCGAATAGTTTAAGATCTGCGGAGGTGTTCAATGTGGGTCAAGATGGGTGGAAATTTGATGAGATGATAGAAGATCCACGTGCGGGAAGGAAAACGCATGACTTTCAAGGATTTGAAGGGACCGATAGAACTTAGGAGCAACGAATATTCATGCAAAATTTGGATAGGAGAGGATGGGTCGGATACAGATTTTGTAGATGAGGAGGATAATGGAGGGGTGCAATCCCCATATTTGGCCTGTGAGTGGTTTTAGTCTGTTGTGGGTTTTATGCTGGATGGTTAGTAGGTGAGGTTTCCATGTTAGTTGCCGGTCGAGGGTTATTCCAAGACATTTTAGTGTATATGTAACTGCCTGCGGTTCTTCCTGTAAGTATAGCTTTGACTTTGGAGCGGTTGATCTTGAGGTGTCATTGGTTCCACCAGGAGGTAAACAGATTGAGATTGATTTGGATGGATGTATGGAATTTCTGAAGTGTAGGGTAGAGAACTAGGAAAGCGGTGTCATTGGCATACTGAAACAGGTGGCAGGTTCAGGTGGAGTTCGGATTCGACATCTAAACTCAAACTGATACTATAAAATGTCTACAATTAGTGTTGTGGAGCTACAACTTCGTCACTAAGGTTTTGCAAAGAATCTGCAAAGAGTTTTTATGCTAATCTGCATGTAAAAGTGTAGTACTCATAATATAAAAACGTAGGGTTAAAGTAGCATAACGATAATAAAAAGTAATATTAATTTGACATTTGCCAGGCACGCGCTGGCGCCCTCTTTTTCTCTTGGGTTCGGCATACAGAGATATTGCTTACTATGCCTAGGTGTAAAGTAAACAGCTTCCGTTAGCAGGCGAACTACTGTACTTGTCTGATAACGACGGCCACAGCATTTCGATGATATGTCCACTCGTCCCTTGCATTTCATCTTGCGACTTGCTCCGTTTTGTGTACTGAGCTCGAAAAACCATCCCAGACTCTGAAAGATTATGTAATCAGATATTTTGTTGCGTTTGGATATTGTCAGTAATTGTAAGACTTATCTTGTAGAAGGAAACTGATTTTTCTTGTAGAAGGAAACTGATTTATCTTGTAGAAGGAAACTTCAAAATGGATGCTTCACATCGGCAATGCGTCGTTTCACAATTTTTTACTGTCCAGTTGAGACTGTGTTCTACACATAATATTCGGATCATCTAATGTTCTCCGTGCCTCCGTGGCAGATACGCTGACGGAAAAAAAATCGCAACACCAAGCTGGAGTTCCCAGAATGAGATTTTCACTCTGCAGCGGAGTGTGCGCTGATATGAAACTTCCTGGCAGATTAAAACTGTGTGCCCGACCGAGACTCGAACTCGGGACCTTTGCCTTTCGCGGGCAAGCGCTCTACCATCTGAGCTACCGAAGCAGGGCTCACGCCCGGTACTCACAGCTTTACTTCTGCCAGTATCTCGTCTCCTACCTTCCAAACTTTACAGAAGCTCTCCTGCGAACCTTGCAGAACTAGCACTCCTGAAAGAAAGGATATTGTGGAGACATGGCTTAGCCACAGCCTGGGGGAGGTTTCCAGAATGAGATTTTCACTCTGCAGCGGAGTGTGCGCTGATATGAAACTTCCTGGCAGATTAAAACTGTGTGCCCGACCGAGACTCGAACTCGGGACCTTTCCCGAGTTCGAGTCTCGGTCGGGCACACAGTTTCAATCTGCCAGGAAGTTTCAAGCTGGAGTTGTTTGACATAAACGAAAGTTGGCTGGCGCGTTCCTACATCTGAAAGATGACGTCTGTTCAAATTTCGCCCAGTCGTGTAAGAGTGGCGCTAGAAGCACCAATATGAGGATGGAAATCACGTTTGCTTTAAATACAGGCTTAACGGTCGTGAGTATTAGTTACCTTTGAAATTGGACGTGACGTTACTCGTGAATGTCTTTAAGGCGACAAAGACGCCATTATCAACACCTCACTGAGTTTGAGCGAGGTCGTGTAATACGGCTACGAGAAGCTAGATGTTTCTTCTGCGGTACTGCTGGAAGACTTAGCGGGAATGGAGGCACTGTACATGATTGTTGGCAGCCGTGATCAAAATAATCTGTGTCGCAAGAAGACCGGGCTCCGGGTGGGCACGTGGCGCTTCCAAGAGGGAAAACCATCGTGTTCGGCACATGGCTCTGACGCATTGTTCTACAGCTGCAGTTGGAATTTGAGCAGCAGTTGGCACCATAGTGACACAACGAACTGTTACAAACCGGTTACTTCAAGGACAGCCCCGAGTCAGAAGTTCTGTAGCGTGCTTTCCACTGGCCCCAAACCACCGCGATTTGCGACCAATGGTGTTAAGTGAGAGCTCATTGGAGGACAGGGTGGAGGTCTGTTTGTTTTCTGATGAAAGCCGGTTCTGTCTCGGTGCCAGTGATGGCTCTGTGTTGGTTAGAAGAAGGTCAGTTGAAAGCCTGAAACCAACCTGTCTACACCTGGAGTTATGGGCTGGGATGTGATTTCGAATGATAGCAGGAGCACTCTCGTTGTTATCCCACGCATCCTGATAGCAAATTTGTACGTCAATCTGATGACTCGACCTGTTGTGCTGCCATTCATGAACAACGGTCCATAGGGTGCTCTCCAACAGGATAACGCTCGCCCAAATACCGCTGTTGTAACCCAACATGTTCTACAGAGTGTCGACATGTTGCTTTGGCCTATTCGAGCACCATATCTATCTCCAATCGAGCATATATGGGACATCATCGAACGACAATGCCAGCGTCATCCGCAAACTGCATTAACTGTCCCTATATTGACCGATGAAGTGCAACAGACGTGGAACTCCATACCATCCGGTACCTGTACAACATAGTGCATACACGTCTGCATGTTTGTATTCAACATTCTGGCGGTTACACCGATCGGTAATGTACCAGCAATTCGCATTTGCGATGGCTTATCTCGCTCTTACATTGCGCTGTAATCTTGCAGTGTTAATCACTTAAGTATGAAACCTAGACAAATGTATGCCCCAAATTTCATTACTCTACATGAGTTATTTGTTTGGTGTTCCGATTATTTCCGTCAGTGTCTTATCAAGTTCTTATTTACTTATTTCAGTTACAGTGCAGTGACAATACGGGACGAGACAAGCAAACTCAGTATGCGTTTCTTATGTGCCTCTACATACTTCTCAGAAATATGTACAGTGAGAAACAGTTTAGTTTAATAACAATAGTAAGGGTACTTGGATTACTGTTTCGCATTTCACATGCTACAAGTTTCTAAACAAAGTTATGGATTCTACTTCGGCTTGTTTAACATGACTACTTCGGAGACTGGAAAACTCGCCTGCAGGAATCAATAGAGATTTCGCTTGCACTGTTTTGCCTTTATTTTCTGCTGATTATGCGTACAATATGTTATCGCTTGCAGAGTTATGTAACTCCTTCTTGAAACGTCCATATGACTGTCCAATCAATCGAGTATAGAATACAGCGAGTAAAACAAACAGCGTACACACAGACATTTTGTAGAAACGCAACTTATCTGACATAAACTCTGAGTTGTTTTTTAAGATCTAAAATTATGTACATATTTTGCAGTCGTTAGAGGATCACTGAAACAAAACCTGGTAGCCACATCATTATAGAAATGGTTCCGGTACCACACATACTGTCACTACGATGTCTTTTAAAAACTTACTGTGAGGGCATCCCCGGAATAGCATCATCTGCAGCAGCCAAAGACAGCACTATGGACCCTATAGCATACACTATCGACAAATACAGTATAGTCCTGAAAAGACAAAAAAATCTTTGTGACAAAATTAAGTAACTGAAAAATCAAATGAAATAAAAATATTACCGTTCAAATTTTTAAACAGATGTAAATATGAGGTAACATTTCAAACAAACATTTATTAATGTTCGTAAGTATTGTAGTCATTCAAACAATGGATTGTAGAAGCTGGTTAGCTTCTTTTACTGACCTGAACTTGCCTAAAAAGCTGTCAGCTAAAATTCCTCCAAATATTGGAAAGAAATAACATAACATAGTATACGTGTGATAAATAATTGTTGAAACTTCATCTGTATATCCCAAAATGTTCCTGAGATATATTGAAAGAACAGCTGAAATAGACATATTAACATAATGTAAGTGCAGAAGTTCATTAAAGCCTATAGAAGCATTTTCAAAAACAAGAAAAAAGCTGTACTTACTTCGCATTCCATAGTATGTGAACCTTTCACAGAACTCATTGCTCACAATGAAGAAAACCGATCGTGGATATTTTATTTTCTGGAAAATAAGCAGGATTGTCACTTCACATATGGAACAACTCAACATACCACAGCCTACATTCAGTTAAAAGAAACTGTATGTCAAGTCTCCTTATCACCTGGTAATGTAACTAGAATTCCCAAGTAATCTGGAGTAGTATGACGCAACATATAGACAACAAGCATAGCTGAGTGACAATGTCAAACAGGAACACTGCCACATACAGCCCCCTAGGACACTCTGGTAGGGGCACACAGAGGCAAGTTTACTGAATAACTTACGTGCGGGAACACCTCTCCTAAAAGAAAACGATAGCCAACCAAAGCTGTCCAAGGCAGCCTGTAAAATAGTATCAGTTGCAATAATTTACTTCAACAAGGTTTCGCAAAGAAAGATTAATGCATGTGGAAAAAAATCTGTGGTAAGGACTTATGGCACCAAACTGCTGAGGTCATCGGTCCCTAAGCTTATGCACTACTTAATCTAGCTTACACTAACTTACGCTACATCTACATCTACATCCATACCCCGAAAGCCACCTGACGCTGTGTTGCGGATGGTACTTAGAGTACCTCTATCGGTTCTCCCTTCTATTCCAGTCTCATATTGTTCGTGGAAAAAAAGATTGTCGGTATGCCTCTGTGTGGGCTCTAATCTCTCTGATTTTATCCTCATGGTCTCTTCGCGAGATATACGTAGAAGGGAGCAATATACTGCCTGACTCCTCGGTGAAGGTATGTTCTCGAAACTGCAACAAAAGCCCGTACCGAGCTATTGAGCGTCTCTCCTGCAGAGTCTTCCACTGGAGTTTATCTATCATCTCCGTAACGCTTTCGCGATTACTAAATGATACTGTAACGAAGCGCGCTGCTCTCCGTTGGATCTTCCCTATCTCTTCTATCAACCCTATCTGGTACGGATCCCACACTGGTGAGCAATATTCAAGCAGTGGGCGAACAAGTGTACTGTAACCTACTTCCTTTGTTTTCGGATAGCATTTCTTTAGGATTCTTCCAATGAATCTCAGTCTGGCATCTGCTTTACCGACGATCAACTTTATATGATCATTCCATTTTAAATCACTCCTAATGCGTACTCCCAGATAATTTATGGAATTAACTGCTTCCAGTTGCTGACCTGCTACATTGTAGCTAAATGATAAAGGATCTTTCTTTCTATGTATTCGGAGCACATTACACTTGTCTACATTGAGATTCAATTGCCATTCCCTGCACCATGCGTCAATTCGCTCCAGATCCTCCTGCATTTCAGTACAATTTTCCATTGTTACAACCTCTCGATATACTACAGCATCATCAGCAAAAAGCCTCAGTGAACTTCCGATGTTATCCACAAGGTCATTTATGTATATTGTGAGCAACGGTCCTACGACACTCCCCTGCGGCACACCTGAAATCACTCTTACTTCGGAAGACTTCTCGCCCGAGAGTCTTGTTAAAAGTAAGCAAATTCTCAAGTATATCATGGAACATCTCTAACAGTGCTGAAATTCTCTGCCCTCAGTTGATCATGTAACAACTTCTCCCTGGGGGTAGGGTGTAGGGTTAAGCCGCGAGTCGACTAGATGCGTTTGTCGCAACCTCAGACCTCAGAAGCGTTTGTTTCACGCGTGCAAAAACGAATAATCAGTCTAAGTATCAGACAGTAACGATGCGTTGCTTTAAATCGCGGCAATTTTATTTATTTTCGGGAATATCTTCTCTGAGTCAATATGGAAACAACAATTTTTTTACGAAAAGATAAAAACTTAGAACCAATCCCAGTCGGGATGGCATTTAGAAACAAACGCATTTTACTGCCTTCCACTGAATAAGTTTCATTATGAATTAGCTATGATGCCTCTTCGTTCTAAACTTCGTATTTCAACTGGTAAATGCTAAGTCGAAAGAAATATCAATAGAAGAGGTTTTGGTATATGATCAATAACGCCAAATAAAATAAAAAATACGATGAGTAATCACCTCAAAAAATAGGAGGTACATCCAGAAAGTAAGAATACAAATGCTGTGTAAGACGTAAGGATTAGTTTTCAGAGTTGGCACCCGTGACGTGAACAGGTGTTCGTAACTGTTAAATGAAGCCATCGAGCGCCTCATTCGGTTACGAAATGTCGTCGTAGCAGCATAACACGTCACAAAGTGCGGGCAGCGCTGGATTAGCTTAGCGGTTCAGGCGCTGCAGTCATGGACTGTGCGGCCGGTCCCGGCGGAGGTTCGAGTCCTCCCTCGGGCATGGGTGTGTGTGTTTGTCCTTAGGATAATTTAGGTTAAGTAGTGTGTAAGCTTAGGGACTGATGACCTTAGCAGTTAAGTCCCATAAGATTTCACACACATTTGAACATAAAGTGCGCCCTCCGTTTGCTCCATCCACAGCAGTCCTCACTTCGCGTAACCAATCAGCGGCCTGTATCCATGGCTAGCCTGTGGAAACCTACGTACTGGAGGTAATGAATCGCCAGAATGTTACCAAGTGGGTTAGGTTGTTCGAAAAAGGCCGTACCGACACTCACGGAGAAAAAGAAATGAGAGACTGTCTGTCGTTTCAGAAGAGCTTGTACAGCAGGTTGAAGAAAAAGTTCGCGTTGTTGATCGTTTGACTCTTGACTTCCTTAAAGAAAGTTTTCCACACGTTTCACAAAGTTACCTGGGTAAAATTGTGTCAGAAATACTTGGGTGCCAAAAATGTTGAATTCTGAACGCCGTGAAAATCGCGTGTCGGCTGCGTGCTAATTTCTTAACGTCTTCAAACTGTGGGTAAATCCATTGTCGACTCAGTTGTGACGAAACGTGGGTGTGTCACTATATTCCTCAGTAAAAAAGGCAATCTCTGCAGTGAAGCCATACCCATTCTCATCCTCCAAAAAATTCAACATTCAACCTTCAGAGAGGAAAGTTATGGCGTACGTGCTTTGGGACCAGAAGGGGCTCTTGTTGGTCGATTTCATGCCCAAAGAGACTACCTCAATGCTGCTGTATTTTGTGAGACCCTGAAAAAATCAAAGACAAAAGGAGGGATATGCTGACTCGTGATGTGTCACTCCTTGTTGGCTACGCTGGACACTATAACGCCCGTCTGATAATGACTTGATCGTGTCGTTTGGCTGGGACGTTGTGACGCACCCTCCCTACTCCCTTAGCCTGGCACCCTCAGATTAGTATTTTTTCAGTAAATTGTAGGAGTTCTTGGGTGGACAGCGCTTTTCGACCGATAAGGAGATCATGGAGACTGCGACAAAGTGGAAGATTAGATTATACAAAAGCGGAGCCGAGTCTCCAAAAGCGCGTTACCTAAATAGCGATTATATGGAGAAATAATAACACACTTTGGCACATAGCACGTAAGTTTCATTAAAATATATTCTTTTTTTATCTTTAACAGTTGTATTCTTACTTTGTGCATGCCCGTCATATTTACCTAATTAACTACACTGTCCAGTTACATTAGAGTGACCACCTGTCAAGAACCTGAAAACCACCAATCGTAGCGCGGACGTGCTGGAAGAGAGTCAATGACGTTCAGGAAGATACAGACAGCAATATAGAGCCATGCTGGCTCCAGTACCGTGTCCAGCTGCGCTAGGTTTCACAGCTGATCCACGGCTCGAACTGCCCGATCAAAGTAGTGTCACAGATTCTCGATTCAGTTTAAATATGGGGGGTTTGGTGGCGAGGGGAGTACGGTAAAGTCGTCTCGGTGCTTTCTGAACCACGCACATCCGCTGCAAGCTGTATGACATTGTCCTGGTGGTAAATGCCATAGCGCCGAGGAAAAACAACTTTGTGTAGGGGTTGACATGGTTTCTAAGAACAGATGCATTCTTGTGCTGATCCATTGTGCCTTCCAGAATAACGAGATCACCGAGGTAATGTCACAAAAACATTCCCCAGACCATAACATTCCCTCCTCCAGCCTAGCCCTCCCAACGACTGTTGCGGGGCCATTTAGGTCAAAGGCCATATGTCCGATTGAGTATAAAACGTGACTGATCTGAAAGGGCGACCTGTCGCAACTCAGTGGACGTCCAGCTGCCGTACTGGCGTGCAAACTCCAATCTTCGGCGCCGATGAACAGCGATCAGCATGGGTGCACGAACTGAGGCGTAGCGCCTTCGCATCGCTCCTGTCACTTGTTAGGACGATATCGTTATTCGTTATAGGCATGAGTCATCTTCAGATGTCACCAGCTGACGTGGACCTGAGTTACAGACCAGCACGTAGTTGTACTAGTAGGCGGCAGAGGTCAGCAGTTGACAGACAGTGCTAGCAGTCGTAGTCAAAACAATGTTGTAAAGTTATGTTTGATTAATATTTAATGTATTTGCATAATTATAATTGTTTTATATATGTAGTAACTAGCAGTGTGAGTGTTGTATGAGTGAAGAAGAACAGAGGTAAATGAAAATTGTTTTGTTTTATTCACGAAGTACCAGTTAAACTATACAGGGGATTTACTATAATTAAATGTGCAGTCAGTTTATGGTACTAATAAATCGTGAGTAGAACACAAATTAATCGGTAATTTCAGAAGGAGTAATTTTATATTTGATACTTTTCTAAATTTATTTATTTAGCAATTGCCATAGAAAGAAATGTTTTACTATGATTGGTCACTGAAGTAAAGCGCGGGTTAGCGCGGGATAATGCTGCAACCTGATTTGCTGTTTGTGATATCAGCCAATCAGAAAAACGCAGGCTCGCGCCAATCTATGCTGGGAACAAAGCCTTTGGTGTGATATAGGGGAGTTGGGGCTGAGGGTTCGAACTAGTAACATGTCATTGAAAGCAGCTCCGGCGAAAGTACTGTAAAATCGCGGAAAAATGCTAATTACGAGTTCGCGAAGTAGTATAAAGTGTATTTAAGTGAACGGTATAGTGAAAGTCGCGTGGAATTTCGGACGGAATATCAAAATTATTGCTTTTGACTGTTAGTTAAAACCGCGTGGTGTGTTGTGCGATCTAAGACTGGAACAGGTATTACGTGTAGAGCAGAGTGCACAACATTTGAGCGAGCATTTTCATAACTAAACGATCCGGCGAACTCTATTAACTTCGGTAATGGGTGTAAATACCATAAACTGGCTACGTCTGTGATTGTGGTGTGCGTGTGAACTTTACATTGTGTTATTGTGTTGCCACTTAGTACAGACTTGGCAGTATTAACTGTGATCTTTAGCGTAAAAATACACCTGAAAATTTACATTGCCAAGTTAAAACTTTTATTTCAGTAGCTAGCCACATCCTGTTTACCGGACAATTCTATGTATGTTGCGACTTGCAGTAGACAGTAGTGGTCTAGTATTTTCTACTACAGCTTTTAGTAAGACAAATGAACATTGCTGGACACTGGCAGGGCGGTAAAAAAGTAACGTGCCGTGCCGCAGAACCAGGCGCCTGCTGTAGAGGCCTGAAGCAGCAACGTTCGCTGAACGGTCGTTGAGGAGAAACTGTTGCCCCTTGGTTCATGTAAGTGGTCAGTTGCTCAACAACTGCTCGTCAGTTCGCCTGTACACACTCTGCAGCCGTCGACCACCACAGTCATCTTGGCCCGAAAGCCAACGATCATTCCCTTTTGGACACACACAAATCGCTCCGTTTCCACATTAAAACAAAGACTGCATTGCTGTTTCCGTGTCGCCCTCTCCCCCCCTCCCCGTCACGGTTTATACAGGGTGGTCGGAAATTCCCGTTACAGACCTCTAGGGCCTGTATAGGGGAGTGAGTACATCGTATTTTGAACAGGAACCGATATCCGGAAATGTCACCCAACGAGACTACAGAGCGTCAGAGCGTCAAAGTTATAGGCGCGGGCGTCTGAAAAAGTACGTATATACACGGGGTGATTCCGTGATGATGTTACAGACTTTCTAGGCTGATGGAGAACGATAAATGTATTAATTTGAAGTAAGGCTCCCTGTACCGGAAACGAACGAGTCGAACGTCATAAACGAAGACCGCTCTGATACCTCTTACAGTTGAATACATGTACCGGTTCTTGTGTTGCGAAGAGTGTATGGCTGGTAACTTTCAGAGGTGGTAGTATGGACAAAAACAAGAAAAAACGTCCAATAAATGTGGACTCCAAAGTGCGTACGTTAACAGCTATGAACACTTGCTCAATAGAGGAGATGTGTTTCACGTTAGTCAAA
Organism: Schistocerca americana; assembly: GCF_021461395.2. Lineage (NCBI taxonomy): Eukaryota > Metazoa > Arthropoda > Insecta > Orthoptera > Acrididae > Schistocerca > Schistocerca americana. The sequence goes on from NC_060122.1 coordinate 240,823,577, forward strand.
ATGAACGAATGGTCATAACTCCTCAGGTATGCATTTTAGAGCCCACGTTTACTGGACATTTTTTCTTGTTTTTGTCCATACCACCACCTCTGAAAGTTACCAGCCCTACACTCTTCGCAACACAAGAACCGGTACATGTATTCAACTGTAAGACGTATCAGAACGGTTTTGGTTTATGACGTTCGACTCGTTCGTTTCCGGTGCAGGGATCCTTACTTCAAATTAATACATATATCGTTCTCCATCATCCTAGAAAGTCTGTAACATCATCACGGAATCACCCCGTGTATAAGTACATTTACAGACGCCTATTAGATTAGATTAGATTAGATTAATACTTGTTCCATAGATCATGAATACGACACTTCGTAATGATGTGGAACGTGTCAGGTTAATAAAAGATGTCTGTACAAGATATTACATTACACAAAATATTGCATTACACTAATGTTTAAGTTGTTTTTTTTCCCTCCCTTAATTTATATCTAAAAATTCAGCCAATGAGTAGAAGGAGTTGTCATCTAGAAATTCTTTTAATTTATTTTTAATTGTTGGTTGGCTATCTGTCAGGCTTTTGATGCTGTTTGGTAGGTGACCAAAGACTTTTGTGGCAGCATAATTTACCCCTTTCCGTGCCAAAGTCAGATTTAACCCTGCATAGTGAAGATCATCCGTTCTCCTGGTGTTATTGCTATGCAGACTGCTATTACTTTTGAACTGGGTTGGATTATTAACAACAAATTTCACAAGTGAATATATATACTGTGAGGTTACTGTGAGGATCCCTAGATCCTTAAATAGATGTCTGCAGGATGACCGTGGGTGGGCTCCAGCAATTATTCTGATTACACGTTTTTGAGCAATGAATACTTTTCTGCTCAACGATGAATTACCCCAGAATATGATGCCATACGAAAGCAGTGAATGAAAGTAGGCATAGTAAGCTAATTTACTGAGATTCTTATCACCAAAATTTGCAATAACCCTAATAGCATACGTAGCTGAACTCAGACGTTTCAGCAGACCATCAATGCGTTGCTTCCAGTTTAACCTCTCATCAACGGACACGCCTAAAAATTTTGAAAATTCTACCTTAGCTACAGACTTCTGTTCAAAGTCTATATTTATTACTGGAGTTGTGCCATTTACTGTACGGAACTGTCTATACCGTGTTTTATCAAAATTTAAAAAGAGTCCGTTTGCTGAGAACCACTTAATAATTTTGTGAAAAACATCATTTACAATTACATCACTTAGTTCTTGGTTTTTGAATGTTATTGCTATACTTGTATCATCAGCAAAAAGAACTAACTTTGCATCTTCATCAATGTGGAATGGTAAGTCATTAATGTACATCAAGAACAGTAAAGGACCTAAGACCGAACCCTGTGGGATCCCGTACTTGATAGCCCCCAGTTTGAGGAATCAGCTGTTGTTTTACCATTACATGAACCTCTTATTTCAACTTTCTGCATTCTTCCAGTTAAGTATGAATTTGACGCTCTGTAGTTCCGTTGCGTGACGTTTCCAGACATGGTTTCCTGTTCAAAATACGATGTACTCACTCCCCTCTACAAGCCCTAGAAGTCTGTAACGGGAATTTCCGACCACCCTGTATACCCTCCACTGCTAGTGGTGCCACCTGCTGCCTGTGAGTGGTTATTGCACATTGACGTCGAACATAGGCGATGGTCATATTAATATTACTGGATAGTGTTTACAGAATGATTCAAAACGACGTTTACAAACTGTCATGGCATATCGGGGGGCATACAACAAGGATCAATAATCACATATGAAACGGGGACCGCAAACGGCACGAGAGAGCGTTATGGTCACGAGAGACGTTGCTATACAAACGCGGGTGGAGCGCATCGAGTCCGTCGCCATTCACACTGTGGAAGCGTTGGCAGTAACATGGTTAGCTATAGGTACCGCGAAATAGCTCAGCTGCATTTAATCGGCGCGCCCGACTGCAATGGACAAGAAGCCGTGCGACTATGTCGTGCGAAGTATCCCAATAGAAAGGTGCAGTGCCACACACTATTCGCCACCCTGCATCGCCGATTGTGCGAAACCGGCTCGTTCCATGTGCACAAGCCGGATGTGGTCGTCAACGAACAACACGGACAGTTGAGGCGGAAAAAGCGTTCTCGAAATGGTGCAGTGCACGTCGCCACTGACATTTCCGAACCCTCCATTGTACACGACAAAGGACTGCCTCTGTTTCATTTCCAATGCGTCCAGGTATTGCAACCGGAGGACTACAAAAAGCACTTATGATTTGCGCGGTGGTTTCGGCAGGAATTCGCTGCAGACCGAAGCTTCATACCGAGTGTCCTCTTCCTCGATGAGGCTGTGCCGGCCGCTGTGCCCGAGTGGTTCTAGGCTCTTCAGTCCGGAACCGCGCTGCTACTACGGTCGCAGGTTCGAATCCTGCCTCGGGCATGGATGTGTGTGATGTCCTTAGGTTAGTTAGGTTTAAGTAGTTCTAAGTATAGGGGACTGATGACCCATAGTGCTTAGAGCCATTTGAACCATTTTGATGAGGCCGTGTTCTCACTCGACGGTGTGATGAACGTTCACAACCTGCATACATGGGCGGATATGAACCCACATGCTACACGTATGCATGCCTCACAACGCAAATTTACCTTTAAAGTGTGGGCAGGCATCGTCGAGGACTGTTTAATTGGGCCATACATTATCCCGGCCGACTTGAGGGTCCCTTGTATCTCGTATTCCTGCGAGAGGTTCTGACGGACACGCTGAATGACGTCCCCATGCCAATCCGTCGCCTCATTCGATTCCAGCACGACGGAGCCCTCGCACATTTCAGTATCTACAGGCAACTTTTCCGGGTCTCTGGATTGGTCGCCGTTGGCCAGTCACGTGGCCACTACGATCACGTGATCTGTCTCCAATCGATTTTTTTCCTGTATGGTTGTATGAAGGGCCTCGTGTATGAAACACATGTTACATCGCCTGAGAACCTAGTGAGCCGGATTGTAGCGGCAGCAGGACGTCTTCGAGGTACACCAGGAATCTTTGAGAGGGTGCGCCGTGCTATGCAGCGTCGATGTCAGACATGTCTCGATACATCTGGACAAACTTTGAGCATCTCTTGTAGTGGACGTCTATCTGTAACACGTAACTAAGTAGCTTCAACACCTTTTAGGATCCCCGGATGGCCTTTGCGAACCCCGGTTCCTACGTGATTGCTGATCGTCGTGTGTGCCATGTCAGTTTGTAAACGTTTTCTTCGAATAATCATGTATATTTGTTTGCAGGTACATGTCCACAATCACGGTATGCGTTGAAATCCCCACGCTACAATACCGTAGCACGCCGCTAGAGGAACGAACGCGAAATGATGCAGACCCTCGCTAAAGCTGAGTTACGTCTTTATGATTTGCTCCTGTTGAGGAGTGCTACGATACTGTGTCGCAGGAATTTCAATGTGTACCAGACTATACGGGCCGTAGCCTCCATTACCCTTCTCTCAAAATGATCCCTAGGCAAGATATACGATGGTAGGAGCTTTATAGTCGAGTATTCTTCTTCAAACATAGGTTCTCTAAATTTACGGAACAGAGTTTCGCGAGAACTACGTCGTTGGTTTTTCGAGGATTCCCGTTGAAGTTCCCCAGCCCTTCTGCCACACTTTCATATGGAATACATCGACCTGTTACAATCCCAACAGCGCGTCTCTGGTTTAGTTCATGAGTAGTGTCAAGCCCACTTGTTATGGAGCCTAAACATTTGAACAATACTCTAACATCGGTCATACTGACGTCTTACGTTTGCTTCTGTGACACATTCATCGTCCAGTACAACGTAAAGGCTACGATAAAGTCTTTGGCGCAAGGCCGTGTCGGGCCTGTTGGCCTTACTGCGGGCAACATGCAGTTTCTCTTGACCGTGGAGGTGGAGAATGGCAGGCCCAGCCGCCTTATACCCAAGAAAGATCCTCGTTACTCATTTGAGAGCAGGCTTAGTGGACCAGTCCTGGAAGGACTGGAACGAGGAAAAATCTCCATGCCTTTCCGGGACTGAACCCCCGTATAACGTATGTGGCTCTATTAGTCAAATACCCCACGGCCCATCACATATTTACGAAGATACTCTTTAGTATTGGTTAGTAAGTTATACAGTGTCGAGCACCTTTCGGAAGTCTAGCAAAATGGTTCTTAACTGTTCATTTGTATCTATTGCTTCCAAGACGTCGTGTGTAAATAAAGCAAGCCATGTTTTATACGTGGCGCATGTGTATGTGCATTTAAAATTCTCCTTAATGTCAAGTTTTAAGATAGCATGACACTTCGGCATTCATTTCGTATAAGACCGACTTGGCCAGCTCGTAAAACAATGGGTGAGTGTTCAGTAGTGAGTGAAACCACTTGCTGACGTTAGCGATCTAAACATAATGTTCAAGTTGCAACCCTTAAAATTTTCTATGCCACTTATCACTGATACAGTCGTGTCGCTTAAGAGGGCATTTAAAAGGAGTTGCATCTCTGACATTGTCATAGTCTACCGAAGAAACTACCTCTCTCTCGTGACACGCATAAATAGGAATCGAGGAATTTTAACATTGTATCACCTGAGATACGAAGGGTCATGCCCGCTCCCAACAACATTTATTAGTTACAGTATTCTGAATAATCTTTCGGTTAACCAATCACAGTTACTTTCCTCCGCCTAATCGTGGTTTCTAATGTAAAGGATAATTCAAAAAGATACATTCGATTTCACAATATTATACAGGGTGTTTCAAAAATGACCGGTATATTTGAAACGGCAATAAAAACTAAACGAACAGCGATAGAAATACACCGTTTGTTGCAATATGCTTGGGACAACAGTACATTTTCAGGCGGACAAACTTTCGAAATTACAGTAGCTACAATTTTCAACAACAGATGGCGCTGCAAGTGATGTGAAAGATATAGAAGACAACGCAGTCTGTGTGTGCGCCATTCTGTACGTCGTCTTTCTGCTGTAAGCGTGTGCTGTTCACAACGTGCAAGTGTGCTGTAGACAACATGGTTTATTCCTTAGAACAGAGGATTTTTCTGGTGTTGGAATTCCACCGCCTAGAACACAGTGTTGTTGCAACAAGACGAAGTTTTCAACAGAGGTTTAATGTAACCAAAGGACCGAAAAGCGATACAATAAAGGATCTGTTTGAAAAATTTCAACGGACTGGGAACGTGACGGATGAACGTTCTGGAAAGGTAGGGCGACCGCGTACGGCAACCACAGAGGGCAACGCGCAGCTAGTGCAGCAGGTGATCCAACAGCGGCCTCAGGTTTCCGTTCGCCGTGTTGCAGCTGCGGTCCAAATGACGCCAACGTCCACGTATCGTCTCATGCGCCAGAGTTTACACCTCTATCCATACAAAATTCAAACGCGGCAACCCCTCAGCGCCGCTACCATTGCTGCACGAGAGACATTCGCTAACGATATAGTGCACAGGATTGATGACGGCGATATGCATGTGGGCAGCATTTGGTTTACTGACGAAGCTTATTTTTACCTGGACGGCTTCGTCAATAAACAGAACTGGCGCATATGGGGAACCGAAAAGCCCCAGTTGCAGTCCCATCATCCCTGCATCCTCAAAAAGTACTGGTCTGGGCCGCCATTTCTTCCAAAGGAATCATTGGCCCATTTTTCAGATCCGAAACGATTACTGCATCCGCTATCTGGACATTCTTCGTGAATTTGTGGCGGTACAAACTGCCTTAGACGACACTGCGAACACCTCGTGGTTTATGCAAGATGGTGCCCGGCCACATCGCACGGCCGACGTCTTTAATTTCCTGAATGAATATTTCGATGATCGTGTGATTGCTTTGGGCTATCCGAAACATACAGGAGGCGGCGTGGATTGGCCTCCCTATTCGCCAGACATGAACCCCTGTGACTTCTTTCTGTGGGGACACTTGAAAGACCAGGTGTACCGCCAGAATCCAGAAACAATTGAACAGCTGAAGCAGTACATCTCATCTGCATGTGAAGCCATTCCGCCAGACACGTTGTCAAAGGTTTCGGGTAATTTCATTCAGAGACTACGCCATATTATTGCTACGCATGGTGGATATGTGAAAAATATCGTACTATAGAGTTTCCCAGACCGCAGCGCCATCTGTTGTTGAAAATTGTAACTACTGTAATTTCGAAAGTTGGTCTGCCTGAAAATGTACTGTTGTCCCAAGCATATTGCAACAAACGGTGTATTTCTATCGCTGCTCGTTTAGTTTTTATTGCCGTTTCAAATATACCGGTCATTTTTGAAACACCCTGTATCTTCTACGAGGGCCACTATACGGGGTGCGACCGGTCGCGAAATGGAGACCACAATTAAAATGAAAAAGGTTTTATTTGCAACTGTTTGCTTCACCTTCCAGCTACATAGTCGCCGCTCCGACTGAGACATTTGTCGTACCATTGTACCAAGTTTCCAATACTCTCGTCATAGAAGGCAGCCGCCTGCGCTTTCTGCCAATCCTCTACGATGATCTGCAGCTCGCTGACTGTGCCAACATGTTGTCTTCAGAGACAACGACTTATCAGAGGGAGCCAAGTCCGGGCTGTATGGTGTGTGACCAGACACTTCCCTTCGAAAACGCTGCAGGAGCGTCCCCACTGCCCCTGCAGTGTGCGGTCGAGAATTATCATGAAGTCAGTTACGTTATGTGAGCTGCATGAAATCAGGCGAAATCTCTCACAGGGACTCATACTTGGCGGAAGATACTATATTCTAGGCATCTATACGTGATCACTGTAAGCTCGGAACTGAAAAGAGCGACGTGAGGCAATCGACAGGCATACTACGAGGGTCACTCCAAAAGAAATGCACACTATTTTTTTAATCCATCTTTTATTCTACATGTTTGAAAGTTTTACAGTGTGGAGATACATCCTTTAGGAACAATATTTTCATTTCTCCACATAATTTACATCTCTCTCAACTGCCTTACGCCATCTTGCAACAAGCGCCTGTATACCCGCACAGTAAAATTCTGGACGAACCTGTTGGAGCCACTGTTTGACAGTGTGCACAAGGGAGTCATCATCTTCAAACCTTGTTCCACAAACAGAGTCTCTCAGTTTCCCAAAGAGATGATAGTCACATGGAGCCAGGTCAGGACTGTAAGGCGGGTGTTTCAGTGTTGTCCATCCGAGTTTTGTGATCGCTTCCATGGTTTTTTGACTGACATGTGGCCGTGCATTGTCGTGCAACAGCAAAACCTCCTACTTTTGCCGATGTGGTCGAACACGACTCAGTTGAGCTTGAAGTTTCTTCAGTGTCGTCACATATGCATCAGAATTTATGGTGGTTCCACTTGGCATGATGTCCACAAGCAAGAAAAACATCGTAGCCATAACTTTTCCAGTAGAAGGTGTGGTTTTGAATTTTTTTTTCTTGGGTGAATTTGCATGATGCCACTCCACTGATTGCCTCTTCGTCTCTGGTGAAAAATGATGGAGCCATGTTTCATCACCTGTCACAATTCTTCCAAGAAATTCATCTCCACTATTCTCGTACTGTTCCAAAAGCTCGCTGCATACCGGTTTTCTTGTTTCTCTGTGAGCCACTGTCAACATCCTGAGAACCCATCTCGCACAAACCTTGTTTAACGCGAACACTTTCAGTATTCTGCAAACACTCCCTTCCTCTGTCCCAACGTAGCGTGACAATTCGTTCACTGTGATGCGTCTGTCACTAGTCACCAATTCGTTAACTCTCTGCACATTGTCTGGAGTGTGTGCAGTACGAGGCCTGCCGCTGCGAGGACAATCCTCAGTATTTCTGTGCCCGCTTTCAACACGTAAGCTGCTTGCCCACCGACTAACTGTACTGCGATCGACAGCAGCATCTCCATACACCTTTTTCAATCTCTTGTGGATGTTTCCCACTGTCTCGTTTTCACAGCACAGGAATTCTATGACAGCACGTTGCTTCTGACGAACATCAAGTGTAGCAGCCATCTTGAAGACGTGCTGTGACGGCGCCACTCACGGGAACAGGTTGAACTGAGTTTGAGAACAAGCGGGAAGGATGTATCTACACACTGTAAGACTTTCACATATGCAGAATGAAAACTGAATTTATACAAAAATAGTGTGCATTTCTTTTGGAGTGACCCTCGTAGAGACACTGCCCAACACATCTATGCAAAGCTTCGTAGGATTTTCACTGTGGTTTCCATGGCGCGACCGATCGGACATTACTTTGCGAATATCCCTCGAATAAGAATGAAGACAAAACCTCCAGGTATCGAAACTAAAAGTTTACTATGACGCCTTAGGTCTGTGACTGCCAGTTGGGGATCTCCCTTCTTTCCTCTTTTAGCTATCTTGTTCCTTATCAAAAGTGTGTCAAGTCGAAATGGCGATAACAAAGTAGCAAGAAGCGTTACGCTTTCTCTGTTTCAACAGGTGCCAATTTTCATCGAGAGTACAGCGCTGCATTTCCTAAAAGTGTTACAGGCGTACAGATTCGCATTGCACCATGGACTGCAAGGTCGCCTGATCTCATAGTATGCTTTTTTTCCTTTTCTGTGGGGGTTTGTGAAAGACCTCGTTTACGCTCCCCGAGAAAGTGGAGTACCCAGAAGACAAGGTCGGCTGTCAATCTACATCGTATACCTATACACAATCAGAGTGTATATAAATCGTTAAGAGTTGCAATTCTTTGTCACCAATATCAAGGCCACCCGAGTGCACTAGTGTTGTTACCAGGCTCGGTAGGCTATGCAGCTGTAAGGGGCGTGAATAGCTTCAAATTTTGAGTTATCACTTTTACGGACACAGAGATGCTGCATACACTTGTGAGACTGCGTTGTCAGCCCCTGATAGAGTTTGTGTGGCTCCATTTTGCTAGCTGGTCCAGTCGTGCAGTATCGAGATAAGTGGAGCATTCACATGCGACAGTCGCCTGATGTTGGACTGTTTGGAAAGCTGAGGGCAGGCATACTCGTCGTCAAGTTCCTGTCGACTTTTTCTGATCACCACAAGTTCTTTGTAAATCTGACTTAATTGTGTAATCATAGAAATAACAGCATACCCCCTCTCAATCCGTACGGTTCATTTCGTTTCTTTCCCCCGTATTGAGTGCATCACTTTTTTGTCAAGCAGTGTATGTGCTTCCCTCGAAACTATTTTAGCAGAATTGCGACACTACATGCAGTGAATGCAGTAGCGCTACACCTACATTTACATATATACTCCGCAAGCCACCCAACGGTGTGTGGCGAAGGGCGCTTTACCCTGTGACGAAACCTTCTTTGAATCCTCTCTATCTCCTCTGTCAACCCGACATGGTACGGATCCCACACTGATGAGCAATACTCAAGTATAGGTCGAACGAGTGTTTTGTAAGCCACCTCCGTTGTTGATGGACCACATTTTCTAAGGACTCTCCCAATTAATCTCAACCTGGCACCCGCCTTACCAACAATTAATTTTATATGATCATTCCACTTCAAATCGTTCCGTACGCATACTCCCGGATATTTTACAGAAGTAGCTGCTAGCAGTGTTTGTTACGCTATCATATAATCATACAATAAAAGATCCTTCTTTCTATGTATTCGCAATACATTACATTTGTCTATGTTAAGGGTCAGTTGCCACTCCCTGCACCAAGTGCCTATCTACTGCAGAGCTTCCTGCATTTCGCTGCAATTTTCTAATGCTGCAACTTCTCTGTATACTAAGGCATCATCCGCGAAAAGCCGCATGGAACTTCCGACACTATCTACTAGGTCATTTATACCTATTGTGAAAAGCAATGGTCCCATAACACTCCCCTGTGGCCCACCAGAGGTTGCTTTAACGTCTGTAGACGTCTCTCCATTGAGAACAACATGCTGTGTTCTGTTTGCTAAAAACTCTTCAATCCAGCCACACAGCTGGTCTGATATTCCGTAGGCTCTTACTTTGTTTATCAGGCGACACTGTGGAGCTGTATCGAACGCCTTCCGGAAGTCAAGGAAAATGGCATCTACCTGGGAGCCTGTATCTAATATTTTCTGGGTCTTCTCATGAACAAATAAAGCTAGTTGGGTCTCACACGATCGCTGTTTCCGGAATCCATGTTGATTCTGGGTTTCCAGAAATGACATGATACACGAGCATAAACGTGTTCTAAAATTCTACAACAGATCGATGTAAGAGATATAAGCCTATAGTTTTGCACATCTGCTCGACGACCCTTCTTGAAAACAGGTGCTCGCAAAAATATGAGACTTGTTTGGCAAGCGTCCAGGAGTTTGTCGTCTGTCCGGTGGAGGACATTTACGAAAGATACACGAATACTTTGTTCCTAAATGTAATTTTAAAAAGTACCACGACCTTGCATATTCATTCGGGTAAAAGATAAACCGTAGCAAAATTGGATGATTATGTTGAAAATTAAAACTTTATGGTCCTGTGCGTAAGTTAAAATTTATCCCAAGTTTGTGCCTTCATTCGCGTACAAGATATAGTCTTGCGAAAGGGGATGAATCTTTTTGAAACACCGTGTACTTTATGTTAAAAGGTGTGTGCACTGAGACACCATAGGGGTGCGCGAATTGTGAATGAGACGTGTGGGACGGAGGGATATGCCGACGATTATGGAGCAGCACTGACAGTCAAGTGGTGGCTTATGGATAAACTGTCTGTTTTCCTCGCTCCAAAAGGCTTCAGCAGGGTGAAATAGCATCTATGGACTTTGTTATTCGAATCACATATTAAACACAACATAGTAGTTGAGTTAACAGCATATTGACATTAGTGCTGCTGTTGATAGTTTCTTCTACCAATTATAAGAACCGCTATCTGAAAAATCTGAGTACCGTTGCAACGAAGCTCTCGTTTCACACTTGTTAAGGTCGGAAACTACAATGAGTAAGAATGAAATTGTTCTTTGAAAGTGGAACTGGTGGGAAGTTAATTATACAAGGGGAATCCGAACTCCAACCGACAAAATTTCAGAGGCTGTTCGGAGACTGTTTGTATGTATTTTGGTATAAGGGACCGTGGTTTCCAGTGGCTCGTTACAGATTAAAAGCATATTTAAGATTTATTCAGTTCGTTACACCAGTAACCTTCGTTCTGTGAAAATATCTTCATAACGGTAACAAGCTAGTAAATACAATCACCACACGTAGAACACAAAATACAGAGTAATGCAACAATTCTCAAATGACGCAAAAGTACTATGATGTGGGTTTCCTAGTTGCAGAAACAGTTTAGGATAGTGTAGTGATGTTGCTTTTTCATTGCATTCAGTGAACCTATACATGAGGTACATATCAGCAAACTCCTTGCTAGTCAACGTATCCGTACTGCTGTGCGCCACGTACAACTGACACTAGCCAGAAAATAAAGCCGAGACAAAATTTATACTTCTCAACACAGTTAAAGGCTCTCTTTTTCGAAACGCAGTAATTGTATCCCATTGCAACGCATAAGTTTGACAGTTGGCTCGAATGTGCCTGTAAAATTCCTCTGTAAAGGTGAAAAAGCATTAAACCCTCGGGCTCGGCGACACTTAAACACCTAGGTGTTGGCACACGCGAAAAAAAGGCTACAGTTCAGAAGTTCATGTGGGGTGTACGGTGGATTAATTATGTCCTATTGGCACAAAATTTCACCACAATTCTGTCGATCGCAACCATGGAAACATCACACAGTGGGCAGGACGTTACAGCCCCAATTACCCAGATGTAAACCCTTCTTTTGACAGCCCTAATTCCTCTCATGTAACCCCTTCTTTTGATGCCTCTGGAATGGAAGTCAGAACCGCGACGTCCAGCATTGAAACCACCCGTTTTCTTTTGGGCGGCCAAGGGAAACATTTCACACACATTGCTACTCAGAACAGACACGAAATGGCCGTAGGGAGTGGAACGAAAGGCGTCAATAAAACCACCCCTTTCTTTGTGGCGTTGATTCTAACATATTTCGCGGTCGAAAACGTCTGTTCACAGTGCGGCGAACAGTAGGACGACTTTCTTGACAACCTTTGGCACTGCTGACGCCTCTGGACGAATCAGTGCTACTCTAAATACATTGTGGGTCACCAGCCACACTGAATGTGGGCGCTCGCTCTGGAATGCAGTGGACCGCAAATTTAGCTCTGGCTCAGTCTGAAGCCTTCCTGTTTCCCGCCGTCCTATGGCGTGATCACGGAGGAACGCGACACTGAGACTTGCGTGAATAAAACGGCAAAGGGACCTTCTAAGAGCTCCCAGTTCAGAAACACCCTCGTTGTCATCCATCCGCCTTTGCTGCGCAATTTAAAAAAAAATGTACCCAAAGAGAGACAACCTGTGGCGAAGTCATAGTCCCTTGCAGACAGGCAACCCCTTCGACACCCCTCCAATACCGGTGGTCTGCTAGCAGGAAGAAGAGCAGCAGCTTAGCCCACCTATCAGCGTCTAGGACTCTGGTCACGGGTGCTGTCTGTACAGGTATATTTTTAAAGTTCTCAACAGAGAAGGGCAGGTGACACCGAGGGTGTCGCCAAACTGGTTGGTCTGAGAGGGACCCTATTTTGTTTCGTTCACGCATGTGTCAATGTCACCCCCTTCCCGCATGGTCACACCATAAACACTCTTTTCTCCATCGGATCACGTTCACATTTCATCGAATGGTTTTGTACAGTCCCTAGAGCTTGTGTCCTGTACATCAGAGCAAAAATTGCGGTCGCACTTACGCTCCAAAGGTGTGCGATCACGTTCAGTTTGGTTGCTGGCCCACGGTGTCCTTAGAGTAGTGTCGAATTTTCTGGGGGTGTCAGCAGTGTCAAAGGTTGTAAAGAACGTCGTCCTATTGATTGTTAAACTGCGAACAGTTGTTTCCAACAGCGAAATGTGTGAGAATCAACACCCCAAGGAAAGGGGCTGCTGAGGTTTCATGATGCCCTATATGCCATCCCCTACGGCCTTCTCGTTTAGATTCTGAGCGGCAGTGTGTCTGAAACGTTTCCCTCGGTGACCCATAAGAAAACTGCGTAATTTCAGAGCTGGACGTCACAGTTCTGGCCACCATCGCAGAAGCGTCAAATGAAGGGTTAAATGTGGATAAATGGTGGTGTAAAGTCCTTCCCAACGTGTGACACATCCACGGTAGCGATAGGTAGAATTTTGATGTAATTTTGTGCCAATGTGACATCATTAACCTACATTACAGCTAATTTTAACTTCCGAGCTATGGCCTTTTTTTCGCGTGTGTCGTCGCCTGGCTCTTTGACGCGCCGCCGAGCCCGTGGGTGACGTCGCAGGGCGCCACGCTTTCGAACCATCACAGAGAAAAGTTATACGCACCTTAGAGTCAAATATCGAATTTTTGTGTAGCGATGGAATACAATTACGGCGTTTCAAAAAAAGTTATCCTTTAACTGTATTGTGCGGTGTAGTAGTATCGAATGAAAGCTTGAGCGTAAGGTTGGCGTTGTTGTGGCAACATCCCTCCATGCAGACTTCACAACCCGTGGAAAAGCAGGCAAGCTAGCTGCCTGTGAAATCCTGCTGCAGGGGCTGGAATACTGCTCAAACAGGTCGGTCCAAAAACTCCAGTCCGCCGCAGTGGTGAGATAAATTTCCTTATGCTATGCTGCCTCGGTCTGCTACGTGACCAAAGACAGGGCCCTGTCCGAACAAAGTTGGGCAGAGCCACACTTAGAAATTGCTGTATTGCTAAATTAGATATATTTAAAGTAACACTGAAATTATGTATAACCGATCTATCTCCGGCCGAACAGATCTTAAAGGCTCTACGGTACCGACTGACCACCGTATCATCCTCAGCTGAATGCGGACACTTGCGTGCTCTTCAAACCTACCAGTAACAAATCTAGCACCCCGCCTCTGAAATGCTTCAATGTCTTCCTTCAATCGCACATAGTGCGTATCCCGAAAACTCAAGCAATACTCAAAAATTGCCCGCACTAGCGTCCTGTATCCGGTCTCCTTTACGGATGAACCACACTTCCCCAAAAATTCTCCCAATAAACCGAACACCCTACCACAATCCTCACATTATCGTTCTATTTCATTCTATTTCACACCGCTCTGCATCGTTGTATTGTATGTTAACCAGGGACCTAGAAACTACGGAAAGGCTCCGTCCCCGCCGCAGCCGCAGTGGTCCACAACCCCACGACGACTAGCACAGTCCACTTCACCCCTCCGCCGCCCCACACCGAACCCAGGGTTATTGTACGGTTCGGCCCCGGGTGCACCCCCCCCCCCCCCCCCCCCCTCGCAGGGAACGTCGCACACCAGACGAGTGTAACCCCTGTGTTTGCGTGGTAGAGTAATGATGGTGTGCGCGGCGTACGTGGAGAACTTGTTTGCGCAGCAATCGCCGACATAGTGTAACTGAGGCGGAATAAGGGGAACCAGCCCGCATTCGCCGAGGCAGATGGAAAACCGCCTAAAAACCATCCTCAGACTGGCCGGTTCACCGGACCTCGACATAAATCCGCCGGGCGAATTCGTGACGGGGACCGGCGCTCCTTCCCATCCGGAAGCTCTGCATCGTTACTCCCTGATATTTAAATGGCGCGTTTGTGTCAAGCAGGACACTATTAAGAGCTTTTGCTAAGGTACGATGGTGGTACAAGTCGTTTGTTTCGCGTATAGATCTCTGCACGGGTGAACGAATCTCTACTAATCTTTGTCTGTCGTTATTTGCTCGTTCTGGTGTGAACCGAAAGTTCACCACATTTGCCTCCTTAGCATTTTCGAATTTCGCTGTTAAACGATGGTGGTCTTTTCCGTACTTAATCCACTTATTAGGCATATAGTTCTTCGGGCCATGATTTGCAGTCTGTTTCAACTTTGCCCACAATTCCTTACTGAAACTAAGTGAGGTCAGTTCATTGTATAAGTAAGATCTTAACAACTGCTTATATGCTCTTCCTAGCAGAAACACACTCCTGGTCTTCTTGACTGATTTATTGACTGTCAGTACCATAGTCGCTCTGATGACATCATGATCACTAATCGCCATCTCTATACCGCCTCCTCCAAATGAGGACGAGTGGCTATCTTAAAGTGCACGAAATATTTTCTGGGCGAATTCTGTTTTGCCTGCCCTCTATTTCGTTGATGCCCATAATGATTCCATACTACTTCAGAATCTAGCAAAAATGAAAAGTATTAATAATGTCTAATGGATTAATTTTGTATACTGATGATAGAGATTCTCACTTTCTTTGGCACCACTTCTTCCAAGACAGCGTCATCTGAAAATAAGAGACATAAAGTTAAGACAGGGTATCAACTGAAATTAGTCAGGAATCTTACAGTGTAATGTGAGAAAGCACGTTCTCCTGATCCCAATAATAATAAAAATGTAAAACAATAAGACATAAATATTATGTGGAAAATATGACAGGGCGATAGTTATTTTGACAGACATAAACATCGATTTAGAAAGCTTCATCGAGATTCTTTTAAAGAGACTGTTTTGTTTACCTATCCTAACAGTACTGATTGTTTATGTTTTAACTCTCTTGAATACTACCTTTTTTCGTCGCCACGTTATTTCTCTTCTGAAATGAAACTTAAAAAAGGAAATTATGAAGTACATTAGCTGTGTGCCTAAACTGAGCCATTTGAACTATGGTACACTGCCTACAGATCACTAAGACCGAATTCGGGAAGAGCGAGGGTTCAGTCCCATCTGGCCATCCACATTTGTTTTCCATGGAGTACCTGAAATCGACTGAGATGAATCTGATAATGGTTTCAATGAAAGAAAATCCGATGTGCTTTCCACCATTCCACGATCCAAACTTTGTCGGTGGAACGTAAAACACTAGCCTTCCCTCCCTTCATTCAATTCCTACTGGCAGAAAATCACTGTAGGTTGTATTATCCACATAAATGTAAGGAGAAGCTCTATCTTGTATACCACACAAGCAACAATTAGTCCACGTATTCTTCACATTTATTCTCCATTCTTATTCTGTACGAGGACTTGCAGCCACTATTTTATTTAATTATTGTGCTCTAAACATGGTTATCTGTTACGATGAACGTATCTGACAAGTCAAAAACTGCCTGGCCGACAGGAATTCGAGCTTGGACCCCGCCATTCACGGGCAGCGTTTGTAGCTGGTAGTGTACTGTACAGACTTGGATCTGGGTCCCAATTCCAATCCGGCTCACATTAATGTCACGTTGCGCCATAATCGCCGATACTCCGAATTCTGGACGTCAAACAGGGTCTAAAACAAAACTGACTACATTACGATTAATTTGTGGCCCGAAATGCACTTTACCTGGAATAAAACTAAATTTTTGCATGCCATCGTTGATATGTGTTGTTTAAAATTAAATTTGTCCCTCCGATATCCAGTCTTTATAAAAAAATTTACACTGATTTAATGTAAAGAAGAATGCAGACCCTCAGGTCACCACCTTGTCGGTATGTCAGTGTCTTCGTAAAGCAGAAATGGACTTCTACCGCAAGAGAATTTTCAGACTTACAGAACGGTGAAAAAATGTGTCCACAGAAACGGAGGTTATATTGAAAAGTGACGTAAAAGTCTGTAAATTAGGATACGTCCATATTTTGTCCAAAAAGTGAAAATTATTTTCTACGACAATGAGTTGCTCTTATATTTTGGTATGGCCCTTATAAAAAGTGCAGTATTATTGTCAGCAGTACCCTCGTCTTATGCCGCACTCAAAGACCGCGGCTCACGTGACTGTCCCTTTTAGAAAACTGGAACTAGTTTCTCTTTCTAACATCGTGCCACCTTAATCCACCGTTCTCTCGATTCGTATGTTTGCGTCTTGTGTTTCTGAAACTAAAAATGTGGAATGAATCTGAAATATGCTCAAATAGAAATAAGAAAACGCCTAAAAACAGCATCCAGGTTGCCTAGCGAACCAGATCAGAAGCTGTTCCTCCAAATCGCGGATGCGACGCTGTTCGAGCTCCCCTGCCGCTAATCCATATAACGGTTCTCATTGATTACAATGATGTATTGGCTGCAGTCTACTCCAGGGGGTTGGTCCCTGGGGTCACTTGTGCTAAAGGTGCTATGTTCCACGTATTAATAAAGAAGTACAAACATTAATTCAGAGTACGTCGTTTATTAGTAAACACAGTTAGCAACAATCACATTTAACAAGATGCACAGTAACAAACTTCAACCGTGCTGTTTTACTTTTGTTGTTGCCAACCTAATTTTGGCAGACAATCGCAAAAATACACGCTTTTTAGGTTACACGACCTACTCAAATGATATCTCATCTTGAACTGACGTTGGCCGCTCTCTGAAATATATTTATAGACCTGCCTCTCCCCACCATTTAAGGGAACACGAGATCACGAAATAAATTAAAAATAAGTACTTCGTAGCAGAAATAAGCTGCCTGATGGTAAGCACTATTTTAATGCATAATACTTCTATCACAAAAGAGATTGTTGTTAGCACATTAAATCAGTCGGAATGCATACAAATGTGATAGCAACAATATTTGAGCATTTATTCCTTCCGAAAATCGTTCTGTCATCTTAGCGAAATAAAATAAATGTAATTTTTACAAAATTTAAAACGACTGTAAAGTGTCGCAATGACTGGGTGTTGTGTGATGTCCTTAGGTTAGTTAGGTTTAAGTAGTTCTAAGCTCTAAGGGACTGATGACCATAGATGTTAAGTCCCATAGTGCTCAGAGCCCAAAGCGTCGCATCTTAAAGTATTTGTTGTGTTGATTCCAAAACTGGTCTGAAATTTCACATGACACTCATATTTCCAAAGCTACGTACAATTAATATTGAGAATAATATTTTGTTAATATTAATTCAGCTGATGTTTTTGGGATCCAGTTGTAGGTGTAAAACATTATCTTTTGTTCTCTATCATTAGTTGAATGATGCATGTATTTGAAAGTATCCGTTAATTTGTACTTTCGTATTGCATAGCAGATTCCTTTGCTATATGTGATACAATTTAATAATTAACCAAAAGAATAAGTCCCCATAGAAGCTTTTATCCTATCATGATCTTTAATTGTTATAGATCATCAATTTAGGGTAGCAAAAGATGGGGTAATGGATTTATCTGGTAACAACATTCGAATTATGGGTTTCTTGTATGGACCTTACAATTTCAAAAGGTCTGTTTGGTATCTGCGGAATCAACAAATAGGCAGCAATAATGTGTTGATGTTAGAAACATGTCTTGTGTATAACAAAATTAAAACTTAAGTATTATCAAGTTAGGTGAGTATCAAAGAGTCTGTTTCAAGGTGTTTCGATCGACTTTACTTCCAAAACTAACAATCGATTACTGAAATTATATCTCACATTGCACTCTGAACTCACAACACGAAACATACGACTGCCAACTCAGTTGCCAAAAGTAATTTGAACCATTCAGCGAGTTACAGAATATAGTTACAAAATAGATCTAAAAGATTCTCTGTAATATTTGAAAATAAATAGATGAGGTAAAAGGATATATTTTTCCGTAGCAAAATATGTGCTAGACCCTTTAACATCTGCCACTGGTACTTGAAAGACATGTACGTAGCAATCCTGTAGGCCTGTTCATGCCTCTCTACGCTATCCATTGTAATGTGACTTGTCTATATCGTGAACAGTAAGGGCACTGTATAACACACTCTTGGGGTACTCGTAAGTTACTTCACAAACTACCTTAAAGTGTGTGTGGAGTGGGCGCGGAAGTTAATTTACTCTTCTGGAAAATTACGCACTCTGAATGTTACCAGTAAAGCTCTCCATAATACCCAGCATCAGCACCAACACCAGACTTGCAGTGTCTGCTTTAGGAAGTTACTGAACATCTTCGCAACGCTCTCGCGGTCAAATGCACAATGGATCTTCTCCATTTCCTCTACTATGTTAACCTATTAAGGGTTATCAGGAAAAACAAAACAGCCGTTTTACGGATCGGAGCGTGGAATGTCAGCTCCCTTAATCGCGCAGGTAGGTTAGAAAATTTAAAAAGGGAAATGGATAGGTTAAAGTTACATATAGTGCGAATTAGTGAACTTCCGTGGCAGGAGGAAGAAGACTTCTGGTCAGGTGAATACAGGGTTATAAATGCAAAATCAAATATGAGCAAAGCAGGAGTAGGTTTAATAATGAATAAAAAAATAGAAGCGCGATTAAGCTACTACGAACAGCATAATGAACGCATAATTGTAGCCAAGACAGACACGAAGCCCATGCCTACCAAAGCAGTACAAGATTATATGCCAACTAGCTCCGCAAATGACGAAGAAATTGAAGAAATTTATGATGAGATAAAAGATATTACTCAGATAGTTAAGAGAGACGAAAATTTAATAGTCATGGGGGACTGGAATTCGATAGTAGCAAAAGGAAGAGAAGGAAACGTGGTAGGTGAATGTGGAATTGGAGGGAAGGAAAGAAAGAGGAAGCCGCCTGGTAGAATTTTGCACGGAGCATAACTTAATCATAACTAACACTTGGTTCAAGAATCATGAAAGAAAGTTGTATGCGTGGAAGAAGCCTGGAAACAGATAGATTATATAACGGTAAGACAGAGATTTAGGAACCAGATTTTAAATTGTAAGACGTTTCCAGGGGCAGATATGGACTCTGACCACAATCTATTGGTTATGAACTGTAGATTACAACTAAGGAAATTGCAAAAAAGGTGGGAATTTAAGGAGATTGGACCTGGATAAACTGAAAGAACCAGAGATTGTAGAGAGTTTCAGAGAGAGCATTAGGGAACGATTGACAAGAACGGGGGAAAGAAATGGAATTTAACTGATAAAAGGAGAAAATACAAAAATGCAGTAAATGAAGCAGGCAAAAAGGAATACAAACGTCTCAAAAATGAGATCGACAGGAAGTGCAAAATGGCTAAGCAGGGATGGCTAGAGGACAAATGTAAGGATGTAGAGGCTTATCTCACTAGGGGTAAGATAGATACTGCCTACAGGAATATTAAAGAGACCTTTGGAGATAAGAGAACCACATGTATGAACATCAAGAGCTCAGATGGAAACCCAGTTCTAAGCAAAGAAGGGAAAGCAGAAAGGTAGAAGGAGTATATATAGGGTTTATACAAGGGCAATGTACTTGAGGGAAATATTATGGAAATGGAAGAGGATGTAGATGAAGATGAAATTGGAAATATGATACTGCGTGGAGAGTTTGACAGAGCACTTAAAGAGCTAAGTCGAAACAAACTCCGGGAGTAGACAACATTCCATTCGAACTACTGATAGCCTCGGGAGATCCAGTCCTGGTGAAACTCTACCATCTGATGAGCCAGATGTATGAAACAGGCGAAATACCCTCAGAATTCAAGGAGAATACAATAATTCCAATCCCAAAGAAAGCAGGTGTGGACAAGTGTGAAAATTACAGCACTGCCAGTTTAATTAGTCACGGCTGCAAAATGCTAACACGAATTCTTTATAGAAGAATGTAAAAACGTAGAAGCCGACCTCGGGGAAGATCAGTTTGGATTCCGTAGAAATGTTGGAACACGTATGGCAATAGTGACCCTACGACTTATCTTATAAGGTAGATTAAGGAAAGGCAAACCCAAGTTTCTAGCATTTGTAGACTTAGAGAAGGTTTTTGAAAATGTTGACTGGAATACTATCTTTCATATTCTGAAAGTGGCAGAGGTTATATACAGGGAGCGAAAGGCTATTTACTATTTGTATAGAAACCAGATGGCAGTTATAAGAGTCGAGGGGCACGAAAGGGAAGCAGTGGTTGGGAAGGGAGGGGGATAGGGTTGTAGCCAATCCCCGATGTTATTTAATCCGTATAATGAGCAAGCAGTAAAGGAAAAAAAAAGAAAAACTTGGCGTAGGAATTAAAATCCATGCGGAAGAAATTAAAACTTTGAGGTTTGCCGATGGCATTGTAATTCTGTCAGAGACAATAAAGGACTTGGGAGAGCAGCAAAAGCAAAACGAAGATAATTGAATGTAGTCCAATTAAATCAGGTGATGCTAAGGGAATCAGATTAGGAAATGAGACACTTAAAGTGGTAAATGAGTTTTGCTAATTGGGTAGCAAAATAACTGATGATTGTCAAAGAAGAGAGGACATAAAATGTAGACTGGCAATGGCAAGAACACGTTTCTGAAGAAGAGAAATATGTTAACATCGAATATACACTCCTGAAAATGGAAAAAAGAACACATTGACACCGGTGTGTCAGACCCACCATACTTGCTCCGGACACTGCGAGAGGGCTGTACAAGCAATGATCACACGCACGGCACAGCGGACACACCAGGAACCGCGGTGTTGGCCGTCGAATGGCGCTAGCTGCGCAGCATTTGTGCACCGCCGCCGTCAGTGTCAGCCAGTTTGCCGTGGCATACGGAGCTCCATCGCAGTCTTTAACACTGGTAGCATGCCGCGACAGCGTGGACGTGAACCGTATGTGCAGTTGACGGACTTTGAGCGAGGGCGTATAGTGGGCATGCGGGAGGCCGGGTGGACGTACCGCCGAATTGCTCAACACGTGGGGCGTGAGGTCTCCACAGTACATCGATGTTGTCGCCAGTGGTCGGCGGAAGATGCACGTGCCCGTCGACCTGGGACCGGACCGCAGCGACGCACGGATGCACGCCAAGACCGTAGGATCCTACGCAGTGCCGTAGGGGACCGCACCGCCACTTCAGAGCAAATTAGAGACACTATTGCTCCTGGGGTATCGGCGAGGACCATTCGCAACCGTCTCCATGAAGCTGGGCTACGGTTCCGCACACCGTTAGGCCGTCTTCCGCTCACGCCACAACATCGTGCAGCCCGCCTCCAGTGGTGTCGCAACAGGCGTGAATGGAGGGACGAATGGAGACGTGTCGTCTTCAGCGATGAGAGTCGCTTCTGCCTTGGTGCCAATGATGGTCGTATGCGTGTTTGGCGCCGTGCAGGTGAGTGCCACAATCAGGACTGCATACGACCGAGGCACACAGGGCCAACACCCGGCATCATGGTGTGGGGAGCGATCTCCTACACTGGCCGTACACCACTGGTGATCGTCGAGGGGACACTGAATAGTGCACGGTACATCCAAACCGTCATCGAACCCATTGTTCTACCATTCCTAGACCGGCAAGGGAACTTGCTGTTCCAACAGGACAATGCACGTCCGCATGTATCCCGTGCCACCCAACGTGCTCTAGAAGGTGTAAGTCAACTACCCTGGCCAGCAAGATCTCCGGATCTGTCCCCCATTGAGCATGTTTGGGACTGGATGAAGCGTCGTCTCACGCGGTCTGCACGTCCAGCACGAACGCTGGTCTAACTGAGGCGCCAGGTGGAAATGGCATGGCAAGCCGTTCCACAGGACTACATCCAGCATCTCTACGATCGTCTCCATGGGAGAATAGCAGCCTGCATTGCTGCGAAAGGTGGATATACACTGTACTCGTGCCGACATTGTGCATGCTCTGTTGCCTGTGTCTATGTGCCTGTGGTTCTGTCAGTGTGATCATGTGATGTATCTGACCCCAGGAATGTGTCAATAAAGTTTCCCCTTCCTGGGACAATGAATTCACGGTGTTCTTATTTCAGTTTCCAGGAGTGTAGATTTAAGTGTCAGGTAGTCTTTTCTAAAAGTATTTGTATGGAGTGTAGCCATGTATGGACGTGAAACAAGGACGATAAATATTTTAGACAAGAAGAGAATAGAAGCTTTTGAAATGTGGTGCTACAGAAGAATGCTGAACATTAGATGGGTAGATCACGTAACTAATGAGGAGGTACTGAACAGAATTGGGGAAAAGACGAATTTGTGGCACAACTTGACTAAAAGAAGGGATCGGTTGGTAGAACACGTTCTGAGGCATCAAGGGATCACCAATTTAGTATTGGAGGGCAGCATGGATGATAAAAATTGTAGAGGGAGGCCAAGAGATGAACACACTGAGCAGATTCATAAGTGTGTAGGTTGCCGTAGGCACTTGAAGTTTGCGCATGGAGAGCTGCATCAGACCAGTTTCTGGACTGAAAAGCACAACAAAAACAACATCAAGGTTACGTGACTGATAACCACTTCATAAAAACCAATCGAGCGATAGATTTGCAAGCTGATTCTCTCCTAGTGAATTACATTTCGTAACGACTCTTCCACTAATCTCTTTTCTGGGATATATGTCCCCTACAATTGGCTCTGTGTGGCGCTACATCTTAGGTCGCTCTGAACTCAGTCTTATAGATTTTTTACGGCTGGTGCTGTTTCTCATGATTTCTCCGGCTTGCTCGTGCTTGCAATCGAATAATCGAGCAGTAAGTGCCTTTCCATCTATTTACATGCAATACGTTACTGTTTTATGTTGAGGATCGCTGGCTCTGGCTTGCGAATTTCCTGAAAAGAATTCATTGTCTGCTAACAGTCTCACGCAGTTCATTATGCTATTCTTCATAATACGACTCGTGTATATCGTGAACAGTAAGGGCACTATAACAAATCCTTGTGGTACTCCCAAAGTTACTTCTGTATTTATGTTCAGCAATGTGTTGCGTTATCACTGCTAGGAAGTCCCGAACTCACTCACATTGCTAGGTCAGTATTCCAGCCAAATATAAATGAGAACTTCATCCACTACTAACAAGTAATCCACCTACTTACAGACGATATGCGTTATAGTGATCTCAGCTAAGGAAATGGGCGATAAGAAGAAGCAACCTATACTATGAATTCAAACAGTGGTAGCTGCAGGGCGATAGAGCAAAGAATCGTGAGATGTTTTCCACGAAAAACGAAACAGAAGTGTTGTTTGTTACTTCTTTCAGTATCTGATAGCTTAGATATTTCGTTGTTGGAAAATGGATACTTGTAGCCGGAGCACAGCAGGTAAACTGTTCATCGGGAACTACGGGCTGTGAAAGAAGTATAGATTGAGAACATTTCTTTTAAAAACTAGAGCTTTCTCTCTGTTAGTTAAAGTCTCTGTGTTCCATAAAAAGTAAGAAAACCAACTTCATATTGACATTCAAAAACAGGAAAAATTGTTGCTTACTTTTCTGGAAACATAAATTCTGCGCCACATACGTGAGAAGTTGTTGTTATCAAAAACTTCGTGGCAGGTCAAAACTGTATTCCAGACCGAAACTCGAACTCGGGACCTTTGCCTTTCGCGGGCAAGAGCTTTACACACTGAGCTACCCAAGCACGACGCACGACCCGTCTTCACCGCTTCACTTCCGCCAATATCTCATCTATTTTATTATTAGTTAGGTACAACTGAAAGCCAGATTACCCAACAAAAAACAAAAATTGCCAAACGCACGTTATCCAGAATAACAGATTCATCTTTCGTATTCTTAAACAAATATGTAGGAAGCAACACATGAGTATGAAATCTTACCTTTGTCATTATCGATGATGTCTTCTGGCTCCCTAATGGTCGCTACGGCGTTGCTACCTGCAGAAAAGAAAAATGGGAAGGAATTAAAATTTGAGCCGTTATTTTTACCATGAAAAGAACAAGTACTTTTGGTTGATTTCCTGTTTTATACGATTTCGACCTACACATTCATTTTAAGATAACTGATATAGCTGAAACGTTTCCTAATGAAGCCATGAAAATGAGAAGCTAACTGATGTGCTGATTCAAAGTTTTCTTCTTATACTTCAAACACCATCATATATCTTTGGTTTACTTGGAAAATATTTGGGGTGAAACTAGATTCTCCTTCCAAACATATCCCGAAATATGTAGCTTCAGTTTATCTACGTGGTGGTGCACCTCGCATCAACATGACTTTAAATTTCCTTTTCAGATTAAATGATTTTTGGGGAACAACTGATTGTTTTGTGCTTTCTCGTCACTGTGTCACACTTTAAAAAATGGTCCGTTCTTCTGATAGACATCTGTGCTGCTACTAGCACCGACCATTAACAGCAATTAATTGACATATGCTGACTCCCCCCCACCCTCCCGCTGATAAGATTCCTTGTGACGTAAGAAAAGCTTTCTGGTTCCATTTAAATGGCTTGAAAGACGAGTCCAAACTTGGACGCTTGTGGTCGCCCTTTAGTTATTACATTACTCATGAACGTCCCTGAAGGCGACGAACCCACCATTCAACTATATACAATAGCCTTGCAAACAATCGTAGAATGGTCTCCGACAGTGCTAGTTACTGACCTCTTCAGCCGTGTTGCTTATGGCATCTTCTGTCGATTTATCTCTACGCAAACCGAACTGTCACTCGCTCATGTCATCTGACGTTCAGTGACAATGGACTCTGTTACAACGAAATTTATCTAAGATTTTGCGCATCCCATGTATGAGGCAAGTAGGGCGATAAGATTTGAAGTGCATTGGACCAATATCTATTCCTTTTCTAAGTAGTGCTTCATGTGTCTATTTTGAAATTATACAATTTGGTCACGATTTAAGTTATTTTATAACCACGATTTAAATTACTTCCATTGGTATTATGTCTGGCCCGGGAGCCCTACCATTTCGTAGATAATATTTCACATTACTTGACTCCTCTATAGAGAAAGGATACAGTCGTGCTACATTTTCATACAACATACTCTTTTTATCATTTCCATGCAGTCGTACAGGGTGGGGCAAATAAAAGTGTCCCCAACGAGTGGATACGATTGAACGTAAATGTATGCATAGAACTACACACCGTGACGTCACACCACGTTTACGCCGCCACGTGATCCACGCCGGTTCAGAGGGTAGTGCGGGCTTTGTCAGAGTGTGGGAAGCGGGCCAAAGGGGACGATGGTACTCACAGTGGAGCAGTGGGTGCTCGTTGTGGAAAGGTACGTGACGACAGAGTTGTGGGAACGGTGTGGTCAGTTGTTTGCTGAGAAGTTTAATGTTGTCAAACAAAGTACTTGCAAAGACTGCCGGGTAACTCTTAGTCCAAAAATGGCGTTAGACAATATCTGTTTTGAACAAGTCAAAAAAAAAGAAGACATTCCGAAACACAACAGAAAATTTGTTGCAGTTCACCAGAAAATGTTTCAGAGTCCTATCGAGTCAACCCGATCCATGTAGCATGAGGCCGGCATATCAAGTCGATCATGCAGACGACTTCTTCACCTGGATCTGCACGTGCATCACTACCGAGTGTTAAATGTTCATGAGCCGGCCGATGTGGCCGAGCGGTTCTAGGCGCTTCAGTCTGGAACCGCGCGGCCG
Organism: Schistocerca americana; assembly: GCF_021461395.2. Lineage (NCBI taxonomy): Eukaryota > Metazoa > Arthropoda > Insecta > Orthoptera > Acrididae > Schistocerca > Schistocerca americana. The sequence continues at coordinate 240,849,740 of NC_060122.1, forward strand.
CTACGGTCGCAGGTTCGAATCCTGCCTCGGGCATGGATGTGCGTGATGTCCTTAGGTTAGTTAGGTTTAAGTAGTTCTAAGTTCTAGGGAACTAATGACCTCAGATGTTAAGTCCCATAGTGCTCAGAGCCATTTTATTGTTCATGCATTAAAACCAGCAGATGCTCCTCATCTCCTACAGTTTTGTGAGTGGCTGTTCACTGACATGGCAATGAATGGCTTGGACATGGATCTGTTCTTTATTTCTGATGAAGCCTGGTTCACCTGAGTGGTTGTTCAGCTCACAGAATGACAGGTTCTGGGCAGCGGAGAATCAGCATAACTTTCACGAAATACCGATGCATGATGAAAAGGCTGGGATTTGGTACGCAGTGTCTGCACGCCGCATTAAGGTTCCATTTTCTTTCATCAATCGCTGACTGCGGCGCGTAGCGTTGACAACGTTCCGAAACCGTTTATGGCGGTATACAGATACCCACAGTTACTTCCAACAGGATGGAACAACTGCTCACATAACCTCCCGAATCTCGGAGCACATTTATGCAATCTTCACTCCTGACAGAGTTGTCAGCAAAGGTCAGTCTGGTCGCGGCCCTAGCTGGCCACCCAGGTCACATGATCTGTCAGTGCGCCACTACTTTGCATGTGGAGCCCTCAAGACTAAGGTGTATCGCAACAGCCCTCATAGTCTTCAAGAACTGCAGCAGAACATTTCGGATGAGACTGCAGCAATTCCAGCAGTCCAGCTTCGATCCGACTTCAGCAGCTTGCTGACGAAGGCCCAAAAGTGCCAAGAGCTGAATGGTGGTCACTTCCAACGTCTGCTATAGTCAGGTTAGTACTGTATTTCCTTTCCTCTGCTGTGTTTCTTTGTACCCAGTAATTATTTTCTCCTGGCCATTTTATTTGCCCCACCCTGTATAAACACTCTCTTAACAATCTTCATGATAGTGGTCATCTAGTAGAATCTAGTAGTAAATTTTGACTGTGTCTTTCCAGGTTCGTGTGGTTTTGGTTCAAATGGGTCTGAGCACTATGGGACTTAACATCTGATGTCATCAGTCCCCTAGACTTAGAACTACTTAAACCTAGCTATCGTAAGGACATCACACACATCTATGCCCGAGGCAGGATTCAAACCTGCGACCGTAGCAGCAGCGTGGTTCCGAACTGAAGCGCGTAGAACCGCTCGGCCACAGCGGCCGGCATGTGGTTCTGAATTCATGTCTCTCTCTATAGAGAACCTTTGGTAACCTTATTTTTTTCTTCTACAGCTGTCTGTTGTATTTGCTGTGGAACTAATAATAAATGTTCGTTTACAAGGAGTTTCCAGCTTGCTCGTTGTATTCTCGACAGTTCATGATGTATCGTTGCTTTAAAGCTCTATGAAATCCTAGCGTTTAATGGTGGTGAGTTAATTAAATAAAGTCTGATTATAGCAGCCGAAGAAATGAGTCCTGAGAAAATGGATTTATTTAATTCTGTCAACCTTCCCCGAGAAGAGTTGCTCTAAGATTTGAGGATATTGGCAACGACATCGGTAACTAATTAATTAACAAGGCAAATGGTTGGCTCTTGATGAGTCAACAGAAGTCCTGCGTGCTTCTCAGTTGCTGCTATTTATTCGAGGAGTATATGCCGACTTTGAAGTAACTGAAAAATTAGCTTGTATGAATAGTCTGCGTGGAAGAACTACAGGCGAAAATATTTTCAAAGAAGTTGAGAAAATATTAACGACGTACAACCGGCAATCGAATAAGCTATGTCACAAATGACGGTGGTAAAAATATCTGTGAAACGGATAAAGGCTTAGTTGGAGATATTTACAAAGTTTGCGAAACAAATTGTTTCGAAGACTATGGTTATTCATTGCATTATTCATCAACAAGCACTATGTGGCAAATGTGTAAATCTGTCATGGGTTAACAACCGTTTGTCTCAATGGTGAACTTTCGTTCTCGTGGACTGAACCACTTCAGTTCTGTGATTTTCTACCTGAAGTGGAAGATGTATTTCCTGACGTGTTCTACCATGCACCAGTTCGACGACTTAGAAGTGGTACACTTCGTTAAGATTTTTTTGAACTCAGGGCAGAGATTGATGTTCTTCTACATGAGAAAAACCGCCCTTGACCGCTATTATTGAATACAGAATGGCTTTGAAAATTAGCTATTACTGCCCACGTCATAGGATTTGTTAATAGCTTCCGTTTGAAATCACACGGCAAAACAGTGGTAATAAGTGAAACCTATAGTGCGATAAAGTCGTTTCGGCGAAAACACTTTGACCGAGTACAAATCATGTCAAAGTGCTTCGTGCATTTTCCAAGCTGTCAAGAATTGCAAGAAGTGAGATCCCCATTCTCTCACAAATTTGCAAGTGATATATTTTCCAAGTTCAAACAACAGTTCCAGCAATTTTTCCGAGTCTTGATGCAAGTGCAGAAGACATTTCTATATTCGCAACTCCATCTAACTGTACCACTTAGAAACTTCCACCTAACCCTCAGTTGGAAGTAATCTCCGCAGCGACAACATGTTAAAAGGCAAATTTCAAGAGAAGACTCTAACAGGAGTCTATAAGTGTATTCCACGTGATGAATGTGATGAAGTAAGTTCATACGGTTGTTGTCTGAACTCTTTATTTTGTAGTACCTATTTGCGTGAAAAAGAATTTCGAAGATGAAATATGTAAAATCTTATTGTAGGTCAGCATTAACAGATGAACATTAGCAATAAATTTTGGTGAAAGGGGCACTAACTTTTATTCCGAGTCTGGTGAAATGTTCGCTAAAAAAAACATTTCATTAATTGCATTAATAAAATTGTGTTTCAAAGAACAGTTCTGTGTACTGGATGTTTTTAACGTATTGTGTTGTTATCAATGTATTTGTGAAAGCTTGTTATTCCTGTTTTTAATAGACCCATCTCGAGCATGGCCCACAGAGCACAAAATATGTAATTTTGGCTCTTTACCCCCTGTTCTACAGGAATGCTCCGCTGGTAGACCATCTGGCTCTGCAGACAGCCGGTCTCACGTCATGGAGTTCTGCCGACAACGGCGTAGCGTGGGATCCGATAGCCCTCCTCTTAAGTGGCACAGCGATATTGATAATATTTAGAACAGAGTCCACTACAGCATGGACGTTATCGTCTTTATTACAATCACCTGGTGATAGAGATGACGCGCGGAGGGGGGACGGTATACTGCAACAGAAGGTCCCAGTTTGCTCTGTTCTTGTTTGAACACTAGCGATCGGGACCTGAGTTATTTGAACACTAACAGTCGCAAACTCTCCTATTCTGTATTCAGAAAAGATGTATTACACTATTCAACACAAAAATATTATGAAAAGTAAATGGGCTAAACTAAATAACCTTCTGCCACTTAATTCGAAAATGACGTTAAAATTCGAATATTAGGTCCATTTTCGAACTGCGATTATTACCCGTAATTCTGCCTACTTCATTAAATATCTCACCTCACGTATAAGCAGTTGGCTGCAGTGCCTCAGTATGTCATAGTTCTCACAGCTTAGTATCGTCATGTGGTCAGGTAGATGTATTTCTCGCTAATAAAGCGGTCGTGATTTGAGGCTTCTCGAAGTGCTTTTATAAAAAATGCAATATACTTTCAGCTCCCAATCATCTAGTAACAGGCACTACAGCAATGTCTGGTAAATGTGTTAATAACGCAAATACATTCTGCAGCAATTATGGTGATTCAACGTTTTCCTCAAGGGTACCATATATGTCTGATACAAAAAAGACTGTATGGTAAGGGGTCAGAGCAAAAAGGGCACCAGAAAACCGTTTGTTGAAGAGAGAGTCTACATTCCTAGAGTGAAAAATATTGTGCACGAACCACTGATAAAGACATGCAAAGTTCTACTTCCTGCACTAAATACAAAATCTAAGACTGTGAACAATTGTCTAAAGGATTTTATGTACATCACTCTCCATCCAGTTATGTTCCCCGGGCCTATGTTAGTTTCGAAAAAGCACGTTTATAGAATCAGCGACAAAGGACAAGAGGAAAATTGCACGGCTAGCCGTTAAGAATGTTTCGAATGGTCGTCTCGGAAACGTCAAAGCACAAAATTTCTGTGAACCTTTGGATGGCCAGCTACAATGTGATAAAAATGCACATTTTACACTCACGGCTGAATTTCTTCCTGCCAAACTGTGGTGATATATGTAATCAACATGGTGAGCTCTTACACCAGAATATTTCACTGATGGAGTGTAGGACTAAATGAACAGGATTATAGTGCTTCGGCGTTAAGAGGTCATTGCTCGATGGCAGAAAAGGATGCTCTAGCTATGCAATGCTAGGGGAGGACCAAAAGGTAATCGGTATTTTTTCACCCTTTTTCCATAGACGCATACAATAAATATCATTATCTCGGAAATCAAAGTTAAGCAATAAATTTAAGCATTTACCGTTTCTGAGTCCCAAAAACACAAATTATATGCTCACCATATTAAACTATTTAAAATGTGTAGATCCCATTTACTGCTGAGTTGAAATTATAATTAAATCAGCCTCGGCTACAAGGGTGGCCTTCAGTTTCTTTATTGCAATGTCGATTTCGGAACAACCGGCTCCAGCTACAGATGCACCTTGTATTTACACGTCTAGTCGATGCAAGGCATAATTTCCTCGCCATCGTAGCTCGTTGAATCACCGATCAACAATACGTACAACCAACTTGTGTCTTGAACACCACACAAAATTTGCACTTCAGCCGTTGGCAGCAATATAACTTACCCATAATTTCATCACACGAATGCATTCTCACCTTCCATCACGATGGATTAAATACCTCAATGTTGACTTGACCACCTGCTTAACTGCAGAAAGTTGGAGGCTGATGTAGAAGATTTAGTACATAAATCTGTTGCAACCGTTGCATTCTACAGTCATACCTTTCATTGGCTGCGGGGTGAGAATGAAGGAGCATATAAAGGATACCGACTACTAGCAAGGGCATCCACAACTATTTATCGTGAAACCTCAAAACTATTTCGTCATACGCAGCGAAACTAATATGAGTTGCCGCCTCAGCAAGCTAACATCTTGTTTCCATTGCTGTCTTTGACTCATTTCGTGTGTTGCTGCAGTGCAGCGATGTTGGTTACATTATATTTGTTACTGTGTAACGTTATTCTACTTTTGTTGGCTTTTGCGTGCATACATACCAAATTGCTGCATGAGCTTCGTTAGTGTTGGTTCACATGCGACATGCCTTTGCACAGTACACAGGAGAATTACGCTGATAAAGTCGATCAATAAAGCGTGTCGAGTGCGATCATGAAATAGCTTGTACATGTTCCCTCTACACTATCTTCTCCCCTCCGTACTACCCGCCCCACTTCTGTTCTATAGCCACCCCTCTACGTCTCTCTCTCTCTCTCTCTCTCTCTCTCTCTCTCTCTGGAACGCACAAGTTCTCATGCCGCTCCACAACTATATCCCTTTCCCTACGGTACAAAGCTTTATCAATAATGATCCAGTTGGAAGTATAATAATTGAAACACAATAGAGGGAATGCTATTATCAGAAGTTGACGAACGACGCCTAAACAATCACAAATATGCTCTTCGGTAGGGAGACGTGAGTGCAAGCGAAGACAGGGAACCAATGCTAATCTTCCAGGCGGAGTGTGAAATGGAGTCGCGTCCAGTTTCGTTGTGAGTTCTCGATGACTCTTTGAGCCTCTCCTACGTCACAGAATTGATACGAAATTCTACCGGATAACTATTGTGGTTCGCTTCACAATAGTATTGTATTGTACGCTTGCATGGACAAAGTACTTCGAACTAAAAGGTAACTTATTAACCATTTAATCCCTATACTTAACGTTACATGAACCTATCTGAATTTTTTCGTCTCTGCCCCACAGACTTAATAATCAACTGTAATGTAATACAGGGTAGACTACTCCTCTACAACTGAAGATTTATATTGGTAAATACATTATCATTTCGTCAACATCAGCACAGAAAAGGCAGTAAATGCTATACACTAGAACGCTCAACAATGTTCTCAGTTCCAACGTAAACAATTTAGGCATTGCATTATTCATGTTATTACGTTGGGCCGGTATTACACTATCAAATTTCTTTGTCAAAGATTTGATCAAAGATGTGATCCAATATTCCGTCCAATATATTTGACAAAGATCTTTGACGTAGCGCTGGAAGGGGTATTACACTGTCATCAAATTTTTCGTCAAAGTTCAAGATGGCTGACAACAACTTGTTATTTAACCGCAGCAGTTCTACGTACTCCAATTGCATTGTGTGCACATGCGGAAAAGAAGTGGGGGGAAAAAATGGAGCCATACATACGAGGTTGACAGTCTTAAAAGTCCTGGGATTACAACTTGATAATAAATTCAGTTGGGAGGAGCACACCACAGAACTTCAGAAAGGCCTTAACAAATCTGTATTTGCAATTCGATTGTTAGCAGACATAGGCAACATAAAAATGAAAAAGCTTGCATACTTTCATTCCATAATGTCATATGGGATAATATTTTGGGGGTAAATCTTGAAGTCAAACAAAAGTTTTCAAGGTCCAAAAGCGTGTAATACGTATTATTTGTGGAGTAAATTCACGGACCTCCTGCAGAAACCTCTTCAAAGAATTGGGTATACTAACTACTGCCTCTCAGTATATTTACTTCTTAATGAAATTTGTCGTAAATAATATATCTCTTTTTCCAACAAACAACTCAGTTCATACATACAATACCAGGAACAAAAATGATCTGCACAAGGACTTAAAAGCACTTACTTTAGTTAAAAAAGGGGTCCACTACTCAGGAACACTCATCTTCAATAATTTGCCAGCAAACATAAAAAATTTAGTTAGAAATAAAGATCAGTTTAAAAGGAGCCTGAAAGACTTACTACTGGCCAACTCCTTCTACTCCATTGGCGAAATTTTTAATAGAAACAAATGATGTATTGTATTTATTCATACTATTAGTATTGTTATTTCAGCTTAAAAAAATTGACATGTTCCACATCCACGAGGATCTCCTCAGCACGGATCTATGGAACGAAAAACTTATCTAATCTGGGTGAAGCCGTGGGTTTTACGACGACACGATAAAAGCATTCAACAAAACTTGTTACGTGAGCTTACAGTGGAAGACGTGAAGTCGTACATCAATTACTTAAGAATGGATGAGCATACATTTCTGTGCTCAATGAAGTGTATCCTCATATCACAAAGCACAATATTCACTTAAGAACTGCTACATCTTCAGAAGACAGGCTCACTATAACACTCCGATTCCTTGCTACAGGAGAGGGTTATGTTAGGTTGGGTTAGGTTAGGTCAGGTTAGGTCTCCAATCTTCTTAGTCTATTTTTGTATTCAGCGTGCCTCACGTTGTAAAGCGCCTCATCAGCTTCAGACATCTCTATTAATTTTGTAGTTGTCGGCACACACCAATTGTATTTACCGGCAATAGTTATAAAAACACTACAGACGACAGAACGCTACAGCGATGCTAGCGCTCCATGTGGTAACATGTCACATTGCAGTGAACAGAAGACAAGCGGTTTCTTTGATCAAATATACAGCGAGGCCCTAGATTTGATCAAATATTGGACGACATTTGACAAAGTCCCTATTACACTATCAAATATCTTTGACAAAGAAATTGGACAAAGAAATTTGATAGTGTAATACCGGCCTTGGTTGCAAAGTACGCCCGTGCTGTCAATAAAAATGAAGCTGCGAAGCTGTATTGAGAAAAAGTTTCGTGATACATAACAGGTAAAGGCTGAGAACGTGGAAAGTGTAAGTACACGGTAATTACGTTATATCCAACTGCTTAGCAGCTTATGATTAACATTATAAATAGCGTTGTTATGCTGGTGCAAGTTGAACAGAGTGAAAGCGGCAAAAAAGATTTCTGAAAAGAATGACACTTCTCTAGCATTCACTTCCTTTACATACATGTAGCTTTAAGCTTAAACGTCGATTTAAGCTTAAACATAGATTTAAAGAACTATTGATGACAGTTATGACAGTCACAGGTGCAGCCACGTTAGTTTTTATCCGCTTCAAACACTTTACATCTTATCTAGCTAAATTGGTGTAACAAACCTGAAAATCTTTATATCCGCTATGCATCACTCTTCATAAAGGACGACAATAAAAGACTACGAGGGGCAGCCAATAATTAATGCAATACTTTTTTTTCTCGGCCAGTTTAGGTTGGAAAAATGCGTAGTTTTTTGTAGGACATCGTGGAATTTTCCCGCTTCAGCCCCTATAGTTTCATGGCGTTCCGATAAGTTGTGGCGCTATATGTGGCCTTCAATATGGCGTCTGTAACGGAGGAGCGTTCCAAGCAGATAGCTGTCGCTGAGTTTTTTTTTTAGCGGAAAATGGGGCATCACGGATATTCCTGCGCGCTTGCAGAATGTCTACGGAGACCTGGCAATGAACAAAAGCACAGCGAGTTAATGGACGAAGCGTCTGTCAACATCGCAATGAGGTCGCGCGAACTTGTCCGAACCCCCGCGTGCCGGCCGGCCGCGCACAGCTGTGACTCCTTCAGTGTTGGAACGTGCGGACACTCTCATTCGACATGGTTGGCGGATCACAATCAAACACCTTTCTACAGAACTGGATGTCTGTGTTGGTAGTGCTGTCACATTTGCTCAATAGTAGGAGTACTCAGAGGTGTGCGGCCGGTGGAGTCCCCGCTGACTGAAAGAAGACTATGAAGACCAATGAAGGACCATCTGTGCAGAATTCCTTGAGCCTTACACGGCTGATCGTGACAATTTTTGTCGAGCATCGTCGCGGGCATTGAAACATAGATTCATCACTTCGAACCGGAAACAAAACGGCCATCTACGGAGTGGCGCCACACCACCTCTCCTCCGAAGAAAAAGGTCAAAACCAGTAAAGCCACGGCGACGGTCTTCTGGGACTCCGATGAAGTTATTCTGTTTGAGTCCTTCCTTGTGGTGCAGCAATCAACTCGATCAACTCGTGAGTGTATTGAGCTACCCTCAGGTAACTGAAGATACAACTTCAGCGTGTTCGTCTCTACAAAAATGCAAAGGAACTTCTAGAATGAGATTTTCACTCTGCAGCGGAGTGTGCGCTCATATGATAGTTCCTGACAGGTTAAAACTGAGTGCCAGATCGAGACTCGAACTCGGGACCTTTGCCTTTAGCGGGCAAGTGCTCTACAATCTTTTTCTGCCTTTTTTTTTGTCGTTTTTGATCGTTGTGTTTGGTCGTTGCGCACGTCACATGACATCCAGTCAAGTTCGTATGTTGATCCTCCCACTCAGTTTTGTTATTGCAGAGGCCAGTCAGCTCTCTGATCGAACACGCTGAGCTACCGTGCCAGCACCATCTGAGGCACCCAAACACGACTCACGCCCCGTCCTCACAGCTTTACTTCTGCCAGTACCTCGTCTCCTACCTTCCAAACTTTACAGAAGCACTCCTGCGAATCTTGCAGAACTAGCAGTCCTGAAGAAAGGATATTGCGGAGAAATGGCTTAGCTACAGCCTGGGGGATGTTTCCAGAATGAGATTTTCACTCTGCAGCGGAGTGTGCGCTGATATGAAACTTCCTGGCAGATTAAAACTATGTGCCGGACCGAGACTCGAACTCGGGACCTTTGCCTTTGCCTTTGGAAGGTAGGAGACGAGGTACTGGCAGAAGTGAAGCTGTGAGGACGGGGCGTGAGTCGTGCCTGGGTAGCTCAGATGGTAGAGCACTTGCCCGCGAAAAGCAAAGGTCCCGAGTTCGAGTCTCGGTCCGGCACACAGTTTTAATCAGCAAGGAAGTTTCAAGTTTCAAAGGAACTTCTCTTTCTCCTTGACAACGCAAGCCCTCACATAAATCTGTGCAGCCGAGAGGAGCTCACAGAAATTAATTGGGTTGTTCTTCCTCTTCCACCCTACAGCCCCTGGATATCGCACATTCCACTTCCATCTGTTCGGCGCAACGAGGGATGCACTCCGCGGGAAGCAGTTATTGATGCAGTAAGACGTTGGCTCCGACGTCGACCAGCAGAGTGATATCAGGCGGGCATACAGGCCCGCTCAGTAACGTGGCATAAGGCCGTCGTATTGGATGGAAATCATGTTGAAAAATAGGCTTCTGTAGTCAAAAGATGGGGAATAATTTGATGCACTGGAATCCTGAATAAAAACAACCTGCTTTCAGAAAAAAAAACTGTTGCATTATCGAATGCCCCCCGTATATCGTTAACTCAAACGTATTTAGTACCCATAAAAGGAGTGGCACCTTGAAGGTGAGCCAGACTGATCAAATTCTTTTATGGAAAGTTAAATACACACTAAGAGCATAAGGAGGCCAATTGTAGCTGTACAGTCATGAGCAGACAGAGACAACTCCCAACTTGTTACAACCACTCCTATCCAGAGTAGACCCTCCTTGTTGCATAATGCTACGGAATGTACTTCTGGCCTCAGTACCACGCCTCCCCGCCCCCGCCCTCCCCAAATTCCCTGTCTCATAGGCTAATAGTGCGTGGGCCGAACGACTGGCGGTGAGGCTCCGTGTAAGTTCTAATTTCTCCGAGATTCGAATGGGGGACTGTTTTACCTCCGAAATATTTTACCCAAGAGGACGCCATCAACACTGAACCACACAGTAAAGCTGCACGCCCATGGAAAAAATTACGGCTGTGGTTTCCCCTTGCTTTCAGCGGTTCGCAGTACCAGCAAAGCAAGGCCGCTTTGGTTAATGTTACAAGGCCAGATCAGTCAATCATCCAGATTGTTGCCCCTGCAACAACTGAAAAGGCTGCTGCCTCTCGTCAGGAATCACACATTTGTCTGGCCTCTCAACAGATACCACTCCGTTGTGGTTGCACCTGCGGTACGGCTATTTGGTCGCTTTAGGCACGCAAACCCCTCCGGCAACGGCAAGGTCCTTGGTTCGTAGGGGGGGGGGGGGGGGGAGGGGGATGTTTTCAATATACACTGGAAAACATTCATATAAAAATTTTCTACAGATATTTATATAAATGAAAAACAAAAATAAAAGTAATAATCTGGACTCGAACACGTAGCGTTAAATTAAAAAGCCGCGACGCTAACTGTTGTGCCATAATTTCGTGTCATGATATCGCGCGGTAAAAGGCACGTAGCGTATCTAGAAAATAGCTCGAAAACTTTGACCGTCGTTTTTTCAGAAACGGTCAAGTATCTACGGGTAAGGTGAGACATGAGTTCCCTTATTTTGACCCGTCTTCTACTGAGCAAAGTTTCTGGGAAATAAGGTTACGGCACTTGCCGTGTTCTCGTCAGTCAAGTGGCTCCTCAGCAGCCTCTCGAGGCTGAGTGCATCCCGCTCAAGCCCTCCCACCAAGTACCCTGGCCGTACTGGGATCCTTTCCTGGGTTTCTTGCGTGGCATTCAGCTGCGCGAAGCATTCAGCTAAGGAGGCAGCCGATGACAGTGATACACGAATGTGAAACTGAGGAGTAAATGCGGCTGTCGAATGGAATGAACAGTCTGATGATACACACTGCACATTGAGAGTAAACCGAAGAAAGATGAAAGTAGTAAGGAATAGCAGAAATGAGATTAGTGAGAAACGTTACTTCAGAATCGAGGATGAGTTTGTAGGCGAAGTGAAGGAATTCTGCTTCCTCGGAATCAAACTAAGGCGTGACGGGCGAAGCAAGGAGGATTTAAGAAGCACACTATTACAGGTAAAGAGAGCATTCCTCGCTAAAAGAAGCCCGCTAGTATTAAACATTGACCTTAATTTGAGTGAGAATATGCGTAGATAGCATAGCGTTCTATGGGAGTAAATCATGGACTATGAGAAAACTGGCAAAAAAAACGAATCGAAGTGTTTCAGAAATGGTGACACAGAAGGATGCTGAAAGTTAAGTGGTTTAATAAGGTAATAAACGAAAAGGAATAGGTAAGGAAAATATCACACGGAAGGCACTAACAAGAAGAATGGACAGGATGATGGGGCATGTGTCAAGTATCAGGGAATAATTTCTATGGTACTGTAGTGAGCTATAAGGGCTCAGAACTATAGTGAACACACTCTGGAATACATTGAACAAATAATTCGAGACTCTGAGTGTAAGTACTACACTGAGAGTTAGTTAGTTACGTGTTCCATTGATCAATAGCACGGAAAAACCGTTATGATGTGGAATGTGAGATGGAGAGGTTGGCGCAGGACAGGAAGTCATGGATTGCCACACCAATCCTGTCAGAAGACTTACGACTCCAAAGAAAAAAAAGTCCATGAGTGGATTTCAGTACGTTATGCAACACTGTTTTTTAAAAAATAAAAGCAAGCTGGTTTTATTCAGGATTGGAACGCGACTCCATTAAAGAGGCCATGTTGAAGGCTACGTATAGCGCTGCCACCTGTCGGAACTTCATGAAACTACAGGGACTGAAGCGGGAATATTCCACGATGTCCCACAACAAAACCCACATTTTTTTCGAACGAAATTGGCCGAGAAAAAAAAAGTGTTGTATTACTTATTGAGCGGCTCTTGTACAATCGTTCGGTAATCTATCTCTTCTTCTATTTGTGCTAAATACATTTATTTGTGCCAGGGTCATCTGCTATTCCTTACACCAATTGCCGATCATCTGTAGCAAGACAGCACATTTGTAAGATAAATGTAGTATTAGTTTAGTGTTCCTGGAACACCCGAAATATAAAGGAATGTTGCCTTCAGTGCAAGAAAACCTAAGTTTCAGATTTCCTGGCGTGTACAGTGTGCGACGTGAATGTCACGAATGTTAAACATGGCAGCCAATAAGTGCAGTGTACGAGCGTTTTACATCGAGTTAAGAGACTTTGGAAAGCAAGGACAGCGGTACGTAGCCTCATGAAACGGTATATGACCAGCATTAGGAAACCGAAATGCTATACATGTATCATCTCGTATCATCTTATAATGATTCTATAGTCAAATAAAAGTAATTTGCGTATGTTTCAGTATGTCTAATAGACATAGTGGTTACAATCTTGACGGAGACTAGTGAGAGGCGCTAGAAAAGGTACGTTCACAAAGAGCGAAAATCAAAAACTCACTGTGAAAATGGAGAAATACGACTGGGGTTGTCTCCGCTCCCCTTCTGCTCCATAATTCTTGTCGGGTAAGAGAGGTAAGCCGGTATTTCGTTCATTGCAGATTCCTGCATTTGCGTATATGAATCGTGTCTCCCAGATGAGCCACGCCAATTACAGTAAGCCAGAATTACAACGTTCAAGGAGCGCACATCAATCCTAATAGTCACTCATCTCATGACGATGAATACGTAAAACTTCGAAAGCTTGAGTTTCCTATGCAATTTGCGTGGAGGCAATTTTAGACATGTTCAAAATAAGGTCGAAACCGGTTGACCTGGAAACCACACGGGCACCCTCATATTGCTGTCATTTCTGACACAACTCGGGAGCAACTGGATGGTGCAGTGCCCCTCTCAAACCAAAGGTCTTCTACAGGATACTGTTGGTTAACAAATGAATGCACATCACCTGGCAAGAGACTTCTGGATCTTTCACCAGTGGGAGCCGAATCAGGAACACATTGCATGGCATTCTCCGTAATGGAATATCCGCAACACTCGCTTCAATGTCGTGCTGTTGGCAAGCATTATGGACCGCCGTCTATGCTTTTGATCGTATTTGTATCCTGCCGTCGGCTTCTAAAGAAGTGTCGTAGTATTTAACCAGGAGACATTCATTCAAACGTCGAATTTCTAACGGCGGTGTTTCTAAAAGGAAAATAGAACCCAACGCCCCAAAAACGCAGCTCACATTAATAAAACACAGCAAGTGACATAAAACCCAAACACGCTAAACTAAATCCCACGATTTCAGTTAAAGATATGGCGAAATATCTTGAATTAAGCCTAAAGAGAGACCTGTTGTAACACCAGCACACAAAGATTGTCATAGTCAGATCTAAAATAAGATTAAATATATTTAAAATAATAAGAGGCAGAACCAGCGGAGCCAAGAATGACACGATCGTGTAATGTCATAAATCATTCGTCCGTATTATTCAACAATACGCTGCCGCTGTATGAATGGCAAATCGACCAAACATACCAAATCTGAGAAAATACTGAAGACAGCAACAGGCATTAATCCCAGAATGACAAATAATATAGAGACAGGTACACTTATACAAAAAAGCTAATTAACCGCTAGCTGGAAGTAATGGCCAAAATAGACGCCAACAGATAAGAACAAAGGACATCTACAACTAACTTCATAGACGAATATTCATATACATCAAGTAAACTATGTATACTCTACAAAATCTGCGAGAGTCAACACAAAAATAAAACGTCTTAAGGCAACAGATCCCCTCGACTTTACAGATAGAGAGAAAAACGAAAATAAACCAGAACACGCAACAGAAATGCCAACAGACGATGATGCAGGAAACACAAATAATTAGTCAAAGACGAAATTGCAGATAGAATTCACAGACCCTTGTTGAAGTAAATGCCAGGACCCGTAACCAGCAACCCAAGCAAAACAAAATGTTATATAAATGGAAGAAGTGGAGAGATCAATACAAAATTGCACAAGCTTAAGCTAATACGTCAAAGAGTAGGCAGAAACCAAATTCCGAGATTGTCCTAAATGCTTTCTCCGAAAATTATTTCGAGCAGTTAGTCCACGAACCTACGCGAATTGTAAATGGTTGCGAAAACACACCTGACCTCTTAGCCACAAACAATTCAGAGCTAATAGAGAGCATCATCACTGATACAGGGATTAATGATCACAAGGTCGTTGTAGCTAGGCTCAATACCGTTTCTTCCAAATCCACGAGAAACAAACGCAAAATAATTTTATTTAAAAAAGCGGATAAAGTGTCACTAGAAGCCTTCCTAAGAGACAATCTCCATTCCCCCCGAACTGACTATGCAAATTTAGACGAGATGTGGCTCAAATTCAAAGATATGGTAGCAACAGCAATTGAGAGATTCATACCTCATAAATTGGTAAAAAATGTAACTGATCCCCCATGGTACACAAAACAGGTCCGAACGCTGTTGCAGAGGCAACGGAAAAAGCATGCGAATTTCAGAAGAACGCGAAATCCTGAAGATTGGCTAAAATTTACAGACGCGCGAAATTTGGCACGGACTTCAATGCGAGATGCCTTTAATAGGTTCCACAACGAAACATTGTCTCGAAATTTGGTAGAAAATCCGAAGAAATTCTGGTCGTATGTAAAGTACACAAGCGGCAAGACACAGTCAATACCTTCGCTGCGCAGTGCCGATGGTACTGTTACCGACGACTGTGCCGCTAAAGCGGAGTTATTGAACGCAGTTTTCCGAAATTCCTTCACCAGGGAAGACGAATGGAATATTCCAGAATTTGAAACACGAACAGCTGCTAGCATGAGTTTCTTATAAGTAGATACCTTAGGGGTTGCGAAGCAACTCAAATCGCTTGATACGGGAAAGTCTTCAGGTCCAGATTGTATACCGATTAGGTTCCTTTCAGATTACGCTGATACAATAGCTCCCTACTTAGCAGTCATATACAACCGCTCGCTCACCGATAGATCTGTACCTACAGCTTGGAAAATTGCGCAGGTCGCACCAGTGTTTAAGAAGGGTAGTAGGAGTAATCCATCGAACTATAGACCTATATCATTGACGTCGGTTTGCAGTAGGGTTTTGGAGCATACACTGTATTCAAACATTATGAATCACCTCGAAGGGAACGATCTATTGATACGTAATCAGCATAATTTCAGAAAACATCGTTCTTGTGCAACGCAGCTAGCTCTTTATTCGCACGAAGTAATGGCCGCTATCGACAGGGGATCTCAAGTTGATTCCATATTTCTAGATTTCCGGAAAGCTTTTGACACCGTTCCTCACAAGCGACTTCTAATCAAGCTGCGGGCCTATGGGGTATCGTCTCAGTTGTGCGACTGGATTCGCGATTTCCTGTCAGGAAGGTCGCAGTTCGTAGTAATAGACGGCAAATTATCGAGTAAAACTGAAGTGATATCAGGTGTTCCCCAGGGAAGCGTCCTGGGACCTATGCTGTTCCTGATCTATATAAATGACCTGGTTGGCAATCTGAGCAGTTCTCTTAGGTTGTTCGCAGATGATGCTGTAATTTACCGTCTAGTAAGGTCATCCGAACACCAGTATCAGTTGCAAAGCAATTTAGAAAAGATTGCTGTATGGTTTGGCAGGTGGCAGTTGACGCTAAATAACGAAAAGTGTGAGGTGATCCACATGAATTCCAAAAGAAGTCCGTTGGAATTCGACTACTCGATAAATAGTACAATTCTCAAGGCTGTCAATTCAACTAAGTACCTGGGTGTTAAAATTACGAACAACTTCAGTTGGAAAGACCACATAGATAATATTGTGGGGAAGCGAGCCAAAGGTTGCGTTTCATTGGCAGGACACTTAGAAGATGCAACAAGTCCACTAAAGAGACAGCTTACACTACACACGTTCGTCATCTGTTAGAATATTGCTGCGTGGTGTTGGATCCTTACCAGGTGGGACTGACGGAGGACATCGAAAGGGTGCAAAAAAGGGCAGCTCGTTTTGTTTTATCACGTAATAGGGGAGATAGTGTGGCAGATATGATACTCGAGTTGGGATGGAAGTCATTAAAGCAAAGACCCATTTACGAAATTTCAGTCACCAACTTTCTCTTCCGAATGCGAAAATATTTAGTTGAGCCCAACCTACATAGGTAGGAATGATCATCAAAATAAAATAAGAGAAATCAGAGCTCGAACAGAAAGGTCTAGGAGTTCGTTTTTCCCGCGCGCTATTCGGGAGTGGAATGGTAGAGAGGTAGTAGATTGTGGTTCGATGAACCCTCTGGCAAGCCCTTAAATGTGAATTGCAGAGTAATCATGTAGATGTAGATGCAGAGTATGAAACTCCATTTGTCTGCCCTTCCACTGCAGCCTTGATATCCGGTGTTACAATACACAGTAGTCGCTGGTGTCCCCTGTCACCAGTAAGTTGCTGCTCGCGGCAGTTAACAATGGCGGGGGTGACTTTTCCGCAATCGAGACACGCAAGAAACATCCTTTACACGTGGAAAGCTCCTCTGATACGAAGTAACACTTCCACCGGGCGCCCACAACTTGACCACGATCACGTGCCCGGTTATCTCGGATCTTGTACATCTTGCGTTAGACTGTCATTCAGATTGCCAATCCAAGGTCAGAAAACGCTCTAGTCACTTGATAAATTAGCTGTCCCAGTTGCCGTGGCTACAGGTGCTCTCTGTCTCCAGCAGCAGATGTCTCTGACCTGCTTTTTATTTGGCAGGAGCGGAAATTTGTGGCAAGAGCTTATGGGACCAAACTACTTAGGTCATCGGTCACTAAGCTACGGATCACACACACACACCCATGCCCGAGGGAGGACTCGAACCTCTGACAGGGTGGGGGGGAGCGCTGCCTAGTGCTGGTTATGGAGCGGAACTTCCGGGGCGGGATAGAAGGTCAAGTAGGTGGATCCATCTGACTGTATTAGTTTTCATCATAAATTTTTGACATATTAGAATACAAAGGTTTTCAGAAATTAGGTTATCTTATTTTTCTGTATGCCAGAGCAAAAGAAATGACTCTAAGCGCTATGGGACTTAATATCTGAGGTCGTCAGTCCCCTAGACTTAGAACTACTTAAACCTAACTAATCTAAGAACATCACACACATCCATGCTCGAGGCAGGATTCGAACCTGCGACCGTAGGAGCAGCGCGGTTCCGGACTGAAGCGCCTAGAACCGCTCGACCACAGCGGCCGGTTACGCCAGAACAATTACAAGTTAAACAAGAAGTAAATTCTCCAAAGTCTATTAAATATTTTTTGAATGCATGGGAAAAAAATTGTCTGAATTCATAATAATGAGTTACGTAAAGGGTGGGCAACTGGTCCAGAAAAACTTCAGGCGACCATCTTCTTTCTCTAACTCTCGGTCTCTCTCTCTCTCTCTCTCTCTCTCTCTCTCTCACACACACACACACACACACACACACACACACACACACACACACACAGACCTACACGCAAGCACGCACACACACATACACATACACACACACACACACACACACACACACACACACACATAACCTCTTTGAAAAGCTGTGTAGTGATAATCCGGTATACAAAAACATGGTCCTTAGGTCATCACTATGCAATGTAACATATTTTATAATCCGTGTCAAATCTCTGAATATTATTGAACAAGATTATTGATGGTAAAATAATTACTGAGTGCATTAAACAGCTGTTTCTTGATGATAAATGTATTCTTAAACATTAAACGGTTTTCAGTGAAAAAACAGAAACCAAAGCTTTATTGTGAGATGTAGCGACGTTTGAGACAGACTTTAGTTTTCTGTTCTGTTCCTTTCTTTATCTACTTTTTTGACTGCACTGCTGTGAAGATAAAATGAGAACACTAACATAAAACATCCCAAATGAAAATCATTATGGATAAACCTTTGTACTCTAATACCAGTTATATTCAGGAGAGTCTGAGGCAGAGTTGGAACTTCATGATTCTTCTTCAGCTTACGAAGATGAAGAAACTGATTGAGAATAATTGTTTAATTTTTTTTCAGTAGTATAGTATAAGTGAAAATGCTACCTATAGGCTAGCTACTTATGTAAATTATACTTTATTTCAAAAACTACCTTTAACTTGAATGTAGTTTTCTTTTTTTATTACCTACTACCTCAAGAACTGACCTCATTGAAGATGCAAAAAGCTATGTATAAAATCCAATTTATTTCCTCTCATAACTCTCCCCTAACTCACAAACAGCTCTTTCAACATGGTCACCCAACCAATAAAGAAGCAATGTTGCAAAAAACCTTTTCCAATACAAGATGTCAGCTCAGTCTTTTTTATAAGTGCCACTTATCAATTAATCTTTAAAATGCATAAACATCCAGGCATTTACGAATTTTGTGCATTTACCGAGGCCTTTATCCTGAGCATTTTCCCCAACTTATAAATGCCCAGGCATTTTACACCACTAAAGGTAATTAACAAAGTAGTGACTATTAATTAAAAACTCAGTAGCAGATAACACATGCGGATTAGGATCTCAATGGTACCGCCTCGTGGATTCTCTGTACGAAGCTCTTATTTTCCTGTGGTGGAACTACCAGTCTCCTCGTAGCTGGTGGCCGGCGCACACGACCGCACGCCAAGCTCCAGAAGAGTTATCGAATATTGAGTTTGTTATTAATAGTAACTCATTTGTTGATTACCTTACACTTACAGCTAAGGTTTAATTGTTTTGTCATGCTGGAAGGTTTAGATTTATAGATGTGATGTTATTCTTAAACTTTTTTCTGGCATTTACTCAACTGTATGTTATTTACTTTGCCAGCTACAATAGAGCTTCCCATTATTACTCTTCACACCTCTTACGTAGATTTTAAATATGGATCTAATTCCACATATTGTATGTTAGTTCATGTTATAGTGTCAGACCCTCATGTTGGCATGCGAAACAATTTTAATTAATGGCTATGCATACTGCATTTTAACTATTAAATTTACTATAGTGATTAGTCATGTTCCCCAGCTATAATGCCCTCTACTGGCCTTAGTTATTTGTATAAATACCAGACGCATTCTGGCCATCACTAGCGCTTACTATGTACCTACACGTACAGATTTTGACGTTGATACCTAAATCAGAATATTTTGTGGTATGTATTGCTGGTATGTATGGCTATTAATCATATAAGTATTTTTTACTTTTTTATGTATCACCAGGTCTGGTAAAGACTTCGCTTCAGCTAACTGAACTTAGTTAGTTACACCACTGCTTTTTCTTTGTAACAGATCTGAAGATGGCAGTAGTCTAAACTGGTAATAGTGGATTGTAAAATTTGTGCGACCAAGACGAACCTTTACAAAAAAAGTGCCATAAAGTCACTGCGCACTTATTTACAAACTTTATGTCTTCAGTTGACCAAAAATTTAAGTCTCCGTAATAGATGTCACTTTCCCTAATGAAGGTCGTATTCAGTATTTCGAGCTTTGGGGCCTTATTTACGCATCAGTATTTCTTTATCAAATATGTTGAGAGAAAAGTCAACAATAATGACAGAAATTTGCATTTTAAAAGGTGGTAGAACATGTTACTAAAAGCGCATTGATATGTTTAAGAATGTGCTGGTATTTTCAGGCTTTGGATCCCAGTTACACATCAGTTCCTCTTTAAAAATTATTTTGTTGAACTAATTCCGCAACAATTAACGAATTTTGCTTTTTAAATTTTTTTTCGGGAGGACAGCATACATTTTTTTTCCTACACTGTAAGTGTAGCCCAAAAATGTGTATATTTTTTGTAAAGTAGTGTAAGGTGAACTTTCGTTGGATAGGCGACGATTTTGTGGCTTTATTGTAAATTATTACGTGAATCTGTTAGTTGTTTATATGCGTAAAAATATGTAAACGTGACGAAGTATAAAACAAATAAACTGTGAAACTTTAATGACCTACAGATTTCGTTTTATACATATCAAGGCACACCTTGGAGAACACGAAAAAATGTGCCCACAGTCGCCAATCCTCTGTACCCACGTATTACAGTTTCCCTCCAGGAGTCGAAACCCTGAGCAAACCATCCTCAAGGACCTGTTTGGGGAGGATACAGTGGTGGTTAAATAGAAAGATAGGATACTGTAAGCGAGAAATAAAGATACAGTGGTCATGGGAGAGAGACAAGGACGATATAAAGACAATGACAATGAGATAGAGAGTCAATGGAAGTGGCAGAGAAGGAGACAATGGTAATGAAGAACGAGAGAAAGGGACGAAGACAGTGACAACAGAAGAAGCAGGCAGGAGAAAATGCCATTGGAAGTAAAAGCAGACAATGGGAGAAAGACATACATAAACAGTGGCTGTGAGATGTACAGTGAAGAGCGAGAGAAACTGGTACACCTGGCTAATTTCGTGTAGGGCCCGCGCGAGTATGCAGAAGTGCCGCAACACGACGTGGCAAGGACTCGACTAATGTCTGAAGTAGTGCTGGAGGGAATAGAGACCATGAATCCTGCTGGGCTGTACATAATTCCGCAAGAGTACAAGGGGTGGAGATCTCTTCTGAACAGCACATTGCAAGGCATCTCAGATATGCTCAGTAATGTTTATGTCTCGGGGGTTTGGTGGCCAGCAGAAGTGTTTAAATGAAGAAGAGTGTTCCTAGAGCCATTCTTTAGCAATTCTAGACGTGTGGGCTGTCGCTTTGTCCTGCTGGAATTGCCTAGGTCCGTAGGAGAGCACAATGGACATGAATGGATGCAGGTGATCAGACAGAATGCTTACGTACGTGTCACCTGTCACAGTCATGTCTAAACGTTATCAGGAGTCGCTTATCACTCCAACTGCACATTCCCACACCGTTACAGAGCCCCCACCAGCTTGAACAGTCCCCCACTGACATACAGGGTCCATGGATTCATGAGATTGTCACCAAACTCATACATGCCCATCCGCTCGATACAATTTGAAACGAGACTCGTCCGACCAGGCAACATTTTCCAGTCATCAACAGTCCAATGTCGGTGCTGATGGGCCCTGGCGCGGCGTAAAGTTTTTTATCGTGCAGTTATCAAGGGTACACGAGAGGGCCTTCGGCTCCGAAAACCCATATCGATGTTTCCTTGAATGGTTCGCACATGGACACTTGTTGATGGCCTAGTGTTGAAGGAATCTGCAGCAATTTGCGGAAGGGTTGCACTTCTTTCACGTTGAGCGATTCTCTTCAGTCGTCGTTGCTCCCGTTCTTCAAATGGTTCAAATGGCTGTGAGTCCTATGCAACTTAATTCCTGAGGTCATCAGTCGCCTAGAACTTAGAACTAATTAAACCTAACTAACCTAAGGACATCACGCACAATCATGCCCGAGGCAGGATTCGAACCTGCGACCGTAGCGGTCGCTCGGCTCCATAGCGCCTAGAACCGCACGGCCACTCAGGGCGGCGCTCCCGTTCTTGCAAGATCTTTTTCCGGCTTCAGCGATGTCGGTGATCTGATGTTTTACCGGATTCCTGATATTCACGGTACATTCGTGAAATGATAGTACGGGAAAATCCCCACTTCACCGCTACCTCAGAGATGCTGTGTCCCATCGCTCGTGCACCGACTAGAACACCAAGCTGAAACTCCCTTAAATCTTGATAACCTGCAATTCTAGCAGCAGTAACCTATCCAACAACTTCGCCAGCCACTTGTTGTCTCATATAGACGTTGCCGACCGCAGCAACGTATTCTACCTTTCTATTTGAATACGCATGCCTGTGCCAGTTTCTTTGGCGCTTCAGTGTATATGCCGATTATGAAGACTTCACTGCAAAAAGAGACAATAGGAAATAAATGTAGAAAGTTGTATGTTAAAAGAGAACGAATATGTGAGACCTTAACTTTTCCCGGTGAATTGAGTGTTCAAATAACTTACGGGTTTGCTGCCGGGTGACGTCGTCGACCACCGACTTTCTTTTTGATGTAGGACTTGGGCAGAATTTGAGACTAATTATCGAAAAATTACATTTGTAAAACATTTATACTAATTAGGACAATATATCATACTGAAGTCAGTGGCAGATCGTAACCAAAAGTTAGCAGTTTATCACGCAGTAAGTTTCTTTGTGAACCCATGTTTACTGGAGTGTTTCTGCTTCTATTATCATACATGTTTTCTTGTTATTTCCAGTATTAATTACAACACACAATGTTTACAATGGGATAATAACCTCTTTTGCAATATTTTCAAAACCGTGTGGCATGGGCTGCGTTGCGCTAAAGAATTCTAGACGTAACTAGTATACGTGTTTATTTAAAATATCTTTAATTTTGTACTTCTGTCGTTTTTCTTTCTGTAACCAAATAATTCTTATTTCCTTATACCTAAGATGGCAGAGATGATATCGTTATTAGTGAATAGATTCATGTATTTGGTGTGATATTTTTTTGCTAAACATGTTTTACTGAATTTGGTACTTAAATTTTCGAGGTGTTAAATTAGGTTATTACATTACATAGTTCTGGAAATTGCCTAATTGCATTAGTAACACAGTGAGCCGTTTTGACTCTTGTTAGTCCGTAACAGTAACGAAAGAGTAGTTACGTGTTTATGGCACCAGTCACTCACATAACATAATTAATTCGTTTTATTGCTTATACAGGCACATCATCAGTTTATTGATTGATGTTAAGTTTGGTAGTATCTGTTGCAATTAGGAATGTTCACATTAACTTCCACTTTCAATTTAACAATTAAAAGTTTATTGAGGAACTCTCACTCTTCTGTGATACGTCGGAATGCAGAGAAAGGCACTGAAGCTACGCACTTAGAAAATAATTCAGTGTTATCACCGGCAAGAAGCACGCGAGCACAGATAAGAGACCTAAGAACGGTTGCGATGACAGACTAGTCTGATGAAAGATTTCTCTGAATATGTGCACGTGCGATTAGGTACTTCAGGCGATCGGAATGTCACAGAACAGACAATCAAACAAATGATATATTATCTTTGATAATCAGTCACTGGGAAATCGGATACTCATTATGAGACTCCAGATAAAAATGGATATGAAGCGAAGCAGTCGGAATCGACCTGACATTTGAAGGGCTTGTGACAACTTTCCTATTTTTCACGTCGTACCTGACGAAGACTAAGAAGAAAAACACACACTAATCGTGCAAATCCCTGAGGTATCAAAGACACTTTATTGGGAGACGAACGTTAAACAATCGATAAGGCTTTCAGACAGCCTGCAGATAATCTCTCCCAATTCTCGCGTCAATTGCCTCATCGTGGAACATGTCCTTCTGCACCTTCGATGAAGAAGAACGTTAGACTGCTGTTGGAACCACAGCATCACGCACAGCTTGTAAGGCAACAGAGTAATCATGAAGTGATCAATCCTCACTGCAGCTTGGGTGATGCAACACCTCCTGTGTCATAATCCCAGTCCGTGGCCTAGCGTTACCTGGAAGTAAAATACACAGTCTGACAATGTGCCTGACATCTTGATTTTAGTAGCCCTTCGGAGCTCTGATTATGAGCCCGACTAGCATCTGCTCCAATACGAGGTGCGGCTAGAAAAAAACCGGACTGATGCTGGAAAAAACATTTATTTACAATTATTTACAATTTCATGTTATCTCCTTCAATGTACTCTCCTCCTCGGTCTCTACACCGCTCCATACGAAATTTCCACTGTTCATAGCAATGCTGCAGATCATTTTCGGTTAGTCCATACATTACTTCCGTCGCTTTTTCTTTTACTGCTTCAACAGTCTCAAATCTAGTTCCTTTCAAAGCTGACTTGACTTTAGGGAAAAGAAAAAAGTCACAGGGGGCCAAATCAGGTGAGTAGGGTGGATGATCTAAGATGGGAATGTTGTGTTTTGCCAAAAACGTTTTCACTGACAACGCACTGTGAGCTGGAGCATTGTCTTGGTGAAGGATCCATGACTTTTTTCTCCACAAATCGTTCCGTTTTCTCCGTACTCGCTCACGTAGGGTAGCCAGGGCGCTAATGTAGTAATGCTGATTCACTGTTTGTCCCTCTGGTACCCAATCAATGTGCACAATCCGTTTGATGTCAAAAAAAACAATCATCATTGCCTTGAATTTCGATTTTGACATTCGTGCTTTTTTTTGTCGCGGAGAACCAGGAGTTTTCCAATGCATCGATTGGCGTTTAGTTTCGGGATCGTAAGTAAAAAACCACGATTCATCGCAAGTAACAACATTTTGTAAGAAGGTGGGATCACTTTCAATGTTTTCCAGGATGTCAGAACAAATCATTCTTCGGCGTTCCTTCTGTTCAATTGTGAGACACTTTGGAACCATTTTTGAACACACTTTGTTCATGTTGAAACTTTCATGAAGAATCTGCCTAACACTTTCCTTGTCAACTCCTGTTAACTCAGACACTGCTCTGATTGTTAAACGGCGATCTTGTCGAACAAGTTTACCGATTTCTTCAATGTTTGCATCAGTTTTTGCTGACAATGGTCTGCCAGTGCGAGTGTCATCACTGGTGTCTTCGCGGACACCTTTAAATCGTTTAAACCACTCAAACACTTGTGTTCGCGATAAACAATCCTCGCCGTACACTTGTTGTAACATTACAAACGTTTCACTTGCAGATTTTCCTAGTTTGAAACAAAATTTGATGTTAACACGCTGTTCTTTCTGTACACTCAACATTTTCCGACGCACAGACAAAACGTCAACTACTTTAAACAGACGCCACGGGCAGACTGAGTGCAGGAGGCAGATGAAACTCGAGCAGTAGGCGGAGCGAGAGTCACGTGACAGGCCACGCGACTTTCAGCCTTATTGCATTCGTTTTATTGTTTCACCAGTACTAGTCCGGTTTTTTTCTAGCCACACCTCGTAATGCCTGGATGTCGAAGTACAGCCCAACGTGACGTTTCCAGCCACGGAAATTGGCTGGACTTTCTTGGCTTGGGTGACGATGGGTGGCGCATCCTTTTTGTTGCCACTTGGAAAAGACCACACGTTTCACCCATGGTTACAACGTGCTCTGAGAATTTCCACATGTTCTTACAGTATCGGGTCAGACATTCCAGACACATTCCCACGTGCAAGACTTTATGTTCATGTGAAGATGTTGGGGCACCAGTGCAGCACCAACCATCTGGTATCTCATTTCTCTGCGCAGCACTGCGTTTGTGGATTCCACGCTAATGTTCGCAGCAGTTGCGAGCGTCCTTGCAGTTAATGTCCCCTTCACCAAGTTATTGTAGTAATTGTGTGCATGCACATTAGCTGGGATATGTTAGTTCTTTCATAATCGTTACTAAATAAAATTATAGAGGAACACTTATAACGAACAATGGTAATTACTATTTGTTGTAGTGTCTATAATCCGATTAAAATTATTTGATAGTTGACACATCACGCGTTGGAGCTGGTTTCTTCCAACTAGAGCGCTCAAAGTCACACCCGAACCGTTCGCCGTTGACGGACCGGGTCATTTCACTTACAGTTCCTCGTCTGGCTTTTATTTCTTGATGTGTTTGAAGCCCGAATTTTATTTCGTATTTCATCACCCACGATAGCCACACCAAAAACAACATAGCCGCACAATGATACTAGTGAAACACACACGGTTTCATGCGCAGCACTAACCACACACTACTGGATACTGCCGCATAAGACGCGATTCAGCGTAACATATACACTTATAATAACCACAGACATCGGCTCAAATCGCATAAGCTTCGCTCGACGTAACATGAAGACGCATTTTTGAAGACTGCAGTTCATCGTTGCGATTGGGTCACTACATTTACAAATATAACTACGCAGTCCAGTGTTGTTTGCCTGTGTCGCCTATAATCTCCAGCCAGGTGTCAACCAGGACCGTTCATCCATTGTTAATGCGGCAGCTCTTGTAACCAATGTGAGGGTATTTTCAGGTAACCAATGAAAGTGAGAAATTACAGTTTGTTTTTAGCGCTGAAACTGATGTTTTTTCTGTTCAAATGGCTCTGAGCACTATGGGACTTAACTGCTACGGTCATCAGTCCCCTAGAACTTAGAACTACTTAAACCTAACTAACCTAAGGACAGCACACAACACCCAGCCATCACGAGGCAGAGAAAATCCCTGACCCCGCCGGGAATCGAACCCCGGAACCCGGGCGTGGGAAGCGAGAACGCTACCGCACGACCACGAGATGCGGGCTGTTTTTTCTGTATCGAGTTTGCTCGTAGAGGTTAGCTTTAAGCTCTGGGAACACAGCGATCGTCACCGTAGTTCTGCAACAGATTATTGGCCGCCGTTTTCTCGGATAAATTGCACATCACGAGGTTGTGGTTAGCTTAGGATATGAGTTTAAATGCAGGGCTACAAAACGCGTTGTCAGTCATCTTCCAGTCACTGGTTACTTAAAATCAGGTTTTGACAGAGCATCTCGCTTTTCCGAAATACTTCATGGCTACCGCTTCCAACATTGCTCCGCGTTATACATTAACAGCGTTTGTGAAGTGACATGCCGTGTTTGTGTGTCACCTGTAACCCAATAGTAGCCGGCAGTCGATATGGCAACACTGTAGCGGCAAGTGACAGATTTCGACTATCAAGTAATTTTAACAGGCTATGGGTAGCAGAGCTATATGTACTCCAGAAAGAAACAAATACTCAACCACTCACTCTGTAGCTGGGAAGGCTATTTGAACACATAGTGCTACGTTTAAAGCATGCTTCCCCCTTATGCTGCTTGTATTCGACGAGATATTTCAGCTTACGGTACGCATTTATTGCACAAAAATTGAATTTCACGACAGTGAAATTACTTGGAAGTGCCATTAAACACCCATACTCCTACAAATAGTTATACGTAGCACAGTTCTCTCTAGAAATTCACACATTCGGTTGTGCTAAGAAACGTCTCCTGGCCGAATTACAAACAGGCTTTCTCTATGTTTCATTTGAACGACACACTTTAGCGACGATGGCTAAAGACAGAAAGAAAAAAAAAACAGAGAAAAAACATAAAAGGTGTTTCGGAATCGGGCAGAAAGTGAATCCAATTAACAACTAAGAAAACTTTAAGACCATTTGATCTGTTACAAATTCAGATCGAGAGCCCCTCGTAAAAGGCTACGGCAGTCTCTATGGAATCCATTCAGTGATTCTGTGAAACACCTGAAAGCGGTACCACAACAAAGACTTTGTACCGGACGAGCTCGAGCATACATCACCCTGCGTGATAGCAGGAAGTGATAACATTAACTTATAACGCAGAGCCCTTCCACCATTCATTAAGAGATTGCAGGGGAAACTTGAGTGTTTGATAAACTTAGTGGTGTGGAGTTAAGATAAAAAAAATGAATCGTGACTCTGTGCAGCAACCGCTGGTAATTCTGTTCGCTACCGCCATACTTTCTAACACCCTGCTTCCGGTACTGTATTACAATACAATGCTGTTTTTAAACAGTAACACTACAGCACAACCTAGATACTTACGGTTTGACAAATACTCGTAGCTGTGTAGACATTTTATGATCAATTTCTTGTCATTATGTCATGGACCCACGCTAATGTGTGAAGGATCAAGTTGATGATGAGATTACGCACCATCTAGCGAGAAGCCTCTGAATAGTAATGTGAACCATGCTCTGTTTGACGCCGGCGTGTAACCTGAGAGTAAATAATGCGCATCGACAACACACAAGTATTTTCTGTCAGGATTAAACAAAGGGGCATCAAATGAGCTCCGAGGGCGTGGGTGAAGGAGCTTACAAGATAGGTCATTCATTACCTCACAGACTTGTAATTGTAGTTACATGTGCTCAGTCAATGGTCGCGGTGTTACGGCCCGGTCGAACCTAATGAATCGATAGATGTTGTTGTTGTGGTCTTCAGTTCCGAGACTGGTTTGATGCAGTTCTCCATGCTACTCTATCCTGTGCAACCTTCTTCATCTCCCAGTACCCACTGCAACCTACATCCTTCTGAATCTGCTTAGTGTATTCATCTCTTGGTCTCCCTCTATGATTTTTACCCTCCACGCTGCCCTCCAATACTAAATTGGTGATCCCTTGATGCCTCAGAACATATCCTACCAACCGATCCCTTCTTCTAGTCACGTTGTGCCACAAATTCCTCTTCTCACCAATTCCATTCAGTATCTCCTCATTAGTTATGTGATCTACCCATCTAATCTTCAGCATTCTTCTATAGCACCACATTTCTAAAGCTTCTATTCTCTTCTTGTCTAAACTATTTATCGTCGACGATTCACTTCCATACATGGTTACACTCCATACAAACACTTTCAGAAACGACTTCCTGACACATAAATCTATACTCGTTGTTAACAAATTTCTGTTCTTCAGAAACGCTTCCCTTGCCATTGCCAGTCTACATTTTATATCCTCTCTACTTCGACCATCATCAGTTATTTTGCTCCCTAAATGGCAAAACTCATATACTACTTTAAGTGTCTCTAATTCCCTCAGCATCACCCGACTTAATTCGACTACATTCCATTATCCTCGTTTTGCTTTTCTTGATGTTCAGCTTATATCCTCCTTTCAAAACACAGTTCATTCCGTTCAACTGCTCTTCCAAGTCCTTTGCTGTCTCTGACAGAATTACAATGTCATCGGCAAACCTCAAAGTTTTTATTTCTTCTCCATGGATTTTAATACCTACTCCGAATTTTTCTTTTGTTTCCTTTACTGCTTGCTCAGTATACAGATTGAATAAAATTGGGTAGAGGCTACAACCCTGTCTCACTACCTTCCCAACCACTGCTTCCCTTTCATGTCCCTCGACTCTTATAACTGCCATCTGGTTTCTGTACAAATTGTAAATAGCCTTTCGCTCCCTGTATTTTACCCCCGCCACCTTTAGAATTTGAAAGAGAGTATTCCAGTCAACATTGTCAACAGCTTTCTCTAAGTCTACAAATGTTAGGAACGTGCGTTTGCCATTCCTTTTCTTCTAAGATAAGTCGTAAGGTCAGAATTGCCTCACGTCAGTATTGTCTCACGTGTTCCAAAATTTCCACGGAATCCAAACCGATCTTCCCCGCGGTCGGCTTCTACCAGTTTAGGGCCACCGAACTCTACAAGGGGCGTTCAATAAGTAATGCAACTTTTTTTTTCTCGGCCAGTTTCCGTTGAAAAAATGTGAAATTTACGTGGAACATCGCGGAATATTGTCGCTTCAGCCCCTATAGTTTCATGAAGGTCTGTTAGGTGGCGGCGCTATACATAGCGGTCAAAATGGCGTCTGTAACGTAGGTGCGTTCCGATCCGAGAACTGTCATTGAGTTTCTTTTAGTGGAAGACCAGAGCATCGTAGGCATTCGCAGGCGCTTGCTGAATGTCCATGGAGACCTGACGGTGAACAAAAGCACGGTGAGTCGTTGGGCGAGGCGTCTGTCATCATCGCAGCAAGGTTGAGCAAAACTGCCCGGTATAACGCAAGCCGGTCGGCCGCACACAGTTGTGACTCACGCGATGTTGGGCCGTGCGGACACTCTCATTGAGGTGATCGACTGATCGCAATCAAACACCTCGCTGGACAACTGGACATCTCTGTTGGTAGTGCTGACACACTTGTTCACTAGTTGGAGTACTCGGTGTGTACCCGCTGGGTTCATCACCGCATCTGTGCGGAGTTGCTTGAGCATTACGAGGTTGATCGTGACAATTTTTGTCGAACATCGCCACAGGCGATGAAACATCGATTCATCACGTCGGACCAGAAACAAAACGGCAATCCATGAGTGGCGTCACAACAGCTCTCCTCCGAAGAAAAACTACGGAGCCGCACCCTCAGTAGATGGTCATTGCGACAGTGTTTTGGGAGTCTGTAGGGGTTTAATGTTTGCTGTCGTCCCTCGTGGTGTAACGATCAACTCTGAAGTATATTGTGCTACTTTCAGGAAATTGAAGAAACGTGTTTGTTGCTTCAAAAATGCGTACGAACTTCTCCTTCTCCATAACAACGCAAGGCCTCACACAAATCTACGCACCCGACAGGAGCTCGCAAATCTTCATTGGACTCTTGTTCCTCATCCACGCTACGGCCCAGATGTCGCAGCACCCGACTTCCATTTGATTGGCCCAATGAAGGAAGCACTCTGCAGGAAGCAGTACGTGGATGATGGAGGGTTTACTGATGCAGCAAGATTTTGGCTCAGGCGGCAGCCAGTAGAGTGGTACCATGCGGGCGTACAGGCCCTCCCAATAAGGCGGCGCAAGACCGTCACACTGATCGGAGATTATGTTGAAAACTGGGTTTTGTAGCACAAACAGTGGGGAATAATATGGTGCATTGGAATCCTGAATAAAACCAATCTGCGTCCAGAAAAAAAATGTGTTTCATTACGTACTGAATTCCCCTCGTCGTAGTTACACGTATTCAGATCAACGCTTAGCGATGTTACAGCCTAGTCGAAGTTTTTTGACGGATCTGATGAATCAACTGATGGGAAAAGCCGAATTCTAATTGTCGAGCACGCTTTCAGTTGTCCGGTTGCAGCTCAGGTACAGAACGATCGTCGAGAGGCGACACGGCACATTCTAATTGTGCGCTGCCCACCGCTCCCTCTAACAAATGGAATCCAATGAAGATGATACCGTACCGTGTCGCCCTGGAATCATATGACCCGATCCTACTTGCAGGCGTGAATCAAACAATCATTTTGAAAATTGGGAATACATGCTGTTACACAATGCTGAAAATGATGGAAACTATGTGGAAAAATAGTATACGAAACAGAAATGTCGACTGACACTGCCACCAAATCCTGAGTCTTAAGAGCAAACATGTTCTCAGAAAAATATTGCGGGGCGTTATTTACCGAACGACTCGAAGAACAAAAACGCTGCTTGCTTGTTTTTCATCCCTAAGTATGGGGTTATTCTACCAAGAAATGACGGAAGAATCCATAAATAAGCCGGCCGGGGTGGCCGTGCGGTTCTAGGCGCTACAGTCTGGAACCGCGTGACCGCTACGGTCGCAGGTTAGAATCCTGCCTCGGACATGGATGTGTGTCATGTCCTTAGGTTAGTTAGGTTTAAGTAGGTCTAAGTTCTAGGGGACTGATGACCTCAGATGTTGAGTCCCTTAGTGCTCAGAGCCATTTGAACCATAAATAAGACTGAACGAGTAACTTAAGGAAAAAGTGATACTATGCAGACTTTAGTAGAATCTGTGTATATCATCTTGTTCTGGGTTTTAAAGTACCGTCATGCAATTCTGATATGTTGTATAATTTTGCATTTAAGGAAATATTAGCACATTTGAAGGATGCTTTCAGAACAAGCAGGCGTTCCCGTCATGATTAATAAAGTGTTCCGGGCCATTATGCCGTGTTCGAATAGATTTCACCTCAAAGTGGTTTTAAGGTGAAATCCATTCGACCACGTCATAATGGCCCGGAACACTTTATTAACTGTGACATTTCCGGCCGTGAAAGTTTACGTTTTACAATTAGACGCCTCTACGTGGAGGAGATGTCAAGGAACGTACGACGCATTGAAGGTCTCCAGAGGCAGAGTGTGCAGCTTTTGTATTCCGTCACATTTCTGTCTCGTTGTTGAGCACTCAATATTATTCTGAAGTTTTAGAGGATTAAGCGACCATGCAGCTCGGTCACGTCGCAGCGGATTGTCAAACGGACGGAAGAGGCTTTTAGAACGAGAGCGGATTCAACATATCCGCCGGGACCTGGTAAGCACAGACTGTAAGTAAATATCTCTCCATATTACTCGGTCTAAGGCGCTGCAGTTATCGACTGTGCGGCTTGTCCCGGCGGAGGTTCGAGTCCTCCCTCGGACATGGGTATGTGTGTGTTTGTCCTTAGGATAATTTAGGTTAAGTAGTGTGTAAGCTTAGGGACTGATGACCTTAACAGTTAAGTCCCATAAGATTTCACACACATTTGAACATTTTCCATATTACTATCAGCAATAAACTGTGTAGTGGTGGCTGGGATAGAATTGACAGTCTACTCCACGATACTATTAAGAAGCCTACTTTGACAGCGCCTAATAGACGGAAGAAGAAATTTGACAGTTTGCAACCTAATCAGACGATCCACCGCGTAGACGGTTCCCGCATAGTTATCAATTTATCGAGACGTTCGTTATCTGACGATGAGAGATCTGTGCTTGCCAAGGACGGAAACTTTGACATTAGCCCGCGGGTTGCGTCAACGGGAGAAAATAAGCGTGCATTCCTAATGCGGACACCGTTGCAGCAGAGGAAATCCGTACAGAAGTTGTAATAGTACTGTCTCGCGCAAAGCCTCCAAAACGTAATTCACCTGTGGGTGAGAGGAATGCCACAAAACGCATAAATGAGAATGACAGTGTGTTATTCTCCACGTTGACAAGGGAAATACAACGGTTGTTTTGAATGTGATTACCGGAGATGCACACAGAACATGTTCCTCTAAGGCCTATAGTGGGTGCTATTGGTTCGCCCACCTATTCGATTGCAAAGTTCTTGACAACATTATTACGACCGTATGCGGGCTGGTCGGATTCGTATATCAAGAATGAGGCACATTTTATCAGTAAATTAAACGACATAGAGGTATAGCCGGAGGACAAATGGTTCAAATGGCTCTGAGCACTATGGGACTCAACTGCTGTGGTCATAAGTCCCCTAGAACTTAGAACTACTTAAACCTAACTAACCTAAGGACAGCACACAACACCCAGCCATCACGAGGCAGAGAAAAATCCCCGACCCCGCCGGAGGACATATTAGTTAGTTTTGATGTGGTAGCGCTATTCACTATGGTTCTGCTCAGTGAAGTGTTCCAATAGCTGAATCGGATTTTTCCTTCCGATGTTGCAGAACTGTTTAAATGTTACCTGACAACAACGTATTTCAAATGGAACGATGAATGGTGTTGCTCTGGGGAGCCCCTTAAGCGTAGTTATAGCGAACTTCTTTATGGAAAAATTAGAGGAAACTACGAACAAGAAAGAGAATGAAACTTCCTGGCAGATTAAAACTGTGTGCCCGACCGAGATTCGAACTCGGGACCTTCGCCTTTCGCGGGCAAGTGCTCTACCATCTGAGCTACCGAAGCACGACTCACGCCCGGTACTCACAGCTTTACTTCTGCCAGTATCTCGTCTCCTACCTTCCAAACTTTACAGAAGCTCTCCTGCGAACCTTACAGAACTAGCACTCCTGAAAGAAAGGATACTGCGGAGTAGAGCACTTGCCCGCGAAAGGCAAAGGTCCCGACTTCGAGTCTCGGTTGGGCACACAGTTTTAACCTGCCAGGAAGTTTCATATCAGCGCACACTCCGCTGCAGAGTGAAAATCTCATTCTGGAAACATCCCCCAGGCTGTGGCTAAGCCATGTCTCCGCAGTATCCTTTCTTTCAGGAGTGCTAGTTCTGTAAGGTTCGCAGGAGAGCTTCTGTAAAGTTTGGAAGGTAGGAGACGAGATACTGGCAGAAGTAAAGCTGTGAGTACCGGGCGTGAGTCGTGCTTCGGTAGCTCAGATGGTAGAGCACTTGCCCGCGAAAGGCAAAGGTCCCGAGTTCGAGTCTCGGTCGGACACACAGTTTTAATCTGCCAGGAAGTTTCATATCAGCGCACACTCTGCTGCAGAGTGAAAATCTCATTCTGAAGAAAGAGAATATTTGTGTCCGGTACGTGGATTATACGTTTGTTTTGTCGTGGCATGGCTGGGAGGAACTGGATTGTTTTCACAAACATCTCAGTGGAATAAATCCGAAGATTCAGTTTACCAAGGAGGAGGAGGTAGGTGAAAGCTTGAATTTTCTTGATGTGCTAGTTTTCAAGAAAGAAGACCGTAGCTTGGGCAACTTGGTGTACCGAAAAACCAAGCACACAGACCGTTACTTAGACAGGGATTCGAACCACCATCCATAACAAAAGCGAGGCATCATAAAAACGTTTGCGGCTAGAGCAAAAAAAAGACCTGCGAACCAGAAGTGCTTGATGCAAAATTAAAACGTCTCACCAATGGATTTCTCAAGAATAGTTAATCGTTCGCTGAGGTGAAAAGAGCGTTGAAACGACCGTGTAGAAATCATATCGATGTACAAGTGCCGGTAAAATCGGAAGTTTTCCTGTTTTTCATTAAGGACGTTACTGTCCGCAAAGGAAAAATCTTGAGAAATCGCCACATCGTAGTAATATAGAAACCCACTCAGAAGATACAAGATCACCTAAAATCGACCAAAGATGTTCGGCAACACCTGGAAAAAGCAGGAATTTATAGTATTCCGTGTACTTGCGGGGATGTGTACGAGGATACACAAAAAGAACGGTAAAAAACGACTATAAGAGCGCAAGGTCATCTTTAGAAGGAGAAAGATTCATAGATCAGCTGTTGCGGAACATGCTTTGTAGCCAGGGGATCACCACATTCATTTCTATAGGACTCAAGTAGTGGCAGCCACAAGCGGATACCACGAAAGATTATACAGAGAGGCCATAGAGGTTGTAAAACACCCCATGAATTTCAATAGGAATGAGAAGGGCGTGAAATTGAACGACATCTGGATTCCGTTGCTGGAGATGTGTACCAGTGTTCCACCAAGGAATGATAACAACAACGGACGACGGCTGTCGACAACGACCAATTGCGCTCGCGCATTCAAAACATGTGACGTCACCCCACTGCGTGGAAGCACGCAGAAGCGGAATTTTGCTGTAGTTATTAGCGAGTCAGGATGTGAATCGGACATTCAAGAAGCTACGATCCCCCATAAAAATGTCCTCCGCAGACGGGGACGAAACGTACAATATTTTAAAAAGGGGGTTTTAAGATGAAATCCTTTCGACCAAGGCGTACTAGCCCGGAACATTTTATTAATTGTGATATTTCCGGCCTTGAAAGCTTACCTTTTACAGTTTCCATCATATCTCTCAATATGTGTAATTGTACGGGGAGGTGGTTGCTGAACAGCAATAACTCAGAATTTTTTATGTGAAAACTCTTAAACCTTTTTAAATAAAACAGGCTTTATTAACATTCTACACCTTTATTCTTCACGTCTATATATTTATTTCTCAACATCGTCACCCTGGCGACGAACACATTTCTTTCAAGGAGAAACCAATTTGTTGACACCTCTGCTTGCACCGCTTCATTACTCTCAATGTGAAATCCTCGAAGGTCCTTAAATTTTGAAAACAGATGAAAATCGGGTGAGGCCAAGTGGGTACTGATCTATGGCAGAGAACTCAGGGCGATTGTTGCCGATATCGCAACGCTCGTGTGTGGTCTGGCATTGTCGTGCTGAAGAAGAGGATGTGTGCTCCATGTTGGTATGAGCTCTTCGAATTCCTGCTTTCAGTTTTCTGAGAGTCTCGATTATAGCACGCCGCTTGTCACACACTGACATGGTTATGTTACACACCGCCATGTTACAAGCTACTATTCGGAGCCCTCTATTTGCAACTTACGTCAGCGAAGTGGAAAAGTCGACCAAGAAAAATGCACGACATGTAATACCTGCAGCGGTATTGAGAACAGAATAAAAAATTCGGAGGAATTACTTTTCAGTACGCCATCGTATTATTTCGGGAGTTATAATGATACTTTATGCCGTGCTCTACTCAGCAGAGAATTACATTGGTCAACAACCTTTTTGCTACAATGAATGTGGAAGTTGTTCTTCGCTCAATCTTGAGTATGAATTCGAAAATGAAAACAGTTCTTAGCTGTCGGGTTCAGTTTCTTTGTTTCGTGGTGCCCTCTATCTATCGAAATATTTGAAAACGCTGCATATTGATATAATAATAATAATTATTATTTTGTGTGGTTCAATGGCCCGATGCAAATCTTTTAATTCTAGCCACTTCGACGACTTACGTGTCTCTAACACATTGCAATCATAAAGTCTTGGGGATGGAACCTTCAGCTTAACGTAGAATCCAAAGCACGTTTCGTCTCTGGTGAACCTACACATCAACGAGAGGAGAACGCAAGTCAAAATCAGACAGAAAAATTTGTGGTCCGACTGGGATTTGAACTCGGACCTATGGTGTCCAGGTTTCACCGTTAAGCCAACAGGCCCGACTGCACGTCAGTTCTTCTTATATTCAAAATATGTTCAAAGAATTATCACACATGCACCTTCGTTCGGAAATGACCTTCAGGGAGTGAAAATGATTTGGCAGAGTCGCTGATGATTCACTCTTGAACTTACAATTAGTTGTATTTGTTGCCACTTGCATCTCAGCATTGAGTAATGTCGAAAGCTTATTGCTGTAAATTCGTGGAAGCTGATGGTTTGTGTTAATTTACAATAATAAATGTGAAAATAACCTAATTATTTTTGTTATACCTGGGGAGAGTTATTCTGAGATCGCAAATAAACTCATTCCTCTTATAAAGAAGTGCCACGAACATTTTTCGGGTGTAAAGTTGGCTGCCAGGACAAAATGTGCACAGTCGCATGCGCTGTTCTTCACGTAGCACGCTCCTGAGAAACTGGTAAAATGGAGCACGTCGCATGTCCTTTCCTGTCTGTATAATTTGGACCGAATAAACGGAATCTTATTTTTGTCTTAACAAAAACAAATAGAATCGCCACCAAAACAACAATTTGCCATCTGCTGTAAGACCTGTGCGTCTCAGAGAAAAACTGCCGATATCGCTTCCTCCTGAGAAAGTGGTAGTGGAAAATGGAAAGGAACGTATGGCATCGTTCGGGAGGCCCCTATTCGGGGAAGTTCGGCCGCCAAGTGCAAGTCTTATTTCATTCGACGCCACATTGGGCGACTTGAGCGCCGGTGATGAGGATGAAATGATGATGACGATAACACAACACCCAGTCCCCGAGCGGAGAAAATCTCCAACCCGGTCGGGAATCGAACCCGGGCCCGCTTGTATGGGAGGCGAGCACGTTATCACACAGCTAAGCAGGCGGACAATGGCAGTGAGAGATGTGAATAGAGTGACGAACACGGCAAGGCAGCAAACGAAGTACGCGTGCCGACCCAACACTTCATGGCCGCTACGAATCAAATGAGCTAGATATTTCATCACAAGTGGATCCTAACGATCTTGTTCATGATTTAAATATGTCAAAGTTACAGGGTTGAACTTTTAGCTTCGCAGTTAAAAGGATTAAATGTTGGTTGGTTGACTTGGGAGAGGGGACCAAACAGCGAGGTTATCAATCCCAGTGCATTAGGGAAAGGTGGGAAGGAAGTCGGCCGTGTCCTTTCAAAAGGAACCATCCCGGCATTTGCCTGAAGTGATTTATGAAAATCACGGAAAACTTAAATCAGGATGGCGGGTTTGAACCGTCATCTTCCTGAATGCAAGTCCAGTGTGCTAACCACTGCGTCACGTCGCTCGATACTTAAATGTCCTTTCCAGAGATACGAAAGTGCTTGTCTATCGCGATCGTCATGCCGCTTTTTCTGAACGCTTCTCCAAAGGGTCTGTTTAGTTCAAATGGTTCAAACGGCTCTAAGCACTATGGGACTTAACATCTGAGGTCATCAGTCCCCTAGACTTAGAACTACTTAAACCTAACTAAACTAAGGACATCACACACAGGATTCGAACCTGCGACCGTAGCAGCCGCGTGCTTCCGGTCTGAAGTGCCTAGAGTAATATAGAGTCCATTATGTAGAATCTTGGCCACATTTCGGTTTAAATGAGTGATGCTTGTTCAAAGATTCCAGCAAAGCCGGTCTGAAAGCAGTATTTGTCCACAGCGGTAAATTCAAACTGCTAACGACAATTACTCAGTGTGAGAAGCAGAAAGGCGTTTTTGTGGAACTCTTGGAGCAATTGTTAATTCTATTCAGTATGCAGTTCGGGTACACAAAGCACTGCTACTTTCTTTGCAAGTGAGACAGCAGCGACAGAAAAAACATTATTGTAGGAAAATGACTTGCTTAAAATGAAATAGCGCATCGTCAAATACATTGTGGAAGCCTGCTCGTAGATTCATGTACTTGCCAGAGAAGTTACCAAGAACAGGTGAAGCAAAAATCCCTGATGAATATTTCCTTCATTTTTATTTGTTTATTTATTTATTGAGTCTTCGGTCTTATGACTGGTTTGATGCGACCCGCCACGAAATTTTCTCCTGCGCCAGTAGCATTTGCAACCTACATCCTCAAATATTTGCTGGATGTATTCCAATCTCTGTCTTCCTCTGCAGTTTTTACCCTCTAGTACCATGTTAATTATTACCTGATGTCTTAACAGATTTCCTACCATGCTGTTCCATCTTCTTGCAGCTGTTTTTCATACATTTCTTTCCTCGCCGATTCTGCATACAACCTCCTCATTCCTTACTCTATCAGTCTACCACATCTCAAATGCTTCAATTCTCCTCTCTTCCGGTTTTCCTAAGTCTGTGTCTCACTGCCATACAATGCTATGTTGCAAACATATAGTCTCAGAAATTTCTTCCTCAAATTAAGATGTATTTTTGATACTAGTAGATTTCTATTGGTCAGGAATGTATTTTTTGCCAGCGCTAATCTGCTTTTTATGTCCTCCTTGCTCCGTGCTTCATAGGTTGTTTTATAGCCTAGGTAGCAGAATTCCTTAACTTAATCTACTTCGTGATCCCCACTTCCGATATTAAGTTTCTCGCTGTTCTAATTTTTGCTGCTTCTCATTACTTTCCAATTTACTCTCAGTCCACATTCTGTAGACACATTCTGTTCATCCCATTCAACAGATCATGTAATTGTTCTTCACTTTCACTGAGGACGGCGATGTCATCAACAAATACTATCATTGATATCCTTTCACCTTGAATTTTAATCCCACTCTTGAAGTTTCCTTTTATTTCCGTCATAGCTTCTTTGATGTACAGATTGAACAGTAGGGGCGAAAGACTACTTCCATGTCTTGCTCCCCTTTTAATATGAGCACTTCGTTCTTGGTCTCCCACTTTAAATTTCGTGGCATATAACCGCTCGCCAATCAATGAGGACGCATTTTTTGAAGCAAAAGGCATTCAGCGCTAAATTTTGTTCACCTCTAAAGCAAGGTTGTGATTTGAAATGCGGTGTGCAAAACACAAATTTCTTTAAATTTTGAATATTTGTCATCTAATAGCAACACACTTGTGCTAGTGAACAGCTGAGGTTTGCTACCTATGCTTGACCCTTATTCTCTGTTGGCTATTGATCGCATCCCACTGCATCCTTTTCCTTGCTAGCTAAAACTGCTCTCGAAAGTTTCATGAATGCCTATATTCGGAGCGTCTACCTTCACAACGGATGACTCCTCAGAAGCCTACCCTATTGCAGCCGGCTAAGGCGTGGCAACGTAACTGTCACTACGAACGCTCGTGATACTGGGAAGTCGGATGATAAGTCGCCACCTCTATTTTGCTGTTACTTGGCATGAAAAATCCGCTCGTAAGCATTACACCATTGGCGCGTAGTTCTCAGCAGTAATGCAGGCTCACCAGTTGTAAGATTCTAGCTGATATAAGGCCGAAAAAGTTTGAAGTGATACGACTATATTATTGTTTAACAAAGCGAGGAGCATTGGGAAACTCGTATGTCAAGGTGCATAACAACATGTGTCAGAAACTTTAGTGGTTTGTTCTCGATCACAAAACATTACAAGAACTTCATATGGGAGGAATAACGGGAATTCTATGTAGACACTCTTGGTTGAGAAATTTACCTCAAATATGCATTTTTTACTCATTTTCTTCTTTACAGTGATGTTGATCATGACATTTATTTTGTTCTATGTGATTGTCTTCTGTTTGAGAGTAACCTTCACCAAAAAATTTCACAACGAGGTATTCAGTGTCTGAAATGACGAATATGTACTACATGTACGGCCTAGCTGATGGTAATGCGGACGCGACCCGTCAACTTTATGCTGAATGTTACCGTGAGAGGCAGATACCTTGTGCAACACATTTGTACGACTCCACCATCACTTGCGAGAGAGACTCATTTGAGAACAAAGTTGCAGATGGCGGGAGACTAAGCGAATGCGAACGCCTAGGCTTGAAGAAACGGGCCCTTCGTACTGTACACGAAACTCCATCAACTAGTACAAGGAGAGCTGCGAGAAAGCAAGGCGTTAAGAGCATTCTGCACATCTTCTGTACCCGTATTACCGTCAACGGATCAATTCTTAGCATGTACCTTATTCACTGATGAGGCTGGTTTTTTATTTATGGGATCTTCAATTATTACAACAGTCACGTTTGGGCTTTAGTCTCACGAAGTGCGACAACACAAACATCAACAGCGCTTTAGCCACGTCGTGAGGAGTGAAATCTTTGACGATCATCTCATTGGCCCCTGCTTCTTTTCGTAACGTCTTACTGGACAGACGTATCTACAGTTTCTATGACGCCATGAGTTGCTTCATTTGCTTGATGACGTACTTTTAGACGTCATCCACCGAATGTGGTTTATTCAGAATGGTGGTTCACCTCACCTTACACAGATAGTTCATCAGTATTTCGATAACCAGGTTCCGAACAGGTGGAATGTTCGAAGGGGCGCTGATGAAGGCGCAGTTGAGCGCCCCACAAACCAAAGCAAACAATCCCTGCATGATCGGCAGATTTGAATCTAATGGACTTTTTCCTTTGGATACATTTAAAATCCTTGGTCTATTAAGTCCCGTACACAATGTAGATATTCTGAGAGAGTGTATCCAAAATGGTTTGACAAAATACATAACACACCAGGAGTTTTCCACAGCACGCGGTAGAGTATAGGAGGTAGGCTCGGCGGCTGCATGGAAGCGGATGATCACTTGTACCAATTTTTGCAGATGTAAATGTGTTTGGTAAATGTATCATTTTCGTACCATGAATAATAAACCCTTTGATACCTCCCTAATAAAGAATTTTCGGAGCCAGTTAATAGAACTTTTTGTAACGTCTTGATGTCAAGAATAAATCCCTACAGTTTCTGACTTTTGTTTTCATACATCCTGTATAAACATGAAAACAAGTTTCCAAAAAGCTCAACGAACTTCTTCACACCGTATATAGTAGTTTGAATATGTACAAGACAAGTACAATGCGTTTGTCAATCTTATGTGAGACAGCTTATCTCCAGAGCACGTGCCAAATTCTTCTTGTTGAATACTGTTGGCTAATCTACCAGATTGCAGCCTTGACGTTGTTATCGTTCTGATTGTCCTTATCTTAGGTAGCCCGCAGCAATATAGCGATTAGACTCCCGTGTCGGATTCCACATCCCCTTACAGTACTGTAGATTAATAAAAATCAAAATCGTTTATCTACACTACTGCCCATTAAAATTGCTACACCACGAAGATGACATGCTACAGACGCGAAATTTAACTGACAGGAATAAGATGCTGTGATATGCAAATGATTAGCTTTTCAAGAATTCACACCAGGTTGCCGCCGGTGGCGACACCTACAACGTGCTGACATGAGGAAAGTTTCCAACCGATTTCTCACACACAAACAGCAGTTGACCGGTGTTGCCTGGTGAAACGTTGTTGTGATGCCTCGGGTAAGGAGGAGACATGCGTACCATCACATTTTCGACTTTGATAAAGGTCGGTTTGTAGCCTATCGCGATTGCGATTTATCGTATCGCGACATCGCTGCACGAGTTCGTCGAGATCCAATGACTGTTAGCAGAATATGGAATCGGTGGGTTCAGGGGGGTAATACGGAACACCGTGCTGGATCCCAACGGCCTCGTATCACTAGCAGTCGAGATGACAGCCATCTTATCCGCATGGCTGTAACGGATCGTGCAGCCACGTCTCGATCCCTGAGTCAACAGATGGGGACGTTTGCAAGACAACAACCATCTGCACGAACAGTTCAACGACGTCTGCAGCAGCATGGACTATCAGCTCGAAGACCATGGTTGCGGTTACCCTTGACGCTGCATCACAGACAGGAGCGCCTGTGATGGTGTACTCAACAAGGAAACTGGGTGCACGAATGGCAAAACGTCATTTTTTCGAATGAATCCAGGTTCTGTTTACAGTATCATGATGGTCACACCCGTGTTTGGCGACATTGCGGTGAACGCACATTGGAAGCGTGTATTCGTCATCGTCATACTGGCGTATCACCCGGCGTGATGGTGTGGGGTGCCATTGGTTACACGTCTCGGTTACCTGTTGTTCGCATTGACGGCACTTTGAACAGTGGACGTTACATTTCAGATTTGTCATGACCTGTGGCTCTACCCTTCATTCGATCCCTGCGAAACCCTACATTTCAGCAGAATAACGCACGACCGCATATTGAAGGTCCTGTACGGGCCTTTCTGGATACAGAAAACGTTCGACTGCTGCCCTGGCCAGCACATTCTCCAGATCTCTCACCAATTGTAAACGTCTGGTCAATGGTGGCCGAGCAACTGGCTCATCACAATACGCCATTCACTACTCTTGATGAACTGTGGTATCGTGTTGAAGCTGTATTGGCAGCTGTACCTGTACACGTCATCCAAGCTCTGTTTGACTCAATGTCCAGGCGTATCAAGGCCGTTATTACAGCCA
Organism: Schistocerca americana; assembly: GCF_021461395.2. NCBI lineage: Eukaryota > Metazoa > Arthropoda > Insecta > Orthoptera > Acrididae > Schistocerca > Schistocerca americana. The sequence continues at coordinate 240,892,815 of NC_060122.1, forward strand.
GAGGTGGTTGTTCTGGGTACTGATTTCTCAGGATCTATGCACCCAAATTACGTGAAAATATAATCACATGTCCGTTCTAGTATAATATATTTGTCCAATGAATATCCGTTTATCATCTGCATATCTTCTTTGTGTAGCAATTTTAATGGCCAGTAGTGTACTTCCAGTATTTTGTTGAGGAAGGATCAGCAGCTAAGATTTGATAATTCTTTATATAAATTTCTGTCCCAGTTGTGTGTAATTTATGCTGAGATGAAAAAAGCCATGGGATAGCGATGCGCACGTATACAGATGGTGGTAGCATGGCGTATACAAGGTATAAAAGGGCAGACAATTAGCGGAGCTGTCATTTGTACTCAGGTGCCCCATATGAAAAGGTTTCCGACATGATTATGGGCGCATCACTTTAATAGCGGAATGTTAGTTGAAATTAAACACATGTAGAGCCCATTTCGAAAATTGTTAGGGAATGCAGTGAAAATGAAAGGCTACGATCGAAACCAGTCGCCAGTGAAAATCACACAAAACTGAGATCGAAATTTAAATAAAGAATCCGAATTGTGAAGATGAGATGTACACTCCTGGAAATGGAAAAAAGAACACATTGACACCGGTGTGTCAGACCCACCATACTTGCTCCGGACACTGCGAGAGGGCTGTACAAGCAATGATCACACGCACGGCACAGCGGACACACCAGGAACCGCGGTGTTGGCCGTCGAATGGCGCTAGCTGCGCAGCATTTGTGCACCGCCGCCGTCAGTGTCAGCCAGTTTGCCGTGGCATACGGAGCTCCATCGCAGTCTTTAACACTGGTAGCATGCCGCGACAGCGTGGACGTGAACCGTATGTGCAGTTGACGGACTTTGAGCGAGGGCGTATAGTGGGCAAGCGGGAGGCCGGGTGGACGTACCGCCGAATTGCTCAACACGTGGGGCGTGAGGTCTCCACAGTACATCGATGTTGTCGCCAGTGGTCGGCGGAAGGTGCACGTGCCCGTCGACCTGGGACCGGACCGCAGCGACGCACGGATGCACGCCAAGACTGTAGGATCCTACGCAGTGCCGTAGGGGACCGCACCGCCACTTCCCAGCAAATTAGGGACACTGTTGCTCCTGGGGTATCGGCGAGGACCATTCGCAACCGTCTCCATGAAGCTGGGCTACGGTCCCGCACACCGTTAGGCCGTCTTCCGCTCACGCCCCAACATCGTGTAGCCCGCCTCCAGTGGTGTCGCGACAAGCGTGAATGGAGGGACGAATGGAGACGTGTCGTCTTCGGCGATGAGAGTCGCTTCTGCCTTGGTGCCAATGATGGTCGTATGCGTGTTTGGCGCCGTGCAGGTGAGCGCCACAATCAGGACTGCATACGACCGAGGCACACAGGGCCAACACCCGGCATCATGGTGTGGGGAGCGATTTCCTACACTGGCCGTACACCACTGGTGATCGTCGAGGGGACACTGAATAGTGCACGGTACATCCAAACCGTCATCGAACCCATCGTTCTACCATTCCTATACCGGCAAGGGAACTTGCTGTTCCAACAGGACAATGCACGTCCGCATGTATCCCGTGCCACCCAACGTGCTCTAGAAGGTGTAAGTCAACTACCCTGGCCAGCAAGATCTCCGGATCTGTCCCCCATTGAGCATGTTTGGGACTGGATGAAGCGTCGTCTCACGCGGTCTGCACGTCCAGCACGAACGCTGGTCCAACTGAGGCGCCAGGTGGAAATGGCATGGCAAGCCGTTCCACAGGACTACATCCAGCATCTCTACGATCGTCTCCATGGGAGAATAGCAGCCTGCATTGCTGCGAAAGGTGGATATACACTGTACTAGTGCCGACATTGTGCATGCTCTGTTGCCTGTGTCTATGTGCCTGTGGTTCTGTCAGTGTGATCATGTGATGTATCTGATCCCAGGAATGTGTCAATAAAGTTTCCCCTTCCTGGGACAATGAATTCACGGTGTTCTTATTTCAATTTCCAGGAGTGTATATGCCCAATGCTATGTTCTAGTCTAGCTAGGTAAGTGGGTCGCTGATTTTCTATTGCCAGTGGAACATTTTTATTCTAGGTATGATTCGCGTTAAGAAACGAATGGAAATTCATTTTTAGGAGATAAAAACGCTAGTAATAAAGTTTTAATAATGTCTCGTAAAATAAAGTTGCGTGATTAGTTTTTTAATTTTTTGTAGATGCGTGCCTGCAAGTGCGATAAACATTGAAATCCTCACTCGCCACTATACCACTGCATGTCGTTACAGGAACCAATACAAACTGGCCCAGCCATTTTGTTTAGGCTCATCTCCAGCGGCGTGCTATGTTGCTGTGGCGCCGGAATTTCAGCGTGTAGCAGGACTGTAAACATGTATCTTCGAACAAAACATAAATTAAGTACGTCCCTGTATTTTTCCGATTTGATACTTAAAACTTTCGGGTAATGAACAAATAACCCCAAAAAAGTTGTGCACTACCCTCAATACTTGCTTAAGTATGCCTCTTCACGTTCGGCGGCAGGAAATCTCTACCAACTGTCACCTGTGTAGCAAGAATAAGAATTAAAAAGCATACATTCTATGTGTAGATTACTAGTTTGCCATTCATGGACGAGACAGCGTTGCCAGTGCACTGTGTTCAGGCAGAGAAGTTGGCTCTGTGATATGACGCTGGACTCGCATTCGAGAGGACGGCGGTTCGTATCAATGCCCGGTCATTCAGCTTTAGATCTTCCATGATTAAGCCGATGGACGTAATGGTTACTTTAAATGGGCATGGTCGATTTACTTCTTCACCTTTTCCCAATCCTGGCTTGTGGCCCAGGTCTAATGACGTCGTCGTCGGCCAGCCGGGCGTTAACCCCTTATCTCCCTTTGTTCCTTAAACCGTTCAGTCTGTCAACATTCTCCGAAGAGTCGTTTCAAGTCCAGACCCAGCGCAGATTTCACTTTACGGCAAGAAGTTCAAATGGTTCAAATGGCTCTGAGCACTATGGGACTCAACTGCTGAGGTCATTAGTCCCCTAGAACTTAGGACTAGTTAAACCTAACTAACCTAAGGACATCACACACATCCATGCCCGAGGCAGGATTCGAACCTGCGACCGTAGCGGTCTCGCGGTTCGAGACTGCAGCGCCAGAACCGCGCGGCCACTGCGGCCGGCTACGGCAAGAAGTGTTGCCAGCACAGGAAGTTGCTGCCCGAATTGTCCAACACCTCAGCGACGTCATTCGAAAATCGGTATCGTGAAAATTCGAAGATCTGCCTCATGACGTTCGCTTGCAGTCGACAACACGAGTTAATGACCACTACCAGCAATTTAAGGCCCATAGTTACGCCGAGAAGACTGCGCGCTGCCTTTTTGGAGGCAGCTCGGAGGACGGTGTCGACCGGAGAGTACGCAACCGTCACCACATAATCAGTTTGACTGCTAGACGTCCATTATGAACAACAGTACGACCTCCCCAGCACCGTAGTCCCCGAAGACGGTGTACATGGTGTGGCGTCGGATTCTCTTGCCTGACGCATGGAAGATTTGTTTGACGCCTTATGACCGTTATAGAAGAGTGCAGAGGAGGCAAGGTACCAATGTGCATCTCAGGTATATAGTCCTCCCACTGGTTCAGCGGGGAAGTGTGTCAGTCATATTTTGGGCCGATGATTTGAGTATCATCCGACTTACTGCTGAACCCTACAGTTAACATTTTGAAAATGTTCATCTTTCCATGCGATGATGCAAGAGCAAACTGCGACTAAATGCCTACAAAAGACAGGAATCAGTCGAATGGAATGACCTGTGGTACATTCTAACATGAACCGATTGTGCAAGCTTGTTTTCGCTTCAAATAAAAAATATTTAAGGCAAGAAAATTACTTCCGTCGAGAGAAATATTTCGGCCTTGACGCAATTTCTTGCTGCTTTCGCACAAACTGTTATTGTGCTGAAAGGTCAGGTCTGTTTCAACCATCCTTTTTCCGATAAGCTGCCTAAAATATCTGCTTTTCAGGCGGAAATCTGGCTGTCGAGTGACTACGGCTCCATATAACGAGAAAAGACGCTCACAAGGCACTGAAGCTGGCATCTTGAGTAAATGAATCATTGTCTGTTCGCATAATCCAACGAAAATGCTTTTCATGTCATCCCGTTCTTTACCGATAGTGAAGTTCCCAGATTCGCAGTCATTTAGTTACACAAGGCAGAAAGGGAGTCTTGAAAAATACAATTTTATTGAATTATTAACACCTTCCTTTCTTTGCATTTAGTACATCTGAACATTCGAACCACTTTTCCGAGGCAGGTTTTATATACTTAATATTTGTGATATTCATATTGTTGAAATTTGTTATGTATGTTATAGGCTGCAAATGGTATGTAATTTTTACTACTGCACTTGTAACTTCTGTTTAGTAAATCTCATTAAAGTAATAGTGGCAGGCTATAGTTATTTTATGGATAGTGGATGTTACTGAGCTCCGTGCATGTTAATCAATTAAGGACTAGTGCGGGAGAGCGCAACCAACCACCCACAAATACTCTTAGGAAACTTTATTTTACTGCCGGTTGTGCAAGTATAGCCATATGAAGATGGACATAATGTGCGGAAACCTTCTGAAAAGCATTTGCGACTAGTTGCGGACTCCTTCAACAATCCTTAACTAAATAGTTTTATGCCTCCCGCTTACATACACACGCACACACACACACACACACACACACACACACACAAGTAGTTCGACCGTTGCCGATATGGTAAACTAATCAAATAGCTGATATTGTTTGATACTACAGGTATCCAAGCAAAATTATCATTATCCTAATATCGCTACTATCGGAACGTCCCTCCTCGTAAGCCATTGCGTCAGTTTACACTGTCCGGAAACAAGAAATGCCACAGACTGAAATGGACGCGGGCTTTCGCTGGTGTCTGAAGTGGCAAGATGTTCTTTCGAACTAGTCCCACTTCAACTTGTCGCGCAGTTTGGCGGCATTCGTGTTCGAAGTTACCGTGGTGTCTACGTTATGGCAGACTGCACTATGCACACAAAGGCCAGGTGTGATAGTTTGTGCTACTGCTAAATAGAATATGCACGGTCGACTCTTGCATATCGGTGACGATTTGAACGACAACAGCTACGTCACGGAGTCCTTACAGGGGAGTGGTCATACTTGTCCACGGATCCGGTCTTTAATCTGATTTGCAGCATCATAAAAGGCGATTTAAATTTTCAACAGCCTTCCTGATGGATAAATCTCTAGCAACGGTTTTTTTTTCAAACCTTCTGTAATCTGTTTAGCTGTGTACGATTTCCTTATAGCCGGCCGTTGTGGCCGAGCGGTTCTAGGCGCTTCAGTCGGGAACCGCGGTGTTGCTACGGTCGCAGGCTCGAATCCTGCCTCGGGCATGGATGTGTGTGATGTCCTTAGGTTGGTTAGGCTTAAGTAGTTCCAAGTCTAGGGGACTGATGACCTCAGATGCTAGGTCCCATAGTGCTTAGAGCCATCTGAACCATTTGATTTCCTTATATATGTTCTAGCCATCTAAAACATAAAAAGATACATAAAATGGATACTATTGCAGCATTGAAGGTCAGTTTATAGTGTGATTGCCATTACACCTCTACTATGGTGACTACTACTATCCTTGAAGCATTATTTTGTTCAACAATTAAAAAAGTAATGTGCTTAAAATCCTTAATAATTAAGATGTCCCAAAAAACACCGACATACTTTAGGGGCAGGTTCCTTACACAGAAATAAGTAAAAAATATCTAATAAACATGGGATCTAAAATGTGTACCTTGAGAGGTATGAGCACTTGTTTCTCTCCGATACTATGAAACAGATCTTTTCTACTGCAAGTTCTTTGCTTTTGTCTAGTAAACACAGGCTCTAAAATGCATAATTAAGGAGCTATGAGAACTTGTTCATCTTCGCCAGCGTGAAAGACACTCTTCTACTGAACAAGTGCTCATAGCTCTTAAAGTATGTATTTTAGAGCCCATGTTTATTAATCATTTTTTCTTATTTTGGTCAATACTTCCTCCTCCAAAAATATGGTAAGTAAAGAACTAACAATAAAAGAGGTCTGTTTCATAGTATCGAAGAGAAACAATTACTCATATCTCTTAAGGTATATGCTTTAGAGCCCTTGTTTACTAGACATGTTTTCTTGTTTCGGAGTAAGGAACCTGTCCCTAAAGTTTGTTGGTGTTTTTTAGGGACATCCTGTATACCCATGTGATATAAAAGTAGGTATTACCTTGCTGCTGTCAGCAGAAGCAGTGAAACAGGCAATTAATCGTGAACTGTAATATGGCTTTGCTTACAATAAATAGTCTATCTCCCTTAACAACCACACAAAAACTGCCAAGATGGCATTCACTATGCGTCTTAAATTTAGAAGGCAATTCACCATTGGGATTGATGGTTAGTTGACAAGGTGACCACTATTACCCCGAAAAAGATCAACGTCACTTATTTTTTACCGTTTTTCATACATCCTGCACAATTTCCTAACATGCTAGTAACATTTCTTTCTTTTCATGACACTGTTTATAAGCTTTGCGTGTTACAACGCATGGTATGTCCTCCCTCCTTGGTCTTTTGTCAATAACATTGTATCTTGATAGAGTCACTGTCTCTGGGATTGTTTGTATAATGTCTGGTTTTTTTTGTAAGAATAATTCTATCCACTTCTTGACAGGTTTCCCATCATTGAATGATGTATCCAGCTCCAACTCTGCAACTAGTTCGTGGATACCTTCTATTACATGACTTCTACTTATACAGAATCTGCTCATCTGTAGCGGATGAAGTCATATACGAGTACAGTTATCGAAATTAATACGATAATTCCCGTTATCTAAATCGTCTTTGCTTATAAATGTAAAATTACGTGCGTTACAGAATTTTTTTTGCTTTTTGTTAACGTCAATTAAAATTCATTTGCTAAGTTTCAGCTGCCGACATGACTTCAAAGTTTATGAAAAATATTATCAAATGCGAAATTTTTCGCATAGTTACCTTGCCTGAAACTACCTGGTATAGATCGGTTTTATTGCCTTGCAAAGTGAGCGCTGAATTGCCGATTGAAAGCGATCGTTGTATAACTGAATATCCGTAGAGCAGTACACCTCCTATTTTATTTATAAAGTTCTTCCAAATTGGTATGAAGTACACACAAATAAATTCTAGGATTCCAGTACGTCAACATTAATTTTGTGTGTTGTAAATGTTGCAAAAACGTAAAATGTTGATGTAATTTATATTTTTTGTGCAGCACGAGCATACAAATAAGGACTAAAATTATCAGCCCTGCTAGTCACAGATAGACTGTTGTTCTTAGACAAAACTTGACCAGAACGATTAGGAATTAATCCGGAGTGCCACAAGTGTTTAACCACGTTTTGAAAATGAGAGGAGGACAACTGACAGTGTTCTAGCGATTGCAATTTGATAATACTGTCACGATGATGGACTGGAAACTGCAGTCATCTGTTCATAATAACTTTTTCTGTTAATGTTCTTTAAAATGTCTTCCACTTGTGGAAAAATCATTCTGTCTTACGGTCAACACGTTCGTCATATGTGTGGTGTCACCGCCAGACACCACACTTGCTAGGTGGTAGCCTTTAAATCGGCCGCGGTCCGTTAGTATACGTTGGACCCGCGTGTCGCCACTATCAGTGATTGCAGACCGAGCGCCGCCACACGGCAGGTCTAGAGAGACTTCCTAGCACTCGCCCCAGTTGTACAACCGACTTTGCTAGCGATGGGTCACTGACAAAATACGCTCTCATTTTCCGAGACGATAGTTAGCATAGCCTTCAGCTACGTCATTTGCTACGACCTAGCAAGGCGCCATTACCAGTTACTATTGATATTATGAATAATGTACAGTCAAGAGCGACGCTCATCATTAATGGATTAAAGTTAAATATTCCACCAGCTACGTCCGTTTTTCTAAAGTCTAGTTTCCTTGTCCTGTTCCAGACCTCACGCCAGCCTGCGTGAACTAAAACGCGTGCCTTTCGGCTTCCTCTAGTAAACCGGTGTTGGCTCTCCTGCCAACCCACAAAAATATGAGGTAGAATCTGAAGCATCTCTACTTCTTCAGGGTGAGATCGAAAGGCAGCAATAAAAGAAACTTATATTATCTTACTAAGAATCTAGAAGGGGAATGGATCAGTTCCCGCTTAACGGAAGAGAAGCGTAATGCGTGAAAAATATGTTTTATTTTCCCCTTTCTCCAAACTTCGATGAACCTAACACAAGACTGTCTGTGTGGAGCATTGCTCTTTTCAAATGCTGACCAAAATTTTTTTGATAACGGATAATAATGCAACACCCGGGCTGGTTACGGGCATTTTTGTGCACAAATGTGAGTGCAGTCGTCGACTGCACTGTTGCCCTGTTTGTTGATAGAAAGTGTCCTCCTAGCTCGCAATTTTTTTTTTCAATGTTTGACTGACCTGTATTGAAAGCGCAAGATTCACTTAAAACTAGCGATCTTATGCACTACATTTGTAATAAAGTCATCGATAACTTCAGTTTGAACCACTTTATTTGCCGACCTGTTTCTCGATACAAAATTAGTTACGTTTTTTGGCACAACTTTACGAGATTTTGTTTGAAGTGATTATTCCAGGTATGAGAAACTGTAAATTGTTTTAAGTCCTTATCTTAAACAGCATCTAAGGCCTAGACGCGCAAGACGGCATCGCTGAAACTAAATGACTTTTGTCTCGCTTTAGAAAATAAAAGCTGAAGCAGACACACATTAAACGTCACCATTACATCCGACTGATTAACATGTCGTTTTACAGAATCGCTTTCCCACCTATACAATTAACGTTCAGGACGGTCTGAATGAAATTTCGTTTGAACAGTATACGCGCGTTGGCGTTTTCCTATCACTTTTGTTTGTCCAATGCACCACTCTTTTTCTTTGTCTTGCATGGTCATTTTAGTTCCTGGCGTTTCTTCCAGAGATAATTGATAATTACATATAATTTTCTTCAGTTTTTTCGTCGTTGGTGGATTCACAGTCCGCAGCACAACGTGCTTCACTCATTTCTAGTGACATGTGTATACCATCTAACTATTTATTTAAAAGTTTAAACACCGTTTTGCACACCACGTGAACTTCACACGTATTTCGTGTTGATAGCTTAGTTTCCAAAACATTCACAGAGTTCTCCATCATCTACGATGGATTGGACTGGCAGACTATTTCTTTAAAACTCGAACTAGGGTCAGAAAGATATTTCCAAACACCTGCCAAAAATTAAAAGAAAGACATCCAAAAAACCTATATTAGCTTATCTTTTTGTTAAAACTTGAAGCAAAATATTCTTCTAAAATGACCGCTGCGGGGATAACAAGGCCACTGCATCTCTCTTATCCTGTGCACAACAGGTAGCAAGATCATCTCCAGGGAAATACCCGTTTTCTTGATTTTCTTTTTTGTAGGTTACTTCCAATTCACGTTTGCAGCTGAAACTTATCATGTGGATTTTAACTGAAGAATACTGCGATCCGTTACGTTGCGTTCTGTAACGCACATAATTTTACATTTATAAGCAGAGATGATTTAAGTAACTAGCGTTGTCGTATTAATTTCGATAATTGTACTCGTATTTGACTTCATCCGCCACACATGAGCAGATTCTCTATAAGTCATTTAATAGGAGGTATCCACGAACTACACTCCTGGAAATTGAAATAAGAACACCGTGAATTCATTGTTCCAGGAAGGGGAAACTTTATTGACACATTCCTGGGGTCAGATACATCACATGATCACACTGACAGAACCACAGGCACATAGACACAGGCAACAGAGCATGCACAATGTCGGCACTAGTACAGTGTATATCCACCTTTCGCAGCAATGTAGGCTGCTATTCTCCCATGTAGACGATCGTAGAGATGCTGGATGTAGTCCTGTGGAACGGCTTGCCATGCCATTTCCACCTGGCGCCTCAGTTGGACCAGCGTTCGTGCTGGACGTGCAGACCGCGTGAGACGACGCTTCATCCAGTCCCAAACATGCTCAATGGGGGACAGATCCGGAGATCTTGCTGGCCAGGGTAGTTGACGTACACCTTCTAGAGCACGTTGGGTGGCACGGGATACATGCGGACGTGTATTGTCCTGTTGGAACAGCAAGTTCCCTTGCCGGTCTAGTAATGGTAGAACGATGGGTTCGATGACGGTTTGGATGTACCGTGCACTATTCAGTGTCCCCTCGACGATCACCAGTGGTGTACGGCCAGTGTAGGAGATCGCTCCCCACACCATGATGCCGGGTGTTGGCCCTGTGTGCCTCGGTCGTATGCAGTCCTGATTGTGGCGCTCACCTGCACGGCGCCAAACACGCATACGACCATCATTGGCACCAAGGCAGAAGCGACTCTCATCGCTGAAGACGACACGTCTCCATTCGTCCCTCCATTCACGCCTGTCGCGACACCACTGGAGGCGGGCTGCACGATGTTGGGGCGTGAGCGGAAGACGGCCTAACGGTGTGCGGGACCGTAGCCTAGCTTCATGGAGACGGTTGCGAATGGTCCTCGCCGATACCCCAGGAGCAACAGTGTCCCTAATTTGCTGGGAAGTGGCGGTGCGGTCCCCTACGGCACTGCGTAGGATCCTACGGTCTTGGCGTGCATCCGTGCGTCGCTGCAGTCCGGTCCCAGGTCGACGGGCACGTGCACCTTCCGCCGACCACTGGCGACAACATCGATGTACTGTGGAGACCTCACGCCCCACGTGTTGAGCAATTCGGCGGTACGTCCACCCGGCCTCCCGCTTGCCCACTATACGCCCTCGCTCAAAGTCCGTCAACTGCACATACGGTTCACGTCCACGCTGTCGCGGCATGCTACCAGTGTTAAAGACTGCGATGGAGCTCCGTATGCCACGGCAAACTGGCTGACACTGACGGCGGCGGTGCACAAATGCTGCGCAGCTAGCGCCATTCGACGGCCAACACCGCGGTTCCTGGTGTGTCCGCTGTGCCGTGCGTGTGATCATTGCTTGTACAGCCCTCTCGCATTGTCCGGAGCAAGTATGGTGGGTCTGACACACCGGTGTCAATGTGTTCTTTTTTCCATTTCCAGGAGTGTAGTTGCAGAGTTGGAACTGGGTACGTGGCAAAATATGTAGGCAGGTTTCTACGTAACTCTGACCATTCCCATGTTCTGCACGAAGCATTACCCCTTCATCATGCAATTCCATTTACACGGCGGGGTAATGCTTGATAATATAAGAGAATATCTAGTTAATAGTGAATTAAAGCGACGTTGAGGTTTGAAATTTCAGCCACATGGTCATGCTATGTAATGATATCTACGTCCTTCCGTCTGTGCACAAAATTCAGTAGTCGTATAAAGCGACCAACCATTTCTTTTTCGTAATGATCACAGTTGGAAATTCAGTGTGTACCAATATTGTCTCAGAAAAGGTGATCAAAGGCAAGAAGATGGTTTCATGAATCTATGGGTTCAACAGATATGCAGCCAAAATTATCTGTAATGCAATGGCGTTGTTAAGAAGCTTATGTTAACCTTTAAATAGTCCCCTTAATCATGAAGCTGTTACGGTAATAACTGTCCTACATAGAGCTCAGAAACGTATTTCGAGAGGCAATACCCTTATCAGGTTGCAAAACTTACAAGCTCATAAAGTTAAAACACTAAAAATTTACCAACAATACTAATTGCGGCACTTAGAAGATTAAATAGGATACAAACACACTGGACTGTGGATGGTCGTCTCTCATTAAACTGCTACAGCTGGAGTTTACAAAGAAAAAGACAACCAAGATAAGAAAACTGCACAGACGGCATTAATAGCAACAACAGAATTCCTCGTCTTTCAATTTTTACACAAGGGTGATTAACAAAACTGACATTACATTCGATAATGCGGAAGCAGAAATGTTAAATAAGGGACTAAACCTTAATAGTGAATCGCCATTTCAGAGAAAGTTCGCAAAGGAAATGACTGCTCTCAATAAAACGACAACTGAAGTTGCCAAATTAAATAATAACGGTATTAAAATCGGCCATGTCGGTCGTTTATGTTGATAAAAATGGTAAAAACTAAATTGAACAAGCGAAACAATAAAAATCATAAGACTAAAGCTGATCAATTAATCGTCAGTTATACAAATAAAAAGCTTAATGGAGGGAAGGCCATTGCCGAGAGAGCAAATGAGGGGAGTACAATCGTAAATCAGAGGAGGAGCAGTATATTGCGAAACATTTGTGGTTTTTGCCGAAAATGACATCACTGAAATTCCAAAGGCCTTAACAGCAGACTTCCAAGCTAAATTATTCTTAAACTCGCACATTTCCTGCTAACAGATATGGAAAAAAGAAGATGCCTTATTATGCTCCTAATCATGCCTAAATTAAGATCACTGCTGCAAATATATAAGGATCATCATCCATTTCCTCCAATTGTGAACTGCAGAAAAAGCTCAGCCTCTAATACAACTAGACTGCTCGACCAAATTCTTAGAAATACTTACGCCTATGAAAAGAACTATTCGGTGAATGGTAGTATGCCTCTGATAGACGAAATTAAGGAGAAGCCAATCACTGACGCTTCCTGTTTGGTTTCACAGGGTGTTAGGAATCAATACTCCAATGTTCCAGTTGATGAAACGATTGAAATTGTCAGAAGAAATTTCCTTAAATACGATAAAATTTCTAGATAAGAGACCATCGAAATTCATTAAAATGTAACGCCTGATTATAAGTTTTAACTATCTCTCTTTTAATTGTAATTGTTCTGTTCAAGAGAATTGTTTAGCCATGGCGTTCAGCATTTCAGGGTCTATGGCTGACATTTTTATCCATGACCTAGAAGACAAAATTTTAAAGTCTGACCAAGCTATTATGGTGACATCGTTTATAATAAACATTACATAGACAATACTGTGTTGCTTGTGGCTGGTTCCGATGAAGGTATTGCTGAAACAGTAGAAAAGTTCAACAACGCCCAAAGCGAAATTGTTTACTGGGGAGCATGAAATTCACAGCAGTTTCAGCTACTCTAGATGAACATTAAAAAGCAGCGCAATAAGCACCAGTTCACCGTTTACAGAAAATTTACAACAGCTGATGCTGTGATTCCTCGTAAAGAAGTTGCCTTCTGTAGTTTAGTGCACAGCACAGTCAACGTGTCAAAGAACAGGAAGGAGAGGGAGATAAAACAAAACACCATTACAAAGATAGCGGTTAACAACGGTTACAAAGTATATATTGCTAATAACACGTTGCGTAAAGGTAATAAACACAGGAAGAATAAACTTAACAGAGATAAAATGACAATGGATGCAATGTTTTACTATGAGACAGTCTCGCCTAACATCGTGAATATGTTTAACCCATACTGAGTTAAAATTGCATTTCAGACAACTAATTTAGTGAGGTATTACCTGAAGCACGATTTCGGTAAAAACGTAAATAAGTTCGGAAAATCTGGAGCTTACAAATTCAATGTGCATCCTGTGATGCAAGATGTACAAAAATCAAAAAAAGTTTTGCATCACCTCGGTTCCGAGAGTTCCGGAACCTGTACAGAAAATTGGAATAGAGATCAACATAAACATCATTTCCGCTCTTTTAATTGCTCATAAGAACCACATATTGCATGTTGTACCACCATACAGCAAGAACTTCAGAGCTGGTGGTCCAGATTGCTGTACACACCGGTACCTCTAATACCCGGTAGCACTTTCCACTTGCATTCGTCGTAACATACTATTCACAAGATCATCGAGACACTGTTGATACAGATTGTCCCACTCCTCAACGACGATTTGGCGTGGATCCCTCAGAGTGGTTGGTGGGTCACGGCATCCACGAACAGCCCTTTCCAATCCATTCCAGGCATGTTCGATAGGGTTCATGTCTGGTGAACATGCTGGCCGCTCTAGCCGAGCGATGTCGTTATTCTGAAGGAAGTCATTCACAAGATGTGCACGTAGGGGACGCTAATTGTCGCCCATGAAGAAGAATGCCTCTCCAATATGTTGCCGATAAGGTTGCACTATCGGTCGGAGGATAGCATTCAAGTATCGTACAGCCGTTACGGGCGCCTTCCATGACTGCCAGTGGCGTACGTCGGCCCCACATATTGCCACCCCAAAACAGCAGGGAACCTCCACCTTGCTGCACTCGCTGGACAGTGTGTCTATGGCGGGTTGCCTCCAAACACATCTCCGACGATTGTCTGGTTGAAAATCTCTACAAGACTCATCGGTGAAGAGAACGTGAAGCCAACTCTGAGCGGTCCATTCGGCATGTTGCTACCCGAGGACACTAGCATCCCGCTCCTGCAGGATAGATTCCGGATGACTGCAGCAAGGTCTTTCTGCAAGAAGGGCGGTCAGTATTTATTTTCGCAGCAGACACGGGATATCACCATCATATCACCCAACGCCGAATCATATATATATATATATATATATATATATATATATATATATATATATATATATATATATATATAATGTGTGTGTGTGTTTGTGTGTGCGTGTGTGTATGTGCGTAAGGTTTTTGTTTTCAATCTTCCCCACAGGAACAGCAGATTTATGCTCACACTACTCATTATGCCGAGCAAGGAAAGCTCGCCAACCGAGCGTCAAGCCATTTAACCCTTTGTGCGTCACATTTAGAAAAAAATTGGGGAAATTTTTTGTGATGAATATTTACTGTATATGTTGCACATATGCCATATCCATTGCAAAAGTTCTTTTGTAGCTATTGGTTAATAAATAAAATAATAATTCCAAATGACATCATTAGAAATTACATAATAATTACTCAAAAAATGCATACATAACTGTATTGTAAACTTACAGTATTTCTTTCCCTAGCCCTTGAGGAACTACGTAATGTTGGTTCCATAACCAAGAATTTCAGTATATACAGAATAAATCTAAACACAACAGTTATTTTTCACTCACAAATACAGTAGCACAACCCACGACACTTCTCTGTTCTGCACTTCAAACAAACGGCGAGTGATGAAAGGAAACGCCACTGAGATCTGTTGGCCAAACTTGGAACTACGTGATGCGATGCCAAACGGTATCATTGAAGCATTGGGAAGCTCAAAAAAGCCAGGAATACTTAATGATGCCATTTGGAATCGCAGACGCAGAAAGGGTTAGCCGCGCGGGATTAGCCGAGCGGTCTCAGGCGCTGCAGTCATGGCCTGCCTGTGCGGCTGGCCCCGGCGGAGGTTCGAGTTCTCCCTCGGGCATGGGTGTGTGTGTTTGGCCTTAGGATAATTTAGATTAAGTAGTGTGTAAGCTTAGGGACTGATGACCTTAGTAGTTAAGTCCCATAAGATTTCACACACACGCAGAAAGGGTTAAATGCGGCGCGTTCACAGTTTCCCCCTTACCTTGCAGGATGGGGTGGCAGTGGGGGAAGTGTGCAGTGGCTCTCAGCGCTGTGGCAGCCATGTCAGGACACCGCTCGTGAGCCGAATTCTTGGTCATCCCTGCCTTAAGGGAATAGAAGAAGGCATAGAAATATTGCGCACAGAAAAGAAAGGGAGGACACTCGACTTGGTAGAAGAACTGGAAATCGCCATTCATGAGAAGAAACATGCCAATATTCTGAACGCATGAGTAAAAGACATTGATATTTCTTAGCGACTTTGTAGACCTAATTTCGGGCAGATTCATGACTACAGATTTCGGAATAGCTAGAGGCTGACGATCGTAAAAATGAGGAAAAATACGCAACCAATATAACAGCATTATGGTTGAGCCATAAGCTGCAGATACAGAGTAGTGACACAAACACGTCAGTTCAGAACAACGCCTGGACCTCTACAGAAGCGCCAATTCGACAGTTGGAGCTCACAGCAGAGCGCTAGGAGGCGGCGTGGCATAGTGTGTGATGTGAGATGCGACGACCACTGACACACGAAAGACGAGGACCCACAGTGCAATGTGTTTTTATTCTCATTTACCTTATGGACGCCCCAATTATTTTTGTTAGCAGATTTTTCAGTGTTTCAGCTTTATGAGCTCGAAACGCGTTGTTGATCTGTGTGCAGGACAGAAATACGGTTGAATGGTAGCAATCATTACTGCAAAAACTTAACAACCGTTACCCCACACCTATAACGGATAATATTAGACCCTGAAGTTGGCTTTATCAGTTTCGAACTTCTCAGCCCATACAGACATGCAGCACCTCACAACAGAGGATAATAATGTTTAGCGATATACTCTGATGGTTTTTATGACAAACCGAGATCATCTGTTTGCAATTTTGATAATATGTTGATTCACCGTTGTTTTTGAGCACGTGTGGTCTGTATAGTATGAAGAGTTTCTGTATCCATTTATGGAGAGGCACAAGAGCAGACGTGGAATTCAGAGACATGCTGCTAGGATCGTGACGGAAGTGTTTGCAGAGGTGCACCTGCGACAAAAAAGGGCGTTTTTGGAAGAAAGGCAATGCTGTTCTCGCCAAACAATGTTGGATAAACGTAGGAGGTGTATTAGAGGAACCGCAAGACCGCTACGGTCGCAGGTTCGAATCCTGCCTCGGGCATGGATGTTTGTGATGTCCTTAGGTTAGTTAGGTTTAACTAGTTCTAAGTTCTAGGGGACTAATGACCTCAGCAGTTGAGTCCCATAGTGCTCAGAGCCATTTGAACCATTTGTATTAGAGGAGGAGTATGTGACATTTCTTGCATACTGACCACGGGAATAACATTAGCGAGAAAAGGGCGCGCACAGAGGCATAGATGCTTGTGCGAGTCTCTTTTTCCTCGCTCAAATCACGAACCAAATGGATACAAATTCACTAATATTGGTACGAAGTACTTTCCGCCACGTACGGTAAAGTGGCTTGCAGCATACATACAGGGTGTTAGGGGTATAAGTCTAGATATCTGTGTTGGTGACTGAGCACAGTGTACTGGTCAACATTACGTCAGAATTTACTTCATCTACAGAGTAAGAATTATAGCTGTTACGTGTAGTATGTTTTTAGGTTGGTTAGTAGCTCCTAGTACACGTGGCACAACCAAGTCGTTTATGTTTATATTCGCCTGGGCAGCAAGTCAGATGCTGAAGTCTGGATGCGTGGATGAAAAACGAAAAGTCTACACTGACAGACATAGCCCACTTCACAGCGCAGCTACGAGTGTGCAGAAAACACTAGGTAGTAAATTGTGTGATGTGTTTACAAGAAGTCTACTAGACACAGAGAAAAAACACCTAAAGCACTGAAGTGGATACATATTAAGGTAACAATTATCACAATATCTTTACCTGTACCCCTAATACCCTGTATGTAGATGCAGAAAATAAAGTGGTATCGATACCTTCAAACTTCCTCCTCGGTCACTACTTCAGATCACGTGCCTAAGTCAACGTATACACCCATTCCAAATCTCACCACTTGTGAAAGGATTAGTACCAGAAAACGTGCTTGCACTCAAAAATACATTGAACCGCCAAAGAAACGTATAGGCATACGTATTCAAATACAGAGATATTCAAACAGGCACAATACGCTGCTGCGGTCGGCAACGGCTATATAAGACAACAAGTGTCTGTCGCAGTTGTTAGATCGATTACTGCTGCTACAATGACAGGCTATCAAGATTTAAGTGAGTTTGAACGTGGTGTTATAGTCGGCGCACGAGCGGTGGGACACAGTGTCGCAGAGATAGCGATGAAGTGGGGATTTTCCCGTACGACCATTACACAAGTGTAACGTGAATATCAGAAATCAGCAAGAATGGAACCAGCGACAACTGAAGAGAACCGTTCAACGTAACAGAATTGCAACCCTTCCGCAAATTGCTTCAGATTTCCAATACTGGGCCATCAGCAAGTGTCAGCGTGCGAACCATTCAACGAAACATCATCGATACAGGCTTTCGGAGCCGAAGGCCCACTCGTGTACCCTTGATGACTGCACGACAGTCGGCTGCTGTGGCTGAGCGGTTCTAGGCGCTTCAATCCGGAACCGCGCTGCTGCTACGGTCGCAGGTTCGAATCCTGCCTCGGGCATGGATGTGTGTGATCTCCTTAGGGTAGTCAGGTTTAAGTAGGTCAAAGTCTAGGGAACTGATGACCTCAGATGTTAAGTCCCATAGTGTTTAGAGCTATTTGAACCATTTTGACTGCACGACACAAAGCTTTGCGCCTTGCGTAGGCCCGTCAACACCGACATTGGACTATTGATGAGTGGAAACGTGTTGCCTGGTCGGACGTGTCTCGCTTCAAATTCTGTCGAGCGGATGGACGTGAACGTGTATGGAGACAACCTCATGAATCCATGGACCCTGCATGTCAACAGGGGACTGCTCAAGCTGGTGGAGGCTCTGTAATGGTGTGGGACATGTGTAATTGGAGTGATATGGGACCCCTGATACGTCTAGATACGACTCTGATAGGTGACACGTACGTAAGCATCGTGTCTGTTTACCTGAATCCATTCATGTCCATTGTGCACTCCGACGGACCTGGTCAATTCCAGCAAGATAATGCGACACCCTACACATCCAGAATCGCTACAGAGTGGTTCCAGGAAAACTCTTCTGAGTTTAAACACTTCTGCTGGCCACCAAACTCCCCAGACATGAACATTATTGAGCATATCTGCGATGCCTTGCAACGTGCCGTTCAGAAGAGACCTCCATCCCGTCGTACTCTAACGGATTTATGGACAGCCCTGTAGGATTCGTGGTGTCAGTTCCCTCCAGCACTACTTCAGACATTAGTCGAGTGTATGCCACGTCGTGATGCGGCACTTCTATGTGCTCGTGGGAATCCTACACGAATTAGGCTATTCAGTGTAGTAAGAAAGACAATATATAGTAGTCTGGTGTAAATAACAGTCCCAAACACCATCGCGTTATCAGTGGGAATGAAAAGTTGTCCCAGAAGCAATAACTCTCAAGAATCCTGTTGGAACTACTTTATATCTCAGTGACATCTCGTTTGTATTTACCAGGAGAATACAGCAAGTGCCATAACCCCACTGCCCAGAATCTTCGCTCAGCAGAAGAGGAGTCAAAATAAACGAACACACATCTCGGCGCCGCGCGGGGTAGCCGTTTGGTCTAGGGCGCCTTACTACGGTTCGCGCGGCTGCCCCCGTCGGAGGTTCGAGTGCTCTCTTGGTCATGGGTGTGTGTGTTGTCCTCGGCGTACGTTAGTTAGATAAAGCAGTGTGTAAGCCTAGGGACCGATGACCTTAGCAGTTTGGTCCCATAGGAACTTGCCACAAATTTCCAAAAAATTTCCACGTCTCGCTTTATCCGTAGATACTCGACCGCGTCCGAGAAAACGATCGTTAAAGTTTTCGGCGTAATTTAGATGTCTTTTAGCGCTCAATAAACTCAGTCGAAATTGTGGACAGTGGCTAGCAAAGCACCATTTCACTTTTGCGTCCCGTGTTCGAAACCTGATTATTGTTTTTATTTATTTTACTTGTTTCATTTATCTACCCAAGTCTGTAGAAGATTACTACACGAATGTTCCTTATTAAGTTAGGGGATACAGCGGAGTTATATTAATTGCAAAATTACAGCTGGGTTTCAAAGTAAGTGGCATACGTACGCAGCGACACTAGACACTGTACCATTTCTTCTGCTGAACTGTTTACTCGCTAAAAGGCACGTAAAGTATCTCGAGAACTTTTACCGTCGTTTTCTCATAAATGATCGAGTATCTACGGATACGACGGGACACGTGTTCGCTTATTTTGACTCCTTTTATAGTGAGCGACGTTTCTCGGGAATCAGATTGTGGCGCTTGTGATCTTCTCGTCAGCGCCGATTCGAGCACATCATTTGGCGCTCAATCCACCTCTCCCGCCCCCTCCCTCTCTCCCATTAACCATTATTTGTTTGCCCTGGACTGTTGGTAAGACCATGAGGAACAAATCTAAATCTACAGGTCTTTTAATGGGTAGATACTTCTTTTAAAAAGCTACTACACAGATATTCCTCTGAAACGGAAATAAGTTTCAGAATCTTTTTCCAGACCTAAATATTAAAAGCAAAACATTCCCATTTAAGGTAATTCCTGAGATCATTAAAAGCTTTCAGTTAAAGCAGCAAGAACTAGGCTTATTTTACACTGAGGGGCGGTATAAAAGAGCAGAGCATTGGCGGAGCTGTCATTTGTACTCAGGTGATTCATGCGAAAAGGTTTCCGACTTGATAATGGCCACACGATGGGAATTAACATATTTTGAACATGAAGTGGTAGTTGGAGGTGACGCACGGGACATCTCATTCCGGAAATCGTTAGAGAACTCAATATTCCGAATTCCACAGTATCAATAGTGTGGCCGAGAATATCAAATTTCAGGTATTACCTCTCACCACAGACAACCCAGTGGCCGACGGCCTTCACTTAACAACCGAGAGCAGCGGCGTTTGCGTAGAGTTGTCAGTGCTAACAGACAAGCAACACTGAGTGAAAGAGCCGCAGAAATCAATATGAGACTTATCACAAACGTATCCGTTAGGACAGTGCGGCGCAATTTTTCATTAACAGGCTAAGGCACCAGACAGTCGACACTAGTGCCTCTGCTAACAGCACGACATCGCCTGCAGCGCCTCTCCTGGGCTCGCGACCATTTCGATTGGGCCCTAGGCCAATGGAAAACCGTGGCCTGGTCAGATGAGTCCCGATTTCAGTAGATACGAGCTGATGGTAGGGTTAGAGTATGGCGCACAAGAAATGCGGGCCCAGCAACCAACTTGTCACACTAGTCGGCTTGTCCGTCAAATTCCGCGAGCGCTCGGCTCCGTACAGGGCCCACGGGAAATCAGTTTGTAATAGGAAAGATACCCACTAAAGACGAGAGCATGCATGCATGTATTTAAACGCCAAGTCAAGAATTATCGAACTCGTCTGAAATAGTAACTCGCTCCCTAGTGCGAAAGGCAGCTGGCACTTGTAAGACTTAAAGTGTCATGTGTTATGGTGTACGTACGGCCTGTCTTTCTCGTCGGCCTCGCCACGATGTGGCCTCGCCACGATGCCGCGCATGTCAGTTGTCAACAAGGCACTGTGGAACCTGCTGGTGGCTCCATAATGGTGTGCGCTGTGTTTACATGGAATGGACTGGGTCCTCTGGTCCAACTGAACCGGTCGTTAAATGGGAATGTTATGTTCGGCTACTTGGAAACCATTTACAGCCATTCATGGACTTCATGTTTCCAAGCAACGATGGAATTTTTATGGATGACAATGCGCCATATCATGCCACAATTGGTCGCTTTTGGTTTGAAGAACATACTGCACATTTCGAGCGAATGATTTGGCGACCTACTTGCCCGACATGAAACATATATGGAACATAATTGAGAGGGGAGTTCGTGCAAAAAATCCTGAATCGGCAACACTTTCAGAATTATGGACGGCTAGATAGAAACAACACGGATCAATATCTCTGCAGGAGATTTCCAAAGATTTCTTGATTCCACGTCGAGTTGCTGCACTAAGCTGGGAAAAGAAGGTCTGGCACATTATTAGGAGGTATCCCATAACTTTCGTCACCTCAGGTCACCCAGGGCGTAGCAATCTATAAAAAGGGTAGAAAATCGGATGCACATAGTTACCGGACAATTTCACTGACATCGATTTGTTGTAGAATCATGGAACATATTTTGTGTTCAGACATAATGACCTTTCTAGACTCTGAGAAGCTCATCTGCAGAAACCAGCACGCTTTTAGGAAACAGCGGTCATGGAGATACAGCTGGCCCTCTTTGTGCATGATTTGCAACAGGTTCTAGATACCGGCTCCCAGATTGATGCCGTATTTCTCGACTTTCGAAAGGCGTTCGACTCAGTTCCGCAATGTCGCTTGGTCCAAAAAGTGAGCGCTTACGGTCTATCCGATGACATATGCGGTTGGATAAAAAAATTTCTAACAGACAGAGAGCAGTATGTCGTCCTTAATGGGGCGACTTCAACAGAAGCAAGCGTACCTTCAGGTGTGCCCCAGGGCAGCGTAATAGGTCCGCTGCTTTTTACGATTTACATAAACGATCTGGCTGATGGTACTGACAGCGACATGGTGTAGTCTACAGGAAAGTAGTATCACACGAAAGTTGCGATCAAATCAATGAGGATTTGCAGGAAATAAATGCGCGGTGTAATGACTGGCAGTTACATCTCAATATTAGTAAGTGTAACCTGCTGCTTATAACAAGGCGAAAATCGCCATTAATGTCCGAGTACAAAATAAATGCCCAATCTTCGGAAGCGGTAACACCCGTCAAGTATCTCGGCGTGACTATTCGAAATTATCTCAAATGGGATGATCAGATTACACAACTAACGGACAGGGGGAACTCTAGATTGCGGTTATTGGTAGAATCCTGAAGCGATGCAATCCTTCAACAAAGGAAATTGTTTACAATACGTTATTTCGTCCAGTCTTAGAGCATTGTTCCTCTGTATGGGACCCTTACCAGTTGGATCTGATTCAAGACATTGAGAAGATCCAAAGAAGAGCGGCAAGATTCGTGACTGGTACATTTAGCCATCGCGAGAGCGTTACAAATCTCATAGAAAGTTTGAAGTGGGACACATTTGCAGATAGACGAACGGAAGGGGCTGCTCACTAAATTCCGAAATCCGATCTTCGCCAACTTTCAAATCGCGCAATGATAACCATTCAAAGATAAGGGAATTAGAGCTTGTACTGAGGCGTTCAGACAGTCGTTCTTCCCTCGCGCGATCCGCGAGTGGAACAGGGGAGGGGGGAATGTGACATTAGCGCGAATAGCGCGAATTCTGCCCTCCGCCACCCACCCCTTGGCTGCTAGCGGAGTATACATGTAAAAGTAGATGTAGAGTATATTATAATAGCTTCAATAAAAACTGTGCTACGTGCTGTGTCCGCCGACAGTTACGGTACGCGGCTGTATACACGGAGGGTGGCGGGCGGCAGGACCAATCTCCAGTTATCAGCACGCACCGGACAGTTGTAGTTGCCAGCAGTTATCGTCTGTTACCAGTCATCGCACAGCGTCCAGTTATCCGCCAAGAGCCGCAGTGTGCGTTATTAACACAGCCAAGACTTAGATACTGTTACAGACAGCAGAGCCAGACTAGAACTGCTATTAGATTAGTTAGTCTTTGTTCACCGAGTTTGTTTTACATGGTTTAACATCGGTGCCACGTCTTGTCAACATCAAAATAAAGCTGCTGGATGCCAAACGTATTGGCAAATACAATTCTACCTATTAAACTGAGTGGAATATAAAATTCCTTTTTAATTCTATAATTTATAACATATTTCACTTTCCATCAGGAAAATCTGATTTTCTACTGAGATTTTGAAAATAACACACTGTTTGTCTGCGTAAGTTTTATCTCAGATATGAAGAAATCTCACAGATAAGTAGTCAAGTTTTAAAAATTTGCTAAGAAAGTAGTTGTAAATTGATAAAAGGTCAACATTTTCACTTTAAAAACAGAAATATTCTATTAATAAAATCGTGTATAACTGCAACATTTGTTTAGTATATGTACTGACAGGTTTTCCCTTGGATCCCGTCTCCGGCCATCCTGATTTAGGTTTTCCGTGATTTCCCTCAATCGCTTCAGGCAAATGCCGGGATGGCTCCTTTGAAAGGGCACGGCCGATTTCCTTCCCCATCCTTCCCTCACCCGAGCTTGCGCTCCGTCTCTAATGACCTCGTTGTCGACGGGACGTTAAACACTAATCTCCTCCTCCTCCTCTTGGATATAAACATTATATTGAAATTTTTCTTGCCTTCAACTTGGCAATCTTTTTCAAAATAGAATCTGACTCTATTGACTTCATCACTAAAGTTGACAGTCCACACAATCGCTCTTGAGAAAGTCTTGACCTAAAAGTAATATCTTCGTCAGCTGGAGTTTTGAAAACTCATTCATTACGAAGTACACCGAGCGAGGTGGCGCAGTAATTAGCACACTGGACGACGGTTTGAACCCGCGTCCAACCGCCTTCATTGAGGTTTTTCGTGATTTTCCTAAATGTCTGAAGGCAAATACCGGGACGGTTCCTTTGAAAGAGCACGGCCGACTTCCTTCCCCATGCTTCCCTAATCTGATGGGACCGATGACCTCACTGTTTGGAACCCTTATCCCAAATCAACCAACCAACATTACTAGCTTCAGATGTAGTAATGTCAGGAGGAGTGGAGCTTGGAAACGTATTGGGGAAAATGTTCTTATAGGTGGCCGAGAAAGACACTTCAGACACACTGCTGCTTAGAATCGACGCGAAGAAGCCTTAGGAGGTGACATAAGGGGCGTCAGTGAAAGCACCCTTCCCTCGAGGTGTTCATTCACTCTCATTTCGCTGCCGAAAAATATAGTTTGCTGTGCAGTGTGCTGCAGAACGACGTTCCTAATAAACTTAGGGACTGTTGATTCCCTTCCAGGAGATTCAATCCTTGTTTAAGGACATCATGGGATTACAACCTCAATGAACGTGATTCGACCCCTTTGGTGTGTAGCACGACCGCAATTTTTTCTCTGGGATACAGGACTGAACCACTAGGGACCGTTCAAAACCAATCAACAAAATCTGTATGTGACCTGAAGCAGCAAATTATGGTTATGCTTTTGCAGCCCTCGTGTTTCATGCTCTCCTACGGCCTGATCACGTGAGGGGATGAAGGGGGGGGGGGGGAGGAGGAGGGCGAGAAGAGCGACATTGGACCATGCATGTATAAAAGCCAAAGGATGCTTTTGAAACCACCTCCTCCCACTCAATATGGCAACACTATCGGTGAGACAGGTGCACCATTGTTAAGCACTTTAAAAGTGTACATTACAGAGGCAATCCTTGACCGATTCCCACCTGTACCTACAACCAGGCAACCCCTTCAACACCCCACAGATTCCACATGCCCACAAGCAGACGATAGAGTAGCAGCGTAGGGTCAATGAATTGAAATGTGTCGAAGAGAGTGCCTGCACACAGACCCCTAGGAATCGATCAAGGGATGTCTCTATATAGCTTCATTTTTAAGGCGCTCAGCAAAAGTGTGCGAGTGGCACTGAGCGTGTTGCCGAACTAGAGGGGATGGGAAGGGGTCTTAGAGAAGTCCCTCTGCCGTTTCACTGAAGCACGTGTCTAGGCCCATTCCCTCCCCCCACTCCGTTGTGATCACGCGAAAAAGAACAAACATCTTTACCTGCATCGTATCATGTTCAAATGGATTTGAACGGTCCTGAGTTGTTCCACCCTGCATACCGGAGCAAAAAATGCGGTCGCACTATGCTCCAAATGGGTCAGAATACGTTCAGTGGAGCTGCAGCCCCATCATTCCGTAGCCGAAGATTCAATCGTCGGGAGGTGTCAACAGCGTTAAAGGTTGTGAAGAACGTCGTCCTACAGCACATTCACACAGCACACTGTCGTTTTCGACGGCGAAATGGGTGTAAATGATCGCCTCAAGGGAAAGGGTGTTTTCATTGGCGACCTTTATGCCACCCCCTGAAGCCTCTTCCTGTGGATTCTGAGCGGCGGTGTGTCTGAAGAGTTTTCCTCGGCCATCCGTAAGAAGAGTGACTTAAACGCAGGGGATCGTGGTACTGACCTCCATCACAGAGACATCGAGAGAATGGGAGTGAGTAAGGAGGGGAGAGAGTGGGGGGGGGGGGGGGGGAAGGGCGTTGACGACCGTCGCATCATGTGACACTTTCGTAGGGACGTTAGGCACAAATATGTTGAAATTTGGCCCTTGTGACATTGATAACCAACATTACACCTCACTTGGACTTCTGAGCTCTGGCCTTTTTTTCGCATGTATCTACACCTTCTTTTGCGCAAGCTGATCCACAATACTACATAGGTTTCCAGTAACTCTTTGAAGAGCTTTGCTGACCTGGTTGATAATAAACATAATTTCATATCTGGTCACTGAACAACTAGTAAATATGAATTCTTGTAGCTTTCTTGCGATACCAGTGGCTACATATTTCTTCCAAAATCAGCTAGTTTAGAATCCTCTCTAGTTTCATAAACTGCATCACAGAGTTGTTCCATGTAACATTTTAAGAGGCTCCAAGGCACCTATTCGGCTTTCCCAGTGTGTACACACAGATATTTTACTGTCAGATCAGATAAGTGATTCTTCAAAATATCTCGTCGGTATGTGAAGCAGGAGAGAAACAGAAGATCTATTGAACTGCACTGAAAAAATAGAAAGCAAGAGGACATGATAGTGCTGCGTCGTTCAAGACAAGGTTTAACGAATTAGCCCCATGCGGAACCAAAACAAAATTATAGGGTAAGGTCTAATTCTTTCCTGAACTTCTGTATTTTTCCCTTTCATATTCGAACCGTTATCCTATCCTTGGCCTGGTATAGTGTCACTGTAATCTGCTGCTCTACCAACCATTTAAGAGTACGTCGGTTAGGCATTTACCGGTAGTGTCTGTAACTCAATTAAAGCCGAGGAAATGTTGTTTGATAATTATTTCTTCCCCAGGCTCTCTCCGAACAAAACGAACGACCACTGACACATCATTTGTGTCACTGCCGCCAGGATCTAAAATAAGTGAGTAGCATTTTGCTTTTTTAAGGTCATTTATAATGTAGTCTTGCGTACGTATTGATACGAGTGACGAATGCCATTTTGTCAGATAATAACATTTTCAGAGCAACGTACATGATATACAGTTTCCGCATGAGAGCCTCTTGCACCCCTCTCAGCTTCGACAGCAATCAGCTGCTCGTGTCACTTAGGATTTAAGCCGACCCCGTTCGTAATGTCTACAATTTTTATCCAAGTGTCAAAACTTGAACATGTCACTACTGCCACCTTCTAAATGAATGACAACGTATCTTATGCTTTAAGATGGGCGCGAAATCTGAGCGTAAAACTAAATTTAAAGCTCACCCAAGTAATTTTAGTCTCTCATCGTCAGAAGTTAATTAGTCCTAAATTCCACAAACACATAATCTTCTTGACGGTACCACAATGTTATATCATAAAATCTGGCTGCAGCTTTGGAAGAGCATCTCAACTTGACCGTTAGGCTCTGTTGCCAAGTGCATCAATAACTCATTTCAACTCTGGGCTCGTTAGAAATTTCAGGACGTCTTTGCACAAGATATGAAAGGGAAGCTTGTGCAGTCACTCGTCCTAGCGAACCTCCACCATTGTGGTGCAGTGGAAACTCTGACTGGTTAGAAATCATTGTGTGTGATGCGTCTGCAGTAGTGTCTCTTTGGTCTCTTTGACGATATCGGTGGCTGATACTCTCGAGTAGGATGGTTGCGAAAAGGCAGATACATCACTACCGTACGTTATGTCTATTTCGTAGTAAGTACGTACCATCTCATAATAATTTCAACGCAGAGTACCCTAGCTGTTTCCATACTCAAAACAATGATATTCTCCAAGTCCTCCTCATTTGCAGCTGCTCGCCCCTGGAGAAATTACTGCGCGCTTTAAGCACGATTCAGTACCCTATTGCTTTTCTGAAAAAAGCTAAAGCAATTCATTTTGCAGCCCTCATAACTTTTCTCTCAAAAACGTATCTGCTTGACCATTTCTCCCTGTCAAATTGAAAAGAAAGTTCTAGGGAAGCAAATGTTCCCTCATTCTTCCACATAACGCCTGTTTCTATTTTCGTTCTTCAGTCAGTTACGTTATATTATTTCTTCCCTCACGTTTCATTACTTGAAGTTTTTCACATCTCGCACCTATTCTCTCACAGCAGACCGGCCTCTGTCTCTACCATTTTGTTATGTCAATCGCAGCGAAATACGCGGTGACCCAAAAGTCCATTAACATTTCAAAATTGAATACTCACGGAATAATGCAGATAGAGCGACAAAAATTGACACAATTGCTTAAATGATATGGAGCTTTATTGAAACAAAGAAACAAAGAAACAAAGAAATAACCAACAGATGGCGACACATACGATAACAAAAGCAATAATTTGAGTAACAAATTATTTTTTTAAAAAAGACGACGTTCTTTGTAACGAATTCTCAACATGTCGGCCTTCATTCATTAACAACACTTGTAGTCGAGAGAAAACATTGTGAACAACACTGTTCTGCATATCAGTAATGATTATGAGAAACTGTTGTCGGATATTTCCTTTTAGTATTTCTAATGAGGTCGGACGATCGCGGTATATTTATGACTAAAAAGCACAGGAACTGAGGTCTGGGGACCTGGGAGGCCAAGCACGACGGAAGATGACGCCTCAGCACGCGACCATCACCAAAGGATGTGTGCAAGACATCTTCCACATGTGTAGCAATATGGGTGGAGCGCCATCCTGCATGTAAGTCGTACCTTCCGGCAGGTATTTATCAGCCAGGCTAGAGATCATATGATTCTGTAACATATCTGCGTACCTCGTCTCCGTCACGCTGACAATATGTAAAGCAGTACGCCGAATTTCCTCGAAGAAAGAGGATACGATCACGACTGATGCGGTAAATCCACACCACACCGTGACTTTCTCTTTATGTAATGAGATTACCACAACAGTTCTAGGATTTTCGGTAGCCCAAATTCTGGAATTGTGGGTGTTGGCAGAACCTCGGAGTGTGAAATGGGCTTCGTCGGTCCACAACATGGTAGACAACTAGTCGTTATCCTCCCATATTATTTGCAGAGTAGCAAACGTCCTCCGCGTCACAAAATTAGTCATGACGACGCTCGATTCTCATGTGGCGTCGCTGAAGCTTTTCTGTCCAGCGTCGTCTGTTCGCTGGTTTTTCACTCGTTTTCGTTTTCAATGACGTCCCTTGTCATTTCAGGCATTTGTGTCAATTTTTACCTCTCTACCTACAGTACTCCATGAATTAGTGCATTTTCAAATGTTAACGGACTTTTGAGTCACCCTGTGCACTGATGGAAATGGAACACTTCCAACTAATACTCCAGCATTTCTGCGCCTCTGGGATATGTTGCTCAAAATGTCACCTTTATACGAGTTTATTTCCAGTACAGAAAAAGTCACTCGTGTTGATGAAAATTCGTGCGAGTACATGATGGCTGCTGCGTATGTTAAAAGTTACTGGAACTTCTCACGTGGAGATCGACATGTCATGCAGAAAGGACGAGCACGTGCAGCTTATCGTCAACTTATGGACTTTTAAAAAGCCGAATCATTGACACGAGACACGTGGGAGCATCGTACCTACTGATCGCATACGAGGTGGAATCCAAAATTTTCGGAACTGGTATCTGAAAAGTAGGAGTAGTAGATCGTTGCACCGCTAGAGCTTCATATCTGATGAGTCAGTGTGCGGAGGGGCATTCAGCTGGGAGGACGTGTTGCGTGTCCACAGTGATTTCCGTAATACTCTTTGTTTGGTGTGCGACGATTGTACGATGGATCCGCAAACAGAACAGCGTGTGTGTATCAAATTCTCTGCGAATCTCGGGAAAAGTGCCATGGAGACCCTTGCAATGAGTCAACAAGTGTTTGGGGGACAGAGCATGAGCCGTAAGCGTGTGTTTCAGTGGCATGCTCGGTTCAGGACCGGCCGTAGAGACGTCGAAGATGATGCCAAACTTCAACAATTGGTTCGTGCGGATCGACGTCGAACCATTCAAGACCTTGCGGATGAAGTGGATATTGGTTATGGGACATCTCAACGAATGTTGACTGATGAACTGGGCATGTATCGTGTCGCCGCAAAATTTGTGCCAAGGATCTTGACTGCCGATCAGAAGGCACAGCATGTTGAAGTGTGCCTGGACCTTCGTCAGACCGCATCTGATGATCCAACCTTCTTGTCACGGGTTATCACTGGCGACGAGAGCTGGATTTACGGTTATGGCCCCGAGACAAAGCAACAGTCGTCGCAGTAGAAGAGCGTGGGCTCTCCAAGACCCAAAAAACCGAGACAGGTGAAGAGCAAAGTGGAGAGCATGATCATGGTTTTCTTTTATACCAAGGGAATTGTGCACAAAGAATTCGTCCCACCCAACCAAACAGTGAATTCCGCGTACTAATGTGACGCTATGCGACAGCTCCGTAAAACGTGCGGCGACGACGGACCGAACTTTGGCGTCAAGGGAACTGGTTGTTGCATCACGACTATGGGCCCTGTCACACATCCTTGCTCACCAGGACCTTTTTGGCAAAAGCAACATGGCGGTTGTACCTCACCCACCATACTCGCCAGATTTGGCACCTTGCGACCTCGCGTTATTCCCAAAGCTGAAACTCAAGTTGAAAGGCCGTCGATTCGACACTAGAGAGGACTCAAGAAGCATCGCTGGCAGTGATAAACACCCTCAAAGAATAGGACTTCCAGTAAACGTTTGACCTGTGGCAGAAGCGCTGGGATCGGTGTGTATGTGTGGACGGGAACTACTTCGAGGGTGATGGTGACCATAAGTCCAAAGGTAAGGTTTTCAACAGATTGCAGCACCAGCCCCGAAAATTTTTGATAGCACCTCGTAGACAGTTGATGGTGGTTCAGTGACTGCAAATGAGTGATGACGAGATCGAGTCAAAATAACAGGGTTCCAAGAAGAGTAGGCAGGGGCTACATCACGTGCAGACAGTAGGCTTGTTCGAAAGGCTCCCACGATCAGAGAGACGGCAACAGCTGACGTTGGGTAGAAGTCATAGGAACACCACAAATCATCGGAAGCAAGTCAATGAAAAATGAATTGAGATCATAAGTTACCATGGTCTTTTACCACTGACACCAAACAACTGACAACAGAGAGTCGCCAGGCAAGAGTCAACTGAGACAGTGAGTGGTACTCTGTGGTGTTTAGCGATAAGCTTCGCTTCTGTTTGCGGCGGTCATATAGACGCCAATGTGGCTGAGGGCAACATGGTGTAAGCTCATAGAAAGCAGCGATTCTCGTGACCCATACCTAACCAACTCCTGGAATCACTGCATGGGGAGCTATTGGATATGACAACAGGAGTGATTTGGTAGTTGTTGAAGAGAGGTTGAGTGCTCGCCAGCATGAGACAAGAAAGGTAAAAACTGTTGCCGCATCCTTGATGACCAGGTTACCAAACAGCGTGTCCCATTAGTATAATGTAAGACCGCATAATGTAGCTGCACCACAAACACCTTGAGGAATGTACAGGTTCTTGACTGACATGCCTTGGCCCCTAATTAATCACTCCTAAGACGTGTCTGAGATGCGATGGCAGAACGTGTACTTTCATACCAGGCTCCACGCGACTGACACAGAATGTGTTTTAGACATGCAACGAGATTCCTCGAAATAACATTTGCTTCCTGTTCTCTTCAGCGCCAGAACGAATACAAGGGTGTATTCGTGCCTGTGAAAATCACATCTCATACTGATGTTGATGGGCATCAATTTCGAATGGAACTCTGAGACGTGAAGAGGTTTCTGGAGCCAAATAGTTTCAGTTCATTAAAGCATTTACGCCCGTGTTTCAGGCAGAGTTCCCCGTTTCGTTAGATGGTCAGGTTCTATTCCAATACAGCTGGAGAATCTCCGCAGCGCTGATCGCGCATTGGAGTAATATCACGTGGACTGAGGCGTGAATGGAAATTTGCATTGCGGAGGGAATGGTGCTAGGGTACGTCCGTGCAGTTGTGTAAAGCCACTGTGCTAGGGTAGCAGTAGTGGTTGGTACTGCGGCGGCGCCGTTCCTTTCGTCCCTTTACGACGAACCTGCGCCTACCTGTGAACATTGTCTCAGCAGATCATCAGTAGGGAAGCCGAGCGAAACCTACTGTACTTCGAAGTGAACCAGGCTGCAATTAAAGTCACTAATCTACGTTTGGGGGAAGTTTTCACACGAAATGAAAGGTTGGAAATTTTGTCCTTAGTTAATATATTCTAAAACTTAGGTGAACAAGTATCACTGGCAAGCCCGTGCTAGTGTTAACACAGTCACTCATAATCCCTTTTACTCACGTTAACAAGTTTATGGTGTTGCATTTCCCGAAAACGTAATAGCTACAAAAATACGGATTGCTTTTGATTGAGAATGCTCGACAAATATTAAGTCTGTCGGTACCTAATGCAGTCACAGTTTTTAGCCACTGACCTGCTCAATACGCCACACGGAATTTATGTCTTTTCTCGTCACAAAATTCACTTAAAAATTCCGAAATTTCTACACACCCATCGGAAAAATTATGCCGTCAGTTTACAACACTTTTGATGAATGAAACACTGCTAGATACGGCAACTTATCATTTCCATCGGAACTGCTACTACACACGTCCGAACTGTTTCATGGCTAGGCTCCGACTCCTCTCTAGAATACTCTAAGTCTTCTCTACCAGCAGAGAAAGGCGCGCGAAGAATATTGCTTTACCATTGGTCAGTTTACTCAACAGCCAATAGCAAAACAACATTCTCCCGCGTCAGTCCACGCTTTTCATCAATAACCAATCGCAAAATAGTAACCATAACTACTGCACCTTTTACCAACGTAATTATCTAATATTCTGAAGTTTTGTTTATGCACAAAGTTATTTACTATTGTTATTTATACCTGAATCAACTTTCCCTTTACCATAAACTTACTTTACAAATCTATTCTACAAAAATTCCCTTTGTCCACATCCATACCTCTTCGAAATGTTCCCACACTAAGTCCCACTACATAACTCGTTAAACAATTATCTTCATATTAGCCTTAAACCACACTCACGCATCATTCATACTGCTAAAACACATTTATAACATTTTACATACACAAAAAGATATAATAACACTTTATGAAAATACTAGAACAGTTTGTGAAAATCATTCTATTATTTTAGTGTACTCTAGTGGGCACAGTCGAAACTAAATCACAGTCCCCTATCCAACTTGCCCTCTATCGGCTACGTGCGCGTCCAGTCTCGCGTCACCATGTGTCACTATCCACCTCTGAGACACATCTCCCACTTACCGCCTCCAAGGCAGAATCGGTATAAGGCGCTAGGCCGCAGTACATCTGCCTAGTCAGCAGGAAATCCTTGATATAATCCCGGCCTTGGTATAAATTTTCATTCGTCACTTCACTATATATATATATATATATATATATATATATATATATTTGAGAGTTGAAACGGTCTCTGGAACCATATGCTATCATTTGATTAAGAGCGCCTATGCCTGAATTTCAGGCAGGACCCCTGTTTCGCTAGATGCTGAGCTGCTGTTCCAATATAGTTGGAGTGTCTCTGCAAAGCTGTTCGAGTTTAGAGGGAATACCAAGTGGGCTGAGGCGTGAATGGGAATCTGGGTTGGAAAGGGAGTCTGTGTATTTGTGCAAAGCGTCTGTGTCAGGATGGCGTGGTGGTTAGCACATCTGCCTAGTGAGCAGGAGATCCGGGTTCGAATCGCGACCTTGATACAAATTTTCATTTGTCGCTACTGTCTGCATATATATACACTCCTGGAAATGGAAAAAAGAACACATTGACACCGGTGTGTCAGACCCACCATACTTGCTCCGGACACTGCGAGAGGGCTGTACAAGCAATGACCACACGCACGGCACAGCGGACACACCAGGCACCGCGGTGTTGGCCGTCGAATGGCGCTAGCTGCGCAGCATTTGTGCACCGCCGCCGTCAGTATCAGCCAGTTTGCCGTGGCATACGGAGCTCCATCGCAGTCTTTAACACTGGTAGCATGCCGCGACAGCGTGGACGTGACCCGTATGTGCAGTTGGCGGACTTTGAGCGAGGGCGTATAGTGGGCATGCGGGAGGCCGGGTGGACGTACCGCCGAATTGCTCAACACGTGGGGCGTGAGGTCTCCACAGTACATCGATGTTGTCGCCAGTGGTCGGCGGAAGGTGCACGTGCCCGTCGACCTGGGACCGGACCGCAGCGACGCACGGATGCACGCCAAGACCGTAGGATCCTACGCAGTGCCGTAGGGGACCGCACCGCCACTTCCCAGCAAATTAGGGACACTGTTGCTCCTGGGGTATCGGCAAGGACCATTCGCAACCGTCTCCATGAAGCTGGGCTACGGTCCCGCACACCGTTAGGCCGTCTTCCGCTCACGCCCCAACATCGTGCAGCCCGCCTCCAGTGGTGTCGCGACAGGCGTGAATGGAGGGACGAATGGAGACGTGTCGTCTTCAGCGATGAGAGTCGCTTCTGCCTTGGTGCCAATGATGGTCGTATGCGTGTTTGGCGCCGTGCAGGTGAGCGCCACAATCAGGACTGCATACGACCGAGGCACGCAGGGCCAACACCCGGCATCATGGTGTGGGGAGCGATCTCCTACACTGGCCGTACACCACTGGTGATCGTCGAGGGGACACTGAATAGTGCACGGTACATCCAAACCGTCATCGAACCCATCGTTCTACCATTCCTAGACCGGCAAGGGAACTTGCTGTTCCAACAGGACAATGCACGTCCGCATGTATCCCGTGCCACCCAACGTGCTCTAGAAGGTGTAAGTCAACTACCCTGGCCAGCAAGATCTCCGGATCTGTCCCCCATTGAGCATGTTTGGGACTGGATGAAGCGTCGTCTCACGCGGTCTGCATGTCCAGCACGAACACTGGTCCAACTGAGGCGCCAGGTGGAAATGGCATGGCAAGCCGCTCCACAGGACTACATCCAGCATCTCTACGATCGTCTCCATGGGAGAATAGCAGCCTGCATTGCTGTGAAAGGTGGATATACACTGTACTAGTGCCGACATTGTGCATGCTCTGTTGCCTGTGTCTATGTGCCTGTGGTTCTGTCAGTGTGATCATGTGATGTATCTGACCCCAGGAATGTGTCAATAAAGTTTCCCCTTCCTGGGACAATGAATTCACGGTGTTCTTATTTCAATTTCCAGGAGTGTACATCATCGTTTCCAATGGAATGAAAGTTTGATAACTTAACACCCCGTATGTGATGAACATCCCCACACAGGTTCGTGAATTTTGGACTGGTAATACGTAGTATATCTCAATCCATTTCCATTAGTGTAGGTGTAGTCCACTGAGCGTGAACCAGACAAGTATCCATAATGGTGCATGGGAGTTTCACAAGCGGTAGCGATAAGTGAAAATGATGCAAGACATTCAAGTTAGAACAAAGCTTGCCAACGAGGAAAATAGCTGGCGATAGCGATAAACGAAGCTCTGATAACGTTAGTTTCACAACAACGACAAACATGCCTCGATATTCAAGTTAAAAATCTCGATATTTGTGAAACTAATTCGTATTTGATGTTCCTTGAGGAACTACTTTACAGCTACAGACGATTATCACCACTCGTATGATTTCTGAGATTTTCTCGACGAGAAAGATAGATTGTTGTCACGCTATTAACCGACACGACGACGCCATTTTTACGCATTACGGAGAAAGTATGCACTTTGCAAAAACAGAATCGTCAACTCGGCTACAAACTGGAAACGATCACATTTTTGCGACTTGGTAAGAAGGAATTTGTAGCACGGCATTGTGTGGAAGTAATCATGTACTGTGGGAACACCAGGAAGGAACAGAATCGAGGCGTTTGATATTGGTGCCTCAGAAGGAAATTGAAATTTAGGTGGGTTGGTAAGGTAAGAAATGAGGATATTCCCCCCGGAGTCGACGAGGAAACGAGTGTGAGGAAAACACAGACAAGTAGAACGGTGAGGGTTATAAGACATCTGTAAAGACATCATGGAATAACTTCTATGATACTAGAGGAGGTTATGAAGAGAGAAACTTTTAGGGAAAGACAAGGTTGGAATATATCAAGCAAATATTTGAGGATGTATGTTGCAAGTGCTACTCTGAGATGAAAAAGATTTGCACAGGCGAGGAAGTCGTGATGGGCCACATCATTCCATTCAGAGGATTGGAAAAGACGCTCCCAGGTCTCGGACAAATTCTTAGTAATCATGTACTGTGGGAAAAACCAGGAAAAAAGAGAATTGAAGCGTTTGATAAATGGTACTACAAAAGGACGTTGAAAATTAGGTGGACTGGTAAGATAAGAAATGAGGATATCCTCTGCTGAATCGACGAGGAAGCTAGTGTACGGAAAATACTGATATGTCAGAGTTGAATATTTCTAACGGAAATGAGTTAGGCTTACATCCATTCATGGTAAATTTTATCATCCGCCTTATCCAAAGTATTATTCAGCCCAGATGCTTATCTTATTTTTCATTTTGATGTTCTTTTTATTGCTGACTTTAATGTCCATTCAAATGCTCATCTTAATGTACAATTATTGCTCCTTTTATTGGCTCTTCTATAGATCACTTTTACTAGTCATGCTCCAGTCCATTGCATCACACATCGTGCTGTTCAGTTTACTGCATATTTTATACCCGCGAGGTGCGGCTATAAAAATAACGAGACTATTGCTGCAAGACATATTATTTTAAAAACATGCATATTTAATTCTTGTCATCTCCGATACCAGGTGTAGAAGTATGAAACCGGAATTTGCTTTCGATAACTACATGTCTGTTGTTTGAAAGTGATAAAAACATTTTATTCAAAATAATATCCATTGCTATTTAAACATTTCTCCCACCTCTCCGGCAGGCTATAAATGCCACGCCAAAATAAAATTAAAAAAAAAACTTCTTCTTTTGAAGCGAACCCGTGAGCGAGCCATTTTCGTACATTTTCATACGAATTGAAACGTTATTCAGCGAGTGCGTGTCCCAGTGAAACAAACAGATGATTATCGGACGGAGGCAAGTCTGGGAGCAAGCCGCATGCGCTAGTACTTCCCAACTGAACGATTCGATCGTTTCCCTGGCCCGTTTTGCTGTGTGCGATGGGGCATTATCATGGAGCAATATGACTTTGTGTTGCCTTTTTCCGTATTCCGGTCGTTTTTCATATAATGGTCGGTTTAAATCCATCATTTGCTGTTGGTAGCGATCAGTGTTAACTGTTTCACTAGGTTTTAGCAGCTCATAATAGATAACACCTTTCTGATCCCACCAGACACAGAGCATTATCTTCTTTTCTAAGCGATTTGGTCTTGTAGTGTATGTCGACGATTTGCCTGGATTCACCCATGAGTGACGACGCTTATGATTCTTAAAATATCCATTTTTCATCACCTGTCACAATTCGATGGAGAAACGACTTTCTTTTGTATCAGGTGAGCAGCATTTCACAAGTGATCTTTCAATTCGCTTGTTGTCTATCATTCAGTTCATGTGGAACCCATTTTCCCACTTTGTGCACCTTTCCCATAGCTTTCAACCGAACAGAAACGGCTTCCTGCGTCACCTTCAACTGTTCCACGAGTTCCTGTTCAGTATGAATATTATCTTCATTCAGTAAGGCCTGCAATTCGTTGTCTTCGAACTTTTTCGGTAGTTTTCCGCGTTCGTCGTTTCTCACGCCAAAATCACCACTTTTGAATTTTTTGAACCACTCGAAACACAGTGTTTTTTTCCAAGAGCATGTTCGCCGAAAGCTTCGACAAGCATTCGGGGCGATTCTGCAGCAGGTTTCTTCAAGTGATAACAGAAAACCAATGCTGTCCGCAAATCGTAGTTCGTAGGAACAAAACTCCATATGTTCACGGGCTTGAAACAGATACCGATGTACGGAACTTGGGTTACTGTGTGTTGACATTCGTCGTCAGCCGTTACAAGAAACAGACGGCGCTGCAGACGCGGTGTCACGGACGCTACGCTGACGACTAGCACCATGTATAGGGAAATTCTGGTTTCATACGTCTACACCTGGTATATTCTCCTCCTCTATCCCTACATCGCCCATGCGAATTTCCCATTGATGGAAACAGTGCCGGAAATCTTCCTCTGTGAACTCCTTGATGACGCGTACCGCTTTTTCTTCCACTGCTTCAACGGAATGAAATATTGTCCCTTTTAACGCAGACTTAGCCTTGAGGAATAGATAAGACTTATATGGTGCTATATCAGGCGAATAAGGGCGATGGGCTAACACTGGGATGCTTTGATTCACTGGAAACCTCTTAACAGACAATACTGTATGACGCGATTCGCTGTCTTGATGCAGAACCTATAACTTTTTCTTCCAAAATTCAGGTCATTTCTTTCTTATTTTCTCACGGAGTTGAGCAAGAGGTCAAGGTAGTAACGCTGATTAATAGTTTGACCTCCAGGAATCCAGCGAAAGTAAAAAATTCCACGAATAGGAAAAAAAACATCACCGCATTGAATCTTAATTTTTTCGCTCTCAATGGAGAAGGGCTCTTCCAACGCATGGATTGGAGCTTACTCTCTGGATCGTAAATGAAAAACCAAGGTTCCTCACACGTTATCATTCTTTGCAAGAAATTAGAACCATTCTCACTGAAATTCAAAGTATGAGAACAACAATTTTCACGAGCTTGCTTTTGTTCGATCGTGAGAATTTTACCAGCCAGTTTCGCGCACACTTTTCTCATGTTAAATTGGTTTTTTAAACTTTGTCTTGCGCATCCTTTGTCAATTCATGCAATTTCAGCAATGGATGGAATACTCAACCGATTGTTAGATCGAAGCAGATTACCTTCTTTTTCGACATTTTCACCCGTTCTTGGGCCGAAGTGGCCGTGCGGTTAAAGGCGCTGCAGTCTGGAACCGCAAGACCGCTACGGTCGCAGGTTCGAATCCTGCCTCGGGCATGGATGTTTGTGATGTCCTTAGGTTAGTTAGGTTTAACTAGTTCTAAGTTCTAGGGGACTAATGACCTCATTTGAGCCACCCGTTCTTGACGTTGAAGGGCGTCCCAGATGTGAGTCATCTTCAACGTCCGCTCGACCATCTTGGAAACGCTTGAACCACTCAAAAACTCGCGTGCGTGGCAAATAGTCTTCGTCATATACATCTTTTAGTAACAGATAGCTTTCAGTAGCAGTTTTTGCAAGTTTCGTGTGAAACTTTCGACGATTCGTTGCTCTATTAGTACACTCATCGCCCCCACAACGGTGGAGGCCCGGACCCTGTCCTACACAATTTAATATTTAGTTTACTGTAATTTAATACAAACTAGAAAAATATTGTGAAAATACACACATCAAAAAAAGTTTTGCATCACCTCGGTTCGGAGAGTTCCGGAACCTGTACAGAAAATTGAAATAGAGATCAACATAAACATCATTTTCGCCATTTTCATTGCTCACCAAAACCATACATTGCATGTTGTACCACCATACAATAAGACCTTCAGAGGTGGTCGTCCAGATTGCTGTACACACCAGTACCTCTAATACCCGGTAGCACGTCCTCTTGCATTGATGCATGCCTGTATTCGTCGTGGCGTACTAACCACAAGTTCATCAAGGCACTGTTGGTCCATATTGTCCCACTCCTCAGCGGCGATTCTGTGTAGATCCCTCAGAGTGGTTGGTGGGTCACGTCGTCCATAAACAGCCCTTTTCAATCTATTCCAGACGTTCGATAGGGTTCATGTCTGGGGAACATGCTGGCCTGTCTAGTCGAGCGATGTCGTTATCCTGAAGGAAGTCATTCACAAGATGTGCTCGATGGGGCCGCAATTTGTCGTCGATTAAGACGAATGACTCGCCAATGTGCTGCCGATATGGATGCACTATCGGTCGGAGGATGGCATTGACGTATCATACAGCCGTTATGGCGCCTTCCATCACCACCAGCGGCGTATGACGGCCCCACTTAATGCCATCCCAAAACAGCAGGGAACCTCCACCTTGCTGCACTCGTTGGACAGTGTGTCTAAGGCGTTAAGCCTGACCGGGTTGCCTCCAAACACGTCTCCGACGATTGTCTGTTTGAAGGCATATGTGACACTCATCGGTGAAGAGAACGTGATGCAAATCCTGAGCGAACTATCCGACGTGTTGTTGGGCCCATCCGTACCACGCTGCATGGTGTCGTGGTTGCAAAGATGGACCTCGTCATGGACGTTGGGAGTGAAGTTGCGCATCATGCAGCGTATTGCGCACAGTTTGAGTCGTAACACGACGTCCTGTGGCTGCACGGAATGCATTATTCAACATGGCGGCGTTGCTGTCAGGATTCCTCCGAGCCATAATTCGTAGGTAGCGGTCACCCACTGCAGTAGTAGCCCTTGGGCAGTCTGAGCGATGCATGACATCGACAGTTCCTGTCTCTCTGTATCTCCTCCATGTCCGAACAACACCGCTTTGGTTCACTCCGAGGCGCCTGGACACTTCCATTGTTGAGAGCCCTTCCTGGCACAAAGTAACAATGCGGACGCGATCGAACCGCGGTATTGGCCGTCTAGGTATGGTTAAACTACAGACAACAGGAGCCGTGTACCTCCTTACTAGTGGAATGACTGGAACTGATCGCCTATCGGACCCTCCGTTTAATAGGCGTTGCTTATGCCTGGTTGTTTACATCTTTGGGTGAGTTTAGCGACATCTCTGAACAGTCAACGGGACTGTGTCTGTGATACAATATCCACTGTCAACGTCTATCTGCAGGAGTTCTGGGAACCGGGGTGATGCAAAACTTTTTTTGACGTTTGTATTTTATGCAATGAAATTTTAGAAGATTCTACAGTTAATCACAGCCTCAAATTAAAAATATATATCTATGATAAACCATTTATCATAAACGTTTAATAAAATTGGTGCTGGTATTTATTGTCATTGCGTGTGTTGTGTGAACTTCTGTGCGTATTAGCGTAGTAAAGCTTCAAGCCACCCCCTCCCCCATACTTCCCGAACCTCCCTTGCTGCTGTATCTAGCCTTTTCCTTCTTCCTCCTTGCTCTAAAAACAGACATACCCAATTTCTCATCAGATCCAGTCCACCTGCCTGTGTGACGTGGGTTCAATTCTGTCATTTTTGTCTCCTGCTGCTGAAAGCGGAAACACTTATTTGGTTAAGTTTCGCCTTAATTTATTTGTACAAATGCGATTCGTTTTGCTGCAGTTTTCTTTATGTGAAAATACTCTTGAACTAGAAAACCTGCGAGTCACCATTACTAATAATCTAATTTAAGAACTGCAGATTTATATCATAAAGAAAAAAAGCTGAACTGCATTGTTTCATTTCAGATTACGTTACACAACAAGAAGTTAAGATTCGAGCTATAAACATAAATCTGGAGCTTTAAGAAGAAA
This sequence comes from Schistocerca americana, assembly GCF_021461395.2. Classification (NCBI taxonomy): domain Eukaryota; kingdom Metazoa; phylum Arthropoda; class Insecta; order Orthoptera; family Acrididae; genus Schistocerca; species Schistocerca americana. The sequence goes on from NC_060122.1 coordinate 240,933,849, forward strand.
GCTGCAGGAAGAGAAATTAGAAAAAGTAGCTAAAGGTGGCAGGATTATAACAAAATTTTTGCAGTTACAAGAAGTTCAGCCTCACAATATGTCAGAACCTACAACAGTCCCAGACAGCCGTCCTTCGTGGTCTGTTGTTCAGTCGGTTTCCGAGCAAAAAAGATGTAAAACGGATCACACAAATACAAGATGCTTTGGGTTCTGAACAGTTAATTGATACGGAGGAAACAAAAAACGACAGAGATTCTCTTCCTGTATGTCAAGAATGTAATGTAAAATGTGCTAACCCTGTTCATAATACGAATACGTTTGTACGATCCAGGTACTCATCCTCCAAGATGAGTGATGAACTGCGGCAAGAACTAGCATCGTCGTATTCTGGTTTCGAAGCGTTTCAGACCACATGAAAGTATTTTACAAACGACCACTCAGGGAAACGTTTCCGTGAGACACTGCTGTATATGAAAACAGCCAATAACCGGCCAAGCAAAAAATTTTCACGTGAAAGGTTACTGTGGAGTGAGTCGAAAAACAGTATTCATTGTTTACTTTGCAGCATTTTTAAATCAGATCGGAGTAAGCTTAGAGAAGAAGGGCTTTCTCCACAAAAAACACCCTACAAAAGACTTCTCTGGTTGTTACGAATGCATGAAAAAAGCCCTGAGCATTGGAAACACTACTTAGAATGGAAATTTTCAAACATCACTGAAAGGTCATGGTGTCGACAGTAAGAGAGATGATTATCTGTGAAGCAACAAGGTGGAAAGCTATACTACAAATAATTGTGAACACAACTTTATTCTTAAGTAATAAAGGTTCACCTTTCCAAAGGACAAATACTCAGACTGGTAATGTTCACAATGGATTTTTTTTGGGGGGGGGGGGGATGTTGTAATTATTCGGAAAAAATATAACGAAGTAACTCGTGAACATCTATCCAGAGTAAAAGAAAACCAACTGACGAACAAAAGTATGACAGGTGAAGCTCGCTATCTATTATGGTACTTGCAGAATGAATTTATTTCTCTATGAGGCGAAAAACTATTGAAAACCGTTTTGTATCAAAGAGAAGATCTTGCCGTCCATGGAAAAGTTGTTGATGCAACTCCTAACATGTTCCACCAGGAGCAGCATACGCTCGTTCTTGCGCTACATATTTAAAAATATAGAAAAAAAGGCATTCGAAGTTTGTGAAAGAGTTATTGAATTTATAAATATTAGTGATAAACAGGCGAGGCCATAACTGATGAAATACTGTCCACATTAGAACTCTTGGGAGTACCACTTCCGGATTGTCAGCAGAGCTATGACCTCGGCTACCTGCGGGTTTATTACACAAGTGGTGTTAAGTCAAGAATGTCTGCCACTTTTTCTCCCTGCTGTACACACTCTCTGAAACTGAATTATGATGTGACATTTTTGGGAGTATTGTAAGTTTTTATTCTTTGTTCTCTAGCTCCCTGATCTTTGGAAACCGATGAAACAGCATGTCGCTTTGTTTGAGCAAAGCCTTTCTGAAACTGGTTCAAAGACCTTGTAAAAAATAACTAGACTCACTGATGGCGCTGCAGTCGCGGGATAATTTGAACCTTCGGCTGGACGCCATTATAGTGGTGGTAGTCTGATGTGTTGTGTAGTACTGTTGTTTATGAAGACCCTGATTCAACGTTGTATATTTGTTGGGGCGTACATACAGTATTTGTTACTCGTAATTCTACTGTCTATACGTTCCAATCAAAAGAAGTACAATGGTGAAGAGTTGTGCAGCGATTAATTGTACAAATAAATTCGAGAAAGGAACGAATATTACATTTCACAGGTATGTGGATATTTTAAGTTGTTTTGTATGTCAGTGCACTTGCTTAGTAAATGTTTTTGTAACACGGTATTAGCATAACGTCTGTGCATATATTTGCAGGTTTCCTTTCTCAAAACCACAGCTGTTACAAAAATGGTTACACGCTGTCAGGAGGCAAGATTTCCGACCGACAGAATACCATTTTATATGTTCCGATCATTTTGAAGAAAGTTGTTTCCTTGAAAATTACATAAATCGCAGAAAGCTGAAAGATGATGCTGTTCCATCCATCTTTCGTTTTCCAGACCATATACAGCAGAAGATAAATTTTTCTTTGTGAACCACATTTTATTTTAACTATAAAAGTTGAGTTGCAAGCAACACGATATTTGAGTTAGCAGGTTTTTTATCGTTATAAAATGCAACTGAATGTGTGTAATTGTAATCTGATTTCACAACTTCTCTTGATGGAACAGTTGTTGAGTTTTATTTATTATATGAAAAAAACCACACATATAAACTGAAGTGTACAACGAAAGTAAATATTGTGACTAATGCGATACTGGATGCCTGCCTGAAGTCTTGTTTGTTGTAGCTGTCTGATCGGTAGTGTTTTCATGGTCTAGGTTAGGTTGAAACTTGATAATTTGGTCGTGAGTTGCCAAAGCACTACGCCATATATAACGCACTTTTCGTCATAAAATCTAAAGCAAGGTAGAGTCAGAAAATATCTATTGACATAGTGGGCAAATCTTCGAGTATTTTGATGCATTTTGCGTACGTCTATCGCAAATGAACTACGAAAAATGCTAGGGGTCCAGTGCATAACTTTTAGCTACGGCTGATTCCATGTACTACGTAATATAAATTCATAAACAGAGACTAGTTGCTGTTTGTTCATAAATTAAAAACTGTATTGTAGTAACGTATTTAAATGAGGCATTATGTTTGTGACCTAACTCTAGGGAAGGCATTTTATAACCAAAAGCGATGTATAAACATTCGAAATCCCGCGCGTCAGTTTACCACTCTAATGGCCGCCGGCCAGCTATTCAATTTGTCCGCTCTTCACAGGCGACCACTAGTGCGGTTGTGGGGGCCTGAACTGGTTGGAGCGAAAGAGTACAAGCTGTGTGCCCGATTTTGAAGCACTATCCTCCGATCCTCAGAGTTTTAGACCAGTTCCTGGTGGATGGGGTAACCACGTTATTTACATCAGCAACAAATACTATTCTGGGGCTCAAGAAGTAAATACTTCTTCCAAAGGGCTCTTGATGCCATCATTTTGGTAGAGGATCTTCGCCTCTATTGATCAGAAAAAATCATAATACAGAACAAAGGAATTTCCCTCGACGCACAGGTGCAACTAATTGAAGACTTACTTAGTGAGATGCAGGTACTACGAGATACATGGAAAACCATTCTGAATGAAATAAAAATAGTTGCCGAGACAGTTGACCTTTCTCCAGAGTTTGTACCCAAAAGGAAACCCAAAGCAGATGGAATTAGGCCTGCACAACTTTAGCTGTTTTGGATTTTGTCATGACAGATGTGTTCTGCAATTACGCATTTTTTTATGATTTCAGTAAGTCTCTACGGTTGAAAAGTCCTTTTAGTAAGCTGTCGAACTCTTTAAGACTTGGTAAAGGAGCACAACAGGTCAAAGTCGTATTAACTATTGGCAGTTTTAGCAACTGAGAATGAATTGTCCAAGACTCTTGCCTTTTCCGACCCGTAACTGATCTTTTTAGTTAGAAGAAAGCCTGGAACACTGTTGTTAAGTAGTCTTATTTTGTAGCCAGTGTCTATGATTGACACAGGTCCTAATATTAGTTTTTTCTAACTAATTTTATTTTAGTCTTAGTTCGTTAAGAAGATATCATTGCTGTGATCGTTTTTAAGTAAATTAATCTTTTAAATAAAGTTTAGTTTCGAATTATAAAATAGTAACCGTAATTATACCCTGTATTTTAAATTACATTCTGGAAAGAGTTTAGGTAAGAAATAACCATCCAATTATAATGATAATGTAGCACGCGATGTAAAAAATGGCGGGTTGGGGGGGGGGGGGGTGGAAGGGGGGGGGCTTCTCTCACCCTGGGTCCAGGGCATGTAATCGAATGTGGGAGCCTTGATTACACTTCGATTACACTTACTATTTTCCGGCAAAACAAAATAACAGGTCTTACACAAACGAAAGCATGGCCATACTGATTTGTCTGCGGATACCGGAGGTGCGGTATTAATTGAGAAGGCTTCACGCCTCACAGCTATTGGTCGTTCATCTTTGGCGCATGCGTACTTACTCTGTGACACCAGCAGTCCAGTTATTTTGTAATTACACCTCGTAGTTTATGACTAATGTACATAAAACCTTATGTCCTTGTTTTCTTAGCTCCTCATCTGGACTAATTTAATGTCCGATGTACCATATATGCCCAAGCGTTTATGCCAAACAATAAATAAATAGATCCTAAGTATCTGTAGCGTAGCCTTTGGTTGCTTTCCTCCCACTGTAGTGTTTGCGTTCTATACCATCAGTTCGGGTTATCCAAGCATCATAAACTTTTATTTTTTGCATTTCTGGTGGCGTTTAGAGTAGGTACCACGTAGCCAGAATGTTATTACATAAATGGTATGCCTGGTGATTAAAAATGTATATGTAAAGGCATAAAGGCCAGATAGTGGGTGATAACACTTAGTAATAACACATAATGGTAATACACAAGAAATTTGATTGTTTTAGCCTATTGAGGAATGGAAATATAAGGGTAGTTCAAATACACTCCTACATAATCCTCCGGTTAACAGTAATACGAAGATTAAGCGATACGTAGATATAGCATTATCATCAGATAATCCAGGGAGTGAAACGGAAACTCTGTCTGCGAAAAACACTTGATGCCGTCTGTCAGAAATGTGTACAGCAAGTTGGTTGCTAGTCAACAAAGGTAATTCGACAAAAGCATTTATCACAAGCGCTGTCGTAAATTAATTTTGTGCCAATCTGTACCCGAGGATTTAATTGGTCGTTTTGGTACCACCAAGATAGCTCATGTAATATCTTCACAAAGTATAAAAGATAAAATAGTGAATAAGTGTGTGCTATTTTTATATATATCGATCTATCCGTTAAGTCGCATTGGATATTATGATTGATATTCATTGCAAAGTAACGACAAAATTATTTAATGTTTATTAGACTGACATTTCTTAATTTTCCAATATTCATTATTATTTAGATTGTCATTTATTATTATCATTACCATTATCTTTATATATATAAGTCGCGTAATATTTACTTAACTGAGTAAGTCTGCTTAGGTGTAAGAGAGGCCCTGAAGGACTTAGTTTCTTGACTATAATCAAGGAAGTTGTAGAATATTATTTTGCAGACACACAAATATTAAGAAAAAGTGTACTGAGGAATCATTTCGAAAAAGCTATGCTAAACAAATTTATCCAAACTTAAAAAAGATCTTTGAAATTATTATTGATATTGTTGTTTGTATAATTTTATGATAATTTTAAAAAATTTATATAAAGTATATTATTAATCTCCTTTGACTTTCTCTGAATGTCTAAATCGCTATCTTGTAATATCTTTGCAGTGGGAGATTCACATCTTTGGTTGTTAGCTTCTAACTTTTGGCGCGTGTTAGCGGCGTTGTGTTGGAGACTTTTCTTGTTGTTCTGTGGTTGGGGAATTGATATACTATATTAACAGTTCTGTTTTGCTTTATGTTTGAGTGTGATTTGCTGAGATTTTCTGGCGGAAGCAATAAATAATGAAAATGAGAACTCTCCACAAGGCTTTATTATACAATTTAATGCATGAAACGGAAAAGACCGGATCTCTTAGTGGAAATCGACAATGAGCAGACAAATGAAAGAAACTTCGAGTTGACTACATACAAGAGACAAGCTAAGTAACATCACTTTTCATACAGTATAATCTTTGCAGCTTTATAATCATGATCCTCTCCACCTGTGCTTTGTCATCTGCAGTATAAAGTAATGCAAGCCACTTAATATATGCTAACAATCTTAACTCATTTGCCTTTAATAACCAGCGAAACAAGCGGAGGAGGTCAGAATGGACATCGATAAAAATTAACAGAAGAGAATATCAGACATAATGTCTTTTTGGTAAATTTAGGAGTTTTCAAAATGCAGATTTCCATAAGTCTAAAACGAAAAACATGTTATTAATGTGTATTAAAAGTCTTATCTATGGCAATGTGACATCGACTTTTAATAAGAAAGTCACTAAAAATGTGTGGTGGTTTCACAGCGAACAGTCAATAAGATATAGGGAACTGCTTGGAAACACAGAAAAACAAAGAAATCGATGAGAGGACATACTAGAGTGAAAGACGTAGTGCTGATTTTTTGAAAATGAAATGGAGGTGAGCAGGGCATGGGCTGTGTAGATGGATGATAAAGCAAGGACGTTCAGTCCTGGATCCCAGGAGATAAGATAAGACACAAGCGACACCTAATGGAAGACTGTTACATTACGTTAGAAATCGTACATTAGCGGCATGGATTCGTACCGCTGGAGACGGTAACGCATGGAAAAGTCTACAGCTGCCCTTCATCCACCAGTGGATGTCAGGCAGTAGTTGAAAAAGATGATGAATAATGAACAAGTAAATTATGTTGGGCTGCAGTTGTTGCTAAGAAATAGTAGAGGTAATATGGACGCCGCAATGACTCAGAACCATTACTCACCGTGGTATTCTGCAAATAACGCTGTGGTAAACAAAGACGGCTTCCGAAAACGTATTATACAAGTAAGTACAAGTAAAAACATTGACAGAACCAACCTGAAATCAACAATCGTACAAATTATTGCCGCACAGTAGTTACGCGAACTTACAACGTGGCAAGAAAGGCAACCCATATCATCAACATCTGAGGTCATCAGTCCTCTAGAACTTAGAACTACTTAAGCCTAACTAACCTAAGGGCATCGCACACATCCATGCCTGAGCCAGGATTCGAACCTTCGACCGTAGCCGTCTCGCGGTTCCAGACTGAAGCGCGTAGGACCGCTCGGCCACACTGGCCGGCGACTTTCAACAGTTTTGAGGAAATCGCGTATGAAAATTATCTGCGTACTTATTCTGTATGCTTTGTAGGGACGCAGACGCGTGATTAAATATGTAGTTTCATAAGCACGAGGTATCTTTTCTTTCATCTTCACATAATTCAAACAACAGATTTATTATGATCGTGAAAAGTATCAATATTTAATCATTTATTTATTATTTTCGTAAATTTTAACAGGAAAAAAAGATTTTTTTGCACGTAGACTGGAAATGAAAAAAGGATACACGATAATATTCAAATCAGAGGAGTCATTTTATTCGTATTATTCTATCTACATCTGTGACAAGTATAACATATAACTTATGCAGCACTGCACGAATCAGGATGATATTGATTGTGGAAACATGGAAAATAATAATTATCACGACATACAGCAGACGTAATGAACGTATTTTTTCATGTCCGCAGTTTTTGTCAATGTGTCTATTGAAAAAAAAAAAACTTGGTTTACATTCATAAACGGTTCTCGCTCGCTACATAGTTTCGCAGCGTACAGCGCATATCGAAGAATAGCATTGGTCCAAATAACTCTTAAAAAGTAGTACCAGCTGCGAGATTCGATCCAGATACCTCGCGATTATGAAACTAAACGTTTACTCGCTTGGCTGCAAATTCGTTACAGATTAGCGACCATTCGAAGTACATAAGCAGACTAAAATTTTCAGACTCGATTTTCTAGAAAACGGTTGAGAGTTGCATCTTCTTATTTACACTTGTTAAATTCCTAGTCATGCCCTCCACACCCTGTCAATACGAATCAAATCGGTGAGGGAAGGCTGTACGGTCCCGTTATAAGCGCTAACTCAGACATGACGGTAACATTTACGAGTTGACGGATGTTACGACACGAAAGAGATGATGGGATATGAGGTTTTGTTAATCAGTTTCTTTCCGAGCAATGAGCTGACCACACTAGCTTTCAAGTTGTTGTGCCAGAGACTCATCATAATAGAAAGGACGTTCTTGTCTTGTGCGTGTACTGTCTGCTTAAAGGACTGTGACGTATGAATGAACCAGCTCCATCAAGGTACCTAATATGTGACGAATTTGATACCACAGTCGTTCACTGAGTTACGAAATCATCGACTCTCGTGGTGAAGCACTAGAATACACACTTGAATAATTTAACATGTTTCAAATAATGGGGCGCATACCATGATACCTACGACAGAGCTTCGGGAGTCTTCATTAGAGCTTTCTACTTTTGTTTCATCTGTTTTCTGGGCTCCGTTGTTACCACCATGTCTGCTACATGTCCGGTGAGATCAGAGTCTTTCACATTAGAAATTAGATTTAGGCCTCAAAAAATGTGTACAAGCCGACAGAGAAAAGAAACGTGAAGAATGCTATACACCTAATAATACCCTCTGTTCTTGCCAAGTTAAGTGTAACGAATGTCACGTTGCAACTCAAATATTTTTCAAATTTCGAATTTACCAGCACTCCCGTGGTAAAACTGAAAACAAAGTCGCGCGACAACAAAAGAAAACTTAGCTTTCATGAGGTACAAACAGAACACTACATTCGAAAATCACTGCACTGTTAAAAAAGTTGACGCAAAACTCAGCGTTTTTCGAAGCCTCTGAAAAGAAGTTTTCTAAACTCTAGCAGCATGCTAATGGTCGTCGAGAAGAAAACTTAAAAGTACCTTTAACAACAAGCTAGACGAAGTCGCAAATTAGGTCGCTACGCAAACAGGAGAAACAGGAAAAGCACATGTACCATCTCTCCCTCTCCTCCCTTCCCAAAAGAAAAGGCGATCAACAGACAAGGTAGTGGAAGTGTCCTTATGCGATAATTTACATAAAAAGGAAACTGATAAAATCTTAAATAGTTCAACCGAGTCCGTTCCATGATTCAATCAGATCTTTTATAATTAAGAAATCTATCCGAGTCATTAAATATTGTCTTTAAGTCTGTATTATCGGAATACCTACATCTATTCTTTTCGAATCACCATGAAAAACGGAGCAGAGTGCACTTTTTTTTAAATATAGAACATATCATAAGATTTCTAACCTTTCCATTCACCACTGTAGCACGGCAGTTCGGCTGCTTACACGCCTCTTCCTAATTTTACCTGCGCCGTTTCTACAAGTGTGACGTATAGTGGGATGAAGAATACTTGTAGTTTCTGCCGTGAAAGATTGTTCTTTAAGTTTTTTAAGAAGATTCTCGGGAACTGTACGGCGTCATTTTTTCCAGTCTCTCTCTCCCTCCCTCCCTGTTACACAGAACACTGCCTGAATAGAAATATCAAAGCAGTTATTAATGGACATTGATACTGGATGATGGGATGTGTCCACCCTTCGCATTTATGACTACCCCGGCTCTGTTGGGGACACTTTCAGTGAAGTATGTCAATGTCCTTGGAGCAATGACATCCCATTCTTCCCCACGAGCTAAAACCAGAGAAGGCAGCGATGTTTGATACTGGAGTCTAGAGCGATGTCGACGTTGTTTCTCATCCCAGAGGCGTACTTTCGGGTTGAGATCGGGAGCTTGTGCAAACCAGTCCACTCCAGGAGTGTTACTGTATACAAACCATTGTCTCACAAATTTTCCTTGATGAAAGGATCCTTAGGCACGCTGATGCAAACAGTCATTATCTCAAGACTGTTCCTCCACTGAACGCTGTACACAACGCCGTAAGAAGTGTTTATATCCTTCCGCATTTATCGTTTTCTCAAGAGCGATAAGGGGAACCCCTAACCACGAGAAACAGCTCTACACCGTAAAATCTTCTGTGTACTTCACTGTCGGCACTATTCATTGTGGCAGGTAACTTTCTCCAGGCATTCGCAAAACTCCAACCATTTCATCGGACTGATAGATGGTATAGCATGATTAATCACTCATTTCCAGTCATCCACTGTCCAGTGACATCGCTCTTTACACCAACTCAAGCGTCACTTAGCACTGACTACAGAAACTTTATGATGAGTTGGTCGACCACTGTGACCTTTTAACTTCCTACGCACAATTATTGTGCTAGTTGGACTTCTCGTAGCATTTTGGACTCAAGAATATTTCGTTCCGCTGTTTTCTGCGACTTTTTACAACCACCCTTTGCAGCGGTCGACGGTTCCTGTTCATCACTACCATTACACGACACAAATGTATTAGGGACAAATATGAAATTTTCTCAAAGTCCTCTCCAGCCAGCACCAAGCCAGGTCAAACCAGGCCAAAGCGTCGTGTCGCAATCAAAACGACAAATACACAAAGCCGATATTGCGGAAAATGGAACAAACCCGGAAGAGATTGCCTCACCTCACGCGAGCAAAAAGGAGTAATAAACTCAGCAACATGATCTCAGCGAGAAGAAGCTGTCACGTCATTGTAACAGCACAGTTTGATTTAGGAACACCTGTCAGCCTGCTGATATGTAGGAAAAGCAACGAGGTGAAGCCCTAAAAGCTGTTCTTGGAAAATACAGGATGTCCGAAAAGTCTTTCCCTGATTACATAAATTGATAACTCAGGCTAGAAGTAAGATACAAATATGAAACTGGCATCTAATTGTTTACAAACTATCAAAGTTTTTTCCACACATCAGTAAACTTCCACTTCCATTGTTGCCCAATGACAGTACACGTCGATATGACTTTGCGGTCGAAATGCTATCACGCATTGAAGACGATGGTGGTTATCTCAGACGAATTGCCTTTTCCGACGAAGCGACCTTTTTTGTCAGTGGAGAAGTGAATCGCCATAATGTGCGCATTTGGGGTTCACAAGCCCCTGGCGAGGTCATGGAGTGCACCAGAGGCAGTCCAAAGGTGAATGTTTGGTGCGCGCTATTGCACGATCGAATTATCGGGCCATTCTTCTTCACTGAGGCTACCATCACATCTGAAGTGTATCTGGACATGTTGCAACTGTATACTGTTCCTCTTGTTTCAGTAAGACAGTGCACCGCCTCATTGGGGTTTGGACGGCCGTGCCTATCTCGATATGACCTCTCCTGGCCGGTGGATTGGTCGTGATGGCCAACGGTTTGGCCTCCATGCTCTCCTGACATAACCCCATTAGACTTCTTTTTATGGGGTTAAGTCAAGGACGAGGTCTACGGAACATGTGTACCAGATCTTGAAACCCTGCGGCAACGGATAACCACAGTCGTTGAATCGATCTCTCCAGTGATGTTGGGTAATGTGTGGAGGGGGTTGGGTTGTTTGGGGGGGGGGGGGGGGGGGGGAAGAGACCAAACTGCGAGGCGAGGTCATCGGTCTCATCGAATTAGGGAAGGACGGGGAAGGAAGTCGGCCGTGCCCTTTGAATGGAACTATCCCGGCATTTGCCTGGAGCGATTTAGGGAAACCACGGAAAACCTAATCAGGATGGCCGGACGCGGGATTGAACCGTCGTCCTTCCCAATGCGAGTCCAGTGTGCTAATCACTGCGCCACCTCGCTCGGTGGTAATGTGTGGACGGAATTGAATATCGCCTAGATGTGCTACATGCTACCAAGGGTGCTCATGTGGAAGTTTACTGATGTGTGAAAAAAACTTTGATAGTTTGTAAACAATTAGACACCAGTTTCATATTTGTATCTTACTTCTAGCCTGAGTTATCAATTTATGTAATCAGGGAAAGACGTTTCGAACACCCTGTAGGATGTGGTGAAGAACACCGATGAGCCCGGAAAAGAAGGCCACATTCAGTGATCGACGGGCCAACATTACACCACTGTCTCAGACCAGTAGTAATAAATACTGATGCTTCCGAGAGTTCGCGTGAACCATTACGTTGCAGTGCACCAGCCACGGGGCCGAGCCTGTGATGCGCTGGTACCATTCGCCAAGATGATTTCCGCATTCGTGACACTACCTGACTGGTCTACAGAACACTGTCGCTGTGAGCTGCCGACCTGTAACCACTACTGAGACATGGAAACTACTACGTACAGCTTGCTGAGCCGAATTGATGGTGCTTGACGCACTGTCCATATGTCGCAGAACTCGGGGGTTGCGCTAACCGCTGCTGTCCCCAACTGGTACCTAAAAGCAGTCATCGACATTTGCAGCCTTTCTTGGTTCAAGAGCTGCAGACCATCCACACACCATGCAGGGCTGATGGAAGGTTACTTGAGCACACCCCCTTCGACGTCAACGAGATTGCTCTGGTAATTCAGTCCCCATCCTAATCAGCGATGTCTGTCATATAGGCTATGCCGTTCGCTTCCGAGGCCTGTCACCTGCCTGATACCGAGATTACGCAAGCTGGCCGCCGAGGACGACGTCCGCCGCAGTTCGCTGAGACAGCATCAGTAAGTTCCAAGACAGTGTGCGCTGCACCACTGCCGGACTGGGCAACAACACAAAGGAGAAAATACGATTCTAAAATTAAATCAATAAATTCTTGTTTCGCTAATGTTGTGTCATTACGCACAGCGTGCCGACTGGCTTGCTCCACCGCACTTTGTGCTCCGTGATCCGGACAACAGTAGAGGTCTCAACCCGAGCCCCTACGAGACATTAAGTCTACCTAATACGGTTTAGCTGTGGCTGTTTTTTCGTGCAATCACATCACCAACAAACGGCCTGGGCAGCCATCCCTGGTGGACTCGTTTCTCAGGTGACATCCAGTTACTAACGCACGTTCGAAGTCAATGTCAATGAGCTCTACTGATCGACCGATTCAGCTGTTACCGTTTGTCTTCTGAGAACACCATACTCCCTGTCTTCTTTTATACTGGCGGATCCGCCTCTCATTGCATCTAATGGTCAATTCTGTATCTTATAGGGATGTACGGATACTTTTGATCATATAGTGTATTTTTTAGAAGACGTCGATGTGGTGCAAAACCACGGCCTACAACCTCACTGTCATCAATGTAAGCCTACCAGAAGTCACAATAAACATGGTCGCCCTGAGAAGAAACAAACAAACCGAAAAAACCCACCAAGATCAACCCAAGACGATAGCAGGAAATGTCGACATACAAAACCTATAACCACCACCGATTATTATAGTTAGTAATACGAAGGAAGGCGAGCATGTGTTGATACTAACTCAAAGCTTTTCGAAATTCTAGGAACACCGAATCAACCTGGTTCTCTCAATGCGTAGCACCTAGGATATAATGTATGAGCCGGCCGGAGTGGCCGTGCGGTTCTAGGCGCCACAGTCTGGAGCCGAACGACCGCTACGGTCGCAGGTTCGAATCCTGCCTCGGGCATGTATGTGTGTGATGTCCTTAGGTTAGTTATGTTTAATTAGGCGACTGATGACCTCAGAAGTTAAGTCGCATTGTGCTCAGAGCCATTTGAACCATTTATAATGTATGAAGAGAGCGAGTTGAGTTGTGGATGGTTGCGATCTTTGCTCTTTCCGATAATGAGGAACGTACTTCTGCCCAAAGGATCTGCGGTAAATTACGGTCAAGAGCTGAAGTACTCCACTCGAGATAGTAACCCACTGGAGGCTGTTCAGGGACATTTTCTGAGTATTTAGGCACAAGGTACTCTTGGACTGTGGTGATTGTTTACAAAGTAATATTATTATTATTATTAATTCGATTTCTTATCTCTACAACCTATGTTTCTCTGAAAATAACGCCACAGTAATGATATAGCCTTTACTATGCAATCACCAAAACGTACAACACAAAACAGAGTAATGTGATGTAGTTGATGGTACTTCGAGAATATCAGAGCAAGGTGTTATTTTACCATCTTCCATTGCATTAAATAAACCTGTACAAGTAGTGCTATTGGCCAATTTTTCATCAGCAACCCTACCCGTACTGGTATGTATCACTGTCAACGTACAGCTCACAACTGCGGAAAGCAAACCAGAGACTGAACCGATAAGTACTGAGCGTAAGCTTGAAGAGTAAAGAAGGCATTAGTGTTATCAACAACAAGTAACGCGAGTGAATAAAGTTTCTTCCCAAACGAGACACACAGCGCATACAATCGACATTTGCACTGCTGTGCAGATAATTTCAGTGCAATAGAGATTCAAAGATAATTGGGCGTGATATATAGACGAAATGCTGTTACTTTGTAGCGAATCACTAGAGACCACGGGTCCGTTATACCGAAATACTCGGCAAATATTCGTGCACAACCACCGAAATTTAATCGACGAATTTCGTGTTCACCCTTTAGAACTAGACAGACTCCTTCGGGCCGGCCGGAGTGGCCGAGCGGTTCTAGGCGCTACAGTCTGGAACCGTGTGACCGCACCGGTCGCAGGTTCGAATCCTGCCTCGGGCATGGATGTGTGTGATGTCCTTAGGTTAGTTAGGTTTAAGCTGTTCTAAGTTCTAGGGGACTGATGACCTCAGAAGTTAAGTCCCATAGTTCTCAGAGCCATTTGAACCATTTTTTAGACTCCTTCGGGCCCTGACGCCTTACTGAGTTTTAGCATTTTAAGTTGCTTTCCAGTGCTACTAGTACCGATTACTACTGTGATTCGTCATCAGTGTTATCGTTGAATTATGGAAACATTTCTTGGTTTTCTTTGCTGAGGAACATTCGAAAATAGCACACCTCATTTCGGCTTTTGTTTTACTATTTTCTATTTCGCTTCCTGTCTAGGCCATAACCTTACAATACCACTGATATTGCTTGTGTTTCTGGGACTCTGTAACGTATCATTTCCGAGTCGAGCACGTTGGCTAATATTAGTTGCTCTTCTGAACGGCCGCCTGCGCCAGTTTTCCAGTGTACGCGGAACTGCAGCTGTTCACCAGCCTGGAATAAATCGCGGGATTCTCCTAGTCTGGCTGAAGCGAGGAAGCCTGGCCCGACCCGACTGTTTTCAGAGGCGAATGGATGTCTAGTGTTTGTTAATACTTTCTTCTGGGAACAAACTACTGGCAATCTTGGCAGACAGCAACAACTTACAGAGGTACTAGGGGCGTTAGCAGAAAATTTCCAATCGAAGTGCCTACTTTCTGCCCTGAAGGCTGACTGGTCTAAAAGTCTAGACATTAAAATAACTTCTTAGATCTGTCGCAGTCCGGGAAATATAGGTAGCTGCGGGCAACCCTCCTGGGATACACTGTGGAGTGGAGGTGGTGTGGCGGTGTTTATTTCGGAAGTCGTATCAGTAAAGTTGTTCTCTCGGTGCTGAAAGCTTAGAAAGTGTTCGGAAGTGCGATCCCGTGTGCGGGGGTGGGAACCGTCTTAGTCAACAGTCCGTATACAAGGCGGTTGTTACGGTGTAGCGGGCCTACACGAACTGCATTAGAAGAGACCGCCCAACAGCCCACAGAGCAATCAGCTGTAGGTGTTGTCTTAACAAACGAAGCGGACTTGGTTGTTTGAAGATAATAAATTGTGTTTTGCTCTAATAAAAATTTGAAGTGTGGAGTTCTTGCGTGTGACTTTACCCTCTTTGACTGTAGAAAATGGTTCAAATGGCTCTGAGCACTATGGGGTTTAACATCTGTGGTCATCAGTCCCCTAGAACGTAGAACCACTTAAACCTAACTAACCTAAGGACGTCACATACATCCATGTCCGAGGCAGGATTCGAACCTGCGACCGTAGCGGTCACGCGGTTCCAGACTGAAGCGCCTAGAACCGCACAACCACACCGGCCGGCTTTTGACTGTAGATTGTGATCCTATGTGATGTACAAAGGAGATGGTAGGAAGCACTTGGTGACGGTATAGGGACTGACTGCGATGTTTGTTGTCCAATACAGTAGTCGGATTTGAGAGATTTTTAGAAACAGTCGGATTGCTGTACGGTACTGATTACTGTTATAGAAGAAGTGACAATTTTAACCATGTCTCACTGGTCAAAGTGTGGCTGGCGATCTTTATTTACATTGGTAGTATGTACAAATTATCAAGGTCCATCAACCAACGTTTCGGACGAAGTCTGCAGAGCAATCTGTCT
This sequence comes from Schistocerca americana, assembly GCF_021461395.2. NCBI lineage: Eukaryota > Metazoa > Arthropoda > Insecta > Orthoptera > Acrididae > Schistocerca > Schistocerca americana. The sequence goes on from NC_060122.1 coordinate 240,949,622, forward strand.
CGAGCACCGCACTGTGCCAAGAGTTTGTGGCCGTGACTTCGCCAGACGCTGCGGAAGTTCTGAGAAAGCGGACATGTTTCAACATGTTCTGTGATAATATATTCCTACAGCACTTAGTGAAGACTTTTTGCATTGTCCTTCCAGTAGCCGACCGCGCATCAAATAACATTTGTCTGTCTGCGGATTTATGCCTTGTTTTCTATCTGTTGTGCTGCTTCTTAAGAAGCTTCCTGATTTTCTTCTGTGTATCAAGGTGCGTATCTCCCATCTACACTTATTCTTTTAGATACAGATTTTTCTATTCGCTTATACTTGAGCCACAGTAGCTCTCCATATTAACTACCCAGAATCAAATGAGTCTGACTCCTGTCTAAGAAATAACTTCACCACTGGCTGAACTTTGCACACTTTTCTGCTTGCACTTCTAATGCTTTGTATCTCGATGCCCATTGTTCAAAAATGGCTCTGATCACTATGGGACTTAACTTCTGAGGTCATCAGTCCCCTAGAACTTAGAACTACTTAAACCTAACTAACCTAAGGACATCACACACATATCCATGCCCGAGGCAGGATTCGAACCTGCGACCGTAGCGGTCACGCGGTTCCAGACTGTAGCGCCTAGAACCGCACGGCCACTTCGGCCGGCGATGCCCATTGTTGCTTCGACTATATCATGAATACTGATCCCAGTGTTTGTGTGAACATCCGTAATTTTTGCTTAATAATGAAGGAGTTTTCTTTCGTTTGCTACCCATAAAAATCCTAGTTTGTCTTCGTGTACTATTTCATTTCGTTTCTCACATAGAAACAACTGAAAAAAATAATTTGAGGGCAGAGGGCATAAATATCGAAATATGGATCCGAGAAAACGGATCGAAGTTTTTATCTCACGTTATCAATTGACTTTGACATGAAGTAACTTGTCGGAAACATCTGATGATAGAAGCAAAAAATAAGCACAAACTGATGAGAAAAATTCGATTCTCCCAATTACACCCTTTTTTTACTGGCTTTTAAATGAAAATATTATGTCTGCTTGCTGTAATGAAATTTATAATAATCAGCTCTGCTGCCGAGGGGTACATTCTTACATATGAAATTCGTAACGACTCTGGAGGCCGTCACGACGAGAAAAGGCTGGTTCAAAGAAACACCACGTATTTTATTGGTTTCTTTGCTGTATGGGACTGTGTTCGTACAGAAGACCAGTACCTTAATTACAGTCTGAAAATTTTTCTTATACGAAAGATATGGCGGTGGTTCTCGTTCTGTATTGCATAGGTCTAGTTCCTGTGCAGAGGCTATCCCTTCTTGGAATCGAATAAAGCCACAGAGGATTTGGTAGAGCGTCAGTAAGGAGATTCAGAAGCTGCCGAGTTAGGTACTTACTGTCGCCGTCGTCCGAGTGTTTGGCGCTGTCCATGGCTGGTACTGACGAAAGCCGCGCAGGTGCTACTGAGCTGTTATATATCGGCTTATCGGGTGCACCTATCAATCACTGACCATCGAAGCGGTGCTGATTACGGCTGACCTCAAACGTCCCGCCGCTATACACTGGCGACCACTCAGTACGCAATTGTTTGGCGCAACATAGACACTGGAACTTATCGCGGACTCGCATCGCTTTGATCCGGACGCCACATACACGCGGTAGTTGCATCACCTATTAAGGATCGTGCAGCAGTGTTTACAAGAGTAGCTACTTCTGGTGAGCAACAAAACGTATGCAAATGCCGCGATTCGTTTTTCTGTGTGATTAATTTTGAACAAGTCAATGATTTCTGTAGAGTTTTTGAGGACCAAAAGCAAAATAAGAAGAAAAAGAAAGAGTCATCGATATGAATGACTGAACAGGAAATTACAGTTAAAGACTATTAACAAAAGACAACCTTCTGCTTCGAGACAGAGGAACACCAAACTGGCCATGCCAATAATGTGGAGAAGGTTCAATACAAACCAGTTAACTCGTAGAAGATATAAAGCAAGTGCTAAAAGAGAGCGCGAGAAGTGTCGGCCAGATGGTAAACAGTGTCTCACTGTGAGAAATGCACCGCAACTTCCAGAACTAATGTTATCACTCCCTGGTTTTAATCTCCGGACGGGACTAGAAAGGGGTTATGCTTACTTTTATATTAGCTTGGTGCATAAGTTCGCATCGTTTCTGTTTTGTGTGTTGGCATTCCGGTTGCTATGGGCTCATTTATCGGTTTTCATTTTTTTATTTGCAGGTCACTGTTGCTAAGTGAGTCTACATACGTCATTTTGTTATATGGAGATAAAGAGTAGAGCTGTGGATGCTAGAAAATGGAGTGCCAAGTGGAGAAATCGGAAGATTTCCGACATATTCTTGGAAATTTGTGGTAAGGTCTTATGGGACCAGAATGTTGAGGTCATCGGTCCCTAAGCTTACACACTACTTAATCTAGCCTAAATACACTAAGGACAACACACACGCCCATGCCCGAGGGAGGGCTCGAACCTCCGACAGGGGGAACCGCGCGGACCGTGACAAGAAATCCAAACCGCGCGGCTACCCCGCGCGGCCACATATTCTTCAGTTTGAGTTCGATAGAGTTGTGACAGCAGTGGAGGCAGACAGAAACATTGGACCATGTATTGGGATAATGCCATTGGACTGAGCACGGGAAGAAAATGCTTTTCTCGTTTTATGGAGGATCATTTTGACACTGGTGACTCTACACGTTCAGTATGTCCTTCGGGGTTTGATGAAATCGTTTAAACGCATTAATCCACAACGATACACGTCAGTGCACTCGCGAGCTGGCAGATGTGGTGAACTGTGATCATTCCACAATCGTTCGGCATTTGGTGTAATGGGCAAGGTTCAAAAATCGGGTGTATGAGTACCACGTGAAATAAGCCAAAATCACAAAAATCAGCAGGTGGCCATATGTGCATCTCTGCTTGCTCGTCACCAGCTGGTTCGTGAATAACACTGACGATTCTATCCTGTGTTGTTACTGGTGAACAGGAAATTACAGTTAGAGACTTTTAACAAAAGACAACATTCTACTTCGAGACAGAGGAACACCAGACTAGCCATGCCAATAATGTAGAGAAGGCTCAATACAAACACTTTAACTCGTAGAAGATATCGAGCAAGTCTAAAAGAGAGCGCCAGAAGTGTCGGCGAGATGATAAACAGTGTCTCACTAGTGATCCTGTGAGAAATGTATCGCAACTTACAGAACTAAGTCGTGACTTTATACTAACATAAAGAAAAGAAAGGAGTGGTTGAGCCCAAGCAAAGCTGCAAGTCTCCGTACCAAGACCTGCGCGCATCCACGGAAGACGATGTTATGCATCTGGTGGAACAGCAACGGTGTGGTGTGCTACGAATTGCTTCCCCGAGGTGTAACCATCACTGTTGATATTTATTGTCAACAACTGAGACATCTTGCAGACGCAGTTCAAGGACAACGACCAGGAAGGTTGCGTGAAGTGCTCCTACTCCACGAGAAAGCCCGCCCGCATTCTTTTAGACTTACAAAGAATACTATGCATGAGTTGGGTTGGGAAGTCTCTCCGCAACCCACCTCTTTCACCTGATCTTACGACCTCAGACTTTCACCTTTTCCTTTCTCTATCGAACAACCTTCAACGAACATCCTTTCCGGAAGAAATGCGCTCCGAACATGGCTCGACAAGTTCTTCGCCTCAAAACTACACTAATGGCCGTTAAAATTGCTACACCACGAAGATATCGTGCTACAGACGCGAAATTTAACCGACAGGAAGAAGATGCTGTGATATGCAAATGATTAGATTTTCAGTGCATTCACACAAGGTTGGCGCCGGTGGAGACACCTACAACGTGCTGACATGAGGAAAGTTTCCAACCGCTTTCTCATACACAAACAGCAGTTGACTGGCGTTGCCTGGCGAAACTTTTTTGATGCCTCGGGTGAGGAGGAGAAATGCGTACCATCACGTTTCCGACTTTGATAAAGATCGGATTGTAGCCTATCGCGATTGCGGTTTACCGTATCGCGACATTGCTGCTCGCGTTGGTCGAGATCCAATGACTGTTAGCAGAAATTGGAATCGGTGGGTTCAGGAGAGTAATACGGAAGGCCGTGCTGGATCCCAACGGCCTCGTATCACTAGCAGTCGAGATGACAGGCATCTTATCCGCATGGCTGTAACGGATCATGCAGCCACGTCTCGATCCCTGAGTCAACAGATGGGGACGTTTGCAAGACAACAACCATCCGCGCGAACAGTTCGACGACGCTTGCAGCAGCATGGACTATCAGCTCGGAGACCATAGCTGCGGTTACCCTTGACGCTGCGTCACAGATGGGAGCGCCTGTGATGGTGTACTCAACGACGAACCTGGCAAAACGTCATTTTTTCAGATGAATCCAGGTTCTGTTTACAGTATCATGATGGTCCATCCGTGTTTGGCGACATCGCGGTGAACGCACATTGGAAGCGTGTATTCGTCATCGCCATACTGGCGTATCACACGGCGTGATGGTATGGGGTGCCATTGGTTACACGTCTCGGTCACCTCTTGTTCGCACTAACGGCACTTTGAACAGTGGACGTTACATTTCAGATGTGTTACGACCCGTGGCTCTACCCTTCATTCGATCCCTGCGAAACCCTACATTTCAGCAGGATAATGCACGACCGCATGTTGCAGGTCCTGTACGGGCCTTTCTGGGTACAGAAAATGTTCGACTGCTGCCCTGGCCAGCACATTCTCCAGATCTCTCACCAATTGAAAACGTCTGGTCAATGGTTGCCGAGCAACTGGCTCGTCACATTACGCCAGTCACTACTCTTGATGAACTGTGGTATCGTGTTGAAGCTGCATGGGCAGCTGTACCTCTACACGCCATCCAAGCTCTGTTTGACTCAATGCCCAGGCGTATCAAGGCCGTTATTGCGGCCAGAGGTGGTTGTTCTGGGTACTGATTTCGCAGGATCTATGCACCCAAATTGCGTGAAAATGTAATCACATGTCAGTTCTAGTACAATATATTTGTCCAATGAATACCCGTTTATCATTTGCATTTCTTCTTGGTGTAGCAATTATAATGGCCAGTAGTGTACTTCATTTCTACAGTAACGGAATCGCAAAGTTACCCCAGCATTGGCAGACTGTTGTAAATAGTGAACGAGAATACTTTGCGGCTGGTCCCGGCGGAGGTTCGAGTCCTCCCTCGGGCATGGGTGTGTGTTTTTGTCCTTAGTATAATTTAGGTTAAGTAGTGTGTAAGCTTATGGACTGACGACCTTAGCAGTTAAGTCCCATAAGATTTCACACACATTTGAACTTTTTTTTTGAGAATACATTATTAATTATTAAAGCGTATGTTATGTGTATCTGTTGTGTTTATTAAACTTACGAAAAAACGCTCAACATAATAGTCGTCTTATATTAAGAATACATAACTTAAGAAGGTCGAGCGTGTTGATGGTACGCAGATGATTTCTTGCCCACGTTTTCTGGCAGGATTTCCAAATACAGAATACAGAGGGAAAACAACAAATGTTAATGAAATACAGTTAGTCTGAATACATTAACTGACCTCCAGTTCTAGTTGTGGGATCTCACTCCCACTGGTCTCTACGTAACGCATTCCGTCTAGGGTCGCGTTATTAATGTCCTAGATTTCTTTTGCTGTGCTGGTTTTCCAGCTTGTTATCGATTATCTTACTCGACTGCGTTGTTATCTGTGCCGCCGTTTCACTTCGGGAACAATTAACTCGAGCAATACAAAAACATTTGACACAAGCGACTTACTTATGATCTGGTTTTGAATGGAAGCAGATCTATTTCGGTAAAACCGCTTCTTCTCGTTAACCCTCGGGGGCATAACAGGGACCTTTTAGACACGGCAACTTTTCACTTTTTCAACAAATTGTCTTAAAACTAGTTTTTTTCTATCTTTTTCAATCCTTGCAAATACAACTGACTTTCTTCGGTAAGTTGTTACGTAACCTTCGTACTGATAGTGGTATAGTTAAGGTTATAACTCGACCTGGTAGGAAGATTACCGTCGCTTGTCATGTCCTACAGCTCCTGCAAGCTACCCTCTGTAGTAATGGTTTATCGAAATCCTGCGGTCCACGATTTTACAGGTCCCTGCGAGTTACTGATGGTGTATAAATAAAAACAAGTGGACCTGCGGATACCTCTCCTAACCGTTGTTCGTTCAAAAGGTGGTGGAGGGGATGGTTCGCCAACCTAACAGAGCCAATACTCGTGCCTTCGCGACCTGTCCCGCCTGACTTGCGCACTATCTTTGCCAAACTTGTTCGCGTTTACGGGGTTCGTATTATCCTACCACAGAAACCACTCTACTCATTCAATGCTGCGACCTCTGACCAAAACTTTCTGCTACTTCACATAATATTTCATTCATACAGTCCAAGGTCGCATAAGGGAAAGGATGCAAGGAAACGTGGCACACACTAAATAAAAAATCATTGAAAAACCAAATAAACACAGCTTGGTCCATTCTCTTCTGCTTGTTACCACAGACTTACTTGTATTGGAATTTATTGAGAAAAATATGGAACGGAACAACCAGTTCCGTTTCAAAGTATATTTTTTTGCAAGTCGAATTCTGAAATTTTTACTACTATACATGTCATGCATGACAGGGGTCTTTTAAACCCCTTAGCAAACCGTTTTCCAGTAATCTGTTTGTCAATTATCTGAATGGTGTTTTAAAAAAGCAAGTTACTGCTAACAGTTATCATTTCTGCACAATTATACTCTTGGTCGTGTGGTCAGAAGTACCGTAAAAGCTACAACCGAATACTCTTTTGAAGGTAAGTGTATTTCTCAATGTCAAAATCTCCCGGATGAACATAAGTTTAGTTTCATGAACAGGATAATCATGTAAGACAGCTTTATTCTTAACTTGCATGTCATACTACCCGTAAGAGGCGGAAGAACAGCATGTCAAGCCAGATCAAGTGATCGAAATTTTGAAACAACTGTTGTTGAACGACTTGATGATGAAGGTAACTTTCATTACCAAGATTGTAGAGATTCAGACACTGTTGGTACCTGGTATAATGAACTCGTGGCTCCTAACACCCTAAGTGAAGCGAACACTCAAGAATCTCGTACATGTTACATGCTACAGATTTCCTTATCGGTCACGATGGAACTCATGGAGTACATTATTGCCACCAGTTAGCGGAATAGTTGCTCCCGGTCCAGTAAGAGCTAGTGTGACAAAAGAAAGTGGAAATTCCACTAGAAATGATGGATTGCATATCCAGAGAATTTTCATCATCATCATCATCACTTAGGTTTGAAAGACAAATTGACAATTGTATGTTATGTCACCAAAAAGAAAAAAAGTGTGATACTGCTAAGTTCTCCGCACCATAGAACTGCTGTAAATGAAGGTGGTAAAAACAACTAATAGAGAGTTTTCTTCTGCAATGAATGTAAATCGCCAGTTGATTCTCTTGACCAGGAGGTACGTACATACACGTGAAAGGGGCAGTCAAGAAGATGGTATTCTATCTTATGACCAACGTATCAGTTTAGTCTTGTTCTTATATTTACAGCAACATCGCACATACATGGCAGGTAAATCTGATAAAAGGAGAATTTTTCTGATATGGACAGGGGAATCAACAACGTCTCAAAAAGAAAGTCCTACACGCCCAACAGATGACGATTGCGGAAACTAGATTACCAACAAAACATTTCATGTGCCCACATCCATTATACAGGAGAAGTGCTCAAACATATAGCAAATGCGCAACGAATATATGAAAATAAAGCGAAATTATTTGTGAAGAGTGTTCTTCTTCAGGATCATATCATCTAGCGTGGACCAGTAAGACTGAGATTTAGTAATTCAATCCGAGGAAAATGTATAATGTATAATATGGTGTATCATATTACACTTAAACGAAGGTCACAACATCATAATAGACACTTTCTTATTCATTCCGTGTCACGAACTCCTTAAGAATTTCTATAATATTTCTTGTAATACAATTTTATAAATATTTCGAGGTATGGGTCTATATTGCTTGTCCAGCTACTCATGTATCTAAGGGTTAATCGAGTGTCATTACGCGACCAGGAATTTATATAGAGCGAGTTTATAAATTAATTATACAAGAGTAACCTTTAATTGTGAAAATGACAAATAACTTACAGAAATGTTTCATAGAGCACTGAAAGTGGTGTGTCTTCAAGTTGTATTCCCGCCTTAACACTGTTAGTTCTCGACGTTCCCGCGAGTTGGCAAGTGTGAATGAGTAATTCCAGCAATCATCATGGAATCGTGTAATGGTGCAGAACTTGCGTAGTATTGTTTCTGTTTTCATGAATAAAAATTTGTTACTACAATTCAGAGATAATTGTGGACTAAATATCGCAAGCCACCACCTCATATCAAACTGTAATACTGTCAGACTACGTTAACTGCTTCAGAGACTCCTGGCCGATCCTGACCCAGCGTCCCATATGATACACAGCCAGTTTCGGTGAAACGACTGTAGCAATTAATAACTGTTTGTGAGGTGATGGCTTGCTATATTTATACCTGAATTGTCTGTACCCTGTAGTCGCAGATTTTGATTCATGAAACCATAAGCGCTGTTTAGGCGCTGCACCATTATATGACTCCACGATGACTGTTGGAATAACTCATTCGCACATGCCACATAGCGGCAACGTCAGGAACTAACAGCGACAGGTGGGATAAAACTGCATTCATTGCTGCACCAAACTTTTCTGTAAATTATTTACTCTTTTCACAATTAAAAGTTACTTTTATAAACCGGTAACTACTGTATAAACGCCCTGTAAAGCAAAACAATTTAATGTAAATGGTAAGTGCTATTTTTGTGATAGTAACTTTTTCTTTTAAATTCGTTAAATTAAACCTTCATGTGTTCTAGCAGACGTAGTTGGGGGGAGTACAAAAAGTTAACATTGCTTCGTCACGAAAAGAGAGTTTTGGTTAATATAGATTGAGAACATAGGAGAAACCTGAACGGGTGTGAAATACTTCTTCCTTTTCAAATATAATACTGTATTGTCTACTTTGTTCCTGTATAGAAGGGAATAAATATTCTCTTGTAGTTACGTTGTTATTTTGTTCTAGGAGCATGGCGGTGTAATCTAATTTGATGAATCGTCTACGTTACTGAATTTGAAAGTAAAGAACACTTCCAAACCAGAAAATAATTGAAGTTCACTGGATTTTAGAAGAAAAGAATCGAAATAAAGCATCCTAGTGAGGGTTGTTTTTAACTGTTTCCTTCAAACAAAAGCATGGTGTCCATTAGCCACTTTGGATAATTTATGATGTAATTTTATTTAACGTAAGTATTCACTTGACGAGCCATTATATTACTTCAGTTTCTCCCTTTTTCCTACGAACAAAGATTCGGAACCTCCCTCGCACTATTGATTCATTTCATAGTTACTGACTGTAGTTCTCCTTTTTGGCGTTTCACTTTGTTGTAATTTCTCAGAAAATGGTTGGAAGCAATGAGCAGCACTTTCCGATCACGTTTGTTCCGATTAATGCTGTTTTTCATTCATATTTAGCTTCTGTAATATTCCAGCTTAATGCAGCTGCCCTAGGAGTACCATATTACATTCGTCGGTATAACTTACATTCCTAATAAATCTTCCAGATATTGTTGTTTATTTATTTTCAACATGCTCGACTAAAATATTTGCAATACCCGGTGCGCGAATAGCAGCTAAGGGGCTGCCAAGTTTAACATCCCCATCCGACAGATTGATCACCCTCAACAGTGTCACACACCCCCACTTTATGAGACGTTTGGTATTTAAACCAGAACGTTGGCGGGAAATCTGGTACCCGCCAGGTTAGCCGAGAGCGCTAATGCGCTGCTCCCTGGACTCGGGTAGGCGCGCCGGCCCCGGATCGAATCGACCCGACGGCTTACGACAGAGGCCGGTGTGCCGGCCAGCCTGAATGTGGTTTTTAGACGGTTTTCCACATGCCACTAGGTGAATACCGGGCTGGTCCCCACGTCCCGTCTCAGTTACACGGCTCGCAGACATCTGAACTCATTCGCACTATTTCATGGATTACACTAGACACAGACAGTCGGAGTACACTAATTCCATCCTGGGGGGTATGGGGTGGCGGCAGGAAGGGCATCCGGCCACCCCTTAAATTAACCTTGCCAATTCCGATTAACCATGCCGACCCAGCGTCATTGCGGGAAAAAGGCACCAGCAAAAGAAAGAAAAGAAAGTTGGCGGGAAATCTGGTGATCAGGAACTTCACGCCACCACCTCACCTCCCCTTACCGGCCAAATACTGGCTGCGAAAATTTTTTCCACCCTGTGCATTCAAACCGGCTTAACCACGGGTATTTACGATCTCGGCCACTGAGGTGGGTCAATCAAAAATGGTTCAAATAGCTCTGAGCACTATGGGACTTAACATCTATGGTCATTAGGTCCCCTAGAACTTAGAACTAAATAAACCTAACTAACCTAAGGACAGCACACAACACCCAGCCATCACGAGGCAGAGAAAATCCCTGACCCCGCCGGGAATCGAACCCGGGAACCCGGGCGTGGGAAGCGAGAACGCTACCGCACGACCACGAGATGCGGGCGCGGGTCAATCCTCCAGACTAGTAACAACGAAGTGTTCTGCAGCAACATCGCACTGATATGTATGTAGTATCACCCTGCGAAACGTGTCTTTATTATCTACATTATAAGGCAACTCCAGGTGTGGTTGCCTTTACATATCGTACTAGAAGGTGTCACTCTTAGTCTAGCTACATTCTCTTCGCTAGTGATATGTACCACTAATGCAATATACGGCCGTTTATAATTACACCTGTTAATATTTCATGAGAATCGTTGCCTTCTGACGCTGCGACCACATAACACTTTTTAGACTGAATCAGCAGCTTATTAGAAGAACCCTTACCGAGCTGTCTGTACAGTTTTCCTTTATCAGTTAAGATGATACTTCTGATATCTTTTTGTTAAGAATCTGTGGATGAATAAGTAACTTAAAAAATGTAAAATTAGCAGTAGCGGAGCAACAAGACGAATGTGATCAGGTTATGGATTACAAGAACATAGCAAGTGCTAGACAGAGAAAGAAATATCTGTAGAATGAAAGTCCGTGAAGAAGTTGAAATACCGAAGAATAAGTAAAATCTCAATAGAGACGACGATTGCAGGCTTATGTCTTCGTGGTTACCCATCACGAAAGTAAACACCCAGCCACAGCGAGCGAACAAGATAAACAACAACCAGGAAACAATGGAGGCGGCACCACAGCAATGACAACATTTTTGAAATGCCCCTCTTTCAGTATTTACCCAATGATGACAGCCCGCCTGAAGGTTTTTAACTACTAGCTCTACTTCCCCGGGAGAAGTGAACGTGATACTGTCTTTCGACAGTGTTAGCCATCCAGAGATACCAGTGGAATCCAGATGACCCAGCAGAGATACCGAAATGCCGAGTATTGAATGTGTTTGAAGAGGATGATACAAGCTTCATTCCAGACAAGATGATTGAAAAAAATTATTCACTGGCTGACACAAAATGTGAAGCTCCCAAAACACGTGGTCAGATAATGTAATTTCGTACACGTACATACCATTGGCCAATATGTAAATTACTAGAGCTGCAAATCTCTGAAACAGGTAGAACGGCACACTAGAGTGCATTAATGTTCTTAGTGTTTATCATTGTTATCAGACCTAGTAAGGTATAAATAGAGTGTAAAAAGCGTGAGATGTTGATTGAAGGACACGGAGATGACGTTTACACGTGTGGGACAGCGTTGTCAGTACCTACCAGGATTTGAAAAGGGGATCATTGTGGTTCTTTAGAATGAAATTTTCACTCTACAGCAGAGTGTGCGCTGATATGAAACTTCCTGGCAAACTAAAACTGTGTGCTGGACCGAGACTCGAACTCGGGACCTTTGCCTTTCGCGGGCAAGTGCTCTACCAACTGAGCTACCCTAGTACGACTCACACCCCGTCCTCACCGCTTTAATTCCGCCAGTACCTCGTCTCCTACTTTCCAAACTTCACAGAAGCTCTCCTGGTTCGCAGGAGAGCTTCTGTGAAGTTTGGAAGGTAGGAGACGCGGTACTGGCGGAATTAAAGCGGTGTGGACGGGGTGTGAGTCGTACTAGGGTAGCTCAGTTGGAAGATCACTTGCCCGCTAAAGGCAAAGGTCCGGAGTTCGAGTCTCGGTCCAACACACAGATTTAGTTTGCCAGGAAGTTTCATTGTGGTTCTTTGTTTGGCCATCTGGTCGAATCGTGCAATATTTGTGCGACATTCTGATATGACAGTGGCTCGATGTTGGACAGCATGGAAACACAGGGGCAGGCATACTCATTATCAAGGCTCCAGTCGTCCACGTCTGACCATCTGCCTTGCCATCCCAGAACAAATAATGGTCTGTCGAAATAGTTCACAAATGAACTGCGGGATGTCAGTGTCCAGTGGGCACCATATTTCGCAACCGACCACGTTGCATCGTCAGGTGCGTTGATGAACTGACTGATGGAGGCCAGCGCTGCACTTTTATCTCCTCCCCCTCTTTCTCTGGTCGGCCGCTCCAATGGCCGTCCGCGCCCAGCGTCCCTACCCCACTGCTCCTGCTGATCCAGTGTTCCATCCTAGGTTCGCACCTAGGTGCGCGCGCTGGCAGCACCACTGCTACTTCTCCGCCTGCCCCCTCCCCCCCCCCCCTCGCGCAGTCAGTTCGTTATCTAGCATCTCATTCCTCTTCTTGACCATTCTGATAGTAGGGTCCCATGCCTTGCTAAGTGTGTACCCGATATCACGATTTTTTAGTGGTTCTCTAACTCGAATCTCATTTGGTTCATTAATGACACAGTCCCAGAATTTGGATATCTGTGTCAGAATCTTGGTGTGGTTATGGTTATAGTCCATTCCATGCAGTTCCTTCAGGCAATGTTCTGCGACTGCTGACTTGTTAGGCCACTGCAATCTAATATGATTTTGGGGTTCTCGGCAACGATCTTCGACAGTGCGCAGTGTCTGGCCTGCGTAGGTCTTACCACATTGGCAGGATATCGGATAGATACCGGATATCCGTAGTCCAAGATCATCTTTCACACTACCTTTAGCACCTGTGTTTTGGCTGGTGTGCAGACGACCGTCTTCACTTGGTTTCCGAATAAATCGCCCTATCTTGCCAGATAACGCGCCACAAAAAGAATTAATGCAATGGCTGCGCCTTTCTGAGAATCTTCTTCTGCTTCCGTTGGTTGTACGGAGGGTGTATGATTTAAGGCTTTCCGAATTCGCCATTCCTTGCAGCCATTCCTCTGGAAAACTGCCCTCAGATGTTCAAGTTCTTCATTATCACAGATAGTGTAAACCCTACGTATCAATGTTTTGAGCGCACCGTTCCTCTGAGGTGAGTAGTGATAGATGTCAACATGTAAGTATACACTACTGGCCATTAAGATGACGTGCTACAGACGCAAAATTTAACCACAGGACGATGATGCTGTGATATGCAAATGATTAGCTTTTCAGAGCCTTGGTGGCAACACCTACAACGTGCTGACCTGAGGAAAGTTTCCAACCGATTTCTCACACACAAACAGCAGTTGACCGGGGTTGCCTCGTGAAACTTTCTTTTGATGCCTCGCGTAAGGAGGAGAAATGCGTACCATCACGTTACCGACTTTGATAAAGGTCGGATTGTAGCCTATCGCGATTGCAGTTTATCGTATCGCGACATTGCTGGTCGAGTTGGTCGAGATCCAATGACTGTTAGCAGAATATGGAATCTGTGGCTTCAGGAGGGTAATACGGAACGCCGTGCTGGATCCCAACGGCCTCGTATCACTAGCAGTCCAGATGACAGGCATCTTAAGCTCATGGCTGTAACGGATCGTGCAGCCACGACTCGATCCCTGAGCCAACAGATGGGGACGTTTCCAAGACAACAACCATCTGCACGAACAGTTCGACGACGTTTGCAGCAGCATGGACTATCAGCTCAGAGACCCGCCTGTGATGGTGTACTCAACGACGAACCCGGGTGCATGAATGGCAAAACGTCATTTTTTCGGATGAGTCAGGGTTCTGTTTACAGCTGCATGACGGTCGCATCCGTGTTTGGCGACATCGCGGTGAACGCACATTGGAAGCGTGTATTCGTCATCGCCATACTGGCGTATCACCCGGCGTGATGGTATGGGGTGCCATTGGTTACACGTCTTGGCCACCTCTTGTTCGCATTGACGGCACTTTGAACAGTGGACGTTACATTTCAGATGTGTTACGACCCGTGGCCCTATCCTTTCATGGCCGAGCGGTTCTAGGCGCTACAGTCTTGAACCGCGCGACCACTACGGTCCCAGGTTCGAATCGTGCCTCGGGCATGGATTGTGTGATGTCCTTAGGTTAGTTAGGTTTAAGTAGTTCTAAGTTCTAGGGGACTGATGACCTCAGAAGTTAAGTCCCATAGTGCTCAGAGCCATTTGAACCATCTACCCTTCATTTGATCCCTGCGAAACCCTACATTTCAGCAGGATAATGTACGACTGCATGTTGCAGGTCCTGTATGGGCCTTTCTGGATACAGAAAATGTTTGACTGCTGTCCTGGCCAGCACATTCTCCAGATCTCTCACCAATTGAAAACGTCTGGTCAATGGTGGCCGAGCAACTGGCTCGTCACATTACGCCAGACACTACTCTTGATTAACTGTAGTATCGTGTTGAAGCTGCATGGGCAGCTGTACCTCTACACACCATCCAAGCTCTGTTTGACTCAATGCCCAGGCGTAGCAAGGCCGTTATTAGGGCCAGAGGTGGTTGTTCGGGTTCTGATTTCTCAGGATCTATGCACCCAAATTGCGTGAAAATTGTGATCACATGTCAGTTCTAGGATAATATATTTGTCCAATGAATACCCGTTTATCATCTGCGTTTCTTCTTGGTGTAGCAATTTTAATGGCCAGTGGTGTAGGTTGGTGTGTGGCTTCTCCGATACGCGCTATGGACTAAAGTGCTGTCCGCTCTTCTTCTATTCAGGACTTCCAGAAAGGGGAGCACTCCAGCCACCTATAGTTCTAAGGTGAATCTGATATTCTGGTATATGGAATTGAGATGTATAAGGAAGTCCAACAGCAGCTGGATTGGCGATTATCATCCAATGCATAGGCTGCCATTGACACCACAACACAAACAGCTGCGTTTGGAGTCGTGCTGTGACTAGGAATATGGACTGCTGATGAATGGCATCACGTTGTTTTCGGCGGTGAATCGAAGTTCTGCACTACTGCAAGTGACCATCATCAGTGAGTATGGCGGTGACTTAGGGAGAGGCCCATTCTGTCAATATTCTGGAGAAGCCCAGTGGTGTTAATCCTGGCAATATGATGTGGAATGCCTTTAGGTAAGAATCCATTTCAAGGTTGGTAGTGATTGAGGGTACCTGACCACACAATGGTACATCATAGACATCCTGCATCCTCGTGCATTTCCTCTCATGTGGTACTATCTTGGTGACGTTTTTAACAGGACAATGCTCGCCCACACTTGGCATGTGTCTCTATAAACTGCCTGAAAAATGTTGAGATAGTCCAATGTCCTGTGAGATTCCCAGTTATGCACAGATAGAATATGTGTTGAATCAGCTTGGATATCAACTACAGCCTCGTGCTAGTATCCAGCATATGAAGGACCAATTTACAACAGTTGTGGATCAAGCTTGCGTCAGAAGAAGAACAACGACTGTACGAAATGCTTTCCAAATGAATCAGTGCATGCACCCAGGTCATAGGGGGTGCAAACTCATACTGATAAATGGGCTCATATCGCCAAATTCTTCTTATATTTGAGTCAATTTTGTAATCACTGAAATAACATCACATACACTCTCAACCTGTGAAGTTTCATTCCGTTTCCTTCTCTTCTTCTGGGTGCTTCACTTTTTTTGTCACGCTGTGTACAAATATAGAAGGAATCTCGGATAGTGCAGTATGACTTGCTTTACAAATAAAAAAAGATGGCCCATCGATCCACTCAACTCCCTGTACCAACGTCCTCACACTGTAATCAGGGGGGTAAACGATCTCTATGAGGAGTTACAGAAGATGGTAAATCACAGAAATTCCTTTTATAATATGATACTGAGCGATTTTAAAGAGACAGTAGGACATAACTAAAACCTCAGATATGATACCAATAATGAATTACATCATATGTTAGAATTTGCGAAGAAGAACAATATATTTGTCTTCAACACATTCTTCCATAATAACGCAGATAATGGACTAGGAGCGAATAGCACCTGAGGGGTGTAACATATTTTTCGTTTGGCTGTACACGGTACTTGGAGTCAGAACGTGGTCTTTTTAGCAAGGAAAGTGTCCCGATGGGCAGTGCGATGGTATTTGGAGCATCACAGAGAGTCAATATTGGGACCACTTTGCCGCCATCCTTGACACGGTAAGAGAGAGGAGTATGACAGTGGTGTGCCCGACGATTACACTGGACACGGAAGCAGCGCCATGTCGTCTCGTAAGACGAATACCGATTCGGCGTATAGTGTAATTAAGGATGCAACTGTATGTGGAGGCTCCAAGAAGAATGAACATCTCTAGATTGCATCTGTCATCATCGTACAGGCCCTGTTATATGACCAGATGAAAGACTACAACTGTCTGGCCATAACTGTGGGTTCTTAGTTACTCTGGGAGATGGCTCATTGGAACTACAATATACGAAATATTAGTTCACTTTATTACACGAATGAATAAAAAGATTTACTTGACACAATCCTTTACTATGGATTGCTTGATAATTTACAGTTGTCATTGACTACTAAGGCATTGCTTCATGCACTAATTAACAAACTGTTCACTTGAAGTACAATGTTCAACATTTACAAAAGGATATGTCCATCTAAGACTTGACTAACACTGGTCTTATTTGATGATGTTTATTGCTGCAGCTGGGATTACGAAATGTGGCTGAGCCCATCCATGCCTGGCTCTATATTGACCTCTGCGAAAGGGCGCTGTCGTGCTGAAACAGAGCGTGTTCTTCTTTGGGCTCCCCCATTCATTTATAATGTCTGTGGTATTGATGCACGTTGCCGACATCGGTGTGGAACTGCGATCTTTGGACGATACCACACCCTGTACCTGATGTGATGGTATGGGATGCCACTGGGTACGAACTTGATCATCTGTACTTCACATAGCTATTATCTGGACTGAAGCTGTTACATTTCTGACGTGTTTAGCCCAGTGGCTGGGCCCAATCTTCGAGATCTCTGTGACGTTATCTATCAACAAGACAATACAAGACCACATATTGCTTGTGCTGTTCCGACCTACCTCGATGCAAAGAGTCTTTGACTGTTGCTCTGGCTAACACATTCTCCACATCTCTCGCTCACAGAAAACACATGCTCACTGACTGCTGAGACATTAGCACACCACTACCCGCCAGGACTATAATTCTTGAAATCTGGCAAAGAGTTGCATTAGCATGGAATGCTATATCTGTATCTGTCACGCAGATGGGTTAGATCAGTTGTTGCTGCCGGAAGTGACATCTCAGTGCACTAAATTTCAAACTCCTAAACCACCTACAAATTTATCAAGTATTCCTTCTACTATATTTTATGCACACAATAAGTAAAATTTTGGTATTTGATATCATTTCTGGTACTGCTGTTTCAGTGGCCAGCACCTCTTATCTGTTTTAGAGGTGGAAGCTTGTGTAAGTGAATCTGCCCTCATTCCATCTTCATTGTTACACCATAGATACAGTAGAGTGGAATTGATAGTGAAAGGGAGGATGGGGAGGTAACGTAATAGATTAATTTTTTCCATTTAATTAAGTACTATGCAGAGATATGTGAATATCCTTGATCTCGATTTACTGGAGTCAATGGATTAATTTCGTCCTTCTTTTATATGAAACAAAGGAAGTTCCTTAGAGTCCTTCTTACTACCCTCCTCCTTCTGTCTCGACATATGTTAGAGTGGCTACTGACGACTTTATACTGATTGCGAATAATAATCTTATTTTGGAGCTAAAATGTTTCAGAGTATGTCTCGAAGTGTCACTGATTGTCTGTACAATTCTTTTATACCTTTCAGAAATCTAATTCAGCTTTAAAGCGTAAGTTTGGTGACATGATGATATCGTGTCATCAGTGTGGTATCATATGCATACAGTGAGGTGACCAAAGTCATGGGACAGTGATATGCACATATGCGGACGGTGACAGTATCGCGTGCACAACGTATAAAACGGCAGTTCTTTGGTTGAGCTGTCAATTGTACTCAGGTGATTCATGTGAAAAGTTTTCCTAAGTGATTATGGCCGCGTGACGGGGGATCAACAGACTTTGAATGCTGAATGATATGCGACATTCATATCGGAAATGATCAGGGAATTCAATATTCGTAAATCCACAGTGTCAAGAGTGCGACAACAGAACCAAATTTCGGGCATTACCTCTCACTGCGGACAACGCTTTGACCAACGGCCTTCACTTACGACCGAGAACAGCGGCTGTGGTGTAGAGTTGTCAGCAGTGGTGACTGATCACTGGAAGTGCCGGCACGGTAGCTCAGCACGTTCGGTCAGATAGTTAGCTACCCTCTGTAACAAAAAACTGAGTGACTGGATCAACGAAGAACCTAAACGGGTGTCATCGCATGTCCACGCCGAACAAATTCAACGAACAATATAGAGCAAAGTGAGGAGGCAATGGAGGCCGGGCCGCCTGCCTCGCTTTTCCGTGGCAGAAGCAGTAGCAGTGGCAATAACTGATTTTAAAACCAGCCTCCATGCACTGTTGTCAACGGGAGTGTTATTTCTTACACTACTGGCCATTAAAATTGCTACACACGAAGATGACGTGCTACAGACGCGAAATTTAACCGACAAAAAGAAGATGCTGTGATATGCAAATGATTAGCTTTTCAGACCATTCACACAAGGTTGGCGCCGGTGGCGACACCTACAACGTGTGACATGAGGAAAGTTTCCAACCGATTTCTCATACACAAACAGCAGTTGACCGGCGTTGCCTGGTGTAACGTTGTTGTGATGCCTCTCGTAAGGAGGAGAAATGCGTACCATGACGTTTCCGACTTTGATAAAGGTCAGATTGTAGCCTATCGTGATTGCGGTTTATCGTATCGCGACATTGCTGCTAGCATTGTTCGAGATCGAATGACTGTTAGCAGAATATGGAATCGGTGGGTTCAGGAGGGTAATACGGAACGCCGTGCTGGATCCCAACGGTCTCGTATCACTAGCCGTCGAGATGACAGGCATCTTACCCGCATGGCTGTAACGGACCGTGCAGCCACGTCTTGATCCCTGAGTCAACAGATGGGGACGTTTGCAAGACAACAACCATCCGCGCGAACAGTTCGACGACGTTTGCAGCAGCATGGACTATCAGCTCAGAGACCATGGCTGCGGTTACCCTTGACGCTGCATCACAGACAGGAGTGCCTGCGATGGTGTACTCGACGACGAACCTGGGTACACGAATGGCAAAACGTCATTTTTTCGGATGAATCCAGGTTCTGTTTACAGCATCATGATGGTCGCATCCGTGTTTGGCGACATCGCGGTGAACGCACATTGAAAGCGTTTATTCGTCATCGCCATACTGGCGTATCACCCAGTGTGATGGTATGGGGTGCCATTGGTTACACGTCTCGGTCAACTCTTGTTCGCACTGACGGCACTTTGAACAGTGGACGTTACATTTCAGATGTGTTACGACCCGTGGCTCTACCCTTCATTCGATCCCTGCGAAACCCTACATTACAGCAGGATAATGCACGACCGCATGTTGCAGGTCCTGTACTGGCCTTTCTGGATACAGAAAATGTTCGATTGCTGCCCTGGCCAGCGCATTCTCCAGATCTTTCACCAATTGAAAACGTCTGGTCAATGGTGGCCGAGGGTATCGTGTTGAAGCTGCATGGGCAGCTGTACCTGTACACGCCATCCAAGCTCTGTTTGACTCAATGCCCAACCGTATCAAGGCCATTATTACGGTCAGAGGTGGTTGTTCTGGATACTGATTTCTCAGGATCTATGCATCCAAATTGCGTGAAAATGTAATCACATGTCTGTTGCAGTATAATATATTTGTCCAATGAATACCCGTTTATCATCTGCATTTCTTCTTGGTGTAGCAATTTTAATGGCCAGTAGTGTATAAAACTCTAGCACTAGAGAGCAAGTCAACCCTAACCTAATGGAGCCGCAGGCGCGAGGCACATGACGAGAGAACGGGCACGTGCCAGACAGCCTGCAAACGCACAGTTGCCATAGTAACCTGACGTCACTACTAGGGACAGAAGAGGGTTTTCAGGCTTTCGGAGCCATGTTACCATACGCCTCAGCGGCACGGGAGGCCAGTAGCTTTGGTGCTGCATCTCTAGGTTTCTCTTTCATCCGTTGTCCTGCGTGCAGTGAATGTGGATAAAGCCGAACCTTTTACAAGGCTTTCGTTTTCAAGGAAATGTGAAACTGAACTACATGAAACTTTGAAGAAAGGACGTGTAACACCGGCGTTACACCTCCTTCAGAAAGATTAACTCAAAACACATGCATTCCAAAGTTCACGGTATGAGCACCGCATGTTGTTATGTGCTAGCCCTAACAATAGGAAAAATATTCTACTGGCCATGTTGCTCCCAAGCACAAGATAATTATATGATCTGCTTAGAGTTTCGACTATACGAAGAATCTCTCTAGAGATTTAGCAACGACTGCTTCTTTTAAATATCGTCTAAGAAGTAGTTTGATTTCATATAAAGAACTATTGGAATAAGTGTTTAGGATTTCAGAGCTACTTAATAATAAATTGATGAAAATCAGATACAACAATAAAGTGAAAGTTAACAGAGACTTCATGAAAATTCTAATTGATGTCGCAACTATTTTGCGTAAACAAGAGCTAGCTATCAGAGGTCATGACGAGACAGAAGATAACGTCAATCCTGGAAATTTCAGAACCATTTTCAAACCTGTGCTAAACAGAAATGAAGATTTGAAAGCAGACTGGAAGGGAAGAGCCATTTCCAGGGATTTTCAAAAGCTATACAGAACCAACTGATTGAATGCATAGATGGGTCGATTTGTGAACATATACGTTCAAGTGTGGATAGGACCTCACTTTATGCCTGCGTTGTGGACGTAGCAACTGGCGATTCAGACGAGTCACAATGCTCTAGTGTTGTGAGACCAGCGGCGACATTCAAGAACATTTATTCATTGTGCTTGGCGTGTTTCGGAATTTGGAAGAATAATCTCGTGGCCAGATCTAGGATGATGCTTCCGTTCTAGCGGGCAAATTTAACAGCTTGCAAACTAAAGTTCGTGAAGTTGCCTCCAAAGTTCTTTTTTACTCACTGTTTTCCACATCGTTTGAATTTCGTTTTGCATCAGAGCTGTTCTTGTACGACACCAATATCTAAGGATTTTTTTATCCACGTTCAGGATATTCCCGCCTTCTTCACCGGCCTTCCAAACGCACAGCAGTACTCGACAGTATTGTTGTTAAACGCATTCCTTCAAACACTGAAACGAGATGGAACTGAAACGGAATAAATCACGAAAACTCTCTGAGGATAATTGAGGTTTTAAATGAAGTAATCGACAGTTCAGACTTTAGTGCAACAACTACAAGAGAAGTCTGTGGATTTCAAAAATAGCCTCCTAGACTTTGACTTTATTTTTCTTTTCTCTGTTTTTCAAAGTATTTTAAAAATCGAATTGCTTTTCAACATTAAAAAAAAACAGTGATGCACAGTTTTGTAACAATGCTGTCTCAGGATGCATGGCTTACATAAAAGACTTAAGAAATTAAGGTAAATTGATCAACTTTCTAAATTCCTCGAAGCGATCGACTAATCCGCAACCTGAAGCTTCCATGAATAGAGCTGAAATGATGGATGACTGCATCGGCACTCCAATGATGACGAAATACAGGCAGATGACCTTCGAGATGTTGGATAATATTGCAAGACAACTGGAAACAAAATTTTCACTTCGTGATAAACTGCTCTATCATGAATTAAGGCGATGCTACCTAGTTCGCCAATAATGCCCAGCGTTTCTCTATAAACGGTTTGGATTCATTAGGGTGCGCCTTTCAGTCGCTCTCAGTTACGTGTAGAACTAGATACAATTTTCTTCCCAGCATAAAGTATTTCATTCTGTCAGTTTGGGAAACATTATCAAAAAAATGATTGAGAATGAAACGGACCAAATTCTTCCACAAGCTTCCAAATTATTCTGGCCCATTGTCACCATTCCTGCAACAGCTGCTTAGGAGTTTATCTTGTCTTAAACACGTAAAACCGTGTTTGACGGACAGTATGGCCCGGGATTGCTTATCAGCTGTTGCTTGTATCAGAGTTGAAAACCCAGTATTACTAATACTTGAGAGTCAAGAAACATAATATGGTGTTGTCATCGAAAGGTTCGGGAAGAAGAAGGATCACCAAGTTAACTTGTTTTACAGGTAACGATCCTCAAATCCCCAATCTATCATTTATATTGTAAGTAAAAGTATTATTATTATTATTATTATTAGCAGTAGTAGTAGTGGTAGTCGTCATCATCGTCTTAGTAGTAGTAGCTGCAGTAATGGTAGTGTTCGTTGGGAACGCAAGGGTTGCCTAAATTAAAAGGGAAGGAAAGGGTACTTTCCAGTATTTTTCCTGGCCTCCCCAGAATTTAGGCCCATGAATCGCCACGGTTTTCAGTGCTAACGGTAAATGAAATAACCGCATAAATCAATGTGGAACGTACGACAAACGTATCCGTGAGAATAGTGCGGCGAAATTTGGCGTTAATGGGCTATGGCAGCAGGCGATTGACGCGAGTGCCTTTGTGAACAGCACAACATCGCCTGCAGCACTTGCCCTGGGCTTGTGACCATATTGATTGGACCCATCTACATTTACATGACTACTCTGCTATTCACAATAAAGTGCCTGGCAGAGGGTTCAAAGAACCACCTTCAAGCTGTCTCTCTACCGTTCCACTCTCGAAGGCGCGCGGGAAAAAGGAGCACTTAAATTTTTGATTGCAAGGCCTGATATCACTTATTTTATCGTGATGACCATTTCTCCCTATGTAGGTAGGTGCCAACAGAATGATTTCTTAATCGGAGGAGAAAACTGGTAATTGAAATTTTATGAGAAGATCCCGTCGCAACGAAAAACGCCTTTGCTTTAATGACTGCCACTCTAATTCACGTATCATGTCTGTGGCACTATCTCCCCTATTTTGCGATAATACAAACCGAGCCGCCATACTTTTTCAATGATACGGATCCCACACCGCACAGCAATATTCCAGAATAGGGCGAACAAGCGCGGTATAAGCAGTCTCTTTAGTAGACCTGTTGCACCTTCTAAGTGTTCTGCCAATGAATCATAGTCTTTGGTTTGCTCTACCCACAACATTATCTATGTAAGCGTTCCAGTTTAGGTTATTTGTAATTGTAATTCCTAAGTATTTAATTGAATTTACAGCCTTAAGATTTGTGTTACTTATCACGTAATCGAAATTTAGTGGATTTCTTTTAGTACTCATGCGGATAACTTCACACTTTTCTTTATTCAGGGTCAATTGCCACTTTTCACACCATACAGATATCTTATCTAAATCATTTTGCAATTCGCTTTGGTCATCTGATGACAGAATCATCTGCAAACAATCTAAGACAGCTACTAAGGTTGTCTCCTATACCGTTAATATAGATCAGGAACAATAGAGGGCCTATAACAGTATTCGAACAAAGAGAGTACCACTCCACTCTGCATTGTTGCCAGATGTATACAAGATGGCGGCTATGATGTCACCAAAGATGGTGTCGTGTAGACTTGGCAACAGCACATGACATCATCAAAGATGGTGGCAATGACATCATTTAAGATGACGGGAAGTTTGAATTTTGGCGGGAAAGTGCCACGCCTACCCCCCCCCCCCCCCCTCCCTCCCTCAGGAAAAATGCCTGGAAGTTCAAACTCCAATGGGATAATGCATCACACCACGGTTATCTCTACTAAACAAAGAAAATGGTAGGAAGATAGGCCACTTAGGCTACC
Organism: Schistocerca americana; assembly: GCF_021461395.2. Taxonomy (NCBI): domain Eukaryota; kingdom Metazoa; phylum Arthropoda; class Insecta; order Orthoptera; family Acrididae; genus Schistocerca; species Schistocerca americana. Next base: position 240,973,766 of record NC_060122.1, read on the forward strand.
TCCACTAACCTAAGTCATTTGACCGCCACTTCCTCCTACAAATTGGCGCCAAGTTCAAATTCTAACAGGATAATTCATCACACCCCAGTTATCTCTACTAAGCAAAGAAAATCGCTGGAAGATAGCTTACTTGGGCTACCTCCACTAACCTAAGTCACCCGACTACCACTTCATCCTATGAACTGGCGCAAAGTTTGAATTTTAGCTGGAAGATAGCTCTCTCGGGGTTTCGCTGCTGGCGCGAAAGAAAGGACGTTTGTACTGACCTCAGTTGACTCCTCCACTTAAGGATTCATTAGAAAAAAGGACTTGTTTTTGTTATTTAACCAATTTCAAGCAGGTGTGTTCGCCACTGGGTCTGGACTCCATCTGGCTTAGTTCAGTTCGTCGCCACGAGAGGGCGCTACTGTGACGTCGGGTGATGACGCATCTACCATTATTCAAGATGACTGCATGTATTTTCTTCTCCATGTGCTCTAGGACACAAACGGCCACTGCACAGTCCCAAGATCTTCTGCTTTCTCTCTCACGCATTCATAACGGCATAAGCGTCGCGTCAGCGGCACGTGAGCGCGTGACACCTGACGCCACAGCCTCAAGCCTGCACCTCCATACTCACGCTGGAAATAGGGGCGCAGTGATCCTCCATGGCATAGCACACCCTACCCCTAGAATGCTGCTCTCCTATTGGCTACTCCATTAGTCACGTGAATCTATGTCATAGAACTTATATAAACCAAACCACAACCCAGTTCACCCTCACTCTGCTCCTATGCTTGGTTCAGTACGTGTGTGTGTCGTCGTCATCAGTCTACTTTCCCTCAATATGAAGTGTACAGGCATCACCAACAGCAGCAACAGTGCCAGTGGCAGCAGCAGCAAACGATGTCTTGTAGAGGAAGTTCAATTACCTGGTAAGTACATTTTCTGTGTTCCGATATCTGCATCATTTAACTCAGTATATGCATGTTATATCTGTTTTGGACCGCATTCTATACAGAATGCTACGTCTTTTAACGGATTGTATGTGTGTGTGTCTATGTGTTCTGTGTCTCTATGTTATATCTATTTTGGACTGCTCTCTATGCAGATTGCTAGGTCTCTTAACGGATTGTATGTGTCTGTGTGTTCTGTGTCTCTATGTTATATCTATTTTGGACGGCTGGCTGACTGCTGCACCCTTTAAGTGTTTGCGCTTGTTCTACAGAGATTTTCTTCCATATTCGATATTATACTCGGCCTTTTCCATCTTTCTAGATAACATCCCGCAAATGCTAGAAGAGCTTGATCAGCAGCTGCAGATCGAGAGGGGTCAAGCACAGTTCGAATGTAAGTTGTAATAAAAACGTATTTCTTAGATGAAATAATTTCCTATAATATATATACCCATTTTCCAAGTGTCTAGATTGAGCTTCCTTAGACATATTCTTTTCTTTTCCTTCTAGATGATGATAATTCCACCCATAGGGAGGGGTGCACCGAGGACGGCATGCAAGGTGGGAGTGAAATGGCGGCCGCTGCAGAAAGACGCCAAATTATCGATCTTTTAGAGGAGGAGTCGATCTGCCTGAGTGGGTGGGAGACTTGACTGAATGTGCCAATGAGTTGCTCAGGCTGGCTCTGAGCAGTATGGGACTTAACATCTGAGGTCATCAGTCCCCTAGAACTTAGAACTAACCTAAGGACATCACACACATCCATGCCCGAGGCAGGATTCGAACCTGCGACTGTAGAGGTCGCGCGGTTCCAGACTGAAGCGCCTAGAACCGCTCGGCCACACCGCCCGGCAGTTGCTCAGGCTGTTTAGGTTTTTATGTTGGTAATGCCAAGTAGTGCTCTGTATGAAAATCGCTGACTGTGGTGTGTGCAGTCTGTGATTGGTTGGACTCATTGTTGGAATCGCTTATGTAGTGTTGGGCAGTTGGATATGAACAGCACATAGCGTTGTGCAGTTGGAGGTGAGCCGCCAGCAGTGGTGGGTGTGGGGAGAGAGATGCCAGAGTTTTGAGCAGACGATCTGGACGTGTGTCCGTCAGAAAAAGAAAACTTGTTTAATTGGATGTCACAGAATTATATATATATTATGACTTTTGAACACTATTAAGGTAAATACATTGTTTGTTCTCTATCAAAATCTTTTATTTGCTAACTATGCCTATCAGTAGTTAGTGCCTTCAGTAGTTAGAATCTTTTATTTAGCTAGCGGTATTGGTGCTCTGTATTGCAGTAGTTCGAGTAACGAATATTTTTGTGAGGTTAAGTGATTCATGAAAGGTATAGGTTATTGGTAGGCAGGGCCATTCTTTTTCAGGGATTATTGAAAGTCAGATTGCGTTACGCTAAAAATATTGTATGTTAGTTTAATGATGATCAGAATAAGTAAAGAGAGAAATGTCTGAGTACGTTCAGTTTAACTCAGCTCTCTGAATCAAATAACATAGAAGTTTTCCAGCACTGTCATTCATAATTTTTTTAGGGGATGTTTCACATGGAGCCAGAGCGGAGAAGGTGAATAGTTTTGAACATTATCATTACAGCAAATAATTACCATTATTTATTCTTATTATTTATTGCTCTTTTAAATCTACATCATTAAATTTTTTTCTGATTTATGTTGCAGGTATACAACATGGCGTGTGCCGGATACCTAGAGCAGTGGTTGCAGTGGCGGGAATCGGGGGCACACAGCCACAGAGACATGCTCCGCCATGTGTAGCCCCCATCAGAACTGCACGAGAGGCAGCAGTCGCAGTGCCTCTCCCTGCGCCACCCCAAGTCCTCTGGCACCCATGGGCAACGCAGTTGACACGAGAGGAAGAACAGCAGGTGCAACGGCCTCCCACCCCACCAGCCGGTAGCGGGAGCATCGCACCCAGGGGGCCATCGCCGCAGATCGGTTGCTCCAGCCGGCAATCACCACCTCCGCATCCTCCTCAGCCAACTCTCCCCCACCACCAATGCAAGGTTCGTGTGCCCGTCCGCATACCCCTCCCTGTAGATGACGCACCATCGCCAGCCTCATCTTCAACTGGCTGGACCCCTAGTAGTAGAAACAATAGTGATTATCCTGTGGCTCCCAGTAGTGCTCTCCTCTGTCCTACTGATAGTGAATTGGATCAGAATAATGGCGTTACGACCCCCCTAGAATACTCAGCAGTTGCTAGCCCTTTTGAGGGGTGCATCTCTTTCACCAGCATTGAGAATATGGGAGGGAAGTACCGCAACCCTGTCGGGTTTTTAATAGGCGTGCCTCCCTTTCCGGGAGACTGAGCTCCTCAAAGTACTAGAGGATCCGTGATTTAATTTTATTAAGTGCAGTGCAGTGTTAAGCTGTGAATTGAGTCACCTCCCCTAAACATCAAGGTGATGCAGAGATAACAACTCTGCCCTATACATGGGGTGATAATGGCGTTATTTCTCAGAGCACATCCATTTCTGAGTGGTATCAAGAATCTACCTTGAGCGCCATTGTCGCCCGATTTTCCAAAATGGAAGTACGCAGGTCCGCTAAAGCGCTCAGGTGTATACCACACCTCGACATCCATATACATGTCTATGATCCAATAAATTGAGGTCCAGTTATATTAAACTCTCTGTAGATATTGAGAAGAAGCACAAATTAATGCCCAAAATACAAAAGATCAAGCTTGTTTTGCACGGTCTGTCCTGGCTTGTGAGAGAAATTACAATTACAAATGTCATCCTGCGCGTCCGAGTAGTTTCAAAGTCAATGATATTACAAGACAGTATAACTATAATGGTATAGAGTTCCCTGTAAAGATCCAGGACATACATTCGTTTGAGGCTCAGAATGCCGGAATTTCGGTTCACGTATATGGCCTAGAGAAGAAGAAGGACAAGTCAGATGAGCAAGAGAATCACACAGTAGTCAGTCCCCTCCATTTCTCAAAATCTGCAAGTGAGCGAGAGCTGCATGTAAAGATGCTGCTCTTCTCGGACGATGATAATTATCACTATGTCTGGATAAAAGACATGTCCCGACTCCTTTCCACCCAACTATCAAAAAATAATGATAAAAAGCATATGTGTTTAAGGTGTCTGGATTATTTTTCATCTGAAGAGCCATTAGTGATACATCTACTAGATTGTGCTTCCAAGGACCCGGCACGTGTGATTATGCCCACTGAGGAAAATAAGTTGATTAAATTTCAAAATGCTCCCCACCAGCAGCTTTGTCCTTTTGTAGTGTACGCCGGCTTTGAATGCCTGCTGGCTCCTACTACTCACTGTGAAGGGAATCCAATAGCCTCACACACAAACTTCACACAAAAATACGTATCTTATGCGTCAGTCTTACGTATCAGTCTTATCTAGGGAACGATCCCGCCGTTTGGCTTATCACTGAGCTTGAAAAACTTTCATGGGAAGTTGGTAGGGTCTACAGCGCCAACATTCATATGACCAAATCAAAGGAGGATGATGAAATGTATGAAAAGGCTGTTAGTTGTCATATTTGTGGGCTAGCCTTAGATAGAAAAGTGGAAACTCCTCATGGGGACCACTGTCACCTTACTGTTAAGTTTCGCAGTGCAGCTCACATCGCATGCAATTTGAAGTACCAGTTACCTAGACAAATACCCATCTTTTTTCATAATTTGAGCGGGTATGAGGCTCATTTTCTCGTTGAGCACTTGGCTAATTTCGGTATGAAGAAAGATCAGGTCAGTTTCCTCTCTCAAAGTGTTGACAAGTACATTTCTTTCTCAAAACGAATGACACCAAAAACTACGCTCCGCTTCCTTGAATCTTTATGCTTTATGCAGACTTCACTCCAGAAACTAGTTGAGACTTTACCTTGGAATGATATGCATATCACTCGATCTGCAATTTTCCGAAGAGGAAAAGTTCCAACTTATGACTAGGAAAGGAGATTTCCGATATGAGTATGTTGATAGTATGCCAAAACTCAATGAAACCAGGCTTCCCAACGTATCTGCATTTACCAGTACTCTCACAGGCGATGCCATGACTACAGCAGATTATGAGCATGCCATGAACGTCTGGCGGGAATTCGACATCCCCAATTTGGGGGAATATGAAAGATTATACATTGACATGCATGTGCATTTGCTTGCAGATGTTTTCGAAAAGTTTCAGAGTGTATGTATGACCACGTACTTTCCGGATCCCGCCTTTAATTACACGGCACCTGGTTGTCCTGGGACACTATGCTCAAAAAAAGGGGTGCAGCATTGAACTTTTTACTGATGTTGCTATGCTTCTATTTTCTTAGCGAGGGATCTGCGGGGGACTTTGTCAATGTGTTCATAGGCACACCAAGACAAATAACTCGTGGATGGGTGTCAAGTTCAAAGCATTCCCTTGATTCTAGTTACATTTTGCACTTAGATGTGGGCAACTTATACGAGTACGCCATGATGCATCCACTGCCAGTTGGTGGGTTTCGCTGGGTGCCCGAAAACGAATTGAATGGGTTAGGTGGAAAAATAATGGCTCTTGCACCCAATTCTGACGTAGGGTATGTGCTTGAGGCAGACATCGTATATCCTAATAATTTTCATGGAGAGACAAGCGACTTGCTGTTATGTCCAGAGCAACAAATTCCACGAGGAAGCACCATCCCTAAACTGCTGGCTACTGTTGGAGATAAGCAGAGGTACATTATTCATTATCGTAACCACCAGCAGTGTCTCAGGTTAGGAATGAAGCTTGTTAGAATCACTCGGGCAATCTCCTTCAACCAATCCCCCTGGTCGAAGGAGTATATTGAACTAAACACGGAAAAGAGGGCGGTCGCGAGTAATGATTTTGAAAAAGACTTTTATGAATAATTCCATTTTCGGGTTTCGGGAAATCTACGCAGAATGTACGAAATGAATGCGATATTTTGATTAGAACCGAATGGGAAGGGCGTTATGGCGTGAGAAAGTATATAGGCAACTTTTAGCCATCCCACCATCTTCAATGAAAACTTTGTTGCTTTGGAGATGTCGAAGACTGCAGTAGAGTTTATGAAGCCTATCTTTTTGGGATGTGCATAATGGATATCTCCAAATTCTACGTGTACTGATTCCACTATGAGTTGAGATACCTCGTTTCTTAGAATCAAAGTTACTTTGTATGGATACAGACAGATTTATCTACTGGATCAAGAACTGCGATCCATATGAAGTACACTATTGGCCATTAAAATTGCTACACCATGAAAATGACTTGCTACAGGAGTGAAATTTAACCAACAGGAAGAAGATGCTACAATATGCAAGTGATTAGCTTTTCAGAGCATTCACACAAGGTTGGCGCCGGTGGCGACACCTACAACGTGTGGCATGAGGAAAGTTTCTAACCGATTTCTCATACACAAACAGCAGTTGACTGGCGTTGTCTGGTGAAACGTTGTTGTGATGCCTCGTGTAAGGAGGAGAAATGCGTACCATGACGTTTCCGACTTTGATTAAGGTCGGATTGTAGCCTATCGTGATTGCGGTTTATCGTATCGCGACATTACTGCTCGCGTTGGTCGAGATCCAATAACTGTTTGCAGAATATGGAATTGGTGGGTTCAGGAGGGTAATACGGAACGCCATGCAGGATCCCAACGGCCTCATATCACTAGCAGTCGAGATGACAGGCATCTTACCCGCATGGCTGTAATGTATTGTGCAGCCACGTCTCAATCCCTAAGTCAACAGATGGAGACGTTTGCAAGACATCAACCATCTGCACGAACAGTTCGACGATGTTTGCAGCAGCATGGACTATCAGCTCGGAGACCATGGCTGCGGTTACCCGTGACACTGCATCACAGACAGGAGCGCCTGCGATGATGTACTCAACGACGAACCTGGGTGCACGAATGGCAAAACATCATTTTTTCGGGTGAATCCAGGATCTGTTTACAGCATCATGATGGCCGCATCCGTGTTTGGTGATATCGCGGTGAACACACATTGGAAGCGTTTATTCGTCATCGCCATACAGGCGTATCACCAGGTGTGATGATATGGGGTGTCATTGGTCACATGTCTCGGTCATCTCTTGTTCTCATTGACAGCTCTTTGAACAGTGGACGTTCCATTTCAGATGTGTTACGACCTGTGGCTCTACCCTTCATTCGATCCCTGCGAATCCGTACATTTCAGCAGGATACTGCACGACCGAATGTTGCAGGTCCTGTACGGGCCTTTCTGAATACAGAAAATGTTCGACTGCTGCTCTGGCCAGTACATATCAGTTCTAGTATAATATATTTGTCCAATGAATATCCGTTTATCATCTGCATTTCTTCTTGGTGTAGCAATTTTAATGGCCAGTAGTGTAATTAGGTGCAACGGTAAAGAATTCGACATGTCTTCTTATGGGGTCGATAATCCTTACGGCATTGTTCCTCAGAACAAGAAGGTTATCGGTGTTATGAAAGACAAGTCGAATGGTTTACCAATTGTAGAGTTTGTGGGATTGAGGTCCAAAATGTATGCATATCGTACAATAGACGGGGGCACTCAGAGGCAGGCAAAGGGTGTTAGACATGCGGCATCTCGTGCTTTTATGGTTGAAGACTGTTTTCAGCGTCTGTACAGTCGCAGCGTTCAAGGCAGTCATCCATACATGGTTCAGCTAACTAGTATTCGATCACGAGGTCATGACATGTACACTGTGCTGCAGTCTAAAGTCAGATTGTCTCCTCATGACGATAAAAGAGTCATTTGTGAGGATGGGGTGGAAACCCTCCCATACTCACACTATATGCTTGAAGTGAAAGTAGGGGTGGGGGGACTCTCGTTGATTGATAGAATGAGCTTGTGAATGTGGGGATGGAGGTTATGCATCGAATAGTATGGCTCTTTTATCATAGTGTAAATACTGGATGAGTGTGTTGTGTGGTGTGTATCCGTCTGCATGCTTCCGTGTATGTCTGAGTGTGCGAATGAGTGTGGGAACCTTTGTTAAGTGTACGTCTGTGTAAATACATATTCATTATTTTGACAAAGAAAAAAAGAAAATGATAAAAATGAAAAAAATTAAAATTAACAAATTGCTTAGAAAACATTCTGTATTTATGTAAATATTTTTCTTCATTATTAATTCTTGATATATCAAGAAAAAACAAACTTTTCGCACTTGATATGTGCTTGCTATCTATATATGTGCTATATGTGCTTGCGGCCCCCCCCCCCCCCCCCCCCATGAACCATAGACCTTGCCGTTGGTGGGGAGGCTTGCGTGCCTCAGCAGCGACACAGATAGCCGTACCGTAGGTGCAACCACAACGGAGAGGTATCTGTTGAGAGGCCAGACAAACGTATGGTTACTGAAGAGGGGCAGCAGCCTTTTCAGTAGTTGCAGGGGCAACAGTCTGGATGATTGCAACACTAACCAAAACGGCCTTGCTGTGCTGGTACTGCGAACGGCTGAAAGCAAGGGGAAACTACGGCCGTAATTTTTTCCCGAGGGCATGCAGCTTTACTGTATGGATAAATGATGATGGCGTCCTCTTGGGTAAAATATTCCGGAGGTAAAACAGTCCCCCATTCGGATCTCCGGGCGGGGACTACTCAAGAGGACGTCGTTATCAGGAGAAAGAAAACTGGCGTTCTACGGATCGGAGCGTGGAATGTCAGATCCCTTAATCGGGCAGGTAGGTTAGAAAATTTAAAAAGGGAAATGGATAGGTTCAAGTTGGATATAGTGAGAATTAGTGAAGTTCGGTGGCAGGAGGAACAAAACTTTTGGTCAGGTGAATACAGGGTTATAAATACAAAATCAAATAGGGCTAATGCAGGAGTAGGTTTAATAATGAATAGGAAAATAGGAATGCGGGTAAGCTACTACAAACAGCACAGTGAACGCATTGTTGTGGCCAAGATAGACACAAAGCCCACGCCTACGACAGTAGTACAAGTCTATATGCCTATTAGCTCTGCAGATGACGAAGAAATTGAAGAAATGTATGATGACATTAAAGAAATTATTCAGATAGTGAAGGGAGACGAAAATTTAATAGTCATGGGTGACTGGAATTCGACAGTAGGAAAAGGAAGAGAAGGAAACGTAGTAGGTGAATATGAATTGGGGCTAAGAAATGAAAGAGGTAGCCGTTTGATAGAATTTTGCACAGAGCACAACTTAATCATAGCTAACACTTGGTTCAAGAATCATGAAAGAAGATTGTATACATGGAAGAACCCTGGAGATAATAAAAAGTCATGTGAACACAGGGTTATAAATACAAAATCAAGTAAGGGTAATGCAGGTGTAGGTTTAATAATGAATAAAACAATAGGGGTTCGGGTAAGCTAATACAAACAACATAGTGAACGCATTATTGTGGCCAAGATGGACACAAAGCCCACGCCTACGACAGTAATACAAGTCTGTATGGCAACTAACTCCGCAGATGACGAAGAAATTGAAGAAATGTATGATGAGATAAAAGAAATTATTCAGATAGTGAAGGGAGACGAAAATTTAATAGTCATGTAGTCATGGGTGACTGGAATTCGATAGTAGGAAAAGGAAGAGAAGGAAACATAGTAGGTGAATATGGATTGGGGGTAAGAAATGAAAGAGGAAGCCACCTGGTTGAATTTTGCACAGAGCATAACTTAATCATAGCTAACACTTGGTTCAAGAATCATAAAAGAAAGTTGTCTACATGGCAGAAGCCTGGAGATACTGAGAGGTTTCAGATAGATTATATAATGGTAAGACAGAGATTTAGGAACCAGGTTTTAAATTGTAAGACATTTCCAGGGGCAGATGTGGACTCTGACCACAATCTATTGGGTATGAACTGCAGATTAAAACTGAAGAAACTGCAAAAAGGTGGGAATTTAAGGAGATGGGACCTGGATAAACTGAAAGAACCAGAGGTTGTACAGAGTTTCAGGGAGAGCATAAGGGAACAATTGAGAAGAATGGGGGAAAGAAATACAGTAGAAGAAGAATGGGTAGCTTTGAGGGATGAAGTAGTGAAGGCAGCAGAGGATCAAATAGGTAAAAAGATGAGGGCTAGTAGAAATCCTTGGGTGACAGAAGAAATATTGAATTTAATTGACGAAAGGAGAAAATATAAAAATGCAGTAAATGAAGCAGGCAAAAAGGAATACAAACGTCTCCAAAATGAGATCGACAGGAAGTGCAAAATGGCTAAACAGGCATGGCTAGAGGACAAATGTAACGATGTAGAGGCTTATCTCACGAGGGATAAGATAGTACTGCCTACAGGAAAATTAAAGAGACCTTTGGAGAAAGGAGAACCACTTGTATGAATATCAAGAGCTCAGATGGAAACCCAGTTCTAAGCAAAGACGGGAAAGCAGAGAGGTTGAAGGAGTATATAGAGGGTCTATACAAAGGCGATGTACTTGAGGGCAATGTTATAGAAATGGAAGAGGATGTAGATGAAGATGAAATGGGAGATCTCATACTGCGTGAAGAGTTTGATAGAGCACTGAAAGACCTAAGTCGAAACAAGGCCCCGGGAGTAGACAACATTCCATTAGAACTACTGGCAGCCTTAGGAGAGCCAGTCCTGACAAAACTCTACCATCTGGTGAGCAAGATGTATGAGACAGGCGAAATTCCCTCAGACTTCAAGAAGAATATAATAATTCCAATTCCAAAGAAAGCAGGTGTTGACAGATGTGAAAATTACCGAACTATCAGTTTAATAAGTCACGGCTGCAAAATACTAACGCGAATTCTTTACAGACGAATGGAAAATCTGGTAGAAGCCGACCTCGGGGAAGATCAGTTTGGATTCCGTAGAAATATGGGAACACATGAGGCAATACTGACCCTACGACTTATTTTAGAAGCTAGATTAAGAAAAGGCAAACCTACGTTTCTAGCATTTGTAGAATTGGAGAAAGCTTTTGACAATGTTGACTAGAATACTCTCTTTCAAATTCTAAAGGTGGCAGGTGTAAAATACAGGGAGCGAAAGGCTATTTACAATTTGCACAGAAACCAGAGGGCAGTTATAAGAGTCGAGGGACATGAAAGGGAAGCAGTGGTTGGGAAGGGAGTGAGACAGGGTTGTAGCCTCTCCCCGATGTTGTTCAATCTGCATATTGAGCAAGCAGTAAAAGGAACAAAAGAAAAATTCGAAGTAGGTATTAAAATCTATGGAGAAGAAATAAAAACTTTGAGGTTCGCCGATGACATTGTAACTCTGTCAGAGACAGCAAAGGACTTGGAAGAGCAGTTGAACGGAATGGACAGTGTCTTTAGAGGAGGATATAAGATGAACATCAACAAAAGCAAAACGAGGATAATGGAATGTAGTCGAATTAAGTCGGGTGATGCTGAGGGAATTAGATTAGGAAATGAGACACTTAAAGTAGTAAAGGAGTTTTGCTATTTGGGGAGCAAAATAACCGATGGTGGTCGAAGTAGAGAGGATATAAAATGTAGACTGGCAATGGCAAGGAAAGCGTTTCTGAAGAAGAGAAATTTGTTAACATCGAGTATAGATTTTAGTGTCAGGAAGTCGTTTCTGAAAGTATTTTTATGGAGTGAAGCCATGTACGGAAGTGAAACATGGTCGATAAATAGTTTGGACAAGAAGAGAATAGAAGCTTTCGAAATGTGGTGCTAGAGAAGAGTGCTGAAGATTAGATGGGTAGATCACATAACTAATGAGGAGATACTGAATAGAATTGGGGAGAAGAGGAGTTTGTGGCACAACTTGACTAGAAGAAGGGATCGGTTGGTAGGACATGTTCTGAGGCATCAAGGGATCACCAATTTAGTATTGGAGGGCAGAGTGGAGGGTAAAAATTGTAGAGGGAGAGCAAGAGTTGAATACACTAAGTAGTTTCAGAAGGATGTAGGCTGCAGTACGTACTGGGAGATGAAGAAGCTTGCACAGGATAGAGTAGCATGGAGAGCTGCATCAAACCAGTCTCAGGACTGAAGACCACAACAACAACAACATGTGCTTGCGTGTGAGTGGTTATAGAATAGATTTTGGTTTGTAAGTTTCACCTACCGCTAGTCATCCAGACAGAACTAGTTTTAAGTATGTGATTTCCACCCAATTAAAATGTTTATATTTATATTCACTTGCTTGTGGTAGTGGAAAATGTTTAGAGCCACTTACTTCAAATAATTATATGTTCACTCGCTTGTGGTAGTGGAAAATTGTTAGAGCCACCCACTTCAAAGAAATATGTTCTCCTTTACTTAAAAGTCTTTTCTGTCTCAGGTGGAAGTTTACTAGTGATAGTATTTACCAAGTAAGATAGCTTGTAGCAGTAGTACCTCTGCATTCGTTGTAAACTCATACATAATGTAAATTTCAATCATTTATCTGAACAGAATGTTCATAGTTTTCTCAAAAAATCCATTTCTGAATAATGTATCTGTAAAATGGTGTAATGTAAAATCTGAATCACGTATGTGCAAAGAGCAAAAGGTTCATATTTTTGATGAAGAAATGTAAATCTCAATCATGTATCTGTAAACTGATATAATGTAAAATCTGATTGACATATGTGTAAATTGATATTTTGCAAACACTGTTAAAAATTTGAATTTAATAATAAATTCACTTATTTTATTGTAAAAATATCAAATGTTATTATTTCAACCCTCAATTATCATTCTTTTTATTAAAACGTGATAAATATATTTGTGTACAATCGGTGGTTACCTCCACATTACACAGCACATGCCTATAAGGTATGTTGCTTTAAAACACTATTTCAACGAGAGTTCTGAATGGCACGCTCTGGACCGTGTCCTGCAGCAGCGATCAGCCGTGTGCTGCTGGTACATGACACACTACCGCTGAGCGCTCACTTTCAGTGGCTTCCCAGCAGGTGAGGGGAAAGCGCATCTATTAATGGCGCAGGTAACGTTACTCATCAGGTGAGACCGCGCTCAAAGGCTGTGGTATGTGGCTCGGACAGTTCCAGTGGAGTACGCTTCAGGCACAGTATCCCCGATAAACTTACTTGCTACGGAAGTGGGTGTCCAAAAAAAAAAAGAATACAATCATTGTTACGGAACAAAAGAAATTATTTATTGCTCATCCAATTTAAAAGTAATTTTACATTCTCATATGCAGATACAACAGCACTTTTTTGATAAATGTTCTTGAGTCAATGGATGGATGGACAGCCGTAGAGTTCCAGGTCTTGAATAGAAGCAAATTTAAATATTCATTGCATCCAGATTTTGTCCTTTCCCTTCACATAGACTATGGTGGCCATGTGATCGAATAATTTAAGCACAGTCACCATATCTTTATATGGTATGCCAGGATCATCCCAGTGAATTCCATGGTAGATATGAGTTAACCACTTTGTGCTCTTCCTCGTCTTAGCAGACATCACTTGCTTGAAGGGTCTTGGTGACGAGATATTTGCGGCGAATATCTCTATTATTCTAGCATCTTGTGTGTACGCTACGAATGCAACATCTTTAAACATGAACTGTCTACGCACTCTGTCATAGAATCCTTGAGCTTTGGCAATGATTTTCACTTGGTGACACGCCATTGTCAAATGATCTATGTGCAGGGCAGTACCTATTCATTTATACAGCTCGCTGCACAGCACCTGTGAGCGGACAGTAGTTGATTACATGATTGAGTAGAACTAAAGCATATGCGGCAGTGTGTTCTGGGAAATTTGTCGATGATTCAAATTCAATTCGCACATCTATAGGTCCAGACTTAATTATCTCATTCTGTTTAGAGCAGTCTATTACAAAGACCGGTGAAAGCTCTTTGAGTTTACATGGACTGAGTAGACAACCCCTCCCTCTCCTTCAGCAATTTCACAATAAGGAGGGCGAAACCTTGCATACATGTCATACGCTAGGCTGTATACGTTTTGATTCCACTGCAGATGTAGATTGTCATATGGGTAGAATTCTGAATTGAGGTACACTTTGGCATTAGTTAACTTGCAGTTATCGAACATGGTGGAATCATGTGCTGTATTACTTCTTCTATCAGTCTGAAACGCAAGTATGATGAATTTTGGTGTCTCTAGATGGTTGGATGTTTTAATAGCCCATGTTTGTCTGTTCGCTGTCGGTAACACTGGGTACTCGAAAATCTCCCATGAGCGAAATGTCAGTGACAGGAATGTATCTGAATTCAGGACTTTTAAAAGCTTCAAACGCTCCTCGTTGGATACACTGATGTGAGGCGTTTTCCATATTATCTTGTTGATTATGATCATATTCTCCTCTTGAGCTCGTTGAATGTAATAGTTATTGTCCGTCGCACTCCCCATCAGAATGAGTTCTTGTTTAGCGTTCATAATAATCTGCCTCATGTCCTCAAAGTATCCCATAAGCATTTTTAGAGGTACGCATGCAGTAAATCGCTTGTACTCATCAACTGCTTTATCCTCTGGCTCGTCTATGAACCATCCTGCATTTTCCATACTATGCAAATCTGCTGGTGATGCCGAGACGTATGTTTTAAGGGTTGATGTTATGCCTACATTGCGTGTAGGGTCGATCTCAGTCACTGAGTTCATAGCGTATCTCTTGGAAGAGGAATGCTAAAGCGGTACGTGTCAGCTTGGATCCCACTGTATCGCTGCCGTCTGTTTTCTTGAATGACCCCTCTAGATATATGAAACTCTTGCACGGAAGCGTGAGTGCGTCTTGGTGCTGGATGACAATGCTGATTTCATTATTCTTGTTAAACGTGGTTGAAGCGTAAGGTTTATGAGAGAAGTATTCCTGACGTATAATTCCCTCATCATACTCTACTGGATTGGTTATATTGAGTGATGACGTCATTGCACGACTTCAGACCAACCGATTTAAGAAACTCGTAGTTCGCAGGTGTTATCACTTTTCTGTTTGGTACCAAAGTGGCACGCTGTGGATTGCATGCGCTTGTTTTATACCGTACGCCCATCCTGTCTTAGATGTAATCGTACAATAATTTCCTCACCACGAAAGTCAACATGTTGATTATTCTGGTTCACAATACGCAGCTCCAAATAGTCCAGTGTCTGAGCTGTCACTGGAAGATATATTGCATTGGCAGGGGTCTCAACAATCTTACACCCCATTGCAACTGAGGCGAAGAATCCGTAAACAGTATGAATTAGACTATCGTTGAGACAGAAGTTTGTTGCAATGTTACACTCGACACGTATTGTGCTGACTGGGAGTATGTCCACTGTATGATTTGACTTGTAAAATTTACTTGAATCTGTAAGTAGGCTGTTTGTTTTCTTATTGGCAACGTTATGTAGCGCTCTGTATAAAAATCACTGGCTGTGCTGTGTGCAGTCTGTGGCTAGTTTGCATTGTTGTCTGCCATTGTAGTGTTGGGCAGCGGCAGCTGGATGTGAACAGCGCGTAGCGTTGCGCAGTTGGAGGTGAGCCGCCAGCAGTGGTGGATGTGGGGAGAGAGATGGCGGAGTTTTGAAATTTTTAAAACTGGATGTCATGAACTGATATGTATATTATGAGTTTTCAACATTATTAAGGTAAATACATTGTTTGTTCTCTATTAAAATCTTTCATTTGCTAACTATGCCTATCAGTAGTTAGTGCCTTCCGTAGTTTGAATCTTTTATTTAGCTGGCAGTAGTGGCGCTCGCTGTACTGCAGTAGTTCGAGTAACGAAGATTTTTGTGAGGTAAGTGATTTGTGAAACGTATAGGTTAATATTAGACAGGGCCATTCTTATGTAGGGATTATTGAAAGTCAGATTGCGTTGCGCTAAAAAAAATATTGTGTGTCAGTTAAAGCACAGTCTTGTATAATTCTTCAAAAAGGGGACGTTTCAAATCCTTCTTCAAAATCTGTCCTTTTGTGAATCCCAGAAGGCGCACTACTGAACCTTAAAGTCAGTCGTTGCATTTACAGTCCTTATTTCAGATTTAAGTGTATTGATGTTTGCATGTAATTCAATACCTTTTCCAGACTGTTTTAAGACTTCGTTTAATTCGTCATAATCGTATGCACCCGGTTCTATTTCCAGAATATCTTTTTCACCATTAATATCGAGATGTAGTTTATTGTTAGTCTCGGTGATATTCGGGATGCTGTTGTACGTCTCCAGTCCAATCAATGCAATACTCCATTGACTAGCGCTCAAATCAGTTGGTGGGAAGTAATTTGCACGCAGTACAGATGATCGTCCTTTTAACGTCAAAGTGTACGACATTGCATCTGAACCTCAACTGATGAATGAATGTTTAATCCTCCTCCTTATATAGCATGCTTCTCCTTTGTGAATGTGAAGAGAAACATGATGCATAGATGTGCGCAGAGGTGTGTATTAAAGTCCTGATAGCGTCGACAACTGTAGAGTACATGTCTTCTGTGAGTGAAGTATTGTTGCAATTCTTCTGGTGGCTGCAGGTCACCAAATGAGTCGAAATAATAGACAGTATCCGCGTCTTTCATAACGTATGCCACCCGGTGGGTGCCGGGGCCTCCAGCAACATCTAAATTCACAATACCGCATTCACCAGTTTTCCACATAGTCTTCGGTAATGTATACTGCATAAACACACCACGGAATTTTGGTATCTTGAATTTATCTCTAACAAACTTAAGAAGGTCTGTATTTGGGAATGGTCGATCTGGTAGGACCGCTAATGGGCTTTCTTTTTTTTTAATTTATGAATAGACCAAGCTCTTTCCTGTACGGTTTCAAGTATAGGCCGTTTCCGATGGCTGCAGCTTCCATCATGCGGTTATGTCTTCTCGCCTCTTCTAACTGCACTTGGGAGTTTAGCGCGTTCTTGACTGTTCGAGCAATAGCTGCAGCACCACCGACGAGGGAACCTATCGCCGAGAGCGCGGAGAGGGCTGGGATGAGAAAGGGAATAAAACCGCCGGATGTCTTGGGTATTGGTAGAACACGAGGTGCTTCAACCGATCCTCTTCTTCTTCGGGCATCTTTCCGATTCATTGCGTTTTTAGCTGCATACATCGCTGTCAGAATACAGTTCTTCAAAGAGCCCTTCTTGTTCTTGTTCTTCAACTGGTTCAAATGGCTCTGAGCACTATGGGACTTAACTTCTGAGGTCATCAGTCCCCAAGAACTTAGAACTACTTAAACCTAACTACCTTAAGGACATCATACACATCCATGCCCGAGGCAGGATTCTAACGTGCGACCGTAGCGGTCGCGCGGTACCAGACTGTAGCGCCTAGAACCGCTCCGCCACCCTGGCTGGCGTTCTTGTTCTTCTTCATATTTAGCGCGCAACGTGCAGCGTTCATAACTCGCTTGAAATTCATCACTCCTAAACCCAACTTGATTTTTCTACGAACGGTTTTATCAACTGCAAATGCTGTGATGCGTTGGCCTATACCAATATCCTTTCTTCTCCGTATTGCCTTAGTCTTATCAGCTAAAATCCTATCTGCAGTGTGACGACTCGACAGATATTTATTTGCTGCGTATGCAATGTCGTGTTCCATAAACGCTTCGTCGAGCAGATTGACTCCCTTATTGCCAAGCGCCAGGCGTTTCTGAAGCTTTGTCCCAGGCCCACAGTAGGGATGTGTAATTCCACAGGTAGTTCGTCTAGAACACCACCGCCTCCTCTAATGTGTCTTCTAGCGCGCATGTTACGCTACTGTGGTGTTTGGTGGCAATGCACGTCCATTATATAGCAAATCGCCTGGATCAATCCAACTGTTTTCTGTAGCAGGAAAACCAAGCCATTTGACTAGTGCCTTATTTCCCCAACGTCTTATGACTCTCTCCACGAGAAAAAACATTTGGTTCTGAGCTTTTCTGCATCTCCTCAGTGTAGAAGGAGCCCGCAATTTCTTCACCTTTACTATCCTTCAATATATAAGTTCTAGGATTCGTTCGTTGCACCTTTGAAACTGTTAATATCTCAGTTGACCAGTTCGGTAGGTATGATTTCTCAAATTCCGTCTTGTGTTCTGAGATACGCACCAAATCACCTACATTAAATTTCTGTTTGCGTGGATCCAGAATCTTAATGCTAAAGTACACGGTATTCATGAGTCCATTATCACGAACATCGATTGGTCTAATTTTTATTGTGCTTTGTTTGGTTCTATTACACTCAGCAATTATTTCTGGGTGGATATCTGTCCATGTGTATGAGCCGCGACCATTCGACCTTTTACTGTTCTGTTCAGGCGCTCCACGATACTCGCCTTCAGGTGAGTGAATGTCGAATAGTGATGTATTCCGTACCGCTGCATCACTGTCTTGAGATACCTATTGTAGAACTCCCCACCATGATCGGTTTGGAGATTGTCTGGGTATCGATTCATTCCTGTCTGTAGCAAACGGTCAAAAGCATTAGCGACTTTTCGACCGGTTTTTGTTTTGACGGGTAATGCCCAGGCAAATTTCGAGTATGTATCAATAACCCTTAAAATGTATTTCAAACCATTATTCTCATGTGAATATTGCCGCATATTTATAAGATCAGCTTGCCACAAGTCATCCTACCCTTTAATCATAACATGCCTGCGAGGTTACGTTTTGCGTGCTGGCTTGTCCAGTTCTCGTACTACCGTCTCCATACTTATTCGATGATACCTCTCTCTCGAAGCTCCGAGATTATCGAAACAACCTCATTCGAATGAGCTCTATTACTTGCACCAGCTGATTCCATGAACAGCCGTAGTCGATCTGTTAGTTCGTTGGGGTCGTCATAATGACGAGGGATTCGATTGTTCACTGCTTCATGCTCAGTGTCAATACCATCACCGCTGCTGCCACTGTAGTTGTTTTCGCCTTCAAGTATTGGCTTTATAATCGTTTTATATTTCTTGTTGCTCAGGCTTTTCGTGATCTTGTGTACACCAGTCATGTCCAGTATTTCACGGTACGTGTCCCTACCGTTAAGTGAATAATTCATGCATTTTTTGGTAGGTCTTAGGAAAATAAGATTCATTGAGCCGGCTGTTCTGTCAAACCGTCTATCACCGATCTGTATTTTGTCTTCAGTTACAGTTATTGGATGCGCACCCAACATGTACGGTCTTCCCCTGCTAACGCCAAATTTTCTATCTATCTGACTTGGAGTATGACGAATAATGAATTCATCAATTACAACACCATCTTTATCGTGTGTTTTTGTTTTTGCTGAGAGCTGTCGGAGAGATTCAGTTTGCTTCAAGTCAATAGCCCAAAGCTATGTTTCCTACCTGCAACATCAATTTGGATCTCAACTTGCTACCGAGCGAGGTGGCGCAGTGGTTAGCACACTGGACTCGCATTCGGGAGGACGACGGTTCAATCCCGTCTCCGGCCATCCTGATTTAGGTTTTCCGTGATTTCCCTAAATCGTTTCAGGCAAATGCCGGGATGGTTCCTTTGAAAGGGCACGGCCGATTTCCTTCCCAATCCTACCCTAACCAGAGCTTGCGCTCCGTCTCTAATGACCTCGTTGTCGACGGGACGTTAAACACTAACCACCACCACCACTCAACTTGCTATTGTATTTGATGGGTATCCATGTGACGGAGGCAAATGTAGCACAAACAGTGCTGAGAGGATTCGTAGGTCCAAAAAACATTCTTCGGTTGATGTCGTGGTTGAATCAGAGATGGTGAACCAAGTCCCTCAGGACAAGTTCTTGTACAACGAACGAAACAAGATGCGTTTGATCACACTTCTTAAAAAGGAATTTCTGGAGTGTAGCGTTGAAGTGCACCAGGCACAAGAAGATGCTGACGTTATGATTGTAACATCTGTTATTTCAAGAACCAAAGATTTTGGAAGTGTTGTCATTGTAGGAGAAGATGTTGACCTGCTTGTGCTCAAGACCGGTTTGGGGCAAGGCATTGAAAAGTTATTTTTCTTAAAGCCAGGAAGAGGAAATGCAGAAGACAAGTGGTTTTCCACTGTATCTTACAAGTTTGACAGTGAATATATTCTGTTCACTCACGCCTTTAGCGGATGTGATACAACATCCGCTTTTTTTGGTCAAGGAAAAATTAAGTGCTGCAATATTGTTGCGAAAAATGAACACCTAACCTCAGCGCTTTGCACGTCAATAAACCACATGCTACCCGTGAGGAAATAATAACAGCAACAGAACAGGTTACTATCGCATTGTATAGTGGAGGTGTCAGCAGTTCCCACACACTAGACCATTTGCGGTACCAGCTATTCGCCAAGTCTGCCACAAAAAGCAAACTGAATCTTGCACGGTTGCCACCTACACTAGATGCTGCACAACATCATTCGTTGCGGACTTACCAATAAGTCCAAAGTTGGATGGGAAACTGGAATCCTCCTGAGAAATGGGGCTGGAATCACAGTGACCAGGGTCCAATACCCGTTATAATGAGCCAAGATCCAGCACCTCAAGCACTTCTTCACATTGTTTCATGCTCATGCAAGTTGAACTGTGGCGGAGCGTGCTCCTGCAGAAAAGCGGGTTTGAAATGTTCATCAATTTGCAAGAAATGTATTGGGGTCAACTGTGAAAACGTGCCTAAATTTTTATATGAAGACAGTGAAGAAGATGTTATGGAGGATGTTGCGGAAACCGCTGACGAAATCAACGAATCTGCTGAGGTTGACTCGCTGTTTAAAGAAGAGGTCAATCTGGGATAAACTCTAGGTATAGACCCTGAATCCGTAACTCAAGGTTTTTCTGGTGACACTGAGGAACCTGGCCCATCAAAACGTTGGAAGTGATGCTCATATCTGTCTCAAGTGCGCTAATGTGCGATATTACAAGTATTACACACCCAGAACTGTCAACATTTTTTAGTAACTAACAATGCATTTTAATTGTAATAAAGCTACTTATTTTTAATGTCAACTGTGTGGCTTTTATACACAAGAATAATTACCTACCTAATTAGGTTGCCTATTGCAGCTAATAATATTTCATTTTCCTGAGACAATTTATTTTGTGTGCGTACGCGCGCGCGCGAGCGTGCGCGCACGTGTGTGTGTGTGTGTGTGTGTGTGTGTGTGTGTGTGTGTGTGTATGTGTGTCTCTTAATGATGTATTTTTATATTTATAGTTTTACAAATAACAGGGCTGAGCTGGCCAATAGTGAACTTCAGGTAGTGATGTAAGAATCACAATAGTTGGGTGCCCAGCAATCCTCATGCTGCATACAGAGAAATTGCATACTTGAAAGTGAGGTGGTAAATTCCAACATACAACATGATGTATAATGTATTTATACTACACAAACAGAAACTCAAAAAATAGTGTTCAAAAATAAGGTATATTGCCAAAATTTGAAAAATTGGTATTTTTTGAGGCGCTGTAGCGCCTTACATATTGGGAGTAGAAAAAAATGTCAAAAATCAAATTTGTTGAGAATTTTGTGCTCTTTAAAAAAGAAAATAGACGTTAAAGCGATAGGAGCAAATGAAACTGAGATATTTTGAAAAAAACGGAAAAAGGCCGAAATTTTCCAAGTTTTTTGACTGCAGAAAGTTTTCCCAAGCGAAATTTTGTTGGCAAAACTCGGTTTTCTAATATTTCCAACCATATGAACGAGTCGAAAAAATAAACTTTTCTACCCCACCTTTTGCAAGGTATTTCTGCAATTTGACTGGACTATACATCTATTTTCCCCTGAATAGCATCGACATTTTCAGTTAAGTTGGTTATTTTCTTACTGACTTGATTAACTGGCTCATATAACGCATTCACCATTCTCAGAAGAGTCTAGTAATAAGTTTCTAGTTCCCTGCGCATACTTGAAACTTTATGCACCATAGCTTGAATTTTCGCATCCAAGTACAAGCGAATGCTCTGTCTGTGTACACCCATCCTCTGGGGTTGAGAGGCGGCCATACGCGCGAATTTGTCCATGGCGTTCCGTAGACTGATGTATTAACCTCTCCTATCGTGCTATATATGCAAAAATCTTGGAAGTTTCGCCTGTACCTACCATCACTCAGTTTTCTTGCTTTATCAATAACGATAAACCAATACTGTGAATGACTCCGGAAATCTGCACATACCTGTACAAAATCATTGAACGACATGTCCGTTCCGACATGTTCTTGGTAAATGTGTTTTAAATTCAGGTTGTCTTGTTTGAAGACTATAATGAGGTTAGAGTTATGCCTGACAAGCTGTTTGGGGATTCTGGAATATGTTTGACTTAGATAAAATGCATTGGTACCAATATGACGACCGAAACATAAATATTTTCGAATTTGGTCTTGGTTTTCCACGGCAACATCGTCAAACATGAAGACTGCGTTTGGCTTTGCTTTTTCAGGTGGAAGGATATCACCGCTTTCATTGAATTTCGTGTATGTAATACCATCTACACCTCGCAGTATCTCTTGCAATAGCTGATATTTGGCTTGAAACAGTGATTTTGAGAATACACAAACATGTTCAGATCGGACCCCATCTACATGTGTTAGCAGACTAATGAGGACATTAGTCTTCCCGCAGTTGGATGGGCCTACAATCAGGAAGGAGAATTCCGTTCTTCTTGTCCTTCTTCTTCAGGTCTTCATTTGAATCTTCACAGGACCAGTCGCCAACAACAAAGTCCTTGTGGCGAGGGTGCTTCACCCAGCCCGCCATGATACTCAATGCACCAGGTACAGACAGGTAGTTGCCATATATATATATATATATATATATATATATATACTTGAAAGGATAATAATAATAGTATGTGTGTAGACGGTGTAGTTCGATCACTTAACCAATTGAGCTATATTGACTACACAGAGAAAAAAGCTATATATTTTACTCATGAAGAGTAACATGATCATCATCTCAGTAACTCGTGTAGCATTGAAAAAAATAATTCTAATACTTTGATTATAACGAGAAAGAGGAACGAAATAAAAGAGAAACACGGTTTGATATTAGACATAAATTATTTATTTAAAAATCATACATTGGGTGTAGTATTTCAGGACTATCATTACAATTCGTATGTATCTTCTTCGCACCTGTACAATATTTAGCAAATAAATTCAGTGCGTATCTCACTCAAGCCAATAGGTGACGCACAGTACTCTGGTTTTTTACACACGGCATTTCATCTGCTTGCCTTTAGGTTTAGCGGTCATGTGCGAACAAAGGTGTTGCTTAAGATAGTCAATATGTATACTGTGCACACATAGGGAGTTTAGAACATCATTGTATGCAAACTCTATGCTAGGCAACCAACGATTCAGTCTCTCCAGCGTAAGACGTATGGCAGAGTCTAGATCGTATAACTTCATAACTGACAGATGTTTTAGATAAACGCAGTTGTCACCTGATTTCACGCATAATGCACAGTCATCATACACTGTTGTAATAGAAAGTGTCGCATCAGTAAGACGAATGTCTGGGAGAGAATGAGTTTGATAATATTCGGTGGTCATCTGCTGATTCATGTAGCGCTCTGCACCACATATTTCATCCCAGTCGCACTCGGAAATTGGCACTTTAACACATTTGGATACATTATCAATCTCCATTCTAGCATCCATCCCCCAGACATGATGCGCCTCTATAGCAATGTTCACACGTTTGGATCCACTGGGAGTTAAATTGTATCTGCAGGTGAAAAGCGTGGCTGCACTCAATGTCTTCTTTTTATCTACAGTATCTGTACTCTGTGGGTGCGCTATCACAGGAATGTTCTGCTGGGATGAGTCATATGTTGGTGCCCAGTACTGACCTCCATCTTGTTGTTGTTTAACACCGCCATCATTTGATGTGTCGTGCGCACGTCGTGTATCCTCAGCAGTCAAGTCGATGAGTGGGACGGAAAGCAGAAACTCCTTGTCCTGCTCCAACAAGTGGGCTACGTGCGCTACAGGATCCCACATGGCCGCTACTGGTTAAGATGCGGCAGGGGCTGTTGCTGTAGGTCTCGATGAGATGGCGAGCGAGGCTGATGCAGGTTTGGACGTGTCAGCGGAACTAGGCATCTTAGCACTCGACCCTGTTGAGCAAAGACGAGGAAGCGTTAGATATGGGCCAATAGGTGATAATTCTGAAAATTAATAGAAGTAATAAGGCTAACAAGGGTGAGAATAATGTGATCTGTGATAATTATTTTTCGTTTAAACCTGTTCTGCATGGCTGTGCTGGAGTTCGACTGATGTTGGCACTTCATGGTTCTTCTTCTCCCACTGTCTGACTGAACAAGACTGAGGCCCTGGAGCTGCTGAGCTTCACCTCTATCTCCTATAATGACGTCATCAGATACTTCAATCATATTGGCTGAAGTCAAACACGTGACTCGATTAAGGGCTCCTATTGGCTCCCGCCATTTCCCCCACCGCAGAATGTCATCAGCTGACGTCACGAGAGCGCCCTCTGGTGGCAGATACGAGGTGCATTCAAGTTCTAAGGCCTCCGATTTTTTTTCTAATTAACTACTCACCCGAAATCGATGAAACTGGCGTTACTTCTCGACGTAATCGCCCTGCAGACGTACACATTTTTCACAACGCTGACGCCATGATTCCGTGGCAGTGGCGAAGGCTTCTTTAGGAGTCTGTTTTGACCACTGGAAAATCACTGAGGCAATAGCAGCACGGCTGGTGAATGTGCGGCCACGGAAAAAGCCAAAAGTCACTAGGAGCCGGGTCAGGTGAGTAGGGAGCATGAAGAATCACTTCAAAGTTGTTATCACGAAGAAACTGTTGCATAACGTTAGCTCGATGTGCGGGTGCGTTGTCTTGGTGAAACAGCACATGTGCAGCCCTTCCTGGACGTTTTTGTTGCAGTGCAGGAAGGAATTTGTTCTTCAAAACATTTTCGTAGGATGCACTTGTTACCGTAGTGCCCTTTGGAACACAATGGGTAAGGATTACGTCCTCGCTGTCCCAGAACATGGACACCATCATTTTTTCAGCACTGGCGGTTACCCGAAATTTTTTTGGTGGTGGTGAATCTGTGAGCTTCCATTGAGCTGACTGGCGCTTTGTTTCTGGATTGAAAAATGGCATCCACGTCTCATCCATTGTCACAACCGACGAAAAGAAAGTCCCATTCATGCTGTCGTTGTGTGTCAACATTGCTTGGCAACATGCCACACAGGCAGCCGTGTGGTTGTCCGTCAGCATTCGTGGCACCCACCTGGATGACACTTTTCGCATTTTCAGGTCGTCATGGAGGATTGTGTGCACAGAACCCGCAGAAATGCCAACTCTGGCGGCGATCTGTTCAACAGTCATTCGGCGATCCCCCAAAACAATTCTCTCCACTTTCACGATTATGTCGTCAGACTGGCTTGTGCAAGCCCGAGGTTGTTTCGGTTTGTTGTCACACGATGTTCTGCCTTCATTAAACTGTCGACCCACGAATGCACTTTCGACACATCCATAACTCCATCACCACATGTCTCCTTCAACTGTCGATGAATTTCAATTGGTTTCACACCACGCAAATTCAGAAAACGAATGATTGCCCGCTGTTCAAATAAGGAAAACGTCGCCATTTTAAGTATTTAAAACAGTTCTCATTCTCGCCACTGGCGGTAAAATTCCATCTGCCGTACGGTGCTGCCATCTCTGGGATGTATTGACAATGAACGCGGCCTCATTTTAAAACAATGCGCATGTTTCTATTTCTTTCCAGTCCGGAGAAAAAAAATCGGAGGCCTTAGAACTTGAATGCCCCTCATATATGAACTAGACTCACACCATGTGGTGGACACACACTGTATATGGCCATCTTCAATAACAGTACTAGTGTCATCACCCAATGTCATGGTAGCGCCCTCTGGTGGCGACGAAATGAACTAAGCCAGTTGGGTTCTGGACCTCTTCGTGGACACACTGGGTGCCGACATCTTGGATAACGGTACTTGCATCATCACCTGATGACATGAGAGCGCCCTCTGGTGGTGACAAACTGAACTAAGCCAGATGGAGTCCAGACCCAGTGGCGAACACACCTGTTTGAAATTGGTTAAATAATAAAGACAAGTCCTTTTTCCGACAAACCCTTAGGTGGGGGAGTCGGCTGAGGTTATTACAAGTTTCCTTTCTTTCGCGCCAGCAGCAAAACCCTCAGAGAGCTATCTTGCTGCCAAAATTCAAACTTGGCACCAGTTTGTAGAATGAACTGGTGGTCGGGTGCCTTAGGTTAGTGGAGGTAGCCCAAGTGAGCTATCTTCTGGCGATTTTCTTTGCTTAGTAGAGATAACCAGAGTGTGATGAATTATCCTGTCGTAATTTGAACTTCCCACCATTTTTTTCTGGTGGAGGTGGGCATGGCACTCGCGAAGAAATGTCGCAAGCAGGTAACAACACAAATTGGCGAAGTACCCACACTGTACAACTAACTGAAATTACTCCCGGTAAGCCGGCCGAAATGGCCGTGTGATTCTAGGTGCTGCAGTCTGGAACCGCGAGACCACTACGTTCGCAGGTTCGAATCCTGCCTCTGGCATGGATGTGTGTGATGTCCTTAGGTTAGTTAGGTTTAACTACTTCTAAGTTCTAGGGGACTAATGACCTCAGAAGTTGAGTCCCATAGTGCTCAGAGCCATTCGAACCATTTTTACTCCCGGTAATGCATTAAGTCACACGACACCGTAGGAAACCACCAACTGGTCATAGTTAACCCCCAGGCTATTGACCTCTCTGGTTTGACAAAAAAGATGACATCAAGCATGGTCTGTATGACAAGTACAAGCAATCATTAAGGTGAAAATATTTAATATTGACACACAGTTAAGTTTAGATACAGGTTAAACTACCAACCTAATGTCAAATGCATTTTTCTGTGAACTGAAGAAAAGAGGCAAATTTCCAACATTTCCTGTCCAAAATTGCAAGGTGCAAACTGCTACAGGCAGTAAGACTAAATTCGTAAAACATCAGGCACTTATTCCATTACAAATTTAACATTTTACAGTGAAGAGCAATTGTGACGAAATTGATAAACTCACAGTTAACTGTCTTATTGGCATGAACACATTTAGAAGATACAAAACACAGACTGACATAGGTAATGGTAAATACCACTTTTATGTAAAGGATCAGATTTTTTTCTATTGATTTAGTCAAAACACCTGATAAAAGTAACAAAAACAAACCAGAGTCAAATGTAATAGTACAATATTCCTTTCCAACTGAATATTTTACAAACAAATTTGATACTGAACAAGAATCAAACACCGAGGTTAGTTATGAAATGGCAGAGCAGAAACTAAGTGAATCACAGATACTAAATGATATGCAATGACAACAACTTTATAACTTGTTATTTAAGTATGCCAATGTTTTCAGTAAGGAGCAGGAGTAATCAAAGACTATGAATATAAATTTGAAGTGTATCCACATGAAACATTTTGTGCAATGTCATATCCTATTCCATGGGCGTAACAAGAGGCAGTAAGGGAAGAGCTCAATCATATAATTAATTGGAGAATTATACAACCTTCATTTTTATCCTATTGTAGTCCAATATTACCAGTAAGCAAATCAGATGGTTCTGTAAGATTAGTTCTTAATGCTAGAGGTATCAATAATATTTTAGTACCAGTACGTGTAAGACCAGACAACTTGGACGAACAGTTTCTAAAGTTTTACAATACAAAATACTTCAGTATACTCGATCTCAAGGCATTCTACTTGCAAATAAAGCTCCATCAATAAAGTCGAAAATATACAGCGTTTGTTTGTGGTGGCAGAAGTTACAAATTCCGTGTTCTACCTTTTGTACTGAACATTAGTACAGGCGTGTTTATATCTGCACTTGACAAGGTCTGAGGACCAGAATTGCTTACCAAAGTCACTGTTTACGTAGACGACATCCTAATAGCCACGCCCACTTGGTTAGAACATATCAAGCTGGTTGATCTGGCACTTCAACAATTTGCAGATTACGGAGTAACAACCAGTTAAAAAAAGTCTAGTTTTGGTAAGCAGAAAGTCAAATATTTAGGGCATGTGTGTCAGAATGAATAATATTACCTGATCCGAAAAAACTTAATGCCATACCCAATTGTCCAGCTCCAAGGAATAAAAAACAACTTAAAGCTTTTTTAGGACTAACACCCTTTTATCGTAAAATTGTACCACAGAAACTGAAGAACAGTGATGAACTTGTTAGGAAAAAATAGGGACTTTAATAACTTTAAGCAGGCATTAGTCAATGCAAACATTCTTAGCCACACTGTCATGTCCATGAATTTTTGTCTGCACGCAGATGCCTCATCACAGTGGTTGTTGGCATGCTTATTCCAGATGTGAGAAGAAGAAGAAGGTAAGGAAGAACCCAAATTCATCAGTTTTGCTAGTCGAACATTTTCAGAAGCAGAAAGATCTTACTCTGCATAACAATTGGAAAGTTTAGCTGTAATATGGACATTTTAAAATGTTTGAAAATTTTTGTGGAGTAAGAAAATCAAAATTTACTGTGACGATCAGTCACTGTCATTTCTTTTAACATGTAAACTATTGCACCGTGGATTAGCTAGGTAGTGTCTATATTTACAAGAATTAAATTTTGAGATCATTAGTATTAAATGAAGTCAGGATGTTGTTGCAGATGCCTTGTCGAGGATACCACAAGGTTTAGAGGAATCTAGTGAATTAACAGAGCAAGATGCAGAAATCAAAACGTTATTAATCCAAGTTACAACACAACAGTCTGATTACCATAAGTTTAGTAAGTAAATGAAAATTATACAACAGCAAAATCCCAGATGGAGTATAGTTATGCAAAACCTTAAACAAGATGAAGGTGGAAAGGTAAGTCAATGGTATCAGGAGTACAAGGGCGTTTTGTTTCATAGAAAACATGAAAAATCTGAACACTAGTGCATATGTATGTATTAATGAAGATTATATCAATGAATTTATAAGACACACACATGAAATATGGGGACATTATGGAGCAGGCAAATGTACTGAAAAAATTGCAACACTGTTATTTTCCACATTGGAGAAGACGAGTCCTATAAGCATTAAGAAAGTGTGTAATGTGTCAAAAATCAAAACAGTCCAATGTATCAAAATATACTGAGCTACACCCAATACTCCAAAAAAAAAAAAACCTCTAGATATAGTATCCCTGGACATAGCTGGTCCACATTCAAACATTCAAGAAGTAAAGAAGGAGTAAGATACGTAGTAGCACTATACGATATTTTCTCAAAACATATTAAAATGTACGCCATTAAAAATACAGTAGCCACAAATATCAGAAAAAGAATTGAGGGAGACTATTTGAGAAGAATAGGTAAACCAAAGGTACTACTAACTGATAGTGCTTCAAATTTCGTTAGGCAAAAGTGGAAACAATTTATGATCTCACAGGACGTAAGACATGATTAGTACGCTTTTTTCACCTGGAAGCAAGCCCAATAGAACGAGTCTTTAAGAATTTAACCGGTGTATTAGGACATACACCCTCACAAACACACCCGATGGGTAGAATACACAACTCCTTTCATGCAAGTTGTCCATAACCTTCCACATTCTTCAACAGGTTTCACACCTAACGAATTGCTGTTCAAGACAAAACAAACAAATGAGTGGGAGTCACCCATACCAAAAGTACTACAGAAATGACACTACAAGACAAAATCAAACAAGCCATGATTACACTCGAAAATAGGGGCGAGTATAGAAAGAAAATATATAATAAGAAACTGAAACTTAATACACAATTTTTTGAAGGGCTACGGGTCCTCTTATGGACACATCCTAAATCGACAAAATTTCACAAACTGAATAAGAAGTGGCAGTTACTCTATTCAGGACCATATACAATTTCCAAAATGCCATACCCTGTGATGTACAGGTTAGCCCACGAGAAAACAGGGAGAGACAAGGGTCTCCAGCCTCACAAAGATATAAAAGCTTTTATAGAATGATGAAGCTTGGAGGAAGATTATCATTAATGATGTAAAAGATCCACGCAGTGAGCACCAAGTGAAAAGCTACTCCTTATGTTTAAAATCTAGACTTCAATAATAAAATGGGAAGGAACTGCTAATTAGAACTCAGGGAGAAGTTGTAGTCTAATTGACACTCGATTTATTCATCTTAAACAACAAAATTATTAGAGAAACATCACACAAACATTTTTAATAACAAACGCCTTACTAACATGGGATCTATGGTGGAAAAATTGATCTGCTGGGGATCGACACACGTCACTAACCAGAACACTGATCGCTCTATCTGACTTCATACACGTGAATCCAGGTTATGGCACCAAACTACGCCACCACCGAGCATCTATATTCTACCATACAAAAAAGAAAAATATGGATCGAAAGAACAGGGTGCTGAGAAATATATATTAGAGCCCTATGTCGTAGGAGCGAATACTTTATGCTCCTGTTGGTCAAGGCGGCACACCATGATACGTTTGGCGACTGAAATCATGGACGGCGGCAATCTGTTATTAAATGCGCTTTCTTGAAAATGCAAGTACACGGTCTCGCGTTGGTTAATTCAGAACGCAGGTACTTCCCTATGAGCCTCTGAAACCCCAATGGATTCCGGTGTGGAGGTGGACCCGTTTGCTGGTCTGCCAAGCCAATTTGATTCTGTACCATGACTGTGCGTGTCGGAATGTGTCAAATGTTTAGACGGCCGACTCAAGACAAATAAGCACATGCATGCGTCACTCGTTGTGACCGTGATGATATAAGGAGTACCTCTGACAGTTCAGAAGGTGACTGGCAAGGGACACAAGTCTCACTGTTTAGGTAGAGACCTGCAGTTCTTTACTAGCGAAGCGCCATTACAAGAGACTTGTACAGGAGAGATCCTTCTTCCTTTCTCACAGCTTCCTCCTCAGCTCGGTTCCAAAAGCACATTTCTCTTTTTTGACTTCCCCCACTTTCGCACAAGCCAATCACGAGCTGGAGCCCAGCATTCTAAGCTTGGAGGAATGGTCTTTGCACCAATCAGAGGCTTTAAAGTTAATTGGCAGAAAACGAAAAAAAGATTCAGCATCGCGGCCTCTTTCCCACACGTTTGCCGTGTCTTTTGCTAACACAATACAGGGTGGAAGCACAGCCCTCCATAAACAGCCTGTTATCTCCCCTGTTGCGTCCATTTCAAAGTTTCCCAAGAACGGCCATAAAACTCACCAAAAGCCTCATGCTTTCACAAACATGTTTTGAAACGGAGTCTGGACGTCTGCGTGCCAGTTTCCCTGTCCCACACAAATTCGCAGAATGTTTACATTCCTTTTGGCGGCTTGCTCCCTAACAAGGGCCCAACCTCTGCTTTATTCCCGGCATACAATGCGCTGTCCGGTGCAGTGGTGACTTCTCGGCGCTAGCCCGTATACCTGGATGTCTGCCTCCCGTCCGGCACCAACTTAATGTGTTTTGCCCAATGCGACCACAGAACGCGACCGTCTGCAAATCTCTCCTCACCGTTCCACAGAAAAACGCGCTTTGTCGGCCCAACAGTCTGCAGTCGTTTAATTCGGCACCGTATTCCTTTGAACGCAGGTAAAGCTTACCGTATTTCCTTCCTTACAGCACGCAAACAAGTCCATTAACTACTGCCCACCATTCCATCATAGTGTATGAAGTCAAATCGCAGTAAAGATCATATTCCCTATGAAAACGAAGTGGCATAACACCGAATCTGAATCTCTCAAGCTCAGTAGCATTTTTTCTTTCTATCACAAGATAATTGTACATAGTGTCCATAACTCTAAGTGTGTTTTTTTTCTTCTGGAGTGTATTTTAAGATAAAGTAATGTGTATAGGTATAATTATTCTTTTGATTTGTGCACGTAAGCATATAATCAACAGGAATGAGAAGGAATACACCACTTCACATGAAGTGAAAGTATAAAGAGAATTAGCTTATGGATTAGCTATGCGCACTCTAAAATACGCATTGAAGTCAGTAGTAGGAGAGGAGGCATTAACTTGTGCACATGTGCAACAGACTGGCAGAAGGGGCAACCAAGTAGCAATGCGATGTGTACAAGTACCTAACTTAAATACAAAGTAAACGGAAATACTAAGCAATTTTAACTACTGTCTAAGAACTAAAGAACCTATTGATGTATGTATACAGAGATTTCATTAAATCCTAAGCTATATACAACATATTAATAAGCAAAAAGAAGCATTATGAAAAAAATTCGAGACATGTAAGCTACGAAAAAACGACAAAATACCACAAGAAATGTCAAATAATTGTTTTGCACGGTAAATAATCGTAAAGGGTAACAGAATAAACGAATGTCTATGAATTCAAACGAAATATGGAAATATCTGTGGACAGATGTAATGACCAAATGTATCAGTGCCCACCAAGCTATTTAATGCAATTAGTTTTAGGTTAGTTTGAAGTTTTTTTCTTTCAGCGACCCTTGCATCACCACGCTGCAGAGGAAGAGAATTACATCGAGAGTATCAGGTAGACAATCAAGAAACGGGGCCGCACCTCGAGTAAACAATTTATTTATAAGGATTTTTGTACAAAGTCATAAGGCAAATGAAAAATGAAAATATGCATCGTTGCAGTATATCTCCGTGACATTTACCAGTACCTATTCACTGCAGAGTACACATAAACATTTAAGCATGTGATTTTACAGAAACCAATAAATTTTTATCATGACACATGAAAGCATAAACAGTGACATTTCCAGGTATTTGAGAAAGATAAGTCTACGGTGGTTGAAACTTATTCATATTTAACTCTAAGCTAGCCGTTAATTGAAGTAAACAGCACTAGTGCATGAAAAAACAACATGATAGCACATGAATGATTAGTCAGTACACATCATTTCCATGAAATGAAAGTTCCTTAGCAACCAGTCCATGATTGTACGAGTAATATTTCCTCATAAATACTGGAACCAGTAGATGAGTATTTCCTTTCTTCCCTTGCAAACGAAGGAGGCGGCGCCAAACATAGTTAGTCCATGATTGTACGAGTAATATTACATAATAAACACTGGAACCAGTAGATGAGTATTTCCTTTCTTCCCTTGCAAACAAAGGAGGTGGCGCCAAACATAGTTAGGCCGGCAATGCGTATATTTTAGACCCATTTTGAATGTTTTTCTCCCTGCTCGACATAAGGAAGAAATGATCTCCCATAAGTAATAAAAGCCTGTCTATAAAAAGAAGTATAAATGTATCATATGCTTGTATTGTATCATAATAATGTGTTATGTAATTAATTTGTGTAAGTGATGTAACCGAAGAAGATAAGTTAAAAACTAACAAACAACTGTAGTAACAGAACCTAGTTAATGAAAAATTTATGACATTTCAAAACTTAAGAAATTTATGTTCATAATATGAGCGATGGATGGAATGTCGGCCATAGATGTAAGCTATCATGTTACGTATGTTGTTGTAACTCAATACTTGTATTAATTTTCATTGGAAACCAAACTCCATGTAAAGGATTGAACTTTAAAGACAAAAAATTTATACAATGTTTTGAGCAGATATATGTGTCTTTCAGCAAGAGGACGGTGAAGGGTGGTAACGTTAACATAAGTGTGCAACAAAATAATTTCTGAATATTGTGTCACACAACGCCTGATACGTCAATAAGTGAACTATAGTTGTACGAGACAATACTTACCTCGTCGACGGATGCTGTTGGCTATGATACGACAGGTAATAATGATGACTGGGCTGTAAGAATGGAGATGTTCTGCCACAGCATGAAGACAAATCCCACGGCAATTCTTTAATATGTAATACTTGGGTGAAAGTGTGACACTCAATGTGAAATTAACACTAAGAAAACGAATGCACGCACGTGCGACAGTAGCAACTAGCATGTTGACCATTAGCGACTCGTGCTTAGCTGCCAAACCTACTAGTGCGCAAGCACAAAACCTGGCAGCGAGGCCTAAGCAAACTGAACATTATTGTCAGCGCGCTAATTCAAATATGTAATGAACTATCATAATTACGTATATAATCTTCCAATTTCTTGTAGAACTTTAACATACATAGGATAAGCTGACATAACCATTCCATTAAATAAAAGAGAAGCTGACAAATAAAGGGCATCGACCCGTATTGGCAAATGTAAATATAAATATGTACATGCAAAAACACTGTACGTCTCCATACCATGTCAACGTTCAGTGCGGGGGCAATTGTTCTAATGGCTCTGAGCACTATGGGACTTAACTGCTGAGGTCATCAGTCCCCTATAACTTAGAACTAATTAAACCTAACTAACTTAAGACGTCACACACATCCATGCCCGAGGCGGGATTCGAACCTGCGACCGTAGCGGTCGCGTGGTTCCAGACCGTTGGGCCTAGAGCCGCTCGGCCACCCCGGCCGGCGGGGCAATTGTGTAAGTACGTGGTGAAAGACTCCCCGGATATGATAAAGTATATTAAAAAAATGAAACAGCAATCGACCGTAAGTGTCAGTAAAGACATTAATTATGAATGCGCGATAAGGCGCAAACAAATGAACAAAAAACAACATTCAGTTTTCTTTGCACATGATTTTGTTTCACTCTTTCGTATGTAGAAGGATGGTTAAGATGTATATGGTTAGGATGTATTGCTCGAAGTATGACGTGCTACGGGTGTTATGTATTATATGTCATTCTGAATAAGAGAAGACTTAACAATAGTATTAAGTATTTCTATTGCTGCGAAGCGAAGCCAAGTTGGGAGGATTTTCTTCATTTTTTGAGACGCACTGGTGTCCTTGGAGTCGGCTGCCTGCATCTACAATAGAAATGTAAGAGAGGAAGTCCGAATAGCACAACTTCATAAACGCAGAGCATTTACTAATAATGCAGTTGTACTATAATTTTTTCCATTTATATATATTTTTATTTATTATAATACACCACCCAGATCGCCCAACATGAATGCCATCAAACATTTATGGAACATAATCGAGATGTCGGTTGATGCACACAGTGCTGCACCGACAACACTTTCGCAATTAGGGGCAGCAGGGCTCAGTATTTCTGCAGGAGATTTCCAACTGCTTGCTGAATCCACGTCACGTCGAGATTCGGCTCCACGCCAGGCAGAAGGAGGTCCTACGCAATATCAGGAGGTATCCTATGACTTTTGTCACCTCATTATATTTGTATACTTTTCCCTTAGGAGCTGCAATCTAAATTATTTTCTATCCGAAGTCCGATTATTCTTGCTGTGCACTGCGACATATTTCATTGCATTATGCTATATTTTAACACGGTTAACCATCATCCAACTTATCGCTATCCTACTGTGATCTCAGTAATTGGTTTCATCACAACGGGAAGAAGAATAATAGTAGTAATACGCGCAGACTCAGCTGTAGTGGGAGCTTACTCATATAATACCTTAACTGAAAACTAAATAGAGCCATTTTCACTCCCGCTGCAGCCCTTGCGATTTTCCCTACCTCAGAATGATACTGTCACTCCACTTTTATTCTGACAACGGATAACATTTCTTTTTTTTGGGGGGGGGGGGGTGGATTAGCACAGTAGGACAGGTGAGGAGTAAAGGTCATAGACCCGTTACAACAAATGACTATGACAGAATTCTGCAGCTCTAATACAAAAGTCACATGTAATAATTGTTTTAAAAAGTACTCTCTCTCTCTCTCTCTCTTTCTATCTATCTACCTCTCCCGCTTTAAAATGAGAAACAATATTCTGAAACTGAAGGAAAACTTGAAGCAACCTTACAATTTTAGATAACATCAACGGGGAAATATCCGACCGCCATTTTATTGCTTGTTTGTAACTGTTTGTTTGTGATTTGTTCATCCACTTGTTAATTGATAACGGCTCTGACAATATCACTGTCGGTCATCGCTGGTTTTTGAGTGTACATGTTTTTCATATTAGGCCTATAACTCTCCAATTTTTGTATATATCTTAAGTAGCCAATAAACATCTAGTCGAGGACCCTTCCAAGCAGACGCAAAGATTTGATCTTCCAAGGCGTCAGTGGAGGATCATTAACCGCATTCGAACTGGACAAGGCAGATGTGGCTATCTACTGCACAAATGGGGATGGGTTGGCTCTGCAAATTGTGACTGTGGTGCCCCCTCACAGACGATTCATCACATTGTTGCTGACTGCCCTCATCGTACTTTCAGAGGAACTTTAATGGACATTCATCGTACATCGGATGAAGCAGTCAAGTGGATTGAAGAACTAGACATAGAGCTGTAAAATTGTACGAACTTGTGATTGTACATTTTAGTCCTGAAAATATTGTATATAAATGTAAATCAATGTACACATCATACGATAAATAAATAAATATATCTTAAGTGACCGCACAGACAAATTTTTGAGCGTAATTTTTCCATATGTGGCGTATCCGATGATTGGAGGTTGACTTGGTTGTGCTTGCCGATTCCGTAATTGAAGTCTTCGTGTCGGATACATTCCTATACAAATGCAACAATAGTCGTTAGGCTGTTTAGTACCAATATTAACGATCTCCTGCAAATTACTCACACGTCTACTGATTGAGATGGATCCTCTTTATGACGCATTTAAGCTCGTCTTCGTAACGCATCATTGGTGCTTCAAAATATCTCGAACCATACTGCAGTTCGCTTTAAAACACTTAGCTGTTATTGGATGTGGTATCTTCTATGCTGTTGACAAGCACTGTTCCCAGAACAACTGTGGGAGGGGGATAGTATTACTGGCACTGGCCTCTCATGTTATGGTTTTGAGCTTCTGCTGGTGGAAGCACAGATTTAGCCAAAGGGGGGCAGGGGGCGGGGGGAAGGGGACAGGGGTCCGGACCGTCCCTACCACCTAAATAAAATTACTCATGACCTAGTTCCCAGCACACTGGACTCGCATACGGGAGGACGACGGTTCAATCCCGTCTCTGGCCATCCTGATTTAGGTTTTCCGTGATTTCCCTAAATCGTTTCAGGCAAATGCCGGGATGGTTCCTTTGAAAGGGCACGGCCGATTTCCTTCCCAATCCTTCCCTAACCCGAGCTTGCGCTCCGTCTCTAATGGCCTCGTTGTCGACGGGACGTTAAACACTAACCACCACCACCACCTAGTTTCCGTGTAATGATGAAGCTGAAAGACACAATGGCGATAAAAAGTTTTCGTTTGAGGGCGTTGCTGCAACATGTGTGGAACGTAGTGCGACTCCGATGCGTGTATGTAAGCACCAACATGAAGGTAAGGGGGTTAATGTAGGTGTGGGGCATTCGTGTCCTCCCGACGTGCGTGCAGTGCATTCGCAACATGAACTATGGCGATGTTATTACCAAACGCGTCCAACAGGACCAACGCGCTGTTATTCTTTTCTTGGCTGCTGAAGGATAAACATCGGTAGTCATCCACCGGAGAAGAATGTGTATAAGGCAACATGTCTGTCGAACACAGACGTTGTGGAATGGTGTGACAAGGGATGCTGCTACTCCATGATAACGCGTGCCCCACATCGCAAATCTCGTAACGTCACCAACTTAAGTGGGAGACACCCGAGCACCCCCCTTATAGACTTCATCTCTCCCCATGCGATTACCACATCTTTGATCCCTTAAGAAAAGCCTTGAAGGTTCGACGATACCTAACGGACGAGGATGTGCATTGGCAGTTACGGACTTCTTCACGCAGCAGGACACGGTGTTTACGAGAATCTTCAATCCGGTGCGCCAGTGCGATAATTACATCAATGTCCACGGTGATTTTGCCTGCGTTGCGTGGCGATTCTGGACTGTCTGGCCTTAAAAAGGAAACTTTCTGATCGCCCCTTATGTTCTGATTTTCAGTCATAGGACGAAACAGGGATATGCACTATCGATAGTCAACAAGGCCATCGACAGGTCACACTATCTAAATATCGATAGCACTATCGCCTCTTGCTTATCCCCATTTTAGTCAAGACCAACTATATAGAACACTGTGGGGATTATTCGAGTCCAATTGTTTCGTTAAGCAGCTCAGTTTTTACTTACGGTTGAATTTAATGTATTTGCTGCCGTTTATTGTTTTTGTTCTGTGTGCTGTTCTGATAGGCCTAATTTTGGATAAGTTTGTAACAAGAAAGAATTGGAAAATCGATTTTGATTCGTCCACTAGCGTCAGTTAAAAATATGTACGCAGCGTTATAATAGCCTAATTACCTTCTACAGCAGTTTAATGTTAGCACTGGTCTTTATTTGGAGACTGGTAGAATTCTGAGGCTGTAATATTTCACATGGCGGCGGAGCGGTGAAGATCTCCTTTCAAATAACATTAAATTAAAATCAATACATAAAATTACACTTGACCTTTCCTGTGTCGCCCACACATAGCGTTGATCAACAAAAATATCGCCCAACGACGATGGTTCCATTCGTTTAAAAAGACAAGTTACTCAAAATTCCATTACTATTAGCCCAAAAGGCAAAATATCGCACTATCTGGTAATCCGGTCGGTACTAAGTTATGAAAACTGATTCCGATACGGAACAATGGGGAGAGGCTTGTGGAGAGCAGTTGGGCTATATTGTAACAGCACATTCTATAGGCCGTTCATTTCTAAAAGATTTTCTGAGCGGGCTGGTAGAATTTGTCCGAGCTGACTGAGCCCTTCATCTCCACTGCCCCTCCCCCCACCCTTTTACAAAATGTATTTACGCTATTGTAATACTACGAGGGTGTGTCAAATGAAAACCTTAAATATTTTTTAAAATATTATTTTTTGTGCACAAGTGGTACAAAGCTGTATCACTTTTCAAAATAATCTCCCCCACGCTCAATGCAAGTCCTCCAGTGCTTACAAAGTGCATAAATTCCTTTAGAAAAAAATTCTTTTGGTAGTCCGCCCAACCACTCATGCACTACGTGGCGTACCTCTTCATCAGAACGGAACTTCTTTCTTCCTGTTGCATCTTTGAGTGGTCCAAACATATGGAAATCACTTGGGGCAAATTCTGAGTTGCTTACTCTCTTCGTTTCCGGTTGGCAGAAGTGAACCCAGGTTTCGTCTCCAGTAACGATTCTTGCAAGGAAGCCATCATCACCTTCTCGTTCAAAGTGCCGAAGGAGTTCTTCACAAACATCAACACGTCATTCTCTCATTTCAGGAGTCGGCTCCCGTGGCACCCATCTTGCAGACACTTTGTGAAACTGGAGCACATCATGCACAATGTGGTGTGCTGACCGATGATTAATCTGTAAACATACTGCAATGTCATTCAGTGTCACTTGGCGGTTTTCCTTCACTATGGCTTCAACTGATGCACTGTCCTGTGGAGTCACAACTTGTTGTGCCTGACCTGGACGAGAAGCATCTCCACTGAAGTCACACCATTTGCGAACTTCCTGCTCCATTTGTAGAATTGCTGCTGTGACAAACATGCATCACCGTACTGAACCATCATTCGTCGATGAATTTCTATAGGTTTCACACCTTCACTACGCAAAAACCGAATAACAGAACGCTGCTCTTCCCTGGTGCAAGTCGCAAGTGGGGCGGCCATCTTTATACCGATACTGCAACGGTATGTGTGCATCTGCACTATGCTGCCACCTACAGGCCATTCTGCACGCTGTTTGTAGCACGCTTACCAACTTACAGGATAACGGCGCAAAATTTCGATTTTTTATTAAAAATTTAAGGTTTTCATTTGACTCACCCTCGTATAATAACTGAACCCACGCATTCCATACACAATAAAACCTTAAAACATGAATGCATTCATGCAGCACCAAATGAAAAACATGCACAATTACGGGAAAACTTGTAATGTCAGAGCAGTCCGGAACCGCGGGACTGCTACGGTCGTAGGTTCGAATCCTGCCTCGGGCATGGATGTGTGTGATGTCCTTAGGTTAGTTAGGTTTAAGTAGTTCTAAGTTCTAGGGGACTGATCACCTAAGATGTTAAGTCCCATAGTGCTCAGTGCCATTTGAACCATTTTTTTGTAATGTCAGAATTGCATATTTTGTCGCGATGCATTTTTGAAAACAGTGTGCAAAAACCAGTTTTGTCCGAATTCTGCACCGCCTAGAGCGCTCAGCTAGCTAATCCCTGCATTCAGCAGGTGTGGTGGTTCGAATCCATCCGCTAACAACCTTGAAAATGGTTTCATATGGTTTCCCATTTTCAATTTAGGCAAGTGCCGTGGTTGGTCCCTACTACAGGCCACAGCCAACTCTTTCCGAATGCATTTCTTTCCTAGCAGATTCCAGTTACCTTAAAGAAACAGCCTCTCGCTTTAAATCAGGGGTGGCCAACCTTTTCGGCAGGCGGCCAAATTTTTGAGAGGGGATTTCCCCACGGGCCGCATTACCAATTTTTGTTTTATGAACCAATATATGCAAGAAATATTAATTTATTTTTTAAAGAAGATAAAAACAAATTTGAAGAAAGAATATTTATTATAAAATTCCAATGAAGTCATTGTTAGTGGAATGTCTGGCTTTGTTTGACTGAACTGAGTGAGTCAGTGTTGATGTCGATTGAAGTTGTTACTACACGCAAAGAGTTTTCCAGATGAACATCAGTAATTAGTATTCTTATTTGTGATTTGATATAATTCATCCGACTAAAAAGCTGTTCACACTCGTAATGGTTTCCAAATAATGAAATCATTTTTAAAGCATGTTTGTAAAGCGCTGGATATTTCTTCTTGTCCAAATATGTTTTATAGAACTACTCCAAACCAACCTGATTAAATTTCTCTTTTAACTGTACTTTGTACTGCATTTCATAGCCTTCTATTTGCAATTGTCCCGGTAGTGTACTTATGTCTACAGAGAATGCCGTAGCAAATAAAAAAAAGGGGACGATGTTCTTAAAATTTTGAAATCAGTTTTCGAATTAATATTTCAAGTCAGATCTCAAAGAAGCCTATTTAATTGCTGCCGCCTGTGTGAAGTCGAATTGCTTTGACAGTGTAAGAAAATTTGTGAAGTTTTTTGTTCGTAATCCTTGTTCCCAAAGCCCAAGTTTCATTTGGAATGCGTAAATAAGATCACGATTGACATTAATAAGTTGATCTTTACCTTGGAGTCGAGCATTAACATTATTTAGGTGGCTAGTAACATCAACCAAGAACGCGAAGTTGGAAAGCCATTCTTTAACTTCGGACTCCGGGAGCCTCTTTGACTTAGTCTCAAAGAACGATCGTATTTCTTGTTTCAAATCAAACACTCTTTTCAATATTTTCGCATGGTTTAGCCATCTTACTTCTGTATAATATGAAATGTTATCATGTTCTGAATCCGTGCACCATCCGTTGTTAGTAGCACCGAAATTGTTAAGTATTTACGAAAAGCGAATTAATGTCGATGTAACTGCTTCCAATAAATCTCTTGACTTCGTGGTGTCGTTAACGCCGCTAATTCTTCTGTTTTATTAGAATGGGCTTCAACAACTCTGACATAAATCGCCACTTGGGCAGCATATCTGCGCATTCATCCAAAAAGTTAGTGGATGTAATGTAAACTCAGATTCACGGTGTTTAAAATTATCTTCAATTTGTCTTTCAATGTCGACCACGCGTCTAATAATAGTTTGACGATACAGGCTTATTTTTGAGAACTCCGTTTCCTTATCTGGATAAACAGTTTCAACGACGATCTCTAAGTATCCTATAACCATTTCATCATCTGAGCATGACAATGTTTTTTTTTTTTTTTTTTTTTTTTTTTTTTTTTTTTTTTTTTTTGGCGGTATCAGAGCTAACACATAACTTGTTTTCACATAGCACGTTGACTCTGAATTCGTCCTTGTAAACGTCTGTTGTTGGCCAGAAAGTTTCCTTTTCAGTCGTTTAGCTGGTCTTGTCGAAATTGTACCTTGTACTATCAAATATAACTGCATGTTTAGTCTCGTAATGCCGTTTGATGTTATTATCTTTTGGAACCGAAACAGATTCATTGCATATCAGACATATGGGTTTTGTTTTCTATTTCACAAAAAAATAGTTTGCAGTCTACTTATCTTGAAAAGTTCTCAACTCCTCTGTAATTTCTTCGTCTTAGGTCTTATTTGTTTACTAGTTGACTCCATACCCAGCATACCCAGTTTACGTCTTGAACTCAGACAGACACACTTTTACCATAAGTCGGAAACTGACAAAGAGATCACACAGTAATCAGAGTTTATATGTACATGCAATGTGAAGTTCAGAATAAAATATCAAAATTCGATGCAGCTCTCAAAAATTCCCTGCAAAATCTACTTTAAAGTTCCCCAGAGTTGTCTAACACTGTAAAGCAACTTGACTGTTTTGATGGCTGTGTGGTTCTGTGGTAGGATTATTGACTGACACATGGTTGGCCTTCGATTCCCATTTGTGGTACTTTTTAAATATTTCCATGAAGCGTAGGGTAAAAAAATGGTTCAAATGGCTCTGAGCACTATGGGACTCAACTGCTGAGGTCATTAGTCCCCTAGAACTTAGAACTAGTTAAACCTAACTATCCGAAGGACAACACAAACATCCATGCCCGAGGCAGGATTCGAACCTGCGGCCGTAGCGGTCTTGCGGTTCCAGACTGCAGCGCCTTTAACCGCACGGCCACTTCGGCCGGCGCGTAGGGTACACGACGATGGAAAAAAATTGATTTGAAAAGTTTTTCTTTTTTAAAATAAATTTATATGTAAGAGATCGGTGATTAGGGATTTATATATACAATGAAAACTGGATTTTAGCATGTGTTGTATAATTAGATATAAGCAGACGTGCATTTTTCATAAAAATTACAGATAAATATGCGCTAATTGGCATTCATTTATATGACGTTGGTATTCAAACTGAACGGAAAAAAACTAAAAAAAGTAGTGACCGAAACTAGATTCAGACCATAAATCCAACAATTACCTGTTTCGAGCACAGTTTTTTTTCTTTTCTTTTTTTACGTGCTTCACGCTCCACGGAAATGCTTGTAGAGCATACGACTATCTTTAAAAATAAATATCAACTATCTATCTACGTTTAAAAATACAGTCCACCTGGGAATCAAACTCTGGCCCTCCACAGAGCTACACTGCTCGTCGAGTTATCGGTGTTTCATTCGAATACTATCTGCAATTCATTTTCTCTTCTCTCGAGAATTTTTGAAAACATGCAAAAAAAGTTTTGCATCACCCTGGTTCCCAGAACTCCTGAAGATAGACGTTGACTGTGGGTATTGTATCACAGACACAGTCCCTGTGACTGTTCAGAGACGTCCCTAAACCCTCCCAAAGATGTGAACAACCATGCATGAGCAGCGCCTATTAGACGGAGAGGGTCTGACTGCCGATCGGTTCCAGTCATTCCACCAGGAAGGAGGTACACGGCTCGTGTTGTCTGTAGTTCAACCGTGGTTAGACGCTCAATACCGCGGTTCGACCGCGTCCGCGTTGTTACTTTGTGGCAGAAAGGGCTCTCAACAAGGGAAGTGTCCAGGCGCCTCGGAGTGAACCAAAGCGATGTTGTTCAGACATGGGGGAGATACAGAGAGACAGAGGAACTGTCGAT
The DNA here is from genome assembly GCF_021461395.2 of Schistocerca americana. NCBI lineage: Eukaryota > Metazoa > Arthropoda > Insecta > Orthoptera > Acrididae > Schistocerca > Schistocerca americana. Next base: position 241,017,066 of record NC_060122.1, read on the forward strand.
GACATGCCTCGCTCAGGCCGCCCAAAGATTACTACTGCAATGGATGACCGCTACCTACGGATTATGACTCGGAGGAACTCTGACAGCAACGCCACCACGTTGAATAATGCTTTTCGTGCAGCCACAGGACGTCGTGTTACGACTGAAACTGTGCGCAATAGACTGCATGATGCGCAACGTCACTCCCGACGTACATGGCGAGGTCCATCTTTGCAACCACGACACCATACAGGACAGATGGGCCCGACAACATTCCGAATCGACCGCTCAGGATTGGCATCACGTTCTCTTCATCGATGAGTGTGGCATATGCATTCAACCAGACAGTCGTTGGAGACGTGTTTGGAGGCAACCCGATCAGGCTAAACACATTAGACACACTGTCCAGCAAGTGCAGCAAGGTCGAGGTTCCCTGATGTTTTGGAGTGGCATTATGTGGGACCGACGTACACCACTGGTGGTCATGGAAGGTGCCATAACAGCTGTACGATACGTGAATGCCATCCTCCGACCGATAGTGCAACCATATCGGCAGCATAATGGCGAGGCATTCGTCAGACGATAATTCGCGTCCCCACCGTGCACATCTTGGACTTCATTCAGGATAACGACATCGCAGGACTAGAGTGGCCAGCATGTTCTCCTGACATGAACCATACTGGACATGCCTGGGACAGACTGAAAAGACCTTTTTATGGACGACGTGACCCACCAATCACTCTGAGGGATCTACGCCGAATCTCCATTGAGGATGGGACAATCTCGACCAATAGTGCCTTGATGAACTTGAGGATAGTATGCCACGACGAATACAGGCATGCATCAATGCAAGACGACGTGTTACTGGGTATTAGAGGTACTGGTGTGTATAGCAATCTGGACCTCCCGCTCTGAAGATCTCGCTGCATGGTGGTACAACAAGCAACATGTGGTTGTCATGAGCAATAAAAATAGCGTAAATGATGTTTATGTTGATCTCTGTTCCAATTTTCTGTACAGGTTCCGGAACTCTCAGAATCGATGTGATGCAAAAGCTTTTTTGGTGTATGTTGTATGCAGCTGCTTTAGGAAGTTGATATTTTCGTTCTGAACGTCATGCATCATAAATATAAAATATTACATATGATTCACTAAACCTAGCAGCAGCCTTACTTTAAAATGTCGACTCCCATTTCAACTTCTTGTTATTTTTGTTGCTTAAAACTATTCTACCTTTCGGGTCAGGGATTTTCTCTGCCTCGTGATGACTGGGTGTTGTGTGATGTCCTTAGGTTAGTTAGGTTTAAGTAGTTCTAAGTTCTAGGGGACTAATGACCATAGATGTTAAGTCCCATAACGCTCAGAGCCATTTGAACCATATTCTACCTTTCAACTCTATAACAGTATCAATTGTTGTAAAAAAGAGAGAAAGACCAGTGGATGAAGCACTAGGAGGGTCCCTTTTCTGCCTTTGTAATGCGGAATCATTAAAGGTCATCACGAAAAACACATTATTACAATTAATTATTTATTTATTATGCACTACTAAAATTAAAAGAAGGTACTAAGGCAGAAACCATTACTAATACCGATTGTCTACCTACTCACCATAATTGAATACATAAAATAAATTCAAGCCTACTAGAACTAAAGACAGATATCACAGATTAATAGTAAAAAGATAATAGCTGGCTTGATTTAGCTGAAGTGATAATAGGTCTATCGCGGTCGAATGCGCACCACGTGTACACGCGATGGACCTTAACTTTACCACCGATAGTGTTGTGAGTTTGTAGTAAAATTCAATACGCAATGTATTGGCTATGTCTGGCACTCCTTTCACTCACGTAGTGCAACAAACATATCCGATTGCGCACTCCATACTACTGCTGATTGTTGGTTGCATATCGCCAGGGGAAACTATATTTTTTTCAAGATGGCACCCGGGTTTTTTATAATAAATCCAACATTGTGATTTTTTTAAACCCGAATACAGATGAAAATCTAACACTAGTTGAATCAGTGAAATGAGACGTTCCTATTCTAATTGGATATGTTACGAAAGACGGAGATGCTTGATGGAATGCTCTTTTGGGGGATCTGCATGCAATAGAAGTTAAATTTTCTGCCATACGGAACAGCTCCGCGGGTCAAAAATTAGCGCCACGCGGGCCGCACTGCGATATATGTTGTATCATGACTTCAAGTTTACTACACAACGATGTTATGCTGTGAAATGTCTTATTCGTAATATCCTTGGAACAATGAGTCCAACGGTTACAACTCTAACGTATTTGTAAATAAACATCATTTAAACGAGAACGTATGTTTTACATCGTAGAGGAGTTTAATGCCATCAAATACTGTAAATTAAAAATAATCATATTATGAAGGATAAATACAGTATCATTTATGAGATTGCACACATTAGAAGTCTAGCTGGAAATAATGCGTGGATCAAGCTTGAGATTACAAAACTGTAGTTCATAGTATTTGTGCATTCCGTTTTGTTTTATAACAAATGTAGTTGCTGTAGTTCCAAGCTGACTGTTGACAGTTTTTAAAAAAAGTCAGTGATCACATAAAGACAGAGTGATCAGATGTACTCTAAATAGAGTACAAGTACTCTTTCTCATCTGCTTCTCGATGTACTCTACCCTTTCCCTTTATTTACACATGCTGTACTTTTTTTGAACTTCTCAGTCTCGCATAATCTAAAATGCTTTGGGTTCAAAGTTGGCAGCAATAATGTCAGTTTATGACGTATTGAAGTACAGTGTGGCAAATATGTGGTGCACCAATTCTTTTACTGTACGCAGGACGAAACTATTCCGTTAACTGCTGGGAGATGCCTTTATTGAGCAGACGCCAACTCGCAACGCAGCCCCCCACCACTGTATAGCCGTCAGCGTACTTATCTGTAGAATTATTTAGCGCACGCTGTTGTACTTGCGCAAGTCAATGTGGGTCTTTGTTGAATTAGTTTGCTTTTGCTACCTCACTGTGGACGGTGTATGATCAACTAGTGAACAGCTGCTCAACAAGAACGGGGGGGAAAAACTGGAATGGCATGTCGGAAATGTAAATTTCAAGAACGTTTTGAGAGTGATTATTCTCACAATTAAAGATGACGACTGCAAGGCAAAATGTGTCATCTGCAATGTAATTTTGTCAATTCAAACAATCTTTCGACCAAAACAACTGTGTTCACACTTCACAGGAGACGAAACTGTGTCATATGGAACTCGTGTGGTCATTTCATAATGTTGCACATAATCAACCATTTAGAAGTATGGAGTGTACAAGCACTCTTCTCAAGAAGTCATGTGATCTGCGAATTTCTGTTGCAAGGACTAAATCAGAAGATATTGTTATGAATGTTCTATATAACTGGTGTGAAGAAAGATTAAAAGAAGAGATTAAGTCAACAAGTTTCGTCTTAGTGGCAAGTGAAGCATCAAATAGGAAAGACAAGAATTTCTTCCCGTTATGATTAGATTCTGCAAATTTTCCAATGTGCCTGACAACATGAATATAAATGTAAAAGTGAGGCTTCTGAGAGTGTGCATTCTTCAAAACGAGACTGTTGATGTTACATGCTGGATGAGAGAATTATTGGTTATGTTGCAGATAATGTAACTGCCAATTTTGGCTCACTGGCAAGTACAGGTCAAGGTGCAATATACACTCTACACTGGAAAAGACATTTAAGAAGAAGCTACTGACAGTAAGGTGTGCTACACATATTATTCATACTGGAATTTGCAATGGCAAAGATAATACCTGTTGACGTAAACCATGGCTGTCACAAGATATGTCATCACTTTGACATTTACAGAGTATGTGTCAATGAGCTGAAAGAATTCTGTGACTTCATTGGAATCGGCAAGTGCTACAGCATGGGAAGACTCATTGGGTCTGGAGCGCATCCTAAAATTGTTTGAACCATTGAAGAGCTACTTTTTAATACCAGTAACTTTTTTTAAAAAGTTCTTTGAACAGAAAGATAGAGATCCATGGTTCCTGTTTATTCATGAACAACTTAATTTATTCAGTAATTTTCTTATAAGAATTCACAGGGAAGATATTACTGCAGTTGAAGTAGCAGTAGAATATAACAGTCTACTTCAGAAGTTGAAGACAGGCAAGTGAATATACTTATTCCACTTACAGTAATTACACTGCAGAACACATTAGCAGAGAATCGTGTTTTAAACAAAACTCAGTTTCACGAAACTGTCAGAACATTTTACTGCGAGTGGATCTTATATACTTAAAAAATTGGTCTAAACGATTTATTAAAGATGTGCTTGAACTAGGGAAGTTGCTGTTAAATTCTGTTACAACGTAGGAAGTATTTAAATCATGCTTTGAACTGTACGAAAATATAAATGAATACCATGGTGACAAAAACATTGCTTTTGACATGTACTGCGCCATAAAGCGAGTAACTGAAGAATACTTGGAATCCTGGAAAACCAATAATGAGTGTCATCAGAAAAAATGATAGATTGTTCTAAAATGCTGTATGGAGGCTGGTTGTGAAGAATTTAAAAGATTCGTAGAGTTCATTTTTGCTATTCCAGAAAACGAATGCAGACTGTGAAAGAGTGTTAAGTGAAATCGATACTAGAAATAACAATAATCTACACAAGGATTTAAAGTCACTTACTCTTGTACAAAAAGGTGTGCATTATTCAGGAACACACATTTTCAATAACTTGCCAGCAGCCATAAAAAGCTTAACAACCAATGAAATTCAGTTTAAGACAAGCCCAAAGGATTTATTGGAGGCCAACTCCTCCTACTCCATTGATGAATTTCTCAGTAGAACCAACTGATATGTTTGTGTGTACAATGTAATTTCTGCACAATTTCAGTGCAGTAATATGTCCATTTCAAATAAGTGTGTGTGTGTGTGTGTGTGTGTGTGTGTGTGTGTGTGTGTGTGAGCAGTAGCAGTAATTTATTAATCCAGAGATAATCTACATTGCATGGATTTCGCCAAAAAATACATAGTGTATATATATATATATACACACATATAGGGTGAACAATACTATACAAAATACTGATGTGCATAGTAGACTACATAACATCAGACCACATTGAAATAGCATGTACAACTTTGATTATTTACATTGATGTATGAGAAAGACTTTTTACATGGAATACACAGTTGATATTTAGATATAACACATACAATTCTAGCACTTTTGTACATATTATTTATTTAGATCATAGCAACAGTCAGATAAAAATTACTATTGGCACAGAGTACATAAATATAATTGTTTAGTATGAAGCTATTCCAGGTATTCTTTTACACTATAATAGCAGTTGGTCATTAAAAATTTGAATACTGCTTCTTTAAATGAAGACAATTTTTTTATTTCTGTTATCTTTACCGGTAGTTTGTTATACAATCTGCTTCCTTGTATGTTTGTTTGTTTCTGCGCCAAAGCCTTGTTAACTCTTTTTATATGAATGTCATTGCACTTTCTTGTGTTGTAAGTATGTAGATCTGAGTTGGATTGAAAATTGTTAATATTTCGTTTTACATTAATTATGCTTTTCTGTACATAGAGGCACGGTAGGGGTAGAATATTCAGCTGTTTAAATAATTGCTTTGAAGGAGTTAACCTTGAACTGTTGGTAATTATTCTAACAACTCGTTTTTGTAGAGTGAAGATGGTTTCTATATGACCCCAGAAGATGAGGCGATAGGTTATAGCAGAATGTATATAAGCAAAATAAACAGCTCTGCTACATTCCCTACTACATACAAAGCTAATAACGCGTAAAGCAAAGCAAGCAGAGCTTAACTTATGTGAGAGATACAGGATATGGAATTTCCAGTCTAAATTTTCATCTATATGTACACCTAAGAATTTTGTGGTAGCAACTCTCACAATTTCTTTGTTTTGTATTCTGAGATCTAGATCAGAGTGTGATTTTGCTTTCCTGTAATGGATATAATTAGTTTTAGAGATATTTATGGTTAATTTGTTCACTTCAAACCAATTTTGCAAATATTCTATAACTCTAGTTCCAGATGTTGGCAATACCCGGTTTATGTCAGTTACTGCAATGTTTGTGTCATCCGCAAACAGGGTTATATGAGTACCATTTACTGGAATCTTGATATCATTTATGTAAAGAAGAAATAGGAGAGGTCCTAGAACACTCCCCTGCGGTACCCCTATTGGCACAATCTGAATATCCAATCTGTAAACAATACTTTGGTTTTTACTGTTTGTTGTTGCAATTTCTACTACCTGTTTCCTATCATGGAGATATGACTGAAACCACTTTTTAGCTACTCCTCGTATACCGACATATTCTAATTTGTCTAGCAGGATATCATGTTGGACAGTATCGAATGCCTTTGAGAGGTCCAAATTTATTCCTATTGTACTGTTGTTCTTATCTAGCCCCATTACAATATTTTCAATGAATTGGGTGATGGCTGACTCTGTACTCATTCCTTTGCGAAAGCCGTGTTGGTTTACAGACAATAGATTGAATTTCTCGAGGTAATTTGTAATTCTGTTTTTCATGACTGTCTCTATTACTTTTGAAAATACTGATAATAAAGCTACTGGTCTATAGTTTCCCACTTCATGTATATTGCCCTTTTTATACAATGGTTTTACTTTTGCAATTTTTAATCGTTGTGGAAAGACACCTTCTGAAAATGATATGTTTATGATGTGTGAGAGTGGGTCTGATATGACACTAGCACATCTCATCATGACTGAGCAAGGTATCTCGTCAATCCCTGAGGACATTTTATTCTTCATTGTTTTTATTATTCGATTAACTTCCAATTTGTTTGTGGGAGGTAGTAATAATGAATTAACACTTTGTTCTTCTGGGATTGATGTTCTACTAATCTTAGAACAATTTTTATGCAGATTGATTGGACTATTTATCAAGTAGTCATTAATGTAATTTGCTAAAGTACGATTTCTGACTAGCACACCTTGATCATCTTTTAAAACAAAGTCATCTGGATTTCTAACATTTTTGCTTGGGCCTATTTCTTTTTTTACTACATTCCATATAGCTTTTGATTTGTTTGCTGACCCAGCAATTACACTGTCATTGTGCATTGTCTTGGCTTTTTTGATCACCTTCCTGTAAATTTTCTTGTATGTCTTAACATAATCTGTGAAGTGTTCATCTTTATTATCTTTTTTGAGTTGACTGATATGTTTTAGTGTTTGACTAGATACTCTAATAGCAGGTGTTATCCACTGGCTTGTGTTCCTAGGCATGACATTGATCTTTGTGAGCTTTTTTGGGAAACACATCTCAAATAGGGACATGAACGTACTAGAAAAAGCATTGAAAGATTCCTCGGTTGTTGTTTGTGCAAAGACATCTTCCCAGGTTTCATTAGCTAACAACTGGATGAAAGTATTTACTTTTTCTGTATAGAAGTGCCTTTTGTATCCCCACTTATAATTTTCTGCCTTGGGGATAGAGTAATTTATGTATGCTAATAGTGTATTGTGATCCGAAAGACCTAAGTTCACGTTTAGTGGCTCAGTGATACCATTCTCCATATCTGAGAAAATATTGTCTAAAAGAGAAGATGACAGTTCTGTTATTCTGGTGGCATCTGTAAAGAGTGGTTTCATGTGGAAGCTGCTGAGTATACTCAAAAGCTGTCTTTTTTCATCACTTTCAATTAATAGGTTAATATTAAAATCTCCACATAAAAATAATTTCACTTCATTACTATAAAAAGAGTTTAATGCTGCTTCTATTTTTTTGAAGAATATGTTTTTGTCACCCAGTGGAGATCTATATACTGTAATGACAACTAGTTTTTCACTCTTCTCCTCAGTTTTTAACTCTATGGCACGTGATTCAAAATGTTTTTCTATATTTAGATGGTCCAATTCTGTTTTCACTTTGAACTGCAGTCCTACTCTAGAGTAAATGCATACCCCACCATTTTTAAAAACACTTCGGCAATAATGTGTTGCTAAATGAAACTTGCTTATATTTATGAGACTTAATTCACTAGCCTTGCACCAGTGTTCAGATAAACAAATACAAGAGACATCAGCAAGATTATTTAAAGCTACTTCTAGATAAAGTACTTTGTTTCTGAGGCATTGAATATTCTGACACATTATCCTGACTGTTTTGTAAGTATTTTTTCTTTTGTCATTACCTGGTAATGTGCTGTTTTTTCCATAGTAGTTGTGACTTATCTGCAAATTTTCTTGCTGATTTGTCACAATCTTTTCCATTTCTTTGTATGAAGCCATAAAAAATCCTTATTTAATGATGTAGATGTACCTTGTCTTTGACTCCTCCTTAGGCAGTGTTGTGTTGCTGCAACTGTTGTTGATGGTTTTGTTGCTGCTGCTACTGTTGTTGTTGGTTCAGTTGCTGCTGCTGTTGTTGCTGCTGGTGCTTCTGTGGCCGGTGGTGGTGGTGGTGGTGGTGGTGGTGGTGGTGGTAGTCGATGTGGTGGTGGTGCTGACAGGATTCTTCGTGCTGTTGTTGCCTTTGATTCTTTTATTGGCACTATTTCTGTTGGTGGTGGATCTGTTGTTGTAGTATCTGTTGGTTTTGCCCTGTAATTGATGATGCCTGTGGTTTCCTTCCTCTTTTATGCCAGTGACTGTAGTGGAACTGCTACAGTTGTTGACACCATTTCTGCTTCTGTTGCTTGTGCTGCTGCTGTTATTGGTCTTGTTGCTTGAGCTGGTTCAGATGTTGCTGGTTTTGCTGGTGCTGCAGTTGTTACTGAATTTGATCGTGATGCTGTAGCAATTTGTGGTTCTGCAGCTGGCTTTAGTTGTTATCACCAAGACAGATTCACTTCCTCCAGTGTGTGTAAGTACAATTTAACTTCTGCCCCGTTTCAGTGCAGTAATGTGTTCATTGTAAATAAGTACTATAGAAGTTCTATTACATTTTTATTACCTTATAAATAAAAAACCTTTTTTATTTTAAATTCAGCGCATTAGTGTTTGTAAAATGATTCTTTCATATAGTGTCATTAAAAAAAATGACGATCATTCCACTTGGGACCTGTGGCATGGTACATTAGCTTATTTGTTTGAGTTGTAAATATTTGTCATGTATTATTGTTTTTCTGACATGTTCTACATCCTGGAGGACCTCCTCACTATGGATCAATTGGAATTAAGTAAATCTAATCTATGTTATCTCAAACTATTGGTTGTTTGAAAAAAGTAGGCTTTCATCCAAGACAATGGGAAGTGTGATGAAAATAAAAACTAACTCTGACTACAACTACCAGCAGTTTTGGGATGCCACAAGAAAAGAGACCTCCCTTCTCGTCACTCTGCACAAATAAACAAATGTTTTAATGTTTGAAAGATACTTTAATAAAAAAAGAGATTGTATTGATGAACTTGGGATGCGTTGATGTACTGAACAAATTTTGACTTGGCCTCAGATTAATCGTAAATTTAAATAAAAGATTTTAGTAGGAGAAAGATAGCCATTGTAAAAAGATATTTGAATCTGTTTAACTTCATAAGTTATTCGGCCCAGCATTAAGATTCTTCTGCTATGCTATAATGAAACTTACATTCGATGACTAAGCAAAGTATTTTCATAAATCTGGCATTAGGGCGAAGTTACCATACTGCCAATAAAGACATATTTAATTGTGCATTTGGGTTTTTCCACACATTCACTCTATATACACTCCTGGAAATGGAAAAAAGAACACATTGACACCGGTGTGTCAGACCCACCATACTTGCTCCGGACACTGCGAGAGGGCTGTACAAGCAATGATCACACGCACGGCACAGCGGACACACCAGGAACCGCGGTGTTGGCCGTCGAATGGCGCTAGCTGCGCAGCATTTGTGCACCGCCGCCGTCAGTGTCAGCCAGTTTGCCGTGGCATACGGAGCTCCATCGCAGTCTTTAACACTGGTAGCATGCCGCGACAGCGTGGACGTGAACCGTAAGTGCAGTTGACGGACTTTGAGCGAGGGCGTATAGTGGGCATGCGGGAGGCCGGGTGGACGTACCGCCGAATTGCTCAACACGTGGGGCGTGAGGTCTCCACAGTACATCGATGTTGTCGCCAGTGGTCGGCGGAAGGTGCACGTGCCCGTCGACCTGGGACCGGACCGCAGCGACGCACGGATGCACGCCAAGACCGTAGGAACCTACGCAGTGCCGTAGGGGACCGCACCGCCACTTCCCAGCAAATTAGGGACACTGTTGCTCCTGGGGTATCGGCGAGGACCATTCGCAACCGTCTCCATGAAGCTGGGCTACGGTCCCGCACACCGTTAGGCCGTCTTCCGCTCACGCCCCAACATCGTGCAGCCCGCCTCCAGTGGTGTCGCGACAGGCGTGAATGGAGGGACGAATGGAGACGTGTCGTCTTCAGCGATGAGAGTCGCTTCTGCCTTGGTGCCAATGATGGTCGTATGCGTGTTTGGCGCCGTGCAGGTGAGCGCCACAATCAGGACTGCATACGACCGAGGCACACAGGGCCAACACCCGGCATCATGGTGTGTGGAGCAATCTCCTACACTGGCCGTACACCACTGGTGATCGTCGAGGGGACACTGAATAGTGCACGGTACATCCAAACCGTCATCGAACCCATCGTTCTACCATTCCTAGACCGGCAAGGGACCTTGCTGTTCCAACAGGACAATGCACGTCTGCATGTATCCCGTGCCACCCAACGTGCTCTAGAAGGTGTAAGTCAACTACCCTGGCCAGCAAGATCTCCGGATCTGTCCCCCAATTGAGCATGTTTGGGACTGGATGAAGCGTCGTCTCACGCGGTCTGCACGTCCAGCACGAACGCTGGTCCAACTGAGGCGCCAGGTGGAAATGGCATGGCAAGCCGTTCCACAGGACTACATCCAGCATCTCTACGATCGTCTCCATGGGAGAATAGCGGCCTGCATTGCTGCGAAAGGTGGATATACACTGTACTAGTGCCGACATTGTGCATGCTCTGTTGCCTGTGTCTATGTGCCTGTGGTTCTGTCAGTGTGATCATGTGATGTATCTGACCCCAGGAATGTGTCAATAAAGTTTCCCCTTCCTGGGACAATGAATTCACGGTGTTCTTATTTCAATTTCCAGGAGTGTATATTCACAGGGAAGATACTACTGTAGTTGAAGTATCAGCAGAATATAACAATCTACAGTAATGACACTGCAGAACACATTAGCAGAGAACATATGTATATCTGTGCACGTGTATGTGTGATCTTAGAATCAAGTGAAAAACATGAGTCTGTTTAAGGTATTCTTTAACAATTCAGAACCCTCCTGTGACAAAATCCTGTCCACGCCCTTGGTGGTAGTGCTTGAGTATTTTTAATATCACGATGTTAAAGCATACAGATTTGACAGTTAAATGAGAGAGTAAAAATGTCAACTGTTTGACACCGGAAGTTGGTGAAGACATGATCTGATAGTCTTGCAAAAGCTATGTGAGCTATACATATCTTCTCCACACCATGTGTGCAGCTACTGTCTTTAGTTAGAGAGGCTAATATGCCTGCTGTAGTTTTGTGTCTGCAGTGTAGATGTGGTCTGAGAAGACTGCATGCTGTGCAAGAATGTTTTTTCCATGTTAACTGTTCCAGTCGATCATACTCTTTGTTATAACAATTCATTGACAGCTCTATGAGAGCAGTTGATGCAGCGTTACCTACGAAGTGCAGCCCTATTACTTTGATGACCATTGAACCAATTGCTAGATGAAAACTGAGACTACCTATTGATATTTCATGCTATATAGCTGCAGCGTACAGAGAAAATGTTGTTGGTACCAGCACATAATTTTGTTTCAGACAAAGGGGGACCATAAATGATCAAGATCGAAACTTCCCGGCAGATCAAAACTGTGTGCCGGACCAAGACTTGAACTCAGGATCTTTGCCTTTCACAGGCAAGTGCTCTACCTACTGAGCTATCCAAGCACGACTCACGCCCCGTCCTCACAGCTTTACTTCTGCTAGTACCTCGTCTTCTATGTTCCAAACTTTACAGAAGCTCTCCTGTGAAACTTGCAGAACTAGCACTCCTGAAAGAAAGGATATTGCGGAGGCATGGCTTAGCCACAGCCTGGGGGATGCCAGGAAGTTTCATATCAGTGCACACTCTGCTGCAGAGTGAAAATCTCATTCTGGAACATCCCCCAGGCTGTGGCTAAGCCATGCCTCCGCAATATCCTTTCTTTCAGGAGTGCTAGTTCTGCAAGTTTCACAGGAGAGCTTCTGTAAAGTTTGGAAGGTAGGAGACGAGGTACTGGCAGAAGTAAAGCTGTGAGGAGGGGCCGTGAGTCATGCTTGAGTAGCTCAGTTGGTAGAGCACTTGTCCACAAAAGGCAAAGGTCCCGAGTTCGAGTCTCGGTCCGGCACACAGTTTTAATCTTCCAGGAAGTTTCATATCAGCGCACACTCCGCTGCAGAGTGAAAATCTTATTCTGGTATGATCAAGATCAATTGAGTGAAAGTAAACTGCTGTCACATTGTTATAGGGCACCTAAATTATATAAATAAAATTATGTCAGTAGCCAAAACGTTTCAATCCTACCCACTTAGAAGATCCTGTATCCAAGTAAAATGAACTGTAAAGGTTACTGTAACTCTGCTCTGTTCTTGAAGATCTCTCATACAGAAAACCATGTCGATTGATCTTCTGGATGGCTGAACACCACATTGAGACTATGTAAGAAAACTTTCCGAGATGGAGGAATTTTTAGAATCGCCATGTATTTCTCGGCTCTCACAGGTTAAGAGGAGGAGTATGAAAGCGTCGTCTTCAAAGGTAAGTGACGACATTTGAATAACAAGCGCGAGAATGTAGTGTGAGTTAGATCCCTTCCACAGTGCAATCGATTTAGGTCTTCACTTAATACTGGGTGTGATGGCGGAGTTGCCGTCCATTTCTGTTCAGGATACTGAAGGACATTAGAGAGGAAATCTTCTGTAGAGGTACCAGTAGAGCTTATGTTAAGGAAGGCGGGAAACAATCTTTCCATCACTATAGGATTTCATTTCCGTCTTTTATGATATTGGAGTTGTCAGCAACTTTTAAAATACCTTCTGAAGAGAGAACTGAACCGAACACCAATTTTATTCCTTCATAAAAGGCGTCTTGTGTCTCTGGAATCACCCATTCTTTGGATCTCATGAGCTTTTTCTTGACCCAACACATTTATTTTCCATTTTTCTTTTCTCTATCTTGCATTTTCATTTGAGTTACAAGAAAATAATGTTCCTCCTTAGTGACGAAATTTAGGTCTTGGGGTCAGGTCAATTTTTTTTCTTTTTTTTTTTTTTTTTTTGCCTCAAAAACCAGTTATCTTTTCAAACCAATGGTTTCTTAAGCTAACTATCACTGTTTCTCACAACATATCCCCATCTTTTTCTACGTTATTTGTGCAGGATGGAGGCTCATGCTTGAGAGTTATTCCTCTCTCATGTTGGTCGCTGCTTCTTTGTCAAGAAATATTCTAATGTCCCACGATCAACCAGTCAATCGACACTGAAGAGCCAAAGAAACTGGTACACCTGCCTAATATCGTGTAGGGCCTCTGAGAGCATGCATAAGTGCTGCAACATGACGTGGTATGAACTTGACTAACATCTGAAGTAGTGCTGGAGAGAACTGACACCATGAATCCCGCAGGGCTGTCCATAAATCCACAAGAGAACGAGGGGGGTTGAGATCTCTTCTGAATAGCACATTGCCAGGCATCCCAGATATGCTTAACAACATTCATGTCTTGGGAGTTTGGTGGACAGCAGAAGTGATTAAACTCAGAAGAGTGTTCCTGGAGCCACTTTGTAGCAATTGTGCATTGTCCTGCTGGAATTTTCCAGGTCCATAGGAATGCACAATGGACATGAACGGATGCAGGTGATCAGAGAGGATGCTTACGTATGTGTCACCTGCAAGAGTCGTTTCTAGATATATCAGGAGTCCCATATCACTCCAACTGCACATGCCCCACACCATTACAGAGCCTCCACCAGCTTGAATAGTACCCTGCTGCCATGCAGGATCCATGGATTCATGAGGTTGTCTCCATATCCGTACACGTCCATCTTTTCAATACAATTTGAAACGAGACTCATCTGACCAGGCAACATGTTTCCAGTCTTCGACAGTCCAATGTCAGTGTTGATGGGCCTAGGTGAAGCATAAAGCTTTATGTTGTGCTGTCATCAAGGGTACATGAGTGGGCCTTTGACTCCGAAAGCCCATATCGGTGATGTTTTGTTGAATAGTTTGCATGCTGACAACTGTTGATGGCCCAGCACTGAAATCTGCAGCAATTTATGGAAGGAGATTTGATATTTTACCAGATTCTGGATATTTATGGTACACTAGTAAAATGGTTGAATGGGAAAATCTACACTTCATTGCTACCTCAGAGATGGTGTGTCTCATCGCTTGTGCACTGACTATAACACCACGGTCAAACTCACTTAAATCTTGATATCTTGTCATTGTAGCAGCAGTAACCAATATAACAACTGCACCAGACACTTGTTCTCTTATATAGGTGTTGCCGACCACAGCACCATATTCTGCATGTTTACATATATCTGTATTTGAATATGCATGCCTATACCAGTTTCTTTGGTGCTTCAGTGTATGTTTTCTTATGTTGTTTTCCTTTTTGCAGCCATTTCTGATTTGGTTTACAGTGGGTGACCACACAGCCTGTCAAAAATGTAACTTCTGATGTTTGGCCCACCTTTACTAAGTGAAGTGGCACTTGTGGTCCTAAACAAGCCTACTGAAACACAGGTCCAAGGCCCAGTTTCCAAGTAGTCACAAATTTTCTGCCAATGTGCAGATCTGTATTAGAGTCTTCCAGTGCCAGCCTAACACCTGTCTCCACCATCCTTGCCTTATTGCTGTTGGTCTCTAGAAACTGGGTAAAAGTGAAAAATGGAAGTGGAAGTGCCATTAGGAGTTATGGGGATACACTAATCATGGCCTCTGCCTAAATTGGAGGGAGAAGCTAAAATTAGATGTGTACCTTGAAGGAAGTAAGCACACAAGATAAAATCCCTGTGATTACCAGATTCAAAGGGTACATTTTTTTAGGTTACAATAAGGTTACAGGGAGAGACTATTGAAAAAATTAGAGCAGTACAGGACTATAATATGTGTAAGAGTTTCCAGAAAAATATAATTAATTTGTTTCATCAGAACATTAGAGGGTTGAAAAATAAGATAAACATGTTATATGTGTACGATTTGCGGAAAATTGTGAAGAGATAGATACTCTTCTCGGAACACCATTTACCCACAGGAATAGAGAAGCTAAATATTAACGAATACAGACTTGCATAATTTTTGTGTAGAATCAACATGGAAGAAGGAGGAGTTGCAACATATGTGAAAGTTAAACACAAGGTCAAAAATATTGAAACAAATAGTTTTATGTTCATCAGAACCTATAAGCACATAAAAGTAAGTTGTTACTGCAGAATACTTCTCTGATAATTGTAACAGTCTACAGTCCCCTCTAGAAAACTTTCAGCTATTTATGAGGAATCTAGATACTTTATTGAGCTATGTGTCAGATTAGAAGAAACAGTAGTTTGTGGAGATAAAAGATGTGGACAGGAAAAACAGACTAGAATTATTATTTGAGTGTTTCAATCTAATTTCAGTAGTCAATTTTCCAACTTGTGTGCTGCAAATAGTAGCACACTGACTGATAACTTTTTGTAGACAGTGTTCATGCTGAAACAATTAACATGTCCCCATTGCTAATTGACTATTTGATTATGGTACACAATTAATAGAAGTAAACAGTATGTCACATCACAACCTGGAGGCAGGTACATAAAAAGCAGCGAGGCTTATTATTTATTTAGATCCCATAAATCCTACACAGTGAGACATTTGAATGTATGTAGGACATGTCAGATTATTACAAATCATACAAAAGGAACACATAAGAGACCCTCTTGCAAGAGGCGATATAGGTAATAAGACAAAATACACGTTAATAGATATAGACAAAAAATTACACTTAAAAAAGTTCAAATAAAGGTAGATCTTAATAGCTACATAACAGACATAATAATGTTAACAATAATTCCAACTGTCATAAGGCATTAGAGTATATAAGATTTATTTAAAAGGAAAGATCAATTAAAGTTATCATAATTGAAATATTCTTCAACTGAATAAAAGGAATTCTCTATTAGATAGTGTTTGAACTATTGTTTAAATTTGGGAGGTTCAGGGACAAGTGATTTCAGTGACGGTGGGAAAGCACTGAACACCTTGAAGCTCATGTAATGGACTCCTTTTAGTACAATACTAAGGTTAAGTACAATACTAAGGTTTTTTAATTCATAATGGAGGTTCATCTTCCTCCTGGTATGAATCATTGGTTTTGTATAGTTGCTCATTTTCACCAATGAAACATAACAGGGAGTAGATATATTGGCCTGCAGCTGCCAGTATCCCCAATTTTCTAAAAAGGTTTCTACAGGAATGTCTAGGCTGCACCCCGCTCATTATCCTAATAACTCTCTTTTGGGCAATGAATATTTTTTTGGAAAGTGGCTGATTACCCCAGGAAACTATGCCATACAACAATAGTGCATGGAAGTAACTAAGATAAGTAGTTTTTGCGGTGTCTTGGTCACAGACAGTGGAAATAATATGAATAGCGGAGTTGCTGAGCTGAGGTTTTTGAGAAGATGTAAAATATGTTCAGATCATTTTAGATTGCTGTCACTGAGTACACTCAGGAACTTGGATGACTCAATTTGTAGTAAATCACTACCACTACATTTAATTCTTAATTGATCCTCCACTTTTTTACTTACTTGGAAAGGAACAAACCGGGTCTTAGTAAAGACAATATTGACCGATTCCTCAAGATTGTGGTTGGGAGTTTTGTTAATGAGGATATAGGTGTCATCAGTGAAAACAAAAATGAGTTTTAAGGGGACATGCCCCTAAATGAGCTGCATTTTTAGCATTATCTTCACCCTCATAGTGCAGCTGATCTATAAATGAGAGATAGCTCAAAATTCTTACACACAATAAGGGTCATTAGTCAAAGCATTTCCCAAAAGATCATTGAGATATTTATTATATTTTGGTACTGACAACAATATTTATAATAGTATAAAAAAGGGAACACTATTTCACTGTGGTACCATTTTCCTTGGAACCACTGACTTCACAGCTTGGAGAAAGAGTCAGAGTACAGACAAAATTCACATAAGCGTTTTATGCCTCTATTTCCTTCCCTGAAGCGGATCTCTGAAAAAGACAAGTAATTTATTTTACTGCAACAAAAATATTTAAAAATGTAGTTCAAATATCACCGACATCATTAACATTTTATACATTTTTCAGGATATAGTAGGAAAGGGAGGTAGAGGAAGTCATTCTAAATATCTGTACCAATTTTTTGCGTTTAACTTCAGTCATTTACGAGAAAAGTATGCTGCATGATGAAAATTCAAGTTTTCGGTAAATCGCAAAAGAAGATTTACAGATTTATTAACTTACCACTATGCTCATTTAGAACATTCCAGCTGCACACTCCAGTTGTCCTGTTTCCTTATCCCCCATATTCTTTCTCTTCATTCTTTTCTTTATCCTTGACTCCTCAGTAACAACTTCTGCTGCAGTCTACGCTTCAGTTACTCGCCCCTTATCGATAGCAGTTAGAGCTGAAGCCATATTCCTTCACGTTTGCATGTTCAATTTCTTCATAACATTGACCCTTGAAATTTCACCATCATTGAATGTTACTATTGCATCCATAACACCATACTTCAGCACTGACAGCCCAACAAATACAGTTTTGGGTATTCTCACCCATGTACAGCTGCTGAAGCTTTCATTTGCATTCTGAGAGAGACCGTGCATGCATTTCCTAAGTATTATAGATTTTTATTTGCCAGATCCCTATATGTAGGCCTAGCCTCCATTACGAGAAGTGGTAAGGAATGCTTGTGGGTATATTGTATGCCTGTAGCTCTGCTCAACCAGTACTTGCACCATGAATCTTCCCCTTTTGGACACAAACCATGCTGTGGGGTTTCATCTGTTGACACTCTGTGAAACCATGTTGCCCAAACAGGTCGTCACATGTTCTCCAAATCTCCTACATTTCTCCTTACTGATAGTCCATAATATTGAGTCAAAGAATCAGTTTCACTTTTTGTAAGAGGACATGGATCACCTATGTGTTTTCTGTCTGACAGTTTTTTTCCACTGAAGTCTTTACATAATTTTCTCATTGGAGCTCCCATTCCTTTTTTGTACTTGCCCAACACATTCAGGCCTTTCTATTAGAGTTTCCCCATATGTTCTGTCATTAACAACAGTAGTGTGTCCTTTACAGTCGCTGGCCGGTGTGGCCGTGCGGTTAAAGGCGCTTCAGTCTGGAACCGCGTGACCGCTACGGTCGCAGGTTCGAATCCTGCCTCGGGCATGGATGTGTGTGATGTCCTTAGGTTAGTTAGGTTTAATTAGTTCTAAGTTCTAGGCGACTGATGACCTCAGAAGTTAAGTCGCATAGTGCTCAGAGCCATTTGAACCATTTTTTCCTTTACAGTCCCCGTCCCCAAGGTAGCCTACATAGCTCACACCACAACTGACATCTGATCTTCTAAACATGTTTAGCACTCCTTTCATTTCCATGTTTCCACTTGGGCCATCAAAGTTCCTTACACAGACATGGGTGTCAATAAATTTACTTGAACAACCCTGGCAGTACTTTGTTAGACATTCATAATTTAGTATATTACCAGTTTCAACAAATGTGGCAGTTACAACCCCATTCAGGGAAGTATGACCTTTCTTCTGCCAAGATCCATCAAATGCTGCTACAATGTCTGTATTCCCAGACAAGGCTACTGCTTCTTCTGCTGCTCTTTTCATTGAACGTTCACTTACATCACATAAAGCATTATGTATTAATTTATTGTATCTGTCAAATCTCAGTGGAGGTGGAGGCAAATCCATCACTGCAGAGAAAGTCTGGGCAGCTCTCCTCCCCCTTCCAAACATCACATTGCACAAGCAAACTGAATATTTGCAATGTAATGTCGACTATCAGTTACTGGTGATGTCATAGTATCACTGTGCATCTTACATGAGTTACAGGCAATCACTAACCAACTTGAAAGACCCTTCCTTGCTGAAATGTCCTCAGAAACGTCAATACTATCTTCACAATTGCAGTACTTACATTTCACAGCACCCTTCAAAAGTCCTGACGGCATATTTAGGTTCACAATAACATTTCCGTCGTTATTGCTGCTCACAATACTACTAGGCTTGTTCTTATTACACTCAGAAAGTGCAAGTTTACGTCTAGAAGCACTGCCTGTAGACACAGTTTCTGTGGGCAACTTTTGAAGCAACTGATGTGTATTATTTGGTTGTGTTTGGAACTGGTTGTTGTGAAACTTTCGTTTGGGGCTAAATTTCTTTACTCTCAGCATTTGTAGTGCAGGAAACACACACACGCAGAAACAAAACAACACACAATAACTACAAAACCATACACACATGAAATTCCGAAATCATACAGTCTCAGATCTTTGTTTGCATTCCAACCATAGCCTTTTAGACAAGCCTGTACTTTGGTTCTGGGAGTCAGTGCCTTCTGGAATACACCTGTGTTAACAAGCCATAACTAACAAGGGAAAGAACAGAAGAACAAAATAATCCATCACATATTCTGATGTACTTCAAACTGACAGATGGGTGTGGCCCCTGTGCAACATTACATTCAACCTCAATTTTAGAATGAACAGAAACATTAATGGCCATAAACTACACATTTTTGAAATCACCATAAAATGCTCTTTTACCAAGATTTTTTTTCAAATTTTTGTTCATTTTCACGAGCATGTCACCTTGAAGCTAGTACACAAGGGAAGGTCATTGAAAAGATGAGGAAGAGAAGGGGCCAAGTGCAGGGCCTTGAGGACCACTACAGACAATAGAGCCCCAGCTAGCACAGAGTGCATAGTGCCCCTGAGAGTCATTCAACATGCACGAGCCAACTGATACACTTATACCATAATATTCAGCCTTGCTAAGAGGATTTCATGGTTAACACTATCGAAGGCTTTAAAAAGGTCACAGAAGTTACCAATAGGAGATAATTTATTATTAAAAGACTCTACGATTTTAAGAGTGAAGGAGAAAATGGCCTGTCCTGTTGATACATCCTGTTGAAATCCAAACTGGCTACGTTTAATATCTCATAATTAATGAAGTGGTCAATAAGTCTTTTGTGGACCAATTTATCAAGAAGTTTAGATAAGGTTGTTAAAAGGAAGATAGGCCAATAGTTGGAAATATCAGTTTTATCACCTTATTTAAGGAGAGGTTTGACAATAGCATACTTTAGTCTCACAGGAACAATCCTGTGCTGGATGGCTTCATTGTATACATGGCACAGTATTTTGCTTATTGGCTTATAGCATTCCTTCAGTAATCTTGAAGAGACACCATCAATGCCAACAGAATTCTGGCTTTTTATCTCTCCAATTATATTCTCTCAGAGTGGTTAAACATGCATGAGCCAGCTGATCCACTTATACCATACTATTCAGCCTTGCTAAGAGGATTTCATGGTTAACACTATCAAAGGCCTTAAAAAGGTTTGATTTTTTATTAATAACTTTTTGAAGGGATAACATGGCTTCATTAACAGAACATGTTTTTCCAGTTTGGGCTGCTGATGCCTAAAAGTGAATGTTAAAAATGTCGGTAATAATTTTAACATTTTCATGAATGGTCTCATTTGTTTGAATTTCTATGGTGTTTTCTGTAGCAGGTATTTTAACTGTTTCCCTTTTTATTATGTCCCATATGGTTTTAATTTTATTATTAGAAACGTCAATTTCTGATTTATAGAAATACTCTTTGCCCTTATTACAACTTTTTTAAGGACAGAGCAGTATAGTTTGTAAAGTTTTTCCTTTTCTAGACTATGACTGGATTTGAGTGAGGCATACAGATTCCTTTTCCTTCTGCAGGAGGATTTGATGCCCAAAGTTAACCAGTTTTTACTAGAATAGGTTTCACATTTAAATTTGGCAGTCCTTTTAGGAAGGGCCGCTTCAAATAGGCAGATAAATTCATTTAGAAAAGCATTATACTTGTCATTAACATTGTCAAAGAGCTCAAACTGGTCCCGACCAATGACGAGAACATGACACATTATGTTAAGAGCACACTAAAAGGAGTGGTATGGGATGAGGCATATGTAAAAAGAGATGCTACTATCAAATCCAATTCATTCCATACTGAATTTGTATCAATATTTGAAAACTGTTTTCCTAAAAATTTATCTGAAAGGTCCATTAAAAATAAGGTAAGCCTTGGATAACTAAGGGAATTAAAATCGCATCTAAGAGGAAGTGGGAAATTTATGTAAAGGCCATAGTAAGTCAAAGTTGGTCATTACATGCATAGTACAACAAAAAATATTGGAGTATTTTTGAGGAAAGTTATTAAAACATCCAGAAGTATGCATGTTCTGACATAAATAATGTAAATAGTAAGATTAAACCTATACTGGATATTGTCAAACAGGAGATAGGACAACCAGTCAGTGTACAAGAGTCCAAACAATTGAACTAAATGACAATGTTGTGGCTGATAATTCACACACTGCAAGTACTGTTAATAATTACTTTCTAAATGTAGCAGCAAATATGGGATTAAATGGTTCAGCCATAGAAGTAAGAGAATATATTAAAATGTCATTCTATAATACTTTAAGTAACTAGAAGTACCACCAACATCCTTCACTGAATTTGATACAGTTATAAAAATACTAAAAAACAACAGCTCTTGTGTGGTTGATGGAATTTCAAACAGAATTCTGAAAGTTGTTCCAATTTAATAAGTAATGTCCTTAGCAGTGATTGCACAGGGAATGTTTCTAGACAGGTTAAAATATGTAATTATTAAATCACTGCATAAGAAAGGTGACAAGAGAGACTTAAACAACTATCATCTTGTTTCCTTAGTGACACCTCTTTCCAAAATATTCGAAAAAGTAATGTACTCAAGAGAAGTCACACACTTAAGTGGAAACACTTAACGTACAGTACCATATCACAGGTCGGATTCCAGAAAAGTTGCTCATCTGAGATTGCTATTTATACAGTCACTCATCAAATAGTACAAGCCTTAAATCTCCATCTACATTTGTACTCCACAAACCACCGTGATGAGCAAGGCAGAGTGTATGTCCCACTGTACCAGTTATTAGGGTGCCCTTCCATTTCATTCATGTATGGAGCACGGGAAGAATGATTGAATGTCTCTGTGCATGCAGTTATTATTCTAATCTTATCCTCACAACCTCTATGAGAGCAATAGGTATGAAATTGTAGTATATTCCTAGAGTCATCACTTAGAGATGGTTCTTGAAACTTTGCTAGTAGACCTTCTCAGTATAGCTTACACCTGTCTGCAAGAGTCTTCCACTTCAGTTATCTCCGTGACACTCTCCCAGGGATCAAACAAACCTGTGACTATTCATGCTGCCCTTCTTCGCATATGTTCAACATTCCCTGTTGGTCCTACCTGGTATAGGTCCTACACACTTGAGCAATATTCAAGAACCAGTCACATGAATGATTTGTAAGCTATCTCCTTTGTAGACTGTCTGCACTTCCCCAGTATTCTACCAACAAACTAAAGTCTACCACCTGCTTTATTCATGTGTGAGCCTATGTGGTCATTCCATTTCATACCTCTACAAATGGTTACACCCAGGTATTTGTATGAGTTGCTCAATTCCATCAGTGACTCATCAACATTATAGTCATAGGATACTATGTTTTCTTCATTTTGTGAAGTGCACAGTTTTACATTTCTGAACATTTAAAGCAAGTTGCCAACCTCTGCACCATTTTGAAATCTTATCAAGAATTGGCTGAATATTGATGTAGCTTCTTTCAGACAGTACTTCATTATAGATAACTGTATCATCTGCAGAAAGTCTGAGGTTACTATCATATTGTCTGCAAGGTCACTAATATACAAATGAACAGCAAGGGGTCCAGTACACTTTCCTGGGGCACACCTGAAGTTGCTTCCACATCTGGTGATGACTCTCCAACCAAGATAACATTCTGCATCCTCCCTACCAAATAATCCTCAATCCAGTCACAAATTTCACTTGATTACCCCATATAATTGTAACTTTGTCAATAAATGTAGGTGTGATAATGAGTCAAATAGTTTTCAGAAATCAAGAAATACCGTGTGGGGGTTGCGATGTTACATATGGTAATATTGAACCTAACATTAAGTATTCGCTCATTTATAATGAAGTAACTTTAATTTCATCATGTCGGTACAAACACATCCGCTCGAATACAGAGTTCGGAAAACACTGAGATCAACAGTTTACAAAGACGTTCATTCTCAAAGATGAGGCGGTCAATTCTTGCAGTCAATAACCGCCACAGAGCCCCCACCAGTAGTGTGGAGAGCGGTAAGGATGATGAGAGGCGTGTGTACACCCGGCCAGCTGATGGCGCAGGTGTGCGTGACCGATCGTGTCGTGGCAGGCGCTAGCGCGAGGCGCAATCGGACCGTTTCTCGATGTCTTGGTACGCACGACCAGTGGAGGGAAGGAGGCGCGGAAAGTGTCCACAGGTTGACCGTGCCATGCTGCTGATGGCACGGTGGAAGCAAAAGGCGGCGGCATGTCGGTGGGGAGAACATCGTTGTGCCGAGGCCGTGCGGCGTCGTGGGGTTTTGATCCGATCAAAGGCGCGAAGTGTGTCAAAGATGCAATGCAATGTATTGCCAAAGTATTTGCCAGCGAGTGCCATGGTCAATGCAACGTGTCTGGTAACAGTTTTTTATTGACCGTATGACATAAAGGAGCAAGAATGCTGTGGCTTAACAGGTTGTGTAAGAGATGCCGGATGAGCAACACTCGCGGTAATGACGGAGTTATAGAAGCACTAGATGTCGCAGCTGGGGAGAAAACAGCAAGCTGCACATGACTGACCTTGGCGGCGGATGACTTCGGTGTAGACGGAAGCATCACCTCAGAGTCCGTGAATGGTGAGTGTGTTACAGCAGTAGATGGCAGGATGTTCCAAGCAGAGTTGATAGTGCTGGTGTTTTGATGTGCGAAACAGCCGTGATTGAAGGTTGGGGGGCATGGCCGTAAGCCCTGTGTATGAGGCATGGTGACAGCGAGAGGTGGTGGAAGGCGGACGTGGGAGGCGAAACCATGATCGGAGCAGGAAGGCGATGAGATGTAATGTGAATGTGAAGAAGTCAAATCGGCAGATGAACTACTGGTGCATGGCAGAGAGGTGACACAGTTTGATGGAACTGGAGCTGCATATGTGCTGTTGCTGTCGGCACTGTGGTCGAGTCGTAAGGCTGCAAGCTGCTCGCGCGAAACTGCTGCACGGTCTTATGTCGGAGCAGAAAGATGCTCACTCGTCGAAGCAGAAATGGCAAATGTGTTGGTCGTATATTGCAGAGGTAGTGAAGAGGGCGGCAAAGCAAGCGGCCTGGGAATCCGCCTGGTTATGCCGTGGTACAGAAACGAAGTGTCTGGAACTACCAAGGAAAGGTGGCAGCAGCGTAAATAAGTTGCTTGTATCACATCAGTGACTTGAGGCGGCATGATGATGACAATTGTGACATCTGGGACATAGAGCCATGTAGCATGATCGTCAGGTTATTAGTTGTAGCTGGTAGTAACGGCGAAGGATCGTCAGCAGTCGGAGGCAGAACAATGACATGAGCATCTCATTGCATGTCGTGCTTGGTCGGTGTCGGCTGCAGCATGTGTAACTGATCTTGTACCAACAAGTTGTATGTCGCAATTTGCTCACATAGCTGTTGCAGTTGCTCAGGCGAAAATGCACCTCGTTGCATGTTGTGCTCGGTTGGTGTCAGCTGCAGCATGTGTAACTGATCTTGTACCAACAAGTTGTATGTCGCAATTTGCTCATGTAGCTGTCACAGTTGTTCAGATGAAATTGTACATCGTGAAGCAGTCTGCTGTGTATCACTTAGTAAGATGGGGTCGAAATCAGAATCTGTCTCTATTAAAGGGTAACCTGGCATACAAGACAAGGTCAGCGGCACAGTATTGACATAATAGTTTGAGTAGAAGAGATCGTGTGTGCGTTCGCGAATGTGAAACTCAGTACTTGGCAGCGGCGGAGTGAGAACACGTTCACTGCAGTATGAAGCATTGATATGGCTGAAATCATCTTCTGGGGTTTGGTGAACAAGTTGTGGGCATGATCGAGTAGTGAACAGTCGGGCGGTAAGCGTGCTTAGTGTTGGCAAGTTGTTGACAAGATGCGGGTGTGGTAGCCGTGGCGGGATCATATGTCACGCAGCTGTTTGCTTTGACTGGGTCGAGATCAGTGAGCCAGCAGGCGGCGGCCGTCATGTCGCTTTCGGTAGTGGTCGAGCAGAGTCGGTGCAGCTCGGGTGCTGCGTAGAGAGAGGCGTGGCACTTCCAGTGTTGCACTGAGAAACAGCTGGTATTGTTGTCGGTGTAATTGGTGCATTGTTATTGATCAGTAGGATCTCCTTGAATAAATTGTTCCTGTGATGTTGGTCACAGGCATTGAATTAAAGCGGCTTTCGCTCTGGTGTACTTGTCACTCAAATTGTCACAGATAATGTCCATAATTATATAATGATATTCCTTTAGGTGCCTGAAGTGTACAAGGTATTTTTCACTTTCATCGGTGATGCCATTGTTGTTGTTGTGGTCTTCAGTCCTGAGACTGGTTTGATGCAGCTCTCCATGCTACTCTATCCTGTGCAAGCTTCTTCATCTCCCAGTACCTACTGCAACCTACATCCTTCTGAATCTGCATGGTGTATTCATCTCTTGGTCTCCATCTACGATTTTTACCCTCCACGCTGCCCTCCAGTACCAAATTGTTGATCCCTTGATGCCTCAGAACATGTCATACCTAACGATCCCTTCTTCTAGTCAAGTTGTGCCACAAACTTCTCTTCTCCCCAATCCTATTCAACACCCACTCATTAGTTATGTGATCTACCCATCTAATCTTCAGCATTCTTCTGTAGCACCACGTTTCGAAAGCTTCTATTCTCTTCTTGTCTAAACTATATATCATCCATGTTTCACTTCCATACATGGCTACACTCCATACAAATACTTTCACAAACGACTTTCTGACACTTAAATCTATACTCGATGTTAACAAATTTCTCTTTTTCAGAAACGCTTACCTTCCCACTGCCAGTCTACATTTTATATCCTCTCTACTTCGACCATCATCAGTTATTTTGCTACCCAAATAGCAAAACTCCTTTACTACTTTAAGTGTCTCATTTCCTAATCTAATTCCCTCAGCAGCATCACCCGACTTAATTCGACTACATTCCATTATCCTCGTTTTGCTTTTGTTGATGTTCATCTTATAGTCTCCTTTCAAGACACTGTCCATTCCATTCAACTGCTCTTCCAAGTCCTTTGCTGTCTCTGATAAAATTACAATGTCATTGGCGAACCTCAAAGTTTTTATTTCTTCTCCATGGACTTTAATACCTACTCCGAATTTTTCTTTTGTTTCCTTTACTGCTTGCTCAATATACAGATTGAATAACATCGGGGACAGGCTACAACCCTGTCTCACTCCCTTCCCAACCACTGCTTCTCTTTCATGCCCCTTGACTCTTACAACTGCCATCTGGTTTATGTACAAATTGTAAATAGCCTTTTGCTCCCTGTATTTTACCCCTGTCACCTTTAGAATTTGAAAGAGAGTATTCCAGTCAACATTGTCAAAAGCTTTCTCTAAGTCTACAAATGCTAGAAATGTAGGTTTGCCTTTCCTTAATCTATTTTCTAAGATAAGTCGTAGGGTCAGTATTGCCTCACGTATTCGAACATTTCTGCGGAATCCAAACTGATCTTCGCCGAGGTCGGCTTCTACCAGTTTTTCCATTCATCTGTAAAGAACTCGCGTTAGTATTTTGCAGCTGTGACTTATTAAACTGATAGTTCGGCAATTTTTCACATCTGTCAATGCCTGCTTTCTTTGGGATTGGAATTATTATATTCTTCTTGAAGTCTGAGGGTATTTCGCCTGTCTCATACATCTTGCTCACCAGATGGTAGAGTTTTGTCAGGACTGGCTCTCCCAAAGCCGTCAGTAGTTCTAATGGAATGTTGTCTACTCCTGGGGCCTTGTTTCGACTTAGGTCTTTCAGTGCTGTGCCAAACTCTTCACGCAGTATCGTATCTCCCATTTGATCTTCATCTACATCCTCTTCCATTTCCATAATATTGTCCTCAAGTACATCGCCCTTGTATAGACCCTCTATATACTCCTTCCAGCTTTCTGCTTTCCCTTCTTTGCTTAGAACTGGGTTTCCATCTGAGCTCTTGATATTCATACAAGTGGCTCTCTTTTCTCCAAAGGTCTCTTTAATTTTCCTGTAGGCAGTATCTATCTTACCCCTAGTGAGATAAGCCTCTACATCCTTACATTTGTCCTCCAGCCATCCCTGCTTAGCCATTATGCACTTCCTGTCGATCTCATTTTTGAAACGTTTGTATTCCTTTTTGCTTGCTTCATTTACTGCATTTTTATATTTTCTCCTTTCATCAATTCTTCTGTTACCCAAGGATTTCTACTAGCCCTCGTCTTTTTACCTACTTGATCCTCTGCTGCCTTCACTACATCATCCCTCAGAGCTACCCATTCTTCTTCTACTGTATTCCTTTCCCCCATTCCTGTCAAATGTTCCCTTATGCTCTCCCTGAAACTCTGTACAACCTCTGGTTTAGTCAGTTTATCCAGGTCCCATCTCCTTAAATTCCCACCTTTTTGCAGTTTCTTCAGTTTTAATCTACAGTTCATAACCAATAGATTGTGATCAGAGTCCACATCTGCCCCTGGAAATGTCTTACAATTTAAAACCTGGTTCCTAAATCTCTGTCTTACCATTATATAATCTATCTGATACCTTCTAGTATCTCCAGGATTCTTCCATGTATACAACCTTCTTTTATGATTCTTGAACCAAGTGTTAGCTATGATTAAGTTATGCTCTGTGCAAAATTCTACCAGACGGCTTCCTCTTTCATTTCTCTCCCCCAATCCATATTCACCCACTATGTTTCCTTCTCTCCCTTTTCCTACTCTCGAATTCCAGTCACCCATGACTATTAAATTTTCGTCTCCTTTCACTACCTGAATAATTTCTTTTATCTCAGCATACATTTCATCAATTTCTTCATCATCTGCAGAGCTAGTTGGCACATAAACTTGTACTACTGTAGGAGGCATGGGCTTCGTGTCTATCGTGGCCACAATAATGTGTTCACTATGCTGTTGGTAGTAGTTTACCTGCACTCCTATTTTTTTATTCATTATTAAACCTAGTTCTGCATTATCCCTATTTGATTTTGTATTTATAACCCTGTATTCACCTGACCAGAAGTCTTGTTCCTCCTGCTACCGAACGTCACTAATGCCCACTATATCTAACTTCAACCTATCCATTTCCCTTTTTAAATTTTCTAACCTACCTGCCCGATTAAGGGATCTGACAGTCCACACTACCATCCGTAGAATGCCAGTTTTCTTTCTCCTGATAACGACGTCCTCTTGAGTAGTCCTCGCCCGGAGATCCAAATGGGGGACTATTTTACCTCCAGAATATTTTACCCAAGAGGACGCCATCATCATTTAACCATACTGTAAAGCTGCATGCCCTCGGGGAAAAATTATGGCTGTAGTTTACCCTTGCTTTCAGCCGTTTGCAGTACCAGCACAGCAAGGCCGTTTTGGTTAGTGTTGCAAGGCCAGATCAGTCAATCATCCAGACTGTTGCCCCTGTAACTTCTGAAAAGATTGCTGCCCCTCTTCAGGAACCACACGTTTGTCTGGCCTCACAAAGATACCCCTCCATTGTGGTTGCACCTACGGTACGGCCATCTGTATCGCTGAGGCACTCAAGCCTCCCCACCAATGCAAGGTCCATGGTTCATGGGGTAGGGTGATGCCATAAGAGGAGAATATATACTCCGTGGCCATGAACCACATTGGAAGTTGCTCCGAGAGAAATGTTGGTTGTTGAATGTGATAATATACAGATTTAATTGGAACCAATCTAAGCTTTATTTAAGTAGAGCAGCAGTGTTTTGTTTTTAGCCATTTCACTTACAGAAATCTGCAAGCTGAGAAAGAACAGGGCACAGGATAGCTGGCCCCTGAGGTAAATTACAAGAATTGTAAAGCTGAATATCTACACAAATCAAATAAAGGAGTGTTAGGGCAGTGGTGTTAGATGAAGCTGCATGGAGTGATAGGTCTAGAACAGACTTTACTCAAACAGGCATAACATCACCACACAACCGAAACACAGCAGTCAGCAGTCATCAGTCATCAGTCACTAATAAACACTCCAAATGGTAACTGTATGGTTGTAAGTGGAAAGTGGCAGAAAAAAGACAGATTGAAAGGAAGAAATTCTGTAATAAATCAACAAAGAGAAGACGTGCTGCCAAGGGCAACAGGGAGCATAAACAACAATGTTGATGTGATGGGCTAAGAGCATCCATCAAACTGAGGAAACATGCAGCCATAGATGACCCATCAAAGGTGAGCATGCAGTCAGCGATGTCCAGCCTGCATATAGCTGTCGATGACTGATCCAACATCAGCCCATAGTCTACACCATCATGATGTCAGCACACATTTTAAACCACTGTCTCATTGTCACACAGTCGTCAACAACCAGACTGTTGCAGCACACAGTATAATTTTGGTGAGCTACGCCAATATTTCACTTAAAAATTGTTTCTGTGGGTATAGTGCAGTGATTCAGTAATATTTGTGAATTTGTTTATGCCGGTGACAAAAAGGAAAATGTCGAAGAGGTTAATATGGGAATGTTTTTTCAAAAACTAGATGAAAAGTTTTCACACTTATAAAATCAGATTAAAAACACTCATGAGCAAGTAATGGAAAACCAAAATGGACTATGACAATAAGCAGAAACTCATATCAGAGAGACTCATAAAGCAATGAAGGTGTGTTTAGGACATAAGCTAGATCAAAGACTCAACATGTCAAGAGAAGAAATACACATCAAAATTTTAAAACAAATGTGACTTAGTTCAGAAAGAAATACATGAACATATTAAAGATTTGCATACAGAGATAGTAGTTTAGGTAACTTTGCAGAAACAATGTTGTAAGTTGGGAAAGGATCAGATGTCAGATGTGAACATGAGCATAGAAATTTTAGAACAGAGAAGTTACAGTGGAGTTTCCATATATTCACATGACATACTTTCATACTTGGAGGAAAAAATACAAGCATTGTTAGATCAAAAATTTCAGGAAATTTCACATACTTTAGAAAATGAGCAGCTTTCCAGTGAGTAGGTAACTAACAACACCAATGAGTTCAAAAGAATATGGGATGAACTGGCAGAAACTAGAAGAGAATTAGAGTTATAAGTAATCTTTCAATGCAACAACACTATTAGAGGAATTACAGTTGGGAAGCAGAATGAACTTCTATAAGCATTTTTTCAGAGTTTAAACCAGATGGGGAAATACATCCAATGCACTTACTGCAAGTGTTTTCCAGGTCAGTAGGGCAAAAGTGGGAAGACTCTACAAAGATTGATTTGTTTTGGAGAGTAAGGAAAATTAGACTCAAATGGAGACTGTGTATACCAAAATCTTGGGAACTTGATTTAATTATGCTTATTCATCATGGGTATGGACACTTTGGATTAGGAAAATGTGTTCAGCATATGGTAAAGTTTTAATGTTTTAAGAACTTACGTAAAAAAGTTGTCTGTACTATGTACACATGAAACTTGCCAAAAGATGAAAGACAACAATCAAGTGATAATGTATAAGTTATAACCAATATGACCTAAAGGCTTACATGACCTAATGGCTGCCGATTTCTTTGGCCATTTGCCAATGAGCAGAGGTGGGATAACTTACATATCTGTAATAGTAGAGTATTGGTATAAATGTGTTAAACTCTATCCCATTATTCAAGTCAACACAGAGATGGTGATGGGATGTTTGTGGTAATATTTCTCTGAGACAGGAAAGTCACATGGATTGTTGGCAGAGAATGGTCCACAGTTTGTGAGTAAAGCATTTAAAGAGTTTTTAGCACAGGTAAGTGTTAGACACATTGTTATCTCAAAATACCACCTGAAAAGTAACCCTTATTAACATATCATGAAAGAAATCAGTAGTTTATGTAGGGCATACCGTTCAAACAGACATACATCTTGTGACAGAAAATGCCAGAATTCCAAGTAATACTTAATTAACTTTCACATTTATGTACTGGTTTATCCCTTATCGAAATAATGAAAGGCAAATTCATAGGTGAGCCACTATCGAAATTATTTAAATGGGCCGACCGTGGTGGCCGAGCGGTTCTAGGCGCTTCAGTCCGGAACCGCGCGACTCATATGGTCGCATGTTCGAATCCTGCCTGGGGCATGGATGTATGTGATGTTCTTAGGTTAATTAGGTTTAAGTAGTTCTAAGTTCTATGGGACTGATGACCTCAGATGTTAAGTCCCATAGTGCTCAGAGCCATTTGTACCATATTTAAATGGCCAGAGAATGGTGATAAAGTACACAGAGACAACTTATACAATGTTGTATGACACATATCTTTGGGACGAATTGGTACTAACTAAGGAAGTACAGTATAGCTCAAATTTGAAGAAAGAAACACACAAGTTTTTCCCTGGATATAGTGGTCCTTAAACTTGGGAAAGAAACACAGTAACAACAAAGATCTACTCACCATGTAGCAGAGATACTGAGTCACAGAAATGCGCAACAAAAAAACTAAATGATTAATGGAAAATCTCCTATTAAGATGTGAAACAAATACCAACAAAGAGATAGAGGGGCTGGCCTGTACTTACCTCAGCTCAGTACAGTCGATAGATTCACAAAACAGAACAGAAAATTTACATTCCTAGCTTTCGGAACTTTGTTCCTTCATCAGAGAGGAGAGAGGGGAAAAAAGGGAAGAAGGGAAAGTGGATTCAGTTACTCACAACCCAGGTTATGAAGCAACAGGGAAAGGTAAACAGGGAGGGTAGCAAGGATGGAGGCATGCTTGTCAGAGGGAAGCCAAAGATATTCTACTGTTAAGTACTGGGCCATCTCCAAACCAAAGAGGATGCATACAGAACTAAAGAGGTGCATAGTATAAACACAGCTATGTAGGATGAAAAGATGTGTGAATGGCTAAAGAAGAGAGGGAAAAAAAGGAGAAGACTGAAGAGTAAATGGCAGTGAGGTTGGTCAACGTAGGTTCAGTCCAGGGGGATGGTGGGATGAAAGGATGTGTATGAATGCAAGTTCCCATCTCCGCAGTTCCGAGGGACTGGTGTTGGGTGGGAGAAGCCAAATGGCACGTACGTTGTAGCAGGTTCCTAGGTCCCTAGAATTATGCTGGACGGCATGCTCTGCTACTGGGTATTGGACATCTCCTAGGCGGACAGTTCGTCTGTGCCCATTCATGCGCTCAGCCAGTTTAGTTGTCATCATACCGATGTAAAAGGCTGTGCAGTGCAGGCATGTCAGCTGATAAATGACATGTGTTGTTTCACATGTGGCCCTGCCTTGAATTGTGCATGTTTTACCAGTAGCAGGACTGGAGTAGGTGGTTGTGGGGGGGATGCACGGGGCAGGTTTTGCAGCGGGGTCAGTTACAGGGGTAGGAACTGCTGGGTAGAGAAGGTGGTCTAGGAATATTGTAGGGTTTGACAAGGATGTTATGGAGTTTAGGTGGGCGACAAAAGGCAACTCTGGGTGGTGTGGGGAGAATATTGTCAAGGGATGATCTCATTTCAGGGCTTGACTTGAGAAAGTCATATCCCTGGCGGAATAATTTGTTGATGTATTCGACGCCAGGATAATACTGGGTGACCAGGGGGGACTTCTGTGTGGTCTGGGGGTAGGAACATTGTTGTTGGACAGGGAGGAATATATTGCTCAGGAGATCTGTTTGTGGACAAGGTCTGCAGGATAGTTGGAGAGGAAAGCACTGGTCAGGTTATTGGTGTAACTGGAGCAGATACGTTTGCCACGAATACCTAGGCTGTAGGTAAGGGAGCGTTTGATGTGGAATGGATGGCAGCTATCAAAGTGAAGGTACTGTTGTTTGTTTGTGGGTTTGATGTGGACAGAGGTCTGGATGTGAGCTTCAACAAGATGAAGGTCAACATCCAGGAAGGTGGCTTGGGTTTTGGAGAAGGACCGGGTGAAATTCAGATTCGAAAAGGAGTTGAGGTTATGGAGGAAATTAAGGAGTGTTTCTTCACCATGAGTCCAGACCACAAAGATGTCATCTATAAA
The DNA here is from genome assembly GCF_021461395.2 of Schistocerca americana. Classification (NCBI taxonomy): domain Eukaryota; kingdom Metazoa; phylum Arthropoda; class Insecta; order Orthoptera; family Acrididae; genus Schistocerca; species Schistocerca americana. Next base: position 241,050,461 of record NC_060122.1, read on the forward strand.
CCTATACCAGACCAGGGGAAGCAGCTGTTGGGTCTTCAGGAAAGCCTCCTCCATGCGGCCCATGAAGAGGTTGGCATAGGACGGAGCCATCCTGGTTCCCATGGCCATTCCACTGATTTGTTTGTAGGTCTGGCCTTCAAAAGTGAAGTAATTATGGGTGAGGATGAAGTTGGTAAGTGTGATAAGGAACGAGGTTTTTGGAAGATCTTCGGGTGGGCGTTGGGAGAGGTAGTGTTCAAGGGCAGAGAGATCATGGGTATGTGGGATGTTTGTGTAAAGGGATGTAGCATCCACGGTGACAAGAAAGGTTTCAGGTGGGAGGGGAGTGGGAATAGATTTGAGGCATTCTAGGAAGTGGTTTGTGTCTTTGATGTAGGATGGGAATCTGCAGCTGATAGGTTGGAGGTATTGATCTACCACAGCTGAGATACAGTCTGTTGGGGCTTTGAAGCCTGCCACGATTGGATGGCCAGGATAGTTCTCTTTGTGGATTTTGGGTAATAGGTAGAAGGTAGGGATACGTGGCTCAGGTGGAGTGAGTAAGTCTATGGAAGCCATTATGAGGCCTTGTAAGGAACCTTGGATTTTTAGGATTTTCTGCAGCTCAGACTGAGCTGCAGAAAATCCTAAACATCCAAGGTCAACATCCAGGAAGGTGGCTTGCATTTTCTGCAGCTACTGCATGCGGATACAAGGACTCTAAGTGCATAACATGTTGTGGATATCTTTTGCGAGAGTTTCATAGCATGTTTATTCCACTTCATTTGGGTGTCAATGTGCAACCCTAAAAATTTTGTTGTAGGTACATCATCCTTGGAGATGTTATCTAGTTTTAAATTTAAGGGACTCTGTTTTCTGTTCATTCTAAAGCATACTGTATTTGCTTTCTTTACATTGAGAGTTACTTTGTTTTCCTGAGACCATTTGTGAACATCCCTCAGCACTTCAGTAGAATTTTCCAACATTTGTGCTGGTGCCTTACTGGTGATTACTATGTTGCTGTCATCCGCAAACAATATCTTCTCTCCATTGCTGATATGTTGCGGGAAATCATTTATGTACACCAGAAATAATACGGTGCCTAGTACACTTCCTTGAGGGACCCCAATATTGATATATTGTGGATCAGATATATGTTTCTCAATGTACTTTGATCCACTGGAGACATGTGTGATCTCTACTGACTGTACTCTGTTTTCTATATATGAACGAAATCATTTGAGAACCACTCCCCTTACTCCCAGTGCCTCTAATTTATGCAACAGCTTCTGGTGGTCAACTGTATCAAATGCCTTTGACAGGTCTAGGAAAAGGCCAGTTACATAGCTGTTCTCATCTAGTGCTTCTAAAACTGTTTTTGTAAATTGTGCTATTGCAGATTCTGTACTTCTACCCGGCCTGAAACCATGCTGGTTATTGCAGAGGAGGTTGAATTTACTTAGAAAAGCCTGTTTTTCATTATTGTTTCTATTACTTTGGAAAAGCATGACAATAGGGCTATTGGTCTGTAGTTCTCAACATTTTCTATGTCACCTTTCTTGTGAACTGGTAAAATTTTGGCATGCTTCAGATAGTCAGGGAAGCAATCAGTTTCGAAGGATTCATTTATGATTTCTGTTAGTGGAGCTTTCATATTGTTCATGTATTTTTTCAGCACACATATTGGGATTTCGTCTAAACCTGCCAAGTTTTTGTTCTTTAATTGCCTTACAACATTGCATACTTCCTCCTGTAAGTTCGTTGCAATGCTGCTAAAGTAGGTATTCACATAATTTGCTAATTCTTTCGGGTTACTTTCGAAGTTTTCTTTGTTTCTGATTTGTGTGTTTGTACCTCTCTGCTTCACAGTTCCTGTTTCTTTTTTCACTGCAGCCCGTGTAGCTTTACTTTTATTATTGGCTAAATTTATGAACCTATCATTGGCTGATTTTTTTGCAGTGTTGAGTACCTTCCTGTAGATCCTTTAGTAGTTTTTGTAGTAATGCAAAAAACTGGACCACTATTGTCCTATTTAATGGAGGGTAGGTATTTACAAGTTTGAACACTTTTTCTAATTCTTTTAGTAATCCATTTATTGTTGGTGGGTGTTCCAATGGGAATTAATGCTTTGGGGAATGTTTCTTCAAATTTTAATTTAAACTCAGACATAAAATTGGAGAACTTGCTATTCACTTTAGTTTCTATGTATGCTCCTTCCCAACTTTCATGTGCTAACTTTAAGGAAAACTCTTGCAAAGCTGATGGAGCTCTTTTATATACATGCAGTTTTGATTCTGTTTTTACACAACCTTTTACTTTTATAATCTGACATAGATGGTCAGATAGTCCCAGATTTTTGACAAGTACATCACAGTTTTCTCTGCCTACATCTGTAGCTACATGGTCAATGGTAGATGATGAATGTGTGGTTATTCTTGTTGCACTGTTGACTCGTGATATACCAAAACTATGTAGGATATTCATAAATGTGTTACTGGTGTCATCTGTTTTAGTTATATTTATGTTAAAGTCCCCACACAAAAGGATATTATGTTTCAGAGTCAACGCTAGTTCTAGGCTTTGTATAAGTTTTGAAAAGAATATCTCTAAATTACCACTGGGAGAACGACATACACATAATATAGTTAGTTTCTTGGGCATATTTATAGCAACTATCTCTATTGCTGACACTTCAAAGTCTTTGTCTACACTTACCATGATAATATCATTTCTGATTTTAAATTCAATGCCTTTCTTAACATAAATACATGATCCTACACCTTTCATTGGGTTTCTGCAATAAGAACATGCTTGGACACATGAGGGTAAATTAATATATAAGATTTCACTTTCTTTACACCAGTGCTCTGTAATACAGATAACAGTGCTGACTAAGATTTGTAACTCATCTTCCAGCTGTTGCACTTTGTTTTTTTACACACTGAATATTTTGGTGGAGTACTGTTAGACATTTAATGTTACTTATCTCAGTGGCTTCTTTTTCATCATATCTGCAATTAAAAAATCCTTCAGATGGGAAGGAGGTGTCCTTTTCCGTCTACTTGCTACCCCATAAATGGTTGTTTCCATGTCTGCTGGTGCTCCTGCTATTGCTGGGATTTCTGCTGTTACTGCTGTCTGTGATGCTGCTGTTGATGGTGATGCTGTTGTTGGCATTTCTGCTTCGATTATTGTTTGTACTGCTGCATTTTGTGTAACTGCTATTGGTTGTTTGTTCTGCTGCTTTTTTGTTGCTGGTATCATCTGTGATGAAGATGGCTTCTCCGTTTTGAGTTGATAGGCATGATGTTATTTTTTGTGTACATCATCTCAGCCATCTCATTTATTCTAGAACCTATGAACTTTTTCCCATGAATATTTAAATGCATACCATGCCTGGTGAAGTGTTTCCTTTCCAAGAATTTCACATCTAGGAAGTTCGTGTTTTTGTATGCTTTGCATATTTTGCAAAATTGCCTGTTGGCCTTAATAATTTCCTGGTTGACGCATGACATTTCTATTAGGTCATATCTGTGTGGGATTCCAGTCACTATTGCACTTTCATTTTTCACTGTATCTAGGGTTTTCTGGAGGTCACGGACGGCACGTTTTAGTTCATTGCAATAAACATTTTGCACCACCAATTATAGCTAAAACCAGATTTTCTTGTGTAGTGTCATCATGCTGTATGTTCCTTATAACTTCGTTCATAGGGGCCCCAGGTTTTAAATAGCTGGTAGCTCTAAGATTGTGTTCGTTTTGCAAGATTTTTGCGAGATCACAACCATGACTGTCTGAGTAGACAACTAACTTGGATTTCCTAAGATATGTATTTCTGCCATTACTGCCTTTTGGGGCAATGCTATTTCTATATTTTTGTATATCAGCTGACCAAAGAGGCAGATTACTTACAAGGACTGGGTTTGTATGCGAACTTTTTTTTTAAAGAGCGATTAATCATGAACAGACCAATACTGAAATTATACTGACTGTTGACAATGAGTTACAAGAGTATGCTTGCCTATTCCATTGCATTTCATAGGGGTTTGTTAGGATCAATTTTTCAGCTTTCTGTGATGGTGAAGCCATTGCAAGTCAATTTTGTAGGGAATGCCAAACAACTTCTCGCTCCGGAGCCATGGTGAAGTGCCTTAGCAGATGGGTTCCCTGGGGTGGTGTTGGTAAGGGAATCCATGTATGGGGTACTGTCTTCTTTTCTTCCTTGATCCTAGCACATCCGTCTTTCTATTTCCTTTTTTACTCTTCCATTAGGAGTAACAAATCTATCTTCCCTATGTCCATATGAAAGTTCTTATCACAGGATCCCCTCTTTTTACAGTCTATATAGCAGAATTTACAACCTACAACAGTAACATTGCACTGGGGAGTATTTCAGTATGAAAACGACAATGGACTACTCTCATGACACAATGTCATGGTTATTGAGGACATTACTGACGATTTTTTTAACTTTTGTGTGAGGGTGGGTTTGTGTTTAGCTTATATAGGGGAGGGTTGGTTTGTGCATACCACATGTCTCTCTCTCTCTCTCTCTCTCTCTCTCTCTCTCTCTCTCTCTCTCTCTCTCTCTCACACACACACACACACACACACACACATATCCATATATGCACCTGCAGACTGCACAAAGGAAAATGATTTAGAGGTATTCTTTTGCCAGGCTTGTCATAGTTTCAAGGGGAGGGAGGAATAGGACAGGGTGCCCCACTAACAAGCTTGATATAGAAATGACAAGCCAACACTAAGAAGGTAAAAGGAGTTTTGGTGTGAGAAAAGTAGACAGGAGAACTCATGGGGGAAAAGCGGGAGATAGCTGGAGTTTTGTGGAGGATGGAGCCTTAAGATGAGGTGAAGTGAAAGGGGAGAAGTACTGAAGTACTCAATAAAGTAGAAGAAAAGGAGGGTAAGGTACTACATATTTGGAGTTACGGGTAAGTAATCCCCAAAGAACAGAGCTTATGCCAGGTCCAGGTGGACCTGTGGAAGGGAGAACCCCAATCACTTTAGAAGAAAGGAGAGGTACATCACACTGACTGGGCCTATGAAATAAGAGGAAAAGAGTACTGACTTCCCACAAAGATAGCCTTCAATGAGGGAGAAATGCCTAACGATAATATTTGCAAAGAATAGGAATAAGGATCCTGCTTAAGGGATCATCTCCTCCAAACTGGATAATAAATTGATCAAATAAAAATTAGCTAACTCTGTAGCATACCATGAATATTTGAGTCTCTGCATAATTTGATCTTTAAATTGTGTAACAATTGCTTCCTCCAAAGGCCAGAATACAAATTAATAGAATTAATGGTTAAAGAGCTGAAAGTGCTCTCAAAGAAGCAATGTAAATTAAGGTTCACTCTATGTCACCATGCTATCCAAAGAAGAGGAGCTTATTAAATATAAAACAGCTGAATTAATGAAAATTCTAATAGAGGATATGTATGTTTGTAGGGATTTATTGTTAAGTGTATAATCACAACATCTTTTCTCTTACTGGAGGGATATGTAGCGATCCATGCCATTCGTGGAAGGTCATGCATCACATATGTCAAATATAGAGTTCAGAGTAAAGATGTGTGTAATCGCAGTTAGTTGTAAACATCAGGCCACATATTGTGTGAAAGTATTACTCCACAGGTAAGGAGTCTACCTGCTAGAGAGCATTTGTAATCTCTGTGGAGCAAGGAGAATGAAGGAGCTCTGGTATCACGGAAGATTTCTGGCACAAGGAAGATGAATATTAGATTAGATTTACCTTCATTCCAATTGATCCATAGTGAGAACATCCTCCAGGATGTAGAACATGTCAGAAAAACAATAACACATGACAAATATTTACAACTAAAACAAATAAACAAATATATCTTTCACAGGTCCCAAGTGGAAAGTGGAATGACCATCATATGAAACGATCATTTTACAACATTCATTTACTAAGATTGCATTAATGCACCGAATTTAAAATTTAAATTGTTTGCATTGTTTGTAAGGTAATAAACATATAATAGAACTACTACAATACTTATTTACAATGAATGCATTACTGATCTGAAATGGTGCAGAAGTTAAGCTTGTTATGGCTGCTCACAAGTTATTGAAAATGTGTGTTCTTGAGTAATGCACACCTTTTTGTAGAAGGGTAAGAGACTCTAAATCCATGTGAAGATTATTCTTACTTCTAGTAGCTGTTGGTTTGAAAAAGTGATATATTTTTAATGCAAAATTTCATTAAGGAATAAATATATATTGGAAAGCAGTAGTTAGTATGTCTAGTTCCCTAAACAGACCTCTGCAGGATGTTTTTGAGTTCACACCTCATGTAACTCTTATCACACGTTTTTGTGCCCAGAAAACTTTAGCTTGGCTTGATGAATTACCCCAAAAAATAATCCCATATGACATTATGGAGTGAAAGTAAGCATACTATGCCAGCTTCTTCATTTTTATATCCCCTATGTCTGACAGAATTCACATTGCAAATACAGATTTGTTCAGACACTTCAGCAGTTCTGTAGTGTGCTCCTCCCAGTTGAATTCATTATCAAGCTGTAATCCCAAGAATTTAACACTGTCCACTTCTTCCATCTGCTTGTCATCATACGTTGATATACTCGTGGGACACACCTTATAAGTTCTGAACTGCATGTAGTGTGTTTTTTTCAAAGTTTAGTGACAAAGAATTGCCTAGGAACCAGCGATTAATGTTCACAAATATTGTATCAGCCGATCTTTCTAAGACTACATTTGATTTACTATTTATTGCAATGTTTGTATCACTGGCAAACAAAACAAACTTGGCATCTGGTAATGTTACTGATGGAAGGTCATTGATATACAGAAGAAAAAGTGAGGGCCATAAGATGGAACCTTGTGGGGACCCCACATGTAATTAGTTCCCAGCTGGATGATGCCTGATAGCTTAATACATGTCTCTTTCCTAATAACACCCTTTGTTTCCTGCCAGACGTTTCCTGACATATAAAGCAGTTGTTGTTACATACTATACACAAAATGTTAACGAGAGGTCTTTGAGACAGTAATATTCGTTGGTTCCCATGTAATGTGTAACCTTTTGTGAAAGTTTGTGATAATATACAGAGTTAATTGGAACCCATCTGCACCTTATTTAAGTGAGAAGCAGTGTTTTGTTTTATAGCCACTTCACCTACAGAAATCCACATGGAAGAAAGAAGTTCAATGCCAAGGAAAAACAGGGCACAGCATAGCTGGCCCCTGAGGTAAATCACAAGAACTGCAAGACTGAATATCTACACCAATATAATAAGGGAGTGTTTAGGTGGCGGTGTTAGGTGTAACTGCATGGAGTAATAGGTTTAGAACAGACATTACTCAGTCAAAACATTGCCACACTAGCTGAATACAGCAGTCATCAGCTATTTAATAAAAACTCCAACAGCCTTGATTGAAAGCTTTCAGTGTGTCATGTGAGGTAAGTGTGAGTTGGGTTTCGCATGATCATTGTTTGAGGGAGTAATTCTGTTTGAGATACCTCATTATGTTTGAGCTCAGAATGTGTCCTAAGATACTACAGCAAATTGATGTAAAGGATACTGGTCCACAGTTTTGTGGATCACTTCTACTACCCTTCTTGTAGATGGGTGTGACCTGTGATTTTTTTGTTCAAGGAATCTATGATAGGTTATATTTAGAAGAGGGGCTAACTCAGCCACAAATTCAGTATAGAATCTGATAGGGATACCTATGGGCCCTTGAACTTTGTTCAGTTTTAATGGTTTCACAACACAACTAACACTAATACTTATTGCACTCATCTTTTCAGTGGTATGAGGGTTGGGCAATTCTCCTGGGTTTTCCTCTCTAAAGGAACATTTGAAAATGGAGTTAAACATTTTGGATTTGCTTTGTTACTCTCAATTACAGTTCCTGTCTTGTTTGCTAGGGACTGCACACTAATGTTGATGACACTGACAACCTTTACATACAACCAGAATTTTTTTTGAGTTTTGTGCAAGATTGTTTGACAATATTCTGCTACAATAATCACTGAATGCTTCAGGCATTACTCTCGACAGCCAAATGCGCTTCACTCAGCATGTCTCTATCTATTGCCCTACGCTGTGTTTTGCACCTATTATGCCCTAATCTTTGTTTCTTTATAAGTATCTTTACAGTGGTTGTGTACCACAGAGTGACCCTCCCATTATGAACTGTTGAAGTTTGGTACATACCTATCCAGTGTATGGTCAATTATTTTTTTTAACTTGAGCCATAGATCCTCTACATGCTCCTGCCCTGTGCTGAAAGTTTCAAGTTCCTCATTGAGATATGACAATATTGATTTTTTTATATAGTTTACTGAATAAATAAAAAATAATGGTATTTTTTGTGATCTCTCCAGTGCCTTCAACCGTGTAGATAATGATACTCTGTTTATGGAATTGATGGCTTTACATACAGCTGGTTTGATTCATACATGACAAACAGAATACAAAAGATTGTGCCGAGTAATTCAATCTCAGAAAGGTAGAAAATTCTTGTAATTGGGGTAAAATGACAAAGGTTAAAATGACAGGGTTTAATATTGGGTCCACTCCTACTCATATATGTGAAGAACCTTCCACATAACATTCAACAAACAAGACTGGTACTTTCTGCTGATGATACTGATGTTATAATAAATCCTGTTAGAGAGAAAGCAGCAGAAGAGTTAGTAAATAACAATTTCCAAAGAATTATTAAGTAGTGCTTTGAAAATGGACTCTCCTTAAATTTTGAAAAAACACACTATGTTCAAGTCTATACAACAGATAGTATCCTACCAACAACTGATGTCACACTTGAGCAGGAGTTTGTAAGTAAGGTTGAATGCTTCAAACTTGAACTGGAAACCTCAAACAATTAAGTTCAGCTACTTTTGCTCTTCGTATAATTGCTAACCTCAAAACAAATGAAGCAACCTCCTGACATAGTCTGCGTATTTCCAGTCAATAATGTCATACAGAATACTTTTCTGGTGTAGCTCATTGCTTAGAAAGAAAGTACTGATTGCCAAAAACCAGCAGTAAAAATAACATTTGGTGAAACTTCTTGGCAGATTAAAACTGTGTGCCTAACTGAGACTTGAACTCGGGACCTCTGCCTTTCACAGGCGAGTGCTGTACCATGTGAACCATCCAGGCATGACTCATGACCCATCCTCACAGCTTTACTTCTGGCAGTACCTCACTTCCTACCTTCCAAACTTCACAGAAGCTCTCCTACATTTGCCGCAGCCTCGGTCATGAGTCATGCTTGGGTAGCTCAGTTGATTAGATTAGATTAGATTGGTAGAGAATTTGCCTGTGAAAGGCAAAGATCCTGAGTTCAAGTCTCACACAGTTTTAATCTGCCAGGAAGTTTCTTATCAGTACACACTCACTGCAGAGTGAAAATTTATTCTGGAAATAACATGCAGTGTTCACCCATGGACATCTTCAAGGAGCTAGGCATTTTAACTGTGCCATCACAATAAAAATTTTTGCTAATGAAATTCATCATAAATAATCCATAACAATTTTAGAACAGTGATGTACATACCTACAACACTAGGGAGAAAAATGATCTTTATTACAAATTGTTAAAGCTGCCAGTGTCTCAGAGAAGAGTTCAATACGCAGCAATAAAAATTTTTGATGATTTGCTCAATAACATATAATGTCTGGCAAGTAGTGAAGCATGTTTCAAATGTAATTTAAAACCATTTCTCATAGACAACTCCTCCAGTTCCAATGATGAATTTGTACTTAAAAACTGGTAGTCAGTAAAAAAATGATTGTTTTTAAGTGTAGCAGCATGAGTATGGAAAAAAATGTTCATTAAAATTAACACTAATCATGTATACAGATCCTGTAAACTGACTCATTCCACATCATTTTGATAAAAGAATTCTTCAAATGATCTATGGAACGTGCAACTAACTAATATACCCTACTGCCAAAGGCCAGCAAATAAAGGACAGAAGTTGCTCATAATCTAGGTGTGTATTTGCATCAGTCTTTGATTTTTTCACCAACTTTTTGGTACCTGTCTGATGCTGTTACCATGGTTGGGAGACCCTCAACTGAAACTGATACAGCAGCAGTGTCTTTTGTGTCATCCAACAGGCTGAAGATGACAACATCTTTTTTATGCAACTTTCTCTATCACTACAGTGTAATATGTCCACAATCACACTCCAAGCATTGGCATTCGTAGCTATAAACCCACATGACTCAGTGGGGCAGTGTACCCTGCAAGATACAGTTGTCTCTGCCTCTAGGTGTGTATTTTGTAGTGCTGTGCTACACACATACAGTGTCCTTGTGTGAAGACATTAGAATTTTGCTATGATGTTACACAATCTATTAATGTAATGGTAGTGCAGGTGGTGGTGGTGGTTTTTGGGGGAAGGAGACCAGACAGCGAGGTCATCGGTCTCATCGGATTAGGGAAGGACGGGGAAGGAAGTCGGCCGTGCCCTTTGAAAGGAACCATCCCGGCATTTGCCTGGAGCGATTTAGGGAAATCACGGAAAACCTAAATCAGGATGGCCGGACGCGGGATTGAACCGTCGTCCTCCCGAATGCGAGTCCAGTGTGGTAGTGCAGGGGTTTGTCTTTCGCAATGTGGTATCTTAAATATTATCTTTTATTAGAATTTGGTAGTGCTTATGGAATTGTAATTTCTATCAGTGTGTTCGTTTCTAACACTAACATCACATGTACACTAGTAATGGTGTGGTGGCTTAGCAATGATACATTAATCAGGACCATACTTCATTGTGATTGGATCAGTGCATCATGACATTGACAAGACTTGATAGAAAATTGATACAACATCATGCCACAATGCGATAGGATGTTGACATTGACACAAGCTGTAAATTGGGTAAAATGCACAAAATTGTGGAAAATATGGAAAAATGAGATGTTATGCCTGCTAGTGCCTCTAATGACAAAATATTAATTTGTTAATAACAAAGAGACCTCAAGTGATGTAATTTGTTATTAACAACTAGACACAGTCTAAAACCTACCCCTATGATGCCCACTCAGGTGTTTCAGCTAAAAAATTTGGAGTTGGCGATATGTTCTTGAATATCAGTGATATTTAATTTCCTGAGAGCACAATGATGTAGATGTGACATCGAGAACAAAGGGGGGAATTTTGTGTAATTGAACAAAATTCGTAAAATTGTGGAAAAACCTGGTAAATATGTGAAAATGAGTGAAAAATACATAAAACTGGGGAACATACAAAAAATATGGAAAAAATACATAAAACTGTGGAAGAGTGTGAGTACTTACATATCTTCCTGGGGTGTGGACATTGCTGGTGCCTGAGTAACATAATATTAAATGGGTATCAACAAATAGAACACAGGTGATGTTACTTGGTATAATTTATTATAGACAAACACATACATCCTACACCCTCACTCCAGAATAACCCCTCTACTCAAGTGTCCCAGTTACAAAAGCTGAAGATAGTTTGAGAGTGCTTGATCCTCATTGGTCCAGAGGAGAGGAAGGGCTAGAGATTCCCTGGGTGCCGTAATCAATTACCGGTGGTTCCCCTGGAGACAGGAGAGCCCAGGTGTGATCCCTGATGACACTGAATTGTCATCAGGGATCACATTTTGCATTGTATAAATACTAACAGTAGATATATTCATAGCCAACACATATTACTGATGCCCACTGGTATGCCACCAAACTAAGCTCCCACAAACCAAACTTTGCATCCTGCACATGTAAAGACCACACTTCCTGGGTCTCCACAAATGGTATTTGAAGCAGCTAATGGCTGACATTGTCTTCCATGTAAATTATCATACCAAAGTTGCCACTGATAAGTACATAATTTATCAACTGTATTTTCACATTGTAAAGAAGCCCAGGTAATGTGCAACAACAATAACTGCAAATATAAAAAGTAGAGTGCCCTACCTGCAGGACATTTTGAGTGTGTCTTTCAGTAGACCTGCAGTGTATCTTCTCACTGGATTGCTGGATTATTGTCTCCAGGACTGCATTGCAGATGGGGATAAGTGATGGAACTGTCCATAACATATTATCAAACACATATGGACACAAAAAAATATCAGCAAGGTGGGTTCCACATCTTCTCACTGAGGCATGAGGTGTAACAGCCTGGTGCAAGTCTTTCAATTGGACACCACTTCTGCAAGTCTGCAAATTGTGTGTTCCTGACCCAACAGCACCTGGTGTTCCCAGATGGTTACCAATCCAAGTGCTAACTGGGTCTGGTGTTGCTAAACTTAGGTGACCGGACAAGAAAAAGTGTATCCAATGTAGCAAGACTGTTGGCCTTGGGCTAAGCTCACAGAACTGCAATCATTTTTAGGTAAAATAAATTACTATTCTATTCCAAGTGTTGTCAACATTACCCAGCCACTTGATAACCCTTGCTGCAAAGGTGTGTGGGCAGGTGATTGCAATCATCACATGCTATAACACAAGTTACGTATGGCTCCGTGTCTGTTGACTTTTACACTAGGTTGTCCTCTTGTCATGACAGCTGTTTTTTTATGGTATGGCCCGGCTGCAGTTATCATACAAAGAAATACTGATAGACCAGTACCCTTATGTTATCCATTCAGTATAGCATTTCATGACATGGGGGTACTGGTCAGTTCAGTTATTACTTTGATTATGTGGAATATCAGTTAGTTCATTGATAATTTCTGAGAGGAAAGGTATCATATTTCGTACATGAATGTAGTTATATTAGTCCAAATCAGTTTTGTAACAAAATAAATTTCAATTATCTTCTAATTTTTCTATATTTTATTTAAAAACTGATAAAGTGAATAACTAATTCATTCTGTGACATTAAATATTTGGCTGGAATGTTTCTAATCATTAAACTTAAGTTCGCAATTGAGGTGTAATACATCATTTTTGGGAAAATTATAGGTTGCACTCTCAATCCTTCTAACCAGTGAAAGATGATCATAACATACAGTAATTATTTTGATTAGTGGTTAAGATACGGGCAGCATAACATTGAGGAAATGGTTTATTATTATGTGCAGGTAAGGCAAGGTGCATGAAACTATATAGCCTAATATAAACCACAATTTTATTCATTTGACTCATGTAGTGACATGAGCAGCATGATGTGCTGGGCATTGGCATGTAGGAGAATGGAGAGGTGATATCCATGCACATGACCTCCACACTCTGGTCTGAGTAAAAGCTAAGTGTTCAGTTTGACCCAGAACTTTCTAAATGGTCATGATAATGTGGAAAATCAAAGCCATAAATGGCAAGCAGTGTCAATGAAGACAATATCCAAAAATGTTTGAGTTTGTGGAAGATGATTGCTGGATTATTGTCACCAAGACTACATCGTAGATGGGGATAGTTGATGGAATTGTCCGAAAGATATTATGAAACACACTTTTATACAAAAAAAAAAAATATCAGCAAGGTGCGTTCCACATCTTCTCACTGAGGCACAAAAGAATGTATGAAAAGAAATCTGTTAATGACTTTTGAATCACATTGAAGAAGAGGGAGAGGCTTCTCTGGATCATATTGTGACCTGCGATGAAACATCAGATCATCAATATACCCCAGAGAACAAGGGGAGGAGTTTGAAGTGGTGGAGGGATGGAGAGGGGGCACCAATCAGGGTCAGGATTTGAATTTTGGGCAGGAAATTTTTGGAAACTCTTTTTTTGGGACTCAAAAATTGGACTGCTGATTGACTGTCTGCTTGGGTAGACAGTGAATGCGTCCTACTACAGCATGCTGTTGTATGATGCCGAGACTGCTTATCGCAACAAATGATGGCAGCAACCAAGTTGCATTGTTCTCTTCCTACACAGCAATAGATGACACTACACAACCACATACAAGAGCAATAACTTGTGAAAAAACTCACTAAGCTGCACTGGTATCGAATTTAGCACTGAACTTAAAAGCCCAGACTTGTTCTCATGTGACTACCATATGTTTGGTCCACTGAAGAAAGCATTAGGGTAAGAATGTTTTGGAGATGATGCTGTGGTCACACATTATGTGAGCAGTTGGCTACTGTGGCATGTAACATGGCTGAATTGTTTTCCTCATGGCCTTGTGTGTTACCACTGAACACATTATAGTTTCCATTTTACTCATATTATTGTTGAAAACTATAAACATTGGATTGGCCCCAATAGAACAAAAAGCAGTAGCTGAATAGTGTGAGAGGAAGAGCTGGCTTTTTCAAATCAGTTTCTCATTTTAGGGGCAAGTTGTTCTCTAATTTACTTATGATGCAAAGACAATATTTTTTGTTTGCTCTTGTACTATAATGCCATTGAAAATTCATTAATCACACAAGGATGTGGAATAAGAAAAAGTTACATATGCACATGCAGAACAGGCAACCTAATTTATGAATAGTACTAAGTCGACTCTCACTGATAATTATGGGAGTTAATACACACACCATAATCGTGATTATAGCTGATAACAAGAACATATCTGCTTATCAGGTCTAATCATAAGGCTACTATACACTGCTTAGACATATTTCTTCTGCCAAATACATCATTTGCATTCAAAAAACAACTATTACAGAGTTTGTTCAGAGAAATTTGTAAGTGTATATGTAGAAGCACACTTGTGCATTCACAAGCATTGATAATAAATAAGGTTGAAAATCAGAGACTAATTGTTACTTTTTTGAAAAAACTTTATTTTGCATTATATTTGTTGAATATGTGCACACAGTCTAAAACCAAGATATTTCACTTCACTAATTCTTCAGACGCTCTAACGAAAAGGGGATCATCAATCATAGTACTGGAACCATCTCCTTCAAGCAATACAGATTTGTAGCTCCGCGCAATAAAGAAAAATACTACCATGTCTCCCAGAAGAAGCCCAGCAAATAAAAAGAACTCAACTGCCTGAAAATTCAATGGAAAAACTAAATTATAAAAAACAGTTTTTATGCAAAATTAGAAAGAAAGGAGTGCTTATATAAAACTTATCATATTCCTCACAATTTGGTGATATTACTGAACAGTTAACTATGCAGTTGATGTTTCTTTGGTATCACTCAGTACAAGAAAGTTATTTTATCTTCTATCACATTCATTAAATGTAGTAGATATTTCCAGAATAAAGCTTTGTCATACAGTTCTGCTAGCACATGTTTTTTTGCAGATGATGCAGTTTTCTATGATGAGGTTTAATGTGATAAAATTGTATAATATCCTGTTATTTCTGCCAGATTCATATACCAGTTAGTAATTCATATTGTAGAGAAATAAAAAGCCATGCTCATCACAAAACATAAAAATGTAGTTGTCTCACACTACACATGAATGAGTCATAACTAAAGTCAATTACGTAGTATGAATTCGTGGGAATACATGTGTAGCGATATGACAAGGAATAATCATATAAGCTCAACTGTGATTAAAGTAAGTTAAGGTAACACATCAGTGAATAGTAGATGCTGTAAACAATCAAAAGGTAACTAAACAAGACAGAAATTCGCTAGCTTTCAAACAAATTCTCTTCCAGGTTTATAGCATTCATACATACATGTTTGTGTACGCACACTTTACAGCTCTGAAAAAAGATTTGCCTGAAAACTAGCAAAGTCACGGTGGCACTGATCTAATCCTTGTAGCACCCATCCAAAATTAAAATGTGGGTTTTGTCAGTACAGTGGTTGTACATTTATGGTGCAGTAATCTACTCAATTGTGACATCTATATAGTACTACATACATCTGAAGATGTTCATCACCAAATGAAACTAATTGTCTGGACCTTAAAAAAAGTGTGATCAAAGACTCTCATAAAACAGTTTGAATATCTCATTGGTTGACATTGTAATTCTGTCAGAGACGGTAAAGGACTTAGAAGAGCAGTTGAACGGAATGGATAGTGTATTGAAAGGAGGATATAAGATGAACATCAACAAAAGCAAAATGAGGATAATGGAATGTAGTCGAATTAAGTCTGGTGATGCTGAGGGAATTAGATTAGGAAATGAGACACAAAGTAGTAAAGGAGTTTTGATATTTGGGGAGCAAAATAACTTATGATGGTTGAAGTAGAGAGGATATAAAATGTAGACTGGCAATGGCAAGGAAAGTGTTTCTGAAGAAGAGAAATTTGTTAACATCAAGTTTAGATTTAAGTGCCAGGAAGTCGTTTCTGAAAGTATTTGTATGGAGTGTAGCCATGTATGGAAGTGAAACATGGACGATAACTAGTTTGGACAAGAAGAGAATGGAAGCTTTCAAAATGTGGTGCTACAGAATAATGCTGAAGATTAGATGGGTAGATCATATAACTACTGAGGAGGTATTGAATAGGATTGGGGAGAAGAGAAGTTTGTGGCACAACTTGACTAGAAGAAGGGATCAGTCGGTAGGACATGTTCTGAGGCATCAAGGGATCACCAATTTAGTATTGTAGGGCAGCATGGAGGGTAAAAATCGTAGAGGGAGACCAAGAGATGAATACACTAAACAGATACAGAAGCATGTAGGTTGCAGTAGGTACTGGGAGGTGAAGAAGCTTGCACAGGATAGAGTAGCATGGAGAGCTGCATAAACCAGTCTCAGGACTGAAGACCACAACAACAACAACATCTCATTGGTGCTGCTTATTTAACTCTAGTTGTGTCTCATATTAGTAATCTTTTGTCACAAGACTGTACCTGATTTCTTTTGTTTGTCTTTCTAGCTTTACCTGCAGCATTTATAGCAGTGATGCTATGGGAAATATATATCACATACTAAAAATGTGTTGCTTGCTAATGCAGCAAGAAAATTCTGTAGTTAGTGTCAAAATATCTATCAGAACATTTATTTTACAAGCGTTCTCTGAACTTGTACTATCTTTTTGCCACGTCCATCACACTAGATAAAATCTGTCAGCCATGTATAAAGCACTTAGATTTCCATTCTTATTGACTCTTTTGCTATGTTTTTTCAGTAATCTTCTTGATGCTTATCAGTCTGTCTTCCACCTTTAAGTTCTCAGGATTTCAAAACTTGTCCTGTGCAGGCACTAACAATCATTCTTACCTTCTCACTCATCTAGTAAGTCTCCCGTGGCCCCAAGTTCTGGGTAGCTTTTGCACAACTCTTCCCATTTCTTAACCAGTCCTTTTTCCCTCATCCCTATTCCTGTTTCTTCAACCCTTCTGCTAGAAGAAGGAGCCAATGGAGTAGAAGGAGCCAATGGCTCTGAAATCTCACATGTTTCCACATCTTTTAAGTGCTTTCTCCTGCTGCTGCTTAGTAGAGTATATTTTTTATCTATGCATATTATATTTTCCAACATTGATTATTTTCATTGGTACACTAGATATTAAGAAAGAAATATTTCATTCAAGAATATCGAGAATAAATAGTTACTTTCACTTTGTACCTGCTGACAAAAATATATAGCTAAATATCTGTGCAAAAAATTTAAATGTACCTGGCTTCTGAAGAATCTTGCTTGAGTTATAAGAATTACAATCAAATTTCCAATTGCAACACACAGGTACCATGCAGCTATTGTTATTGTTCTCAAGCTTTTAGGTGCCTGTAAATAAGTTAATGGACTACACTGGCTGTTAACTATTTACTCAAAGTAAAGCGATGTTAACTTCTGACAAATAATTTGAATTTAAGTAACAAACACTTACCTGTAAAAAGGAGAACTCTAAGCCTGGAATTGCAAACAATACTTCTGCAATAGAAATTAGGATGTACTGTGGAATCAACCACAACATTGAAAGAGTGTTTGGTAATGTTATAACAAACAGTTTTGAAAACTGAAAAAGAAGTTACAGTTTATTTTGATATTTACTTATTTGTTTGTTTATGCAGTAAGAACTAATTTTGGTAAGAACTAAATTAACCAACTTTTGACATAAATATGGATCCAGATAAATCCAAAATTATATCACATTTAAGCAGCAGTGTTATTGATCAGAACCAGTTTCACAGACACAAAGAGTATTTGTTGAAATAAGTTTTTTCTCAAATAACAGCCTATCCTATCTACAAGTATAAACAAGCCCATATATTTACATCAAACAATTACATTTTATGTGAAACTACAAGTACAGTTTCTGAAAGAGCAGAATGTTGAAATATATTTAGAACTGGTAAATGACTGGTACTGCTTCATATTATTTTCATAGGATGGAAATGTCATAGTGACAGTTAAATTTATTTGCTATTGGTTAAGCATTATGAGGGTAAGGAGAAAACGTCATGGTCTGGCAGTGAAAGACAATGTCTTTTAGTTAAAGACAAAGTCTTTTAGGTAAAAACGAGTCTCTTACTTTTTAAAATAATATCATTTTCTTCCAACATACTTTGTTGCCTTGTATCTGAAATGAGCAGCTTCCACCTTTGAATTACAATTTTAGGAGATTTTAACAATGATAAACCATGGTCCCATAACAACCATTACAATACTTTAGTTTCTTTCCAGCCATGAATTTATTTATTTACGATAATATGTGGAAGTCAGAGTGTGCCAAACCTGCTGATATTTCAACAATTTTCACTTCAAAATCCTTAGAACATCCATTAGCAAATCACTTTTGTGTCAGGTGCATTGTCATGAAGAAAGACAGTCTTTTAGTTTAGCAACCCAGACCTCCTAATTACATTTTCTCGTCCAGGAGACTTGCATAGTATTTGGCAGCTACTTTTTTTGCAAGGTAATTAATAAGCTCAAAACATTGATTCTCTCATTTTTTTTATTGTAGGGTCACCAACTTCTAGAGATTGCTTTGTTTAACAAATATGGTACTCACATTACATGAAGCAACCATTAGCTCACCTGTATAATAGTTCCTTTCAAACCAGAATTTTCCCATAATGCCTAAAAACAGCTAAGCTCAAAACCACTATTCAAAAAAGGTAAAAAGGATGAAGTGGCTAACTACAAGCCCATTGCTCTACTATCTGTATTCTCAAAAATAATAGAAAAAAATTTCAAAGAAGAGTAGTAGATTTTCTGGAAGAGCACAAGATACTACCCACAGCACAACATGGTTTCAGGAAAGGCCAATCAACTGATATAGCAATTTTTGAACTATTAAGTGAAGTAGATAATGGTGAAAATGTCATTGGAATATGTCTAGATCTCTCTAAGACTTTTGATATAATAGATCACACAAAACTATTGCCTAAGCCTGACAACATGAGGATTAGACAAACATCTACCAACTGGATTCAAACTATAAAAGCATTAAATATGGAGTGCCACAAGGTTCAGTTCTGGGACCTCTTCTATTTCTGTTATATGTGAATGACCTTTACAAATTCTGCGGGAAGTCATCCAGTTTGCTGATGATACAAGTGTGCTAGTGAGTGGGAAAGAAATGGAAATGCTTCAGAAGTCTACAACTGAGACACTGAACAATATTGAAAACTGGTTCAGTCACAACAAATTGGTAATAAACACAAGTAAGACAGAGGCACTAAGTTTTTACAATGTGAAAAAAGGTGTGCAAACCGTTCAGATTCAGATATCTCACAAAGACCTTCAGAATGTAGACATTAAGTTCTTAGGAGTATGGCTCCAAGATAATCTTAAATGGGGGAAGAATATTGAAAAAGTTTGTAACAAATTAAGCACTACATGCTATTTAATGAGAATATTAGAGGGATGCTGCAACAAAGATTCTCAGAAAACTATGTATTATGCCTATATATACTCACAACTGAAGTATGGAATTATTTCCGGGGTAACTCTTCTCTTAACCAAAAGCACTTTAGGCTACAAAAAGAATTATAAGAATAATGGAAGGTGTAAAATGGAACAAAACCTGTAAACCTCTCTTTAAAAAGCTAGAAATTCTCCAACTTCCATGTATATGTATGTATGAGATAACCATGTTTATGAAAAAATATTCAATGGAAAATCCCACTCTCTTCCAGAAAAATGAAAATATCCACTCCTATAACACCAGGAAAAAAGGAGACTTTCATCTAGAGCCCGCCAACATCAACCTGAATAAAAAAGGAACCCTGGAACCCTGTATTATGGGAAAGTTATTTATAATAAACTTCCCCCACAAATTAAATCAATAAATGACCTGGCAAATTTCAAGTCAACTGCTAAGGCATATTTGACTCATCACAGCTTCTATAGCTTCCACGAGTTCCTTCAGAAAGTTCACTAACAATTTGTGTCTTTACCTTAGTGACGTATCATATAACTATTACTAGTAATTTAATGATTTACCATGTAAATGTTACTGTAATACAAATATTAATCTGCCAGTACAGTACATGCTCTTTCTGCTTTAAAATATCTACTCTTTATTTTTGTACAATATTTGCTCTGTATATTGTAACTCCGTGATCATTTAATGTACAAATAATGACATCAATGCAAATTTAATATTATATTTTGTTATACATTGACTTGTCCTACATGAGAATGTACTATTTGAGTACTATATGTTTACCAGGACCAATAAAACTCGACTCTACTCTACTCCACTCTACTATCTCATGTTTAGTACTTCACGTAAAATGCGCAAAATTCTTTTCTGGTTTGACTATTTGACATCTTTAATTGCTAATCATACAGCCATGTTTGAACTGACCCATCCATTCAGTAATTCAGTTCTGTCCAACTATGAATGAATTTCTATTGGGGATATGTAATTTAACACATAATAATGAATTTTATGATAACATGCTCTTCCAGTGTATCCATCTGCATGAAAAACACACAGCACCTCTAGCTAAAAAAACCTGTATAATATCCAATCATAAAGCATGCTGAGTTATATAAATGTGGAATGTGTAACAACACAATAAAATCAAGTTTAAATTGATTTCTATCTGATCCCTGTGCAGGGCTGTGAATTTTCTCACTGTGGTTGCAGTAACTCTGAACCCACAAAAAACACCACCACTCCCAACTTAGCCAAAGGAGTTCAGTGCAGTAGTCCTGAATATAAGCAGTCATCTTCAGTTTCTTATATCACAGAGTAGTGGTAAGAAAGTTAACAAAGAGTGTTATAAGAAATAAGCCCTACAGACCCCACAGTGGAAGAGAAATATTTAAAAAAATGAGAAAAATGAAACTGCTCTTAAACTGAAGTAGTTCGGATAACACCACTGGTTCATCAGCCTTCTGTGTTGCATAATCAACAGCTTTAAGATTTCATGACTATTGTTCAAACTTTCATTTCCAATTCCTTCACTATATGTTCA
This sequence comes from Schistocerca americana, assembly GCF_021461395.2. Classification (NCBI taxonomy): domain Eukaryota; kingdom Metazoa; phylum Arthropoda; class Insecta; order Orthoptera; family Acrididae; genus Schistocerca; species Schistocerca americana. The sequence continues at coordinate 241,071,677 of NC_060122.1, forward strand.
ACATTAAAAACTATAAAATTCAATTACATATTGACAGAGGGACCTCGGTAATGTTGACATATCCTGAAATCTATCACTGGTTAGGATGTCCACATCAGACTTCCATGGATCATCATATAATGGAACACAACGATCAACCTGTTTCATGGCTCCACACCCTGGTTATGATCAAGTAAGCAGCAGGAAACATAAACTGCCAGAGAAACAAAATGAAGCACCCTGAAGACATAGTCAGATGTCAGTGTAACTATGTACATGTACACATCACCAGCATGTATGTAGATGGTTAGAGCTGCAGTTCTCTGTGACAGGTAGAATGGCCACCAGAATGCATTAGCATTTTTTGTGTTTAGTGTTGTTACTAGACCTTGTGGTTTATATAAGGGGCATTAACAGCATCAGATGCTGAGTGGTGACCACAAACGATATGAAGATACCATGTACTTGTGTGAGGCAGCATTATCAAGACCTGACAGCAATTGAAAGTGGCCTCATTCTGGATCTACATGTGGACAGCTGGTTGAATCATGTAACATTCAGATTTGTGGGGCATTCCCTGAAATGAGAAATGTCCTGCCCACTATCCTTTCCACCCCTCCTACCATGGTATTCCGCCACCCACCAAACCTGCACAATATACTCGTTCGTCCTTACACAACCCCTGCTCCCAATCCCTTACCTCATGGCTCGTACTGCTGTAATAGACCTACGAGGGCCGTTCAGAAAGTAACCTCCGGTTGATTTAAAAAAAATACACCAAGCTAAATAAAAATATTTTAATATATACATCTTACAACTACATCTTTGCACTATTTTTCTACATAGTCTCCATAGCGATTGAGGCACTTATCGTATCTCTTCACAAGCTTTGAAATTCCTTCTGCATAAAAATCACCCGCTTGTGCCTGGAGCCAGCCTGTGACCGCATCTTTGAGCTCTTCGTCGTCATCAAACCGCTGTGACCCGAGCCATTTCTTCAAATGCATGAAGAGGTGATAATCACTTGGCGCCAGGTCTGGGCTGTAAGGTGGATGGTTGATAACGTCCCACTAGAAGGACTCAAGAAGGGCCGTTGTTCTGCGAGCAGAGTGAGGACGGGCGTTATCGTGCAAAAAAACGATACCGGAAGTAAGCATACCACGGCGTTTGTTCTGTATAGCCCATCGTAACTTTTTTATTGTTTCACAGTACACGTCTTGATTAATGGTCGTACCACGTTCTATGAATTCAACCAACAACACCCCTTTGGCATCCCAAAACACCGTTGCCATCAGTTTTCTGGCAGAAAAATCTTGCGAGGCTTTTCTTGGTTTGGTAGGCGAATTTGAATGTGCCCACATCTTTGATTGTTCTTTTGTCTCAGGGTTCATGTACTTAATCCAGGTTTCGTCACCGGTCACGATTCTGTTTAACAATAGTTCTCCTTCGTCCTCATAACGTGACAGAAAGTCTAATGCAGAGGCCATTCTTTGCGTTTTGTGGTGGTCGGTAATAATTTTGGGCACCCATCGTGCACAGAACTTACGGTAACCCAATCTTGCTGTCACTATCTCGTACAAGAGAGTCTTAGAAATCTGTGGAAAACCAGTAGACAACTCCGACATTGAGAAACGTCAATTTTCACGAACTTTTGCATCAACTGTCTGAACGAGTTCGTCAGTCACCAATGATGGTCTACCACTCCTCTCTTCATCATGAACGTTTTCTCGTCCACTTTTAAATAAACGTACCCATTCATGGACAACTCCTTCACTCATAACTCTTGGTCCGTACACGGCACAAAGCTCACGATGAACAGCTGCTGCAGAATATCCTTTGGCTGTAAAAAACCTTATGACAGCACGCACTTCACATTTGGCGGGGTTTTCTATTGCAGCACACATTTCAAACTGCCACAAAAACTAAACTAGCGCAGGTACGACGTTCACTCGACCACGGCTTGATGCCGACTGACCTGTTGAGTGCGTGAACGCACAGATGGCGTCGCTACTCCCCCCACAACCCGCACTGTGACCAATCGGAGGTTACTTTCTGAACCGCCCTCGTAGATGCAAGACCTGTCCCATACATCCTCCTACCACTATCTACTCCAGTCTGCTCACTAACATCACCTATCCCATCAAAGGCAGAGCTACCTGTGAAACCAGTCACGTGATTTACAAGTTAAGCTGCAACCACTGTGCTGCATTCTACACAGGCATGACAACCAACAAGCTGTCTGTCCGTATGAATGGCCACCGCCAAACTGTGGCTAAACAGTAAGTGGACCACACTGTTGCTGAACACGCTGCTAAATGTGATATCGCTCATCTCAATCACTGCTTCACAGCCTGTGCCATATGGATCATTCCTGCCAACACCAGCTTTTCTGAACTGCGCAGGTGGGAACTTTCCCTGCAATACATCCTACGTTCCCGTAACCCTCCTGGCCACAACCTTCATTAGTCACTGTCCTCACCCATTCAGCCACCTCATTGTTCCCATTCCAGCACTACACAGCTGTCATTTCACCACCACACCCAGTCTTTTAATTTCTTTTTATTTCTCTCCTTTCTGCTACTTACCCCCTCCCCCATCTGCACCTTCTCTCCCGCCCTCCATCTAAACTGCAACACTTCACTGTCTATCACTCCCACCATACTATCCCTCCCCCTCCCCACCCCAGCCTCCTCCATACCCCCACCCAGTCACCACTCCCATCATGCACTAGTGCTGCTGGACGCAGTGTGGTTTCAGTTCTCTGAGACTGCAGACACGCTTGCAAGTTGCGTTTGCATGAGTGTGTGTGTGTATGTGTGTATGTGTGTCTACTGATGAAAAAGGCCTTTATGGCTGAAAGCTACAATTGTGTGAATCTTTTTGTTGTGCATATCGAGACTCAGCATCTCCGCTATATGGTGAGTAGCAACTTTCCTTCTCTGGTATTGTTACATTCCATGCTAGATTTTCCATTGTCTGATTACTATTACGTTTTGTACTATAGTATTACATATTTTTTGTAAATAGGTCTGTATATAAAGCTGCTAAATGAAAACAACATTAGAATTAATTTTACAATATCTATAACTGCAACCAAAATTTAAGTAACATTTGTCATTAACTGGTATGAGTATGTTCAGCAACTGAATAAAAACAAGTATATGGAATCAATGCTTATTATTGTCTATTGAAAAACAATTTATTATGAAGTACACTGATTATGTTCCTATAGGCCTCACAATGTCATGGCATTTGCTCAGTCTCTGACTTATTAGTGGTAACAACATAGTCCAGTTAAATTAATGCAACCACCGCCTATGTTCACTGTCACCATGTAATAACCACCCAGAGATGACAGGTGGCAGCACTGGAAGTGGAGAGTATACATAGCATGTCAGGGGGAGATAGAAAACTGCGCAGTCATTGTCATAATGTGGAAACAGACATCCAAAAGGGCATGAACATTGGCTTTTGGGCCAAGGGTGAAAGCATTTCTCAAATGGCCAAGTTTGTTAACTTTTGCATGCCACCATAGTTAAAGCATGGCAAAATGGTGCTATCAAAAGCCGGTACTGAGGCAGCTGTTGTACACTGTGGACCCTAGGTGACAGGGGTGAACACCGCATGTGTAGGTGTGTATGGGTGAACAAAAATGCAACTGCTAAGCAACTATCCACCTACATGAAACAAGGGGCTACTAACAGTGTCTCCTCAATGGCCATTCAGTCAACGCTGCTGCATATGGGCCCCTGCAGTAGGTGCTTGGTTCATGCACCCATGACAACTGCTGTTCATCAGCACCAAAGGCTGAAATTTTTTGTATGCCAACTGAGTGGTGACAGGTGGCCTTTTCGTATGAATTATATTTTATGCTCCATCAAAGGGATGGCTGTTGGTGTGTACAGCATCAGACATCTGAAAGCAAGCACCCTGCAACAACTGAGGGGCATTAGGGCCTGTGAAATGTTTTTGTGGCATTCCCTGGATGCTCTTGTCATTCTGGAAGGCAGAATGGACCAACATAAGCAAGCATCTATTCTTGGGGACCATGTCCACCCCTACATGCAGTGTTTATGTCCTCGGCATTATGGCATCTACCATCCGGACAATGCAACATGTCACACAGCTCACAGTGTACGTGTGTCATTGGAAGACCACCAGGATGAGTTTACCGTACTCCCATGGCCACGATACTTCTCAGATTGTAATCCAATTGTGAATCTGTAGGATGGCCTCGACTGGGCTGTTCATCTCACGGATCCTCAACTGTGAAACCTAGTGCAGCTAGCCACAGCACTGGAGTCAGCAAGGCTCCAAATCCCTGTTGGTGCCTTCCAGAATCTCACCGAATCTCTTCCTATAAGTCTTGCAGTGGTTTCCACTGTAGAAGTGGCTATTCTGGCTTTTGACAGGTGGTCACATTACTGTGACAAAAGAGTGTGTTACAAGTTTAGTGATTGTGCATATCTCCATTTCTTTCAAGTGGATGGAGGTTCTTATTCACAAATCAAAAAGTGACTCTGATGCCTCCCACTTCAGATTTTGCCTCCCCTCATTCTCACAACAGGTGGGTCACTCTCATCCCAGAATGATTGACCTTTGTTTTTAACCTTCTCCAATCTACCCCTCTCTCCTCCACAAGCAAGGAATTAACAGTTCTTCTAAGTTAGGGTTGTTCTGTGTACTTCTGTATGTGTCTATCTGAAATACTAAAAATTTAGCTGCCTAAATGCAAGCATTCTCAAGTAAATTTTACTTTTGATAAAAATAGCTAATGTGGCAGTCAATTAATAATTTTTTAATATCAGAGAGGTACGAAGTTCATAATGAAATTATCTTTCTTTCACTTCCTTTTGAAAGTATGCCACCATCCAGGGTTAAATTCAAAACTTCTCAGTAGTGATTCATGGAATGAGGGCATCTAACATAGTAGCAAAAATCAAGGCCCCGGGAGTAGACAACATTCCATCAGAACTACTGACAGTCTTGGGAGAGCCAGTCCTGATAAAACTCTACCATCTGATGAGCAAGATGTATGAAACAGGCAAAATTCCCTCAGACTTCAAAGAAGAACATAATAATTCCAATCCCAAAGAAAGCAGGTGTTGACAGATGTGAAAATTACTCGAATTCTTTACAGACGAATGGAAAAACTGGTAGAAGCCGACCTCGGGGAAGATCAGTTTGGTTCCGTAGAAATGTTGAACATGTGAGGCAATATTGACCCTACGACTTATCTTAGAAGAAAGATTAAAGAAAGGCAAACCTACATTTCTAGCATTTGTAGACTTAGAGAAAGCTTTTGACAATGTTGACTGGAATACTCTCTTTCAAATTCTGAAGGTGGCAGGGGTAAAATACAGGGAGCGAAAGGGTATTTACAATTTGTACAGAAAGCAGATGGCAGTTATAAGAGTCAAGGGACATGAAAGGGAAGCAGTGGTTGGGAAGGGCGTGAGACAGGGTTGTAGACTCTCCCCAATGTTATTCAATCTGTATATTGAGCAAGCAGTAAAGGAAACAAAAGAAAAGTTCAGAGTAGGTATTAAAATCCATGGAGAAGACATAAAAACTTTGAGGATCGCCGATGACATTCTAATACTGTCAGAGACAGCAAAGGACTTGGAAGAGCAGTTCAACGGAATGGACAGTGTCTTGAAAGGAGGATATAAGATGAACATCAACAAAATCAAAACAAGGATAATGGAATCTAGTCGAATTAAGTCGGGTGATGCTGAGGGAATTAGATTAGGAAATGAGACACTTAAAGTAGTAAACGAGTTTTGCTATTAGGGGAACAAAATAACTGTTGATGGTTGAAGTAGAGAGGATATAAAATGCAAACTGGCAATGGCAAGGAAAGAGTTTCTGAAGAAGAGAAATTTGTTAACATCGAGTTTAGATTTAAGTGTCAGAAAGTCGTTACTGAAAGTATTTGTATGGAGTGTAGCCATGTATGGAAGTGAAAGATGGACGACAACTAGTTTGGACAAGAAGAGAATAGAAGCTTTCGAAATGTGGTGCTACAGAAGAATGTTGAAGATTAGATGGGTAGATCACATAACTAATGAGGAGGTATTGAATAGAATTGGGGAGAAGAAGAGTTTGTGGCACAACTTGACTAGAAGAAGGGATCGGTTGGTAGGACATGTTCTGAGGCATCAAGGGATCACCAATTTAGTACTGGAGGGCAGCGTGGAGGGTAAAAATCATAAAGGAAGACTAAGAGATGAATACACTAAGCAGATCCAGAAGGATGTAGGCTGCAGTGGGTACTGGGAGATGAAGAAGCTTGCACAGGATAGAGTAGCATGGAGAGCTGCATCAAACCAGTCTCAGGACTGAAGACCACAACAACAACAACATAGTAGCTGATTGTATGTGTTCTAACTGAACTCCACAGCCATTGGTATTATTTGACAATGGTAGGCTATCTGCCAATATTGTATTTTTTTCTCTGTACACAATTTATTCCACATGCTTCCTTATCACTGCAGATGCAACTTAATGCTACACAATCCTTAATCATCAACCATTCAACACAACACAAAACTGAAACACATCTGTTACTTCAAAACAGTTGGGAAGAAGGCAATGGAAAATCACTTCAACTAGGAGATTAACTCCAGTGACAACAGTGGCGGATTAGCATAATGTCCTAAACACTTATTCACAATTAACTTTTAAAAATGCAGATAAACATACCACAAAACTATAGCCTTCTTGCTGAAGAATTAAAATGTAAACTCCTCCTGGATGCAGAAGCACTTCTGAACAGGTGGCTGAACTCATACTGTTATCAACACTCAAGCAGTAAGTGTACCTGAAACAAAAGGTAAACAATTTAAATAGTTCCAGACAGTGGGGTTAATAGAGAAAGGATGCAAGGAATTTGTACAAAAAATTGAAAATTGCAACAATTTTGGTAAGTATTTGTTTTTGTAAATTAATTTCAGCAATCAGAAACTGACAGATATTTTGTGTTTGAGAGATTCAGAACTTTGTTAAATGAGAGGCAGCTTTTTCACCCTCTGTTCAAAAATTATGTATAGGAATATAAATAAGCAATTTGTTACTGAAAAGTATGAACTCCATATTTTTGATAAAATCATTTTTATTAGATTCTGCATTTAAATAACCAAGATGCATGATTCCATGATAAATGGAACCATTTCCAAGCATCCCCTATGCTACTACCACAGCTTTGGTCATTTCAGCCCTGCAGTTAATGTGGTTCAACACTCACTCAATGTCTATAAGCACTCTTGTTTGTCAAGCAACCTACACTGATAGTCCCACAGTGTTTCATAAGTGAAGACTGCCACATTTCTTTCATTGTTTATGTTGATGTGCAGTGATTATCAATGATGATACACATTACATCACTGTTATCACTAGGATGGTGGAAGGGGTCAAAATGACCCCTGTCATATGTTTTTCATTCATTGTCATAACCAATTTATTTACTTCATTAATGAAATTATATGACTTTTTCTAATTTTTTCTCTTCTTTCTAAAGATGTTTTAGTATATACAAAATATTTTAATTTTCTTCACCATTTCATTCAGTCAATTTGACCCTGCTGTAATTTCTCTTCTGAATATAAGTAAATTATCCAACAACACAGTGGCAACAGTGAGCAGTAACACAGAGCAGTTGCTCCTCAGTTTTTCAACTTGGCACATGCACATCCCAGTCTACCACAGCTTATGTTGTGTCACTCAGGCAGTCTTTGTCTGTGAAACACATTTTTGAACATGTATCCTATGCATGGACTTTCTGATGAAGAAGTGTTACATCTCTCAGATAATTCCGAAGTTGAATCAGAAATTGACTTCACTGATGAAAATAATGATTATGTACCTGACGCCAGTGAAGACATTGTGAACGAGTGGTGATTAGTGGAAGAGGATTCAGATGCTGATATACATCACTCATCACCTCTTTCACCACAGCAGGTATGCAACTTTTACCCTTTCTCCATTTTCTTATGGTATCCGATTGTGTGTTCAATGAAAGTGAGGTGGGAGTGAGTGAGTGGCTGTCAATTTGTAGGTTTAGTCTTCACTGTGTTACAACATTTTACCTATTTTCTCCACATTCATTTTTTAAATATTTGTAAGAGTGCTGATAACCTCACTGTTGAGTGCCTGCAAACTCAAAACACAAGCTAACAGTTTTGGTACTTTGCTGGTGCCATCATCAGGCCCCTATGCCCCCTATGCGCACTGTGAACGGGCATACAACAAAGCTTGGTGCAATACCTCAGGAGCCATCAAATAAATCTGGTTTCCATGAATATTTTTCTGAAGTGAGTATCCCAATGGGTGGACAAGATCTACATAATATTTACAATCAAAGTGCCAGTTTGCATTTTGCATAACATAATATATTCCTCTTTCTGATCTCCAACCAACCCATGTCATGGTTGGCTTCTTATTTGTAGCCACATAATCAATATCTGACTGCGCATAATGGTATGTGAGTAGTAGTAGATCATGATCTGGGAAACATTCATCTGCCACACTAACAGTGTATAGGTCTTTTGAGAAATTAACTATAAATGCCCAAACAGGCATTCCCCACATGTAAGGCTATTGTTAGTACGATATAAATTTAATGATCTGAGTACCTTTTAAAAGAATTTTGAATTGGGCTCATCTGAGCCTGACAACTCTGTCTTGAAGTCACCACATATGGATACATTTGACGAGGGTTTTAAAATTTTTCTCATCATTTGTTCAATAAATTAATATCACCATTTGGAGATCCACTGAAACTAACAATTGTGATATTCTGCTTCATCAGTCTTTTACACTGAAATTCTCCATTTAATTCAGAGGAGTATGAGCTTACATTTATTTTAGAAAATTTTATATATTGTCTGATAAATATTGTAACCCCCCACCCCCATTTTTTCCCATTTCTAAACATTATAGCTGCCAGGATGGACTTGTTAGGTATGAAAAAATTTAGTTGATCTTCTGTAAGCCAGTGTTCTGAGACAGATGATATGGGTCAATTTTTTATCTTTCAAAAGTCTTCCAACTCTAATAATTTATTCATAATGTTGCAAATGTTGACTTGCATGAGGAAGTAATTTGTTTTTGTTTTTCTTTCTCTCTAAGCCATTAGGAACATGTTTTTTTATGAGAAGTACTTGTAATCTGTGATGACTCTGGAACCAGAACCTTACGGTTTTCTCTAAAAAATGAAACTACATGCTCATTCACTGTACAATTTGTTAAATCTATTCTTTTATTTGTTTGAGTCTTTTCTCGAGTATTCTGTTAATCTGTCCACACAGAAAAAGTTTGCCTTTATTTAAATATATCCCATGTTCGGTATGAAAAGATCAATCAATATCATCTGTATCTATAATGTCACATATATCATTCTGTAAACAAAGTTGTATCTTCCAGATGTCTATTTTGTATATTTCTCTGTTAACACATGAATTTAAAATTAAATTGTGTGTATTGGGTATTGTAATAACAACTGAATTTTTTGACTGGCTATAATCTAAGAACCTCGTTACACCTTTAATACGAGTATCTGCTTCATTACATGCCACATCATTCAAACCACTTGAACCCACAACATGGTCAATTCGTTGCAACATTATTTTATTTCAGGTAATGCCTTCTAGGGCAACACACAGTTTTGATTGTGGTTTCATGATTCCAGTAGTGGATAAAAGAGGATAAGAAGATGCATGCTTTCTCACATGAAATCTGCACAGAAATTTGCAACAGAGTCTCATACTGCCTGTTAAAGTGAGTCACTTGGATGCAGTGCTGAGCTTGAAGTGTTATTTTTGTGAAGAATGTCCTAATCTTGAAATAAAATACACATTTTATATTGATTATTTCAATAAGAAATAAGAAATTTATTTAGATATTTAGCAGATCCCAAATCCATGTTGCTTATTTCAGTAAGACCTTTATACAGGGAGTTTGAATAAAAATGCCTTCAGTCACAATTTTTTCAAGTTTTGTTAAATTACACAATGCACTTCAGACTCTGTGAGTCCAACTTCAGGTGCAAATTGTCTAATACATAATTTAAATTCACTCTTGAGTGAGGTGAATTGCATGTTCCTATTATGAGAAAGTTAGATTTTAGGTTTTGTATTTCATGAATCAAGTGTGGAAAGTGAGAAACAATGATATGAACAGTGTAAAACTTACTGAACAAACAAGGAAGGACATTTTAAACGTTTTGAGGTCATCAAACATTGGAATGAATGAATAAGCAATTTATTAGCTCATCTGCACTTGAAAATGAACCAACAGGATACAAAATGCATTGTGTAATTTAATAAAACACGAAAAAATTGCAACTGAAGGCATTTTTATTCAAACTTCCTGTATACTGAATACAGTCATATTCACAGCTGCAAAATATGGATAAAATTAAATAAGAACTTTGGCTATAAATTCAGTAGAACCTAAATAAATGTGTGCAATATCTAAAAGAACTTCAATTCTAAATGAAATCTCTGCACTTATTACAAAATGTTACACTATCAGCAGCAAGTGGAATAAGCATTCGCAAACATGGACGTGATAAATTTTATGCTTACATGAAATTATGCTCAGAATCATGCTAAACTCATGGTATACTCTGTATTGCCTTTGACTACATGCAGAATTTACCTCAACCTCATATATGTATTCAGGAAATATTCTATCTTGCTACAATTACATGCATTTAGTACCTGTATATACAACCTGAAAGGCATTAGCTACAAAGTGTACTTGTATCATGTGGGGCAGATCAAGAAAGAGACCAATGAAGTGTGCACATTCATGCTGGACTATCTCATTGATAAGATTAAACTGGGCATGAAGAAAGTACATTTGCACCCAGATGGATGTGTATACCAAAATAGGACCAATTCATTTAATTGTCTCTGATTGGGTATGGTTAAAGATAACTGATTAGAGGAAACTATCCATCATTTCCCAGTTAGAGGCACTGCTTTCTAGTCTTCTGATAGCGATTTTGGTGTTTTCACAAAATAAATTAAGTACTACAACAGAATCTTGAATCCAAAAGATTATTCTACAATAATTGTTTTAGCAAAAAAGATGTTACAACAAAAATGGAGGAAGGAATTGACATCATTGATATGCATGCTTGGTGGTCTAAACATTAAAAGAAAAAACTCTGAGTGATGAATCAACAGGGGAAAACATTCCTAGAAAATGCAAAGATGGTGTTTGTTTTTGTATCGTTCCAGATTTTCAGCATTCTGAAACATCTCAGAAGAATGGCTGACTGCCTCTTCATTCAGAGCATAGTCCATCAAACATTTCATTTGCCTTGCACTTCAATGCAAAGATGGAGCTAATATAAGGGGTGTTGAAAAAGAAACGAGCCGGAGGCATAATTACAGAATCCAGTACCTGGTTATTAGAAGGATTGACCCTGGTTATTGAGAAACTTGTTCCACTGTGACACAAGACAGTGAATGGCTGTCTCATAAAATTCCTGGGGCTGCAATGTTAACCAGTTCTGCACGTACAGCTGGATGTCGTCGTCCGAGGTGAATCGTTTGCCCCTCAGAGCCTTTTTAAGGGGACCAAAACTGGTGTAATCAGAGGGAAAAAGGTCCGGACTGTATGGATGTATGGAGGGTGGCCGAGAACCTCCCATTAGAATGTTTGCAGGAGTGCTGCAACTGTGTTGGCTGTATGAGGCTTTGCATTGTCGTGGAGCAGAATGACCCCATGGGTGAAATTGTCTGGTCATTTTGATTTGATCATTTTAGCAAAGGGTGGTCAAGGTATGTGAATAACGCTGGGCATTCACTGTTGTCCTGTGCTGCAGGAAGTGAATCAGAAGGGGGCCGTCTTGATCAAAGAATAACATCAGCATAAAAGCTCTGAGGGGCAAACAATTCACCTCAGACAATGACGTCCAGCTGTACGTGTGAAACTGGTTAACATCACAGCCCCAAGAATTTTATGAGACAGCCATTCACTGCCTTGTGTCACACTGGGACAAGTGTCTCAACAGCTAGGGTCAATACTTCTAACATACAGGTACTAGTTTCTGTAATTATACCTCTGACTTGTTTCTTTTTGAATGCTCCTTGCAGTTCCTAAAGCTAGGATATTTTCATGCAGTTTTGTATGCACTCATCAACAGTACTAAAAATTTTGTTTCTTGAACATTCATGTATTACAATGCAATTAACTGAATACAAACTCATACAAATGACCAAAACTTAAGAATCAGTTCCATCTATATCTTGTGTGCTACTGGTTGTTTAAATAGACTATGCTTCCCTTGATACTATTGATCTGCTACATGGCATTTGCTTTTCTCATTACGCTATTCCTGTGTTTATTCCATCAAAACATTAGTTTGAAAAGACATATGAAGCAATTTGAAAATATGGTTTGCAACTGATGTTATATTAAAATAATACAGGTGCTTTTTGTCCATTAACAAGCATTAAATTTGGTTGCTTTATGCTTAAGATCAGTTGTTCAACAGTTAACCTAGCATGAATTTTCAACAGTGTTTTAGCAATTTCACAACAGTACTCTTAGGAAAATTCCTTGTTATTGATGACAGCAATGTCCACAATAAACTATGAAATGTGCTGACAATATTTGCTAAGTAATCTGTGCATTTTGTTAAAAGCACTGGTCCTGTAACACTTCCTAGGTCTACAGCCAATGTTATAGTCACTCTGAATCACAACACTGTCAATAAAATTATATCTAATGAGACATTATATAAATCTGTGCACTTTTTACTGAAAAAATAGTTTCAAAAGCTGTCTGAAAATCTGTAAGTTGGGAATCTGTGTATAGATATTATTCAGTTATTGACAATGCAGAAATAAAAAGAGTGACCTGATTTCAACAGAGGATGTGTATTGCCTCAATGAGAGCGAAAATGTTTGTCAAAAATATTCAACAAACAGATGTCAATGAGGACTGCAGTTGTGTCTATGAGTCTTACAAGTTCTTTTTAAAATAGGAATGACCTGTGTAAATAGGAATGACCCACACTCTCCACCAGTCATGTAAAATAGACTCTTACCCAGACTATGTGTGGTAAATAACAACTACAACTGAAGTCACTCCTGTAGTACACTCAATGCAGAATATAGTAGAATTTATTTTGTGGCTTTTGTTGCTTTTTGTTTCCAAAGAAAGCTATTTCTTTGATTTATCTTTTTGTTTTTATATGATAATTTGCTTGCAAATGGTAATGCAGTCTTCTTCATTAAAAATCACAAAAACATGATTGGGAATTTTGGATCTAGTTGTACCATTAACTACGAACTGCATAGGAGATTTTTGCACACTAGGCTAACATCACAACATATAGAATAATTTTAGCCTTCTTTAGCAGCTGTCTACAAATAATTTTGCTGCCTCAAACTGCCCATACATGGGCTTAGCACCAAGGGGTAAGTCTGTGACTGGACAGACAAAATATCTACCCACCAAGTGGTGGCAGAACACACACATAAAAGATGGTTGTCATTGGCAAGCTTTCAGAGCCAGTGGCTCCTTCTTCAGGCAGAAGGGTTGAAGGGGAAGGAAGAGAGGTGAAGGAAAAGGACTGGAGAGGTCTATGAAAAGGGGTGGATTCTGGGAAAGTCACCCAGAACAGCGGGGCAGGGGAGACTTACTATATGACATGAGAAGGGAAGACTGATTGTTGGGGGCTGCATCGGATGAGATTTGAAAACCTGAGAGCTTAAAAGGTGGAAGATAGGGTAACATGAAGACAGAGACTACTGCTTAAACATCATGCATGAGATAATAACAGTAAAAGCTAAGTGCATTGTATGTAACAGAGGTGGGAGGGGGGGCAGTGAAGAATAGACAGGAAAGACAATGAAAGATATAGAAAACTAAAACGGAGTGAAGCAAAGAGTAATTACAGTGAAGAAATGATGAAACAGAAGAAATTAACGTAAATTAAGGGCAGGTGGGTGGCAAGAAACAAGGACATGTTGTAGTTCTAGTTACCAAATGTGGAGCTCTGAGAAACTGGTGTCTGGGGGAAGAATACAGATGGCGCGTGGGGTGAAACAGGCACTGAAAGATGTATATTGTGTCAGACAACATGACATGTTGTAGAGCATGCAACAGGATATTGTGAGTTGCCAATACACACCCTCTGCCTATGCCCATTCATCCTAATTGATCATCAACTCACAATATTCTGTTGCAGTTTTTTGGTGGCCATTCATGCAGACAGACAGCTAGTTGGTTGTCATTCCCACATAGAATGCAGCACAGTAGTTGCAGCTTAGCTTGTAGATCACATCAGGACTGGTTTCACAGGTAGCCCTCCCATTGATAGGATAGGTAGTGTTTGTGACCGAAGTGGAGTAGGTGGTGGGGAGAGGATGTATAGGACTGGTCTTCCATCTAGGTCTATTACAGGGATATGAGCACTGAGATTAAGAGGTTGGGAGCAGGTGTTTTGTAGGGATGGATGAGTATATTTTGTAGGTTCGGTGGACATCGGATTACCCCTTCGGGAGGGGTGAAAGGATAGTGGGCAGGACATTTCTCATTTCAGGGCATGATGAGAGGTAGTCGAACCCTGGCGGAGAATGTAATCCATTTGCTCCAGTCCTGAGTGGTACCGAGTTATGAGCGGAATGCTCCTCTGTGGCCAGACAGTGGGACTTTGTGAGGTGGTGGGAGACTGAAAAGATAAGACAATCTTTCCAGTCTTCAAGATAATGCAATCTTTCCAATCAAGTGCACCTTTCATTGGGACGGCCTTTACAACACTCAAATTGTTCATTACTGGGCAAGGGGAAATCCTCATGTCACATATGTCCACGGACACCAGGAACAATTTTCGCTCAAAATTTGGGCAGGCATTGTGGGTGACCACCTCCTCAACTTACTATGGAAAATTACCTTCATTTTTTGCAAGAAACTACCCAGCCTCCTGGAAGATGTTCCCCTGGACATATGGCTATGCATGTGGTTACAGAATAATGGGGCACCCACACATAACAGTCATGCTGTGTGCGGATATTTAAATGAACTCTTTGACGACCAGGTAATTGACAGAGGTGCTTGTAGGACATGGCCCCCATGAATCACCAGACCTCACACTACTGGACTTCTTCCTGTGGGGATTCTCCAAGGGTCTAGTGCACCCACCCAGACACAAACACCTATAAATGAAGAGTAGTTAATTTATAGCATTCAACATGCCGCCAATTACATGAGGGCAATGACAGGAATCTTTGACAGAGTTCGGAAAAACACTGTTCGACATTACCAAGCTTGTGTCGGATCAGAGGGTCACCAGTTAGAGCACCTGCTTTAAGTAAACAATGTCCAAGCTATAAAAAAGGCCCATTTCAGGGCTGAAACAACTTGTAAAAGACTTTCTGTTGATGGGTTTGTTCCCAGTATGTCTTATCATGAAACTTCAATGGATGTGTCGGGAGCCTGGTTACTCTATTTTGTTGTTTCCAATCATAAATTCCAGGTGTCATGGACCCTTGAATATTTCATCCTTCATTAAAATTCTCTGAACTGCCTCATTAGTACGTAATGGCCTCATTACTTATAGTAGTCTGTAGTCTGGAGGAACTCTGGGCGAAATAAAAGTGTTCCTATTGACACTCAAAAAAACATAATAATGCTAGGGAGATATAAAATACCAGAATAATTCCTGCAAAATGTGTGACTTCTCTCACAATACTGTCCTTTTCCCCTCGGATCAGCATCTATACCTTACACTTGGGTTGACCCTATGAGTGCCCTTCCACCTTCCGTTTCGGTAGTTACGCCCTTTTAAATTCCTAATCTCCTATGGTACAGGTCAATCCCCTTCTTGGTGCCCCTGTCTGCACACTATAGGTCAGCCATACTTAGGTCTGCCTGTCTGCCCTTTATATCCAATAAATGCTGGGTGTGTCCTCCTTATCCTACATGAGTAGGCCTCTATGTTCATTACCCGATATTTTTATGTACACTATAATTAAATATCCTCTCGTAAAATTACAAAATCTATTTCACACTTCACACTCACTTTTTAATACTTCATTTAGTATCCTAGAGTCCTCCTCTACTTTTCAACTTTTATATTCTTGTTATATACTCTACCTCTACACACTATTCATACAAAATGTGTTTACTTGGGTTATTAAGAGTCCCACTATCCTACAAGTCATCAGAATATTTGTCAGATTGACTTTCCTTAACAATTATCGCAAGCCCTTCCTCTCTGGCTTATGCTCTCCTTAATTACCCATGTGTGTGTGTGTGTGTGTGTGTGTGTGTGTGTGATGTAGAACGTCACAATAAACAACAATGTGTGCATATTTCATGAGGTACACACCTCTTCCCCCACAATACTTGATGGTTCTTACATCGTTTCAATCTCTCCTTTCATTGTTTGCATCTTCGTGTTCCATTGTGTGTGTGTGCTTAAGTGTGTCTGTGTATCCTGATTCTTCAGCCTACTTATGTGAAATAAGTTGAAGGTTATTGGAAACCACAGAAAATAAGAAGGACTTCAGTGATAGAGGTATATGAATATGTAAAGAGGGAAAGATAGACAGGTAATCAAATGAGAAGTAAGAAAGGAAAAAGTAGAAATGGTTGCTAAGATCGAAGAAGTTAAAGAAGATAGCCTCAAAGACAGGAAACCCTTCCCACTCCCCTTCCCCAGGATACCTACTTCACCAGTACTTGAGTGAGAAGCCAAGAAGCCGGGGGAGGTATGGTGTTAAACATCTCCTACAGAACGGACATTCTCACCTCCACCTTTGAAGTCTCCGAAGAAAATCTTAGCAACCCCGATGGAACGGCAAATGGTGAAGAATCAGTCACACTTGTTTGCAAGGGTCGTTTGGAAGGTGTGGTGTGTGTTCTGTGTTAGCCATGTTTTTACTTACACTATCCACCCCTTCAAAAACTAATATAAACCGTCCCATTTACATCACATCTCATATATGGTATAAAATATTCTATAAAAATAGATGACTATACACTATGATCAAATAGTTGTTTAGTTAATCATTTTACACTATGTTTTATACACACATAAAATACTCTGTTCAGTTTATGTCATCTCGATATCACTCTGTTTGAATAGTACCATGATATTATTTTTCCATTAATACTATATTCTATTCATTTCATTTCACATCTAGGGATCACTGTTTATCTGTGATTCTCTGAAGTCTATTGCTTTTCTGTCATATCCAGTTTCCTACATGCTAAAATTATAGGATAGATTAAGAATTCATTACCAGATAACAGAATAGTTTAAGATTTGAAGGGAATTCAGTGCCGGAAAATTAGTACAAAAGAAACACCCTAAACAACTCAGGACCCGACGGTCATCACTCCACCCGTTAACACAGAATGTTAACATCCCTGGGGGACAGATGTGACTCCACCCGGATCCCATGGATATGATATTAACTTCACCTGAGCAAGTGCAAACCAGTACCTCTCCTTAAATTTTGTGTGAAAGTCTCCCCATAGCAAAACAATCACCACTTTACTCAGTAACACAACATTAGGTAAAGTTATTCTGTTTTATACTCTATCCTGGATAAGTTTGAATTCTTTCCACAGTTCATCTACATTACTCTTGGTATTACTAAATTCGGAAGATAAAATTGGAGACACATTGTCAGAGGTTACTCTCGCGGCAACTTTTCTGTCTATTATTTCCTCTACCTGTTCTTCCAGATTACTTATATTTACTATGTCTGAAGTGGCTAGTTTCTCTTTAACATTTCATTCCACATCATCTACTCAAATGCGCACATGTGCAATTTGCGATTGGACCATAGGTATTAATTTATCCTGCTTTTACAAACTCTCTTTTAAGCTGTGCAGCCTATGCTTTACAGCATCGAATGTAACATTGCATACGCTTTGAAATGATCGTAACTTTTCAACAAGTTCAGTTTCTACATTATTACATTTATCTTCAATATCAAATTCTAGTTTTTTTTTTTTAGCTAAGTCCTGAAATTGATTGCTCTGCATCTGACTAAAGTCAGTGAACAGTTGGTTTACATGGATAGTTAAGGAATTATTTAATTCATTCTTTAAATCTAATTGCAAAACTCTCCACTTTATCATTTAAGGCAATGAACTTAGCATTTAAAACCTCACCCTGTGTTTCTAGTTTTTCACTTAAAGTAGCACTTAGTTCCTTTCTTATAGCATCTGAATTCGCCTTCTGTTCATCTAATCTACCATTTAACTGAGTATTCACTGAATCTAACTTAAGACTTAGTTCTTGTCTTAAAGTAGCTGAATTTGTACTCTGTGCATCTAATTTTTCACTTAAAGTTGCAATCTGAATATTTGCAGTTGCACTTTGGTCATCTAATCTAACGTTTAATTGCTTATTCACTGAGTCTAATTAAGGCCTAGTGCTTTAATTAAATTTGCTACCTCAGTCCAGTCTGGCATTTCTTTTCTCACTGTCTTGGTCATGGTTGGTTTTGATGTTTCCTCAGTTTTTTGAGTATTATCCATATACCTCTTACTTTTAGATCTAGTAATCATTAAAAAAATCACCTCTGAGTATAATAACTATACTAACAGTCTATTATTGAACAGAGTCCTTAACTTCACACTCAAAGAATTATTGTCTTTCACTCACCCGGTGTAGAGTTTTAAGCTGTAATGGTGAGCTGATGTGGAATCAGCGCCGGTGAACAACATGGGTGCCGGCAGCATCGAAGGTTGGTTTCAGCGTCGGTGCTGGTGAACGGATTTGTAGTCAGCACCAGTGAGCAGCAGCTGGCACCGTTGGCATTGGATCTTCGTCATCAAACAGATCTCGTCATAACTATTCTTAGACTAAACTGTTGAGATTTTCTTTGTGTCTTCTCTTGTATGGTATTTATTAATTTTCACCCCTTTTAATCATTCATGCAGAATCCAATTCTGCAAAACAGTTTCCCTGTCTTGTTACTATTGGTTGCTATGGCAACTCACAATATCTTCTTATCTTGATTTCATTTCAAAATGCCTCTTTCTTTGAGTCCTGTCACAGTTGCCACGTTCTAATGGTTTCAGCAACAAGAGAAGCGGTGCAAAACTGGATTGTGAACTTCACACTTCTCTCACTACATTTGACTTACTTGAAACTTCTCTGGATATGCAGCTGCATCGATCTCCACAACTTCTCTGAAGAAATAATGCTGGTTAGAGGAACTAGCTCTCTCTTGAAATAACTCGGTACCCTCATACTTTCAGTTAGTTCAGGTATATTTTCATTTCCACAAGTTTCACATAAGCATACAAACCCTTGCAAGTCAACTGCGTCGTTAACCATTAGATACTATTAAATATAATTACAATGTGGTGGATTTAATAACCACCAGAAATTCAAAAACAGGTCTTGCTTCTAGCTGGTCTAACACCAAGATCTAGTAATCATTAAAAAAATCACCTCTGAGTATAATAACTATACTAACAGTCTATTATTGAACAGAGTCCTTAACTTCACACTCAAAGAATTATTGTCTTTCACTCACTCGGCGTAGAGTTTTAGGCTGTAATGGTGAGCTGATGTGGAATCAGCGCCGGTGAACAACATGGGTGCCGGCAGCATCGAAGGTTGGTTTCAGCGTCGGTGCTGGTGAACGGATTTGTAGTCAGCACCAGTGAGCAGCAGCTGGCACCGTTGGCATTGGATCTTCGTCATCAAACAGATCTCGTCATAACTATTCTTAGACTAAACTGTTGAGATTTTCTTTGTGTCTTCTCTTGTATGGTATTTATTAATTTTCACCCCTTTTAATCATTCATGCAGAATCCAATTCTGCAAAACAGTTTCCCTGTCTTGTTACTATTGGTTGCTATGGCAACTCACAATATCTTCTTATCTTGATTTCATTTCAAAATGCCTCTTTCTTTGAGTCCTGTCACAGTTGCCACGTTCTAATGGTTTCAGCAACAAGAGAAGCGGTGCAAAACTGGATTGTGAACTTCACACTTCTCTCACTACATTTGACTTACTTGAAACTTCTCTGGATATGCAGCTGCGTCGATCTCCACAACTTCTCTGAAGAAATAATGCTGGTTAGAGGAACTAGCTCTCTCTTGAAATAACTCGGTACCCTCATACTTTCAGTTAGTTCAGGTATATTTTCATTTCCACAAGTTTCACATAAGCATACAAACCCTTGCAAGTCAACTGCGTCGTTAACCATTAGATACTATTAAATATAATTACAATGTGGTGGATTTAATAACCACCAGAAATTCAAAAACAGGTCTTGCTTCTAGCTGGTCTAACACCAAGATTAAGTAAGAGTCTCTAGACAAACCATGTTTCAATTGTCTATAACAATTACAATTATTTGACCACCAAGGAATAACACTACTCCTTGTACTTTCCACACAGGTTCTATGGTGCGAGTGGCAAACACTTGTCAGCATCGCTTGTCTGACAGCTCCTGTCCTCTCATAACCAATGTCCATCCTGCACACACAGACATGTGTTGCACGGTAAACAGGCTCTCTCTCTCATACTTATCTTTAAAACATCGCATGTTCGAGGTGGCAGAAGGTCGAGTGTTTCCACAATTTATGTGGGGAAATTCTCAAATCAGTACAATACATAAAACTAAGCACAAAAGTAGATGTGGTGTTATATTCTTTAAAACCGAGGGCCAACGTTTCTCTTTTATGGAAATGCAGATTATACCCACATATGTTAATGGTAATTAGTTAAAAGTGAAAAAATGAATTTTAAGGAGGCAGATAGCAAAACAAGAGGGGAAGTAAAAATATCCCAACTTTCTTTGTCACAAGTGGAGTTTAAAGTTATAATTCCTTCCATCCATGTAAGTGCTGCCTCTTAATTTAAGTATTGCCATGGCATCACTGTCTAATTCATTAGCACTCAAGTGATGATCTAGAAGTTCACATTGTGAGAGAAGTACCAAATGAACAGCTAGATAGTTGTCTCCAGAGAATTGCCAAATTAACATCTACACAGATGTCTCATTCTAGGTCATTACTAGTTTCTTTGAATGGCATAGGAAACATGATGACCTCGCTTAGGATCTGCTCATCTATATTCTGAAATCTACTTGACTCTTTCTGCTGGAACAATTCTGTCACCATGATTAGAGTATCATGTGTTGTATCAAGAGAAAAGCATTTCATGACTTGGACCTCTTATCTGAGTGATTTGTGAGTGTCTTTGAGAAACCACGTCACTTATAAAATGTAAACATCATGTGACTAGGGACTCCCGTCAGGCAGACCATTCGCCAGGTGCAAGTCTTTTGATTTGACGCCACTTTGGTGACTTGCGCATCAATGGGGATGAAATGATGATAATTAGGACAACACAACACCCTTTCCCTGAGTGGAGAAAATCTCCGACCCAGCCGGGAATTGAACCCAGGCCCTTAGGATTGACATTCTGTCGCGCTGACCACACAGCTACTGGGGGCAGACATATCACTTATAACATGAAACTAGTGCTTTACCTGAGCTTGTCTCTCCTGCATAAGTTATGTCTGCTCCACTGGGGAAAATTCTGAATTAAAAGTATGTTTAAGCTTTGTGCACAGACAATGACAAGTGCAAGTAAACCTATTGAAGTCCTTCAGAGTTGCAAGTATATTTTAATCCTCACCTGTTATGAAAGGTGTTGACTTCATTAAGCCCTCAGGAATTCACAAGGAACTGAGACAGTGATCATGCTCCAGTGAAACATTAGCTGTTTTCCCCTCATCAGTAATCAGTACTGTGTTCCCTGTATGCCATGTTTCAGTAATAGAGGACACAATAACTGTACAGTAGGTTGTTTTACATTCGTCATTTTTATCTGTGTATTAGTTTGGAAAGAAGTTCTTTTAATGGTTGTAGCAGAAGTAATTCATGAAAGCGGCCCCTTTTTAATAGCATCTGCAATGGAGATCACCTGATTCTTAACCCTAATCATATGACACAGTAATACCTTCACATCAACTTTGTAAACAATTTTGCTTTGTACTGATATGAATGTTTGTGCTGCATTTTAGAAACCTGAGCCATAACCTATACTGACTGGTCTAAGATCTTTGCAGCACAAGTTTGACTGAATCACAAATAAAGCACTTTTTGGCGGCTGGGACATAGCAGTAATATTTCTCTGTGCCCTGTTTTCATCTGATGAAGCAGATATATTTTGTCATGGAGGAGGTGCTATAAATGAGAATACAACATATGATCTCAAGAGTTGGCCATTTTCACCTTGTCCTGTCACTGCTACACTACGACAGCAAGACCACACGCATTTAAGTTGCATATCATGTCGCAGCTAGCTTTACACTTCTGCTTGCTTTAGTAAGGAGTAAACTTGCAATGAACAGCCAATAGGGGTATCAGCATTCACAGAACCATCATACTTGTGGATCTACAGTGGGAAGGAAGGAAGCCAGTAGAGCACTGACATAATAGTGGCACCTCAATTCTTAAGGTATGTAACCCTCAACACTGGACTTTTACTTGCTCCTTTTCTGATCTCTTATGTGGCAGAATTCGTATGTGAAGCTTATGTGGGAGCAGGGAAGGGGATGGAGGATAGCAGCAGGTGGACTGGGGCTATCAAAGGTTGAGGCCAGGAGGATTATTGGAACAAAGGGAACATTCAGACAGAGTCCCATCAGTGCAGTTCAGAAAAGCAGGTGGTGGTGGTGGTGGTGGGAAGAGTCTAGATGGTACAGGCTGTGAAGCAGCCATTGAAGTCAAGAACATTCTCAGCAGCTTGGCAGTCTAGCTTTATGCCAGCCAAATTTGCCAGTGGCCATTCATACAGATAGCTTGACAGCTTGTTAGTGGTCATGTCAGTATGGAATAATGCTCACTTGCTGCAGCTATGTTGGTAGAATATATTGCTGCTTTCACAGTTGGCCCTGCCTCTGACACAGTAGGACATTAGGACATGCCTGTGACTGGCCTGGAATAAGATGTATGGGACAGGTCTAGCATCTAAGTCTTTTACTGGAAATACGAGATATGCAAGAAGGGTTTGGGAGCAGGGGTGGAACAGATATCAACAAGATATTGCATAGATCATGTGGGATTGGTGGGGGATAAATTTCTCACTTAAGGGCATGAAGAGCAGTAGTCAAAACCATGGTGGATTACATGATTCAGCTGCTACAGTCTGTGACATACTGCAAATTTCATAACTGTTTATCAAAGCAAAGCTGATCATGTCAGCCAACAACAAACTCTTTGACTGCAACCAAAATTTATTTTAAGTGAATTACTTTTTCCCTGTGTATAAGACATAATTAGGACAACAGTATAACATTGCTGATTGCTTGCTGCTTCTATAGATACCACACAATCATTTGGAAATTTTATTTTAGGCTTCTTGTAAGAAATCCATTTTGGATGGTGAAACCAGTTTAATATATCATCTCACATGTTGCTACCATGAATTGAGGATTTATAATTAAAGATCATGATAGGATAATAAGTTTCATGGAGAACCAAATTATTTGGATAATTCCAAATCTGTATCATGTATTAACAAATGAAACTACTATGCAGTATTAAAATTCAATTAATGGCTGTTTGAAAAGTAATTTGCTTTCAACAGTATGAAATAAGAACACATGCACTGCATTGAAGGAGGATGGATATCTGTAATTATAGCCTTGTGGAGTTCAGAGCATAGAGCATTCACCGGTGAGGCGCACCATCAAACAAGGTGATTTTGGACACCAGGAAGATTTTGGACAGTATGGTTTATTTGCTCTTTCTCAATGCACAGCAACAAATTGCCACTCATTTTCACTTCAGTGCACCCGTTATTTTAAGCACAAGATTGTATTTCTCACATTCCACAACTTTTATTTTCGGGATGATTATTTACCTAGGTAAATATC
Source organism: Schistocerca americana (assembly GCF_021461395.2). NCBI lineage: Eukaryota > Metazoa > Arthropoda > Insecta > Orthoptera > Acrididae > Schistocerca > Schistocerca americana. The sequence continues at coordinate 241,095,541 of NC_060122.1, forward strand.
TGATGATGAGTCTCATTGTTGATAGTTCTCACAATACCAAGAGAAAACTTTCTATTGTTGCAACTGGTGGAAAAGTATTACAATTTCAATGGTCAATGAGCTCAGTATCCTGTAGCATTGAAACAATTGATCTAAAAGTTTGTTGAGTTTTTCATCTAAAGTTATAAAATAAAGACAGTTGTTACAAAATTCTGAAATGTGTGGGTGATTTCAATGTCGAGAATATATAAAAGCAGGAAAGGTGTTAAAGTACAGTATAATTATGCCCCATAACTTGTAGATAAAGCTGTTCATGATATTCAGTGTGGCAAAGTTTCATAAAGAAGAGAATGTGATTTGTACGGTATTCCTAGAGAGATCATACAAAATACAATGAGGAAAACAGATCCCAAAAATTGGGAGGAGAACCACGATATTAGATATTAAGTGAAAGGCTACCTCTATAAACCTGGCTGAAAAAGGAAGAAAATTTCTAATATTTCACCTGTTTTGGGAAACATGTTTTGTCCAGGGTCTGGAGGAGGCAAATGCAAAAGGTAGGGTCTATGAATCATCAGCAGTACACTGACTAGTGCGCATGCCTGGGGGCCTCATTCAACATGCAGAAGAGGGTAGTCCGGCAGCCGTTGAGGAAACAGGATGTAACCAACTACAGATTGTGGTGTGTGTTGGAACAAATGATGCCTGTTGTCTCAGATCCGGGGTCATTCTAGGGTCATTCCAGTGACTCGTAGAGGAGGTTGAGAAGACCAGCCTTGTGCATGTAGTTTCAACAGAGCTCACAATTTGCAGCACTGTCCCCAGAAGTGATCATCGCTCTTTGGTTCTGAATCTAATGGAAGCACTGAACCAGAGACTTTGAAGGTTCTGTGTTAAGCTAGGGTGTGACTTCCTGGACTTGCGCCATAAGGTTGAGAACTGTAGAGTGCCCCTAAACAGGTCAGGTGTGCACTACACATCAGAGGCTACTACTCAGTAGCTGACTGTTTGTGGGGTGCACACAAGGATTTTTTAGATTAGGTGACTCTCCATCCAGTTCAGATAACAATAGCTACAGGAAACCCAGAAGTATCAGTGTAAGATCGAAAGGAATGCCTCCCACAGGTGAGGGTATTAAAATCCTAATGGTATACTGCCAAAGGATTTGCAACAAAGTGCCAGAGTTTTACATACTCATGCAAAGTAGTGAAGCTCACATAATGCTAGACACAGAAAGATGGTTGAAACCTGCAATTGATAGCAGTGAGATTTTGGGGAAAATTTAAGTGTATACTGAAAGGATTGGCAAATGGGAAATGGAGATGGTGCATTTGTCACACTAGACAAGAAACTCAAATCCATTGAAATAGAAATTGAAGGTGCATGTGAAACTGTTTGTGCAAGAGTCAGTATCAGGGGTGAGCATGAAATGATGATTTGATCCTTCTATCACCCAACAGACTCATCTCCTGATGTAACTGAAAACTTTAGAGAAAGCCTCAGTTCACTTGTGCTGCTTAAGTTCCACAATTGTACTGTAATCATCAAGGGACACTTCAATTATCCAACAATAAATTGAGGAAATTACAGATAAGACACCCTGTGAAAATTTACTAAATGCCTGCTTTAAAAACTACATAGAACAGATATGCAGGAAACCCACTAATGGCAAAAAAAAAAAAAAAAGGATATAATGGAAACAAACAGACCTGACCTATTTGAGGATGTCCGCAGGAAAACTGGTATGAGTGATCATGACACAGTTGTGGCAGCAATGATTATTAACATACAAAGGACAACTAAAACAAGCAGAAAGATATAAAGTGGAACTTTGATTGTACATTCTCTGATTTTACATTTTTCATGGTTCTACACCACAAATGCGTAGCCCCTGTGGAAAACCCATAAGATCAATGCTAAAAATTCCCTGGTAAGATTTACTTTGATTCTAAGTTCTGACTCGACATCTCGTCTGGCTTTGTCCCATTTTCCTCCTATTGACATTTGATAGTACAAAAGACAGATGGTTCTCACCACAGGTTGTGACGGAGTTAAGGGAACATTTTAGGCTATTTTGGAGAGGGGAGATATGAGAGAGGAAATGCTGACATAAACCACAATTGATGTTGCCAACACAATGTGCAATATTTAGCTTCACTGCACAATTATGATATAACTACTGCTAGGTTGTTGACAGTCGACATGAAGTGTTCTGGACCGAGCCAATATGTGATGAAGGGGCCCAGTCACCACCTTTTCTTGTGCCACTTATGATTCAGTCTCTTCTTTTTCATGTATTTCTGATGTGCTGTACTCAGCAACAATAACAATTGTCAACCTTTTAAATTCAAAAACTGTTTCTTGAAGAATATGCTCAGTCATAATCAAGGAAACATCACCCACTTACAGCTAGTGAGCCCTTATTGGCTGGCAACTTGTTAAGTCACCCAATAGCCATTGCAGCCACCACAGTACACTAGCACACATAAAATAAGCTCACCTACTGGATGTCTGGAGAGGGGGAGTGGCCCTTCAGTGAAGGGAGTGCAGGTAGGGGTGAAATCATTTTGTGGAGTGCTGAAAATATGTTTTTCAAGCAGATAATGTGCTATGACAGAGATGCCATACAGAAATAGAACAGGGGTTTGCAATAGCACATTTTAAAGACTTTTGTGTTCATATTTGACATGATTGCAACAACTACATGCACTACTCATATATGTACTTTGCACTGCACGCGCCACACCCTGCAAATCATAAAGATTGGCAGCAGTGACAGAGGGTATGAAGTGAAACTGTAACACCTGAGCTGTCTTTCAAATTCACATTTTACACAGTGTACAGAAATTCACTGAGTTGACATCTAATAAGCTTGTAACATGAATTGGAAAGTAAACTAATTTTTTCATGTCTCTCTTTCTCTCATTAAGCCTAAAAGGACACTTTAACGGAGGTGAATTGTGAATTCTAAATTGTGCTTTATTCATCTCATGATGTACATTTGCAATCCATTTGGTTTGAGCACAGGAGATATGTCAAAAATTTATAATACAGCTACAATGATTTTTACATTAACAAATAATAGCACTTCAGTAAATAATAACACTAAAAGGATATTTCTTGGAATACATAACACATTGTATCCAGCTCAAATGTCCAGTCTGTCTTGCATGAATTCATCCACTGAGTAATAACACTTCAGTGTCAGTACCTCATATAGCTTTCCTTCAAGTGAACCTAAATTCATCTGTATCAACTTGTTGTCTTTCAATTTATTACAAATTTTCATTCCCATGTATTGAGGCCCCTGGGCATACAGTCTGAGGCAGTGGGTGTGGAGCATAAAATTTTCTTTGTTTCTAGTATCATGTGAATGGACAAAATGGTTTCCCTCAAATAATTCATGTCTGGTTTACAAAAATATAATAATCTCATACATGTATAAGGATGGCAGAGTTAATATTTTAAGTTTTCTAAATAATGGTTGACATGGTTCTTTGTGATTTGCAGTGTACATATTTCGAATGATTTTTTTCTGTATTTTCAGTATCCGTACTATGTTTGTTGAGTTACGCCAAAAAACCATACCGTAACTAGTAATGGATTTAAAGCAGCTTGTATATGCTATTTTTCGTGTGTCCATGTCAGGTGCAGTTGATAATATTTGCATTGCAAACGCAAAGTTACTCAGTTTGTTTGCTAGGTATTCAATGTGTGCCTGCCAGCTCAAATTTTTATCTACATTTAAACCAAAGAATTTGCCTGAGTCAACTTCTTCTATATCTTGGTTGTTGTGCACAATCTTAATCTGCTCACATTTTGACTGTTTGGTGTTGAACTGCATCATGTGAGTCTTAGATATGTTTAGATTCAACCCATTTAGCTGAAACCAAGTTTCTAAGGTACTGAGGGTTCTGATCATAGATTTGGGAATTTTTTCTGAACCATGATCTTCAACTAAGATAGAAGTATCATCTGCGAACAAACTGATGGGGAGCTGATATTTAATGGGAAGTCATTAACATATAAGAGAAATAGAACTGGGCATAATATGTAGCCTTGTGGAACATCTTGAGATATTTTTTTCCAGTTAGAAAAATAATGTGTGGCATTTGAAGAATACTGACTTTTTGCTTTCTCTTCAATAAGTAGGACTGAAGCCATTGTAAGGCACTGCCACTAATGCCATACTTTTCAGGTTTGCAAATAAGCTATGCATGATTTACAGAATCAAACGCCTTTGTGAGGTCACAGAAAATTCCTGCCACCTTATTTCTCTTGTCTAATGATGTACGTATTGTCTCAATGTGTGTGTGTGTGTGTGTGTGTGTGTGTGTGTGTGTGTGTGTGTGTTGGGGCTTATGGACGCTCAACATCGAGGTCATCAGCTCCCTGACACATATTAGAAGGAACGAATGTGGACAGACCTAATACAACTGAAGCACACACTCAAAGAAATCAGGAAAAGAAGGAAAATGCTGCACAAGAAAGTAAAACTGAAGGAAAGGGAAAACATAGCAACAAGAATGCCACAAGAAATTGTCATTGGCTGGCCACTTACATAAAATATGGGTGAGCTTGTCACACAGTGAACAAGTTAAAATCCTCTCCCTAAAATCTTTGTAAAAACATTTGACATGGCACAGAACATTAAAATTTTAACCACACTGGTCCGAGTGTTGCCTAAAAGAGATGGCAGGTCTGCCGGCAAGTCAGCTGCGGCCCGCTGGGCAGAAAATAAAACGCAATCCAATAAAACGTGGCGCACAGTGACCTGGACGCCGCAAGCACCACACATTGGAGGGTCCTCTCACTGGAGCAGGAAGCTATGTGTCATAGGGCTGTGGCCTATTCGAAGCCGCGTGAGGAGAACTTCGTCCCGCCAATGGGGCTGAAAGGAAGTACACCACACACGCGTTGTGGGCTTGACTATACGGAGCTTATTGTCAGTCACTTCCAGCCACTCATCCTCCCACCGACGCATGACTCGTGAGCTCAACAGCGAGGTGAGTGCGTGCAAGGGGATAGCACACTGAGATACTTGTGGATCAAGACACGCCTCCTTGGCTGCGAGATCTGCCCTTTCATTCCCAGCAATGCCGACATGCCCCGGAACCCAGCAGAAAGCTACAACCTTCCCCAGTCGCTGTAGTCGGAGGAGGGCATCCTGGATGGTCTGGACTATTTTGTCTGCCAGATACAAACGTTGCAATGAGTGAAGGGCACTGAGTGAATCGGAACAGACAAGAAATTTAGGAGAGGAAGAAAGCCTCATCTGCTCCAGTGCCCGCAAGATCGCAGACAATTCTGCATCAAAGACAGTAAAAGTCTGAGGCAGTTGGACCTTGAGGACATGATCCGGAAAAACAACTGAGCAACCAATGGAATCCCCTTGTTTTAATCCATCCGTAAAAACAGCTACATAGTTGTGGTGCTCAGATAAAATGGCAGAAAATGCTGCATTTAAAACGGTGGCAGGAGTGCAATCTCTCTTGTACTGCAATAAATCTAAAATCACTCCGGGCCTCTTCAGTAACCAGGGTGGCAGGCAGTTAAGACCCAGGATTTGGGGTTGTACAGACTCCACACCGAGGGACTCTAGCACACGTTGCACACGGATCCCAAACGGCAATGTTGCCCGGGGACGGCGGGAAAAAAGGCGGTCCAGAGGTGGATGGGCAACAAGATGGTGAGCAGGCGAGCTGGGAGCTGCAAGAAACTTACATGCCTGGTGCACCAGCAGGAGCTGCCGCTGGATGGTAAGTGGCGGTTCGCCAGCCTCAGCACAGAGGCTGGGTATGGGACTGGTCCGATAAGCACCCGTGCCCAGTCAAATCCCAGCATGGTGAACAGCATCAAGGATCTGCAAATACGACGGCCTTGCTGACCCATATACTGTGCACCCATAGTCCAGCCGTGAATGCACAAAAGCGCGATAAAACTGAAGGAGATGTGCCCTGTCCGCTCCCCAAGACCTGTGGCTGGGGCACTTGAGGATGTTCAGTGCTTTCAGAGTTCTGGCTTTCAAGTCACGTAGGTGTGGCAGCCATGACAACCTGGAGTCAAAAATTAGGCACAGAAAACGCACTGTGTCTCTAAAATGTAGGACAGTATCCCCCATATGCAAGGCAGGCAAAGTAAAAAGACGACGAGAATGATTAAAATGAACACAAACACACTTATCGGCAGAAAATTGAAAACCCGTCTTTGCAGCCCACTCCTCTAACCGCCACACTGTTAGCTGCAACTGATGGCTCACGGTTGCAACACTGGAGGAGGAACAGAAAACAGCAAAGGCATCCACAAACAAGGAGCACTGTACTGGACTCCTCACTGTAGACATTATACTGTTGATGGCTATGGAAAAGAGGGTAACGCTTAAAACACTGCCCTGGGGGACACCGTTATCTTGCTCAAAGCAGTCAGACAGTGTGTTACCAACGCGGGTCCGAAAAAACCGCTGAGACAGGAAAGACCGAATGAAAATGGGGAGGCAGCCACGAAAGCCCCATTGATGCAGTTGTGCAAGAATACAGTGTCTCCAAGTAGTATCATATGCCTTACTGATATCAAAGAAGATACCGATGCAGTGATGCTGATGGAGGAAAGCCTGCTGAATAGCCGCCTCCAGGAGGGTCAGGTTGTTGACCGTGGGCTGAAATTTTCGGAATCCACACTGAAAGCGGCTAAGGAGCTGTCTGGTCTCTAACAGCCAGACCAGACGACGGTTAACCATCCGTTCCAGGGTCATTCCAACACAGCTTGTCAAGGCGATACTATGATAACTACTGGGACATGTGCGGTCCTTTCCTGGTTTGAGGAGAGGGATGAGAATTGCCTCCCTCCACGAGGTAGGGAACACTCCTGTCTGCCATATGAGATTAAAACATTCAAGGAGGATTTCCTTTGACGCCACTGGCAGATGTCGTAGCATAGAGTACCGGATGCGGTCGTAACCTGGTGCAGTGTCGGAAGTCTCATTAAGTGCCGATTCAAGTTCCCACATGGATAAAGGGGAGTTGTAGGCCTCAGAACTGTTCGACCGAAAGTCCAAGTTCGCTCTTTCGACAGTCGCACGGTAGCGACAAAACGCTGGATCCTGAGTTGCAGTGGCAGTACTTTGTGCAAAATGCTCTGCTAGCATCTGAGCAATGGCTCTGGGTGTCGTTTGGAAGTATCCCTGGTTCAGGAATGCAGCTATTGGTAAACGGCTGCGTTTACCGGAAATCCTCCGGATGGCTTCCCATACTCTTGTGGAACAAGTGGAACGGTTGATGGAGTCCAGGAACTCCTGCCATGACCTTTTCTTGCTCTCTTTAATGACACGGCATGCCCTGTCTCTCGTGATTCGAAAGGCGGTAAGATTGGCCGCTGTTGGGCGGCATTTAAATCGTTGAAGAGCCGCACACCTGCCCGGATGGCTGAATGGCACTCTTCTGTCCACCAAGGCACAAGGCACCGCTTAAGAGGGCCAGAAGACCGTGGTATGGACAGGTCAGCAGCATGATGGATCACAAGTTTGATGTGATCCACCCATTCCTGTACGCTGTTGTGGCGTTCAAAGACATCCAACCGAGTGAACAGTGGCCAGTTTGCTCTGCCAATGATCCACGATGGCGGCCTCTGCTCCAGCAATACACCATCCGGGAGATGAATGCGGATGGGGAAGTGATCGCTGGAATGAAGGTCGTCAATGACCTCCCAGTGAACAGAGTCGGTGAGGGTTGGAGAGCAGAAAGATAGGTCAATGGCTGAGAATGACCCAGTAGCAGTAGAGAAATGAGTCAGAGTACCTGTGTTGAGGATGCACAACACTTGAGATGTTAGGAGGCTCTCCAAAATTTGACCTCGAGTGCAAAGAGAAGTGGAGCCCCACAGGACATGATGGGCATTGAAGTCTCCCAGGAGGAGAAATGGGCGGGGGAGTTGGTCGATAAGATCTGTGAGAGCCTCTAAGTTCACTGCATCCAGAAGCAAGGGAGCAAATGGTAAGCCTCCGACGTGAATGAATTTCAACTGCAACTGCTTGCGGGTCAGTATCCAGGGGGAGAGCAGAGAAGTGGCGGTCATTATTGACAAACACGGCGACTCCACCTTTCGCCCTTTCTCCAGTCAGGTCATCTTTGTGATATAACGTATAGCCCCTTAGTACAGGAGCATCAGAGGGTTTGAAATGCGTTTCCTGTAAACACAAGCACAGGGGACGTTGCCGTGCTAGGAGGTTCCTCCACATGTGCCTGGAATCCATTCATGTTCCACTGTATAATGGGAGCCATCTATCAGGGTGGGAGTGCCTTCATTCTCACTTTCTGTCTGGGAGGTGAGCCCACAACAGGTGGAGGCTCAGTTTTGGGGCGAGATGATTGCCCCAATCTGACATCAACCTCCATCGCCTCTGAAGAGGAGTCGAGAGAGACGTCAGAGAGAATGACATCAATATCAGCAGACTGTATAACTTCAGTCTCCTTCAGTGGGCAAGTCTTTACCTTTGGCTTTGGTTTAGATTTTCTGGCCTGAGGTGGCATTGGAGCCAAAACCTCAGAAACAGTAGGGGATGTAGCAGCGCTGGGCAGTGCACAAGACTGGACCCGGGAAGGGGCAGGAAGTTCCATGATGTCAGCTACCACAGCCTGGTCAGAAGGCCGGAGGGGAGCAGCAGGCTTCACAGGAACGGCAGCAGCACATGCACATTGACAAACGCAGATGCTAGTGCTGATAGTAGGAACCTCCGTTTGTGTAGCAGCATCAGTTTTCAAGACTGGCTGTTTCAGAACGGAAGAAAAGGAGGCAGCGAACGTGGGCGGCTGCAAGGACTTGTAGGTTTTCTTTGCCTCACCATACGGGATGCGTTTAGTGGTTATAAGTTCCTGGATCTTCCGTTCCTCAAGGAAAACTCTGCATTCCCTACTCCACACAGGGTGATCCCCAGAGCAGTTGACACACTTGGGAGGAGAGGAGCAACCAACTCCCTCATGGGCGGCTTTACCACATTTCCAGCAAGTGGCTTCCCCTTTACAGCCGAGAGTAGTGTGGCCAAAGTGTTAGCATTTAAAACACCGCATGGGGTTGGGGTAATAAGGCCGTACAATGAGACGTAGGAAACCTACCTTCACATGCTCTGGCAATTTGGTGTTGTTAAACGTAAGGACAAATGAGTCAGATTTCATGAGAGCACCATCCACCCGTTTCATAACATGTTGCATGTCAACAATTCCTTCCCGGGACCATTCAGACTTCAGTTCGTCTTGGGGAATGTCAACGAGATCTCTGCAAGTCACAACACCCTTGCTGTAGTTCAAGGTGTTGTGAAATTAAGTCTCTATCGCAAACTCCCCAAGAAATTGTGCCTTCTGAAGGTTTTGGACTTGCTGGAAGCTAGATGTTTCAACCAGCAAGGTGCCATTTCGCAAGCGCTTTACAGACTTTAACGTGCCAGCAATACCTTCTAAGCCCTTCTGTATATAAAATGGCGAAACTTTTTCAAAACTCCCATCTTTTCTTTTAATTATGAGAAACACATTCTGTGAAGCAGCATGCATTCTGTTACTACTACCTGAATGAGGAGGACTGGCTACACGAGCCCTCTTGTTAGATTGGGTGTTAGAACCTACCAGCGGCCCACCTTTTCCGCTGGGAGGAGGAGAAGAAAAGTTCGAGGGTTCCATCTTGGTCCCATGAGCAGCTAGGGAACTAGACGTCCAACTAGACAGCCCCCCCGCGTGCCTAGGTAAGCCTTATACAACTGAGGTGCGGCAGGTTCCCCAGAGGTTGCCCGCTAACGACTGTTCCACCTCAACAGCCATGCATCTCATCAGCACGCAGCACACCTTGAGATTGAAGGGTTGTTTATAGAGGTTTATTCCATCCTCGCGATCCGGGCGGTCAAGCCAAGATCCCCATTCCCTGAAACACACAACTTTCCACCACCGCGCCGCACGGTGGTCGCTGAAGTATGTCCAGAGCTTACGGTGACAGGGGACTGGCGGCGCTTACCAGTCCCCAGCTCAGGAACCCCGGGGTCGCCAAGCCCGTACCCAGCAAATGAATGCTGAGCCCCTGGGGGCTTATTGTCTCAATGGAACTGTTTACTGCATCTACAGTGTTTTTCCCCTGCTGAAAACCAAATTTATTGTTTAGAATAACAGAATATTTTGCAATGAAGTTTTGGATTTGTGTAACAGCAAGGTTTTAAGATATTTTAGATAGGACTGGGAGAATAGAAATAGAATGATAATTTCCCAAGATCCCTCTTGATCAAATGGTTCAAATGGCTCTGAGCACTATGGGACTTAACATCTTAGGTCATCAGTCCCCTAGAACTTAGAACTACTTAAACCTAACTAACCTAAGGACATCACACACATCCATGCCCGAGGCAGGATTCGAACCTGCGACCGTAGCAGTCCCCCCTCTTGATCCCTTCTTGATAAGTGGTTTGACATCAGCATATTTCAGTACCTCTGGGAAACAGGCCTCTTCAAAACAATGATTTATTATTTGAGCTAGTGGGTTTGCAATTCTTTTGTGTACCATTTTAATAATGTTGGTGGGTATTCCATCCAAACCTGCAGGTTTTTTGTTTCTTGATGTTAGTATAGCATTTTCTACATCCTCCATAGAAACTTTTAAGAATTTTGTAAAGTGTTCAGAGTTTTCACCTAAGCCAAAGGGATTTACTTTGTTGTGATAATCTGTTACACCTACATCAGACTTCGCTACATTTATAAAGAATTCATTAAAGTACTCTGATATTTGAGCTGAACTTAATGTCAATTTTTGAAATTTCTTGGTTACAGGCTTTAACAACTAATTCAGATTTAATGACTGGCCACACAGCCTTTGTCTTATTATTGTGATTCAAAATTAGTCTGTTATTTGCCAGTTGTTTTGCTGCCCTGACAACTTTTTAAAATATGGTTTTATAGAGTCTAACATATGTAATGAAATCAACATCTTTATTATATTTTAGTTCTCTGTGCAGTTGCCTTTTCCTTACACTGGGAATTTTTATGCTCTGGGTAATCCACTTTAATTTATTTGTTATTTTATTGCTGCAGAGTCTAGGTGGAAACATTTCATTAAAGACACCAAGAAAACTCTTTAGGAATTTCTCAAAGTTTTCATCATTTGAACTACAATGATCAAAAGACCATGTTTTCTCTTTTAGCTTCTCACTAAATGTTAGCAAGTTTCCTTCCTGCTCATATGGGTTCTCATACATGAAATGTTCCTGTTTGTGGCAGCTCAATGAACATTGCACAATGATCTAAAATACCCAGATCTAGACTGTTATAACGTCAAGTTTAACACATATATTTCAGAACGACACAACACATATAAGTCACAGAGTAAGTTAACAAGCAAGACATGTGTACACGTTAGCATTCGAATGAGCACTGAGTCCCAGTCTAGCGGCCGCTGCTCAGCTGGCCGCTTAGGTGGCACAGCTGCTGCATGGCTGGCAGACAGCGCCGCACGTAGAGGACGCGCGTAATTGCGCGGCGGCGCTTTCAATGATCGGCGAGTCACAACACTTTTCCCCCCTTTGAAATTGTTGCACTGGTCTTGATGGAGGTGTCCTGGAGATGGCTAATGTCCATAGGCGTTGTTTGACTCGCCGTAAAGTCTCGAGGAGGAGGCTTCCCGTACGGACGGAAGTGTCCCCGATGATAATGGGTGGAGATGACAGGAGACGTAGGGGTCGAATCTGCTGGGGCCCAAGCACCAATCTGCCCGTTGCGGCAAGTCCAGTTGATATGACAGGAGACATGGGCGATGTGTCGATGTCCGTTGGAGGAGGAGGCGAGTAGATTTGCTCTGACAGAGGATGGTCATCCGGTTCCTGCATGGGCACATCTCCTAGTGGTGTCCGTTCTTGTGCTGGCATCGCGATGACGGTGAGAGGGCTGCGTTGTGAGTATTGAGAGATGCCAAGATCCTGAGCGTCCGGTAGAGCCAAGGGTGGTGTAGCGGCATTCGGAACAGGCGTTACTGGCACACGAGGCCGAAGCTGGTCCAAATGACGCACTGCAACACCCGTGTCCATCTGGATTTCATACAGGCATCTGCCACGGTGTCTTAAGATGCGGCCCGGGCTCCATTTTGGCCGCCTGCCATATCCCCGTACCCAGACGAGGTCGTTGGCGGTGAACTGGCCAAGTGAAGTCACCCGCGGCCATGAGGTGGAAGGCCGCAGAAGATGAAGTAGCGTGCGGGGCTGTCAGCCATGTAAGAGCTCAGCCGGGCTGTGGTCGCCCATGGGGGTGAAACGGTAAGACGCCAGAAACTGGAGAAGCGCATCATCAGCAGCAGAAGAAGTCAGAAGTTTCCGCATCTGAGCCTTAAATGTGCGGATCAGTCGTTCAGCCTCACCGTTGGATTGTGGATGGAACGGTGGGGCCGTGACATGCATAATGCAGTGACGAGCACAAAAATCCGCAAATTCGGAAGAGGCAAACTGCGGACCATTATCAGTAACAAGAGTAGAGGGGAGGCCTTCCAAAGAAAAAATGCAGGCGAGAGCACTGGTCATTGCCGCGGTGGCAGACGACGTGCAACGGATAATGAAAGGAAAGTTAGAGCAGGCGTCAATTATGAGGAGCCAATAAGTACCTAAAAAGGGTCCCGCAAAGTCAGCATGAATGCACTCCCAGGGCTTCTCAGGCGAAGGCCACGGTGACAAAGATGACTTCGGGGCAGCGGCCTGTGACGCACAAGGGCCACAGGCAGCGACTGTGTGTGCTATTTCAGAGTCGATGCCAGGTCAGTACACATGACGGCGCGCCAGAGATTTTGTGCGAGACACACCCCAGTGTCCTTGGTGAAGGAGGCGCAAGACCGAAGCACGCAAAGACGCAGGTACCACAACACGCAGCGAAGCATTGTCAGTGGAGAGGAGGATAACACCATCCCTTGCCGTGAGGCGGTGGCGCAAAGTGTAGTAGTTCCGCAACGGATCAGAAGTCTTAGCGGACGGGCGATCTGGCCAACCCTTCTGAATACAGTGTAAAATCCAGGAGAGGGTAGCGTCAGAACCTGTAGCAGCCGCCAGCCTGTCCCCAGTGATGGGGAACCTGTCCACAACCCGCTGCTCGGCAACATCCAGGTGGAAACACAAAACTTTGTTTCTATCGAATGCCTGATCAGGACCCATGGGAAGGCGAGACAGAGCATCAGCATTTGCATGTTGAGCTGTTGGCCAGAAATGAATCTCATAATTGAAACGAGACAAGTAAAGAGCCCAACGCTGAAGGCGGTGTGCAGCCTTGTCGGGAAGTGATGTTGATGGATGAAACAAGGAAACAAGTGGTTTGTGATCCGTAACAAGATGAAATTTTGAGCCATAGAGAAAAACACCAAACTTATGAAGAGCATAAATAATGGCCAAAGCTTCTTTCTCAATTTGAGAATACTTTTGTTGGGCATCCATGAGCATTTTGGAGGCTTAAGCAATGGGTTGTTCCGAACTGTCAGAAAAACGGTGCGCAAGGACTGCACCGACCCCGTATTGAGAGGCATCTGTGGCCAGAACAAGATGTTGGCCAGGTCGATAAGTAGCCAGGCACGGGGCCTGTTTCAGCATAGTCTTCAATTTCTGGAAAGCCGCTTCGCATGATGCGGACCAGTGAAAAAGCACGTTTTTATGCAACAGGCGATGCAACGGCTGAGCCACCGAAGCCGCAGACAGTAAAAACTTGTGATAGTATGCTATTTTCCCCAAGAAGGCCTGCACTTCCTTAACAGATGTAGGGCGAGGAAGGGCATCGATCGCAGCGACAGTTTGCTGAAGTGGACAAATACCATTCCGAGAGAGTTGAAACCCCAAGTACGTGATAGATGCCTGAAAAAATTGTGATTTCTGAAGATTACACTTTAGACCGGCAGTCTGTAAGACATGAAAAAATGTGTGGAGATTTTGAAGATGTTCTTCAGTGGTGGAGCCAGTGACAACAATGTCGTCCATGTAATTGATACATCCAGGGACAGGGAGCAATAATTGTTCGAAGAAGCGCTGAAAGAGAGCAGGGGTGCTAGCAACCCCGAATGGAAAGCGTTGGTACTGATAGAGGCCGAAAGGCATGTTAAAGACCAGAAACGGCCGGGAAGCAGCGTCGAGAGGAAGTTGATGATAAGCTTCTGACAGGTCAATTTTAGAAAAATACTGGCCTCCAGCAAGTTTAGTGAACAGTTCTTCAGGACGGGGCATAGGGTAAGTGTTGATGAGGCACTGAGCATTTACAGTGGCTTTGAAATCGCCACAGAGACGAATATCACCATTTGGCTTAGCAACGACAACAGCAGGAGAGGACCACTCACTGGAAGTGACAGGAAGCAAGATCCCTGAAGTAGTGAGACGATCCAACTCCCATTTTACCCGATCGCGAAGGGCCACAGGAATGGGCCGAGTCCAAAAACGTTAGGCCGAGCAGTGGGTTTGAGCATGATATGAGCTTCAAAGTCATTTGCATGGCCTAACCCAGGAGAAAAAAGGGACAAAAATGTCGTCGATAAGGAATCTAGTTGAGCATAAGGAATAGCATCAGAGACAATATTGACAGAGTCATCTATGGAGAACCCAAAAACGCGAAAGGCATCGAAACCAAAAAGATTTTCTGCATTGCTCTGGTCGACCACAAATATGGGAAAAATGTGAACAACGGATTTGTAAGATACCTCAGCATTAAACTGTCCCAAGAGAGAAATCTTCTGTTTATTGTACGCCCGTAATTGCCGAGTGACAGGTGACAGGAGTGGAGAACCCAACAGAAGATACATCTGAGAATTAATTATAGTGGCAGCAGAACCGGTATCCACTTAAATGCGAACATCTCGACCAAGGATTTGGACAGTGAGGAATAACTTCCCTGAAAGGGAAGAAGTGCAATTGACAGACAACACAGAATCAGAATCAGCGTCATGTTCATGAACATCATGCATGCGGTCGGATCTGCAAACGGAAGATACATGAACTTTCTTTTTGCAATTGTGACACATAGCCCAACATTGGGGACAATCCTCGCGTGAATGTTTCGTAAAACACCGTGGACATGAAGGAAGTTGCCGGGGGTTTTGCTGCAGTTTCTTAGCGCGTTGTTTACGGCTAGGCCGAGGCTGTGCGTGGGAGCACACTGCGGCCACGTCGGCCAGTGGGGACGCGCCGCACGCATCGTCAACAGCACACAGAGGTTGTATTTCCCCGACATCACCCCACGCCTCTATTTGTGCCCCAGCGGCGCGAGCAATTTCAAAATACTGCGCAATGGAGAGAACTTCATCTAGAGTCAGACTCGTCAACTGAAGGGCACGTTGCCAAACTTCTTTGTCGGGCGCCAAGCGGATAATAGCATCCTGTACCATGGAATCGGCATAGGATTCTTTGTGAACGTCAGTAACAAATTGACACTTTCGACTGAGGCCGTGAAGTTCAGCAGCCCAAGCGCGATAGGATTGATGTGGCTGTTTTTGACAACGATAAAAGGCAACACGAGAGGCTCCCATGTGCATTTGCTTTTGAAAATAGACAGACAGAAGTGAGGACATTTCAGCAAAGGACAAAGACGCAGGATCCTTCAAAGGAGTCAATTGCGACAACAACCTTTGAGGTGAAATCCAGGAAAGGAACAGAGACTTACATGGTTGTTCGTCCGTGACATGAAATGCCAAGAAGTGATGTCGAAGACGTTTTTCATAATCAGACCAGTCTTCCGCTGTCTCGTCGTAAGCAGGAAAAGGAGGTATAGCCAACGACAAGAAATGCCATGCATCTGACGCCGCGACGAAATCGCGAATCGCCGCTGTTAGAAGCGTTTGCTGTTCAAGGAGATTTTGCTATAGTTGCTCGACAGTAGCCATGGAACCCTGTGGGTCAACGATGAAAGGAAAAATCCCATCCTCGTCGCCAATTGTTATAACGTCAAGTTTAACACATATATTTCAGAACGACACAACACATATAAGTCACAGAGTAAGTTGACAAGCAAGACATGTGTACACGTTAGCATTCGAATGAGCACTGAGTCCCAGTCTAGCGGCTGCTGCTCGGCTGGCCGCTTAGGTGGCGCAGCTGCTGCATGGCTGGCAGACAGCGCCGCACGTAGAGGACGCGCGTAATTGCGCGGCAACACTTTGAATGATTGGCGAGTCACAACATAGACAAAATTTATACACATTTTCATATACATAATTAGTTAGAACATTGTCAATGCATGTTGCTGATTGCCCATTCTCTCTGGTAGATTCAAAGAAATTCAATTTGAAACCATATTTCTTTACCAAGTTAGTGAATCTTGAAAAGTGGCTACTATCACACGTGATATCAATATTAAAATCAGCAGCTATTACAATTTTTTTCTCTACAAAGGTCTTCTAGCATAATTTGAAGCTTAGATAAGAATAGTTTTGTTGTTGATGTCCCTGGAATTCTGTATGTTGAGATTATTATAACATTTGCTAATGAGTACACAACAGCTCTCACACATACATTCTTCATTTAAATAATTAAAACAGTTTCTGGTCTCATAATTTATATCATTGTGTAGAAGTATGCATGAGCCTCCATGTGGCTTGTTTCTCCTGCAAAAGCTACTTGCTAATCTGAAGTTCCCTATTTTGTTTACAATTTTAATTGTATACTCAGTAAACCAGTGCTCATTTAAAAAAACAGCTCTAATATTTGCACATTCTGACAGAATGATTTCCAATTAGCCTATTTTGGAGGTTTTATTGTTTGAAGAATCAGTGTTTAAAACATATGAAGTGTGGCTCATAAGAAAAACATTAAACAATAATAGCAATGGTGACAAAGTTTATCATTAAGCAGATGTCCACATTTATGATTATTGTTTAACCACTTAGCTGCTGTGATGTTTTTGGTTTACTTCAACATGTTCATCAATTTTTGCTTTTTTCTGGGTGAGCACAAAGGATCATCTCTCACAAATGCTTGTTTTGAAGGCATAATTTGTGTTCACAGCATGTCAAAAAATAGCTCCATTACCTTCTAACCAAATGCTAATTTCAATTTTTTGATGAGTTTTTTCTTGCTGTTACACATTGTGATATTCGCTATTTTTGGCTTCATTAAAACAGCAAATACGAGTAGTTAATACTTTCAGCCAGAAGGCAAATACTTGTTTGTAAATAATGATTAATGTATAATGAGGCGTCGTTTCATTTTAATTACGCATTTTGCTAATATTACAGACACCAAGATCAGCAGTCCAATGTGCGTGTTACATTGATAAAAAGAAAACTGTTTTATCATCTTCTTGCATCAGCTTTAATATTGAATTTCCCTTTTGTGTGATGTTACAGTTGTTTTTGCGCCCTTAAGAACTTTCTGGTCCCTTAGGAAATTGTTTTGTCATAACAATAACTTCACAACCGGGTATGATCGTATCTACGATCATGAAGTAATTAGAAAGACGATAACGCAATTTCTTAATCAATAGCATGCTAGTTGTGACTGCCTCAAGCCACGCAAAAAAAAAAAAAAACTATTCACATCTCATAATGCAATATTTTATGACAATTGTCAATCCATGATTCTTACGCCAATTGTGATTGATAAAACAGTAAGCTAAATCTCAATTTCCAATTTTCCATTGAATAACAACATCACTTTTATTTCGTAACATCACAACATCTGTGATTTTTTTAACAACTGATTAAATCAATTACCACAAATTATTGTATAAAATATTGTACTGTGTATTTAATTTCCTTCAGTTAGACAGATTTTGTACAAAGTAATGTAGACAATTGCCATTTTTAATCATTTATGCCAATTACATGTGTTTCTGCTCATATTTTGGGGTGGGGATGGGGGTAATTTTTCCATGATTCTGCATTTTCTTCAATTCTGCATTTTTTAAGTCTGGACTGCACAAAAATGTAAAATGAAGATTTCACTGTAGATGTTCAATAAATTAGACAAAAAATCAGAAGTGTCATATCTCAATGAGGAACTTGAAACTTTCAGCACAGAGCAGGAGCTTCAAGAGGAACTCTAGATAAAGTTTAAAAGAATAGTTGAGCATGCACTGGAAGATATGTACCCAGTAGAACAGTTGATAATGGGAAAGAACCTCCAAAGAAACTTCTAAGGAAACAGAGATTATCGCATCAAACAATGGAAAATCCAGGATGGAATATAACAGTATTAGAGAAGAAAAGTTGATACTCACCATATAGCATAGATGGTGAGTTGCGATATGCACAACAAAAACATTCACACAATTATAGCTTTTGGCCATTAAGGCCTTTGTCGACAATACACACACACACACACACACACACACACACACACACACGTCTGCAGCCTCAGGCAACTGAAACCACACTGTGAGCAGCAGCACCAGTGCATGACGGGAGTGGCAACTGGGTGGGGGTAAGTAGGAGGCTGGGACAGGGAGGGTGAGGAATAGTATGGTAGTGGTGGCAGACAGTGAAGTGCTGCAGTTTAGATGAAGGGCATGAGAGAAGGTGGGGAGGGGGTGGGGAATAGTGGAAAGGAGAGAAATAAAAACACATTAAAAGACTGGGTGTGGCGGTGAAATGATGGCTGTGCAGTGCTGGAATGGGAACAATGAGGTGGCTGGATGGGTGAGGACAGTGACTAACGAAGGTTCAGGCCAGGAGGGTTACAGGAACATAGGATATTCTGCAAGGAAAGTTCCCACTTGCACAATTCAGAAAAGCTGGTGTTGGTGGGAAGATTCCATATGGCACAGGCTGTGAAGCAGTCATTGAAATGAGAGATATCATGTCTGGCAGCATGTTCTGCAACAGGGTGATCCACTTGTTTCTTGGCCACAGTTTGTTGGTGGCCTCTCATGCAGACAGACAGCTTGTTGGTTGTCATGCCTACATAGAATGCAGCAAAAGTGGTTGCAGCTTAGCTTGTAAATCACATGACTGGTTTCACAGGTAGCACTGCCTTTGATGGGATAGGTGATGTTAGTGACCGGACTGGAGTAAGTGGTGATAAGAGGATGTATGGGACAGGTCTTGTGTCTAGGTACATTACAGGGGTACGATCTACGAGGTAAGGGATTGGGAGCAGGGGTTGTGTAAGGATGCACGAATATATTGTGTAGGTTTGGTGGATGGTGGAATACCACTGTAGGAGGGCTGAGAAGGATAGTGGCCAGGATATTTCTCATTTCAGGACATGACGAGAGGTAATTGAAACCCTGGCGGTGAATGTAATTCAGTTGCTCCAGTCCTGGATGGTACTGAGTTACGAGGGGAATGCTCCTCTCTTGCCGGACTGTGGGAGGTGATGCGACACTGCAGATTTGTTTTTGTACTAGACTGGGAGGATAATTATGGTCAGTGAAAGCTTCAGTGAGACCCTCAGTATATTCCGAGAGGGGCTGCTCGTCCCTGCAGATGTGACAACCATGGGTGGCTAGGCTGTACGGAAGCAACTTCTTGGTATGGAATGGGTGCAGCTGTCAAAGTGGAAGTATTGCTGGTAGTTAGTAGGTCTGATATGGACGGAGGTACTGATGTAGCCATCTTTGAGGTGGAGGTCACCATCTAGGAAGGTGGCTTGTTGGGTTGAGTAGGACCAGGTGAAGCAAATGGCGGACAAGTTGTTGAGACCACGGACAAACTGTGGTCAAGAAACAAGTGGACCACCCTGTTGAGGACCACGCTGCCGAACATGATATCCCCAATTTCAACGGCCGCTTCACAGCCTGTGCCATATGGATCCTTCCCACCAACACCAGTTTTCCTGAAGTGCACCGGTGGGAACTTTCCCTGCAATACATCCTACGTTCCGGTAACCTTCCTGGCCTTAACCTTCATTAGTCACTGTCCTAACCCATCCAGCTCCCTCCCTGTTCCCATTCTAGCACTACACAGCCACCATTTCATCGCCACAGCCAGTCTTTTAATTTCTTTTTAATTCTCTCCTTTCTGCTACCCCCCCCCCCCCCCCCCCCCCCCCCCACCTCCCTACCTCCTCTCCTGTCCTGTGTCTAAACTGCAGCACTTCACTTCACTGCCTGCCACCTCCACCATACTATCCGTCACCCTCCCTGCCCCAGCCTCCTCCTTATCCCACCCAGTTGCCAATCCCATCATGCACTGGTGCTGCTGCTCGCAGTGTGGTTTCATTTGCCTGAGACTGCAGATGTGTGTGCAAGTTGCATTTGCGTGAGTGTGTCTATGCGTGTGTGTCTTTTGTTGACAAAGGCCTTCATGGCCGAAAGCTATAATTGTGTGAATCTTTTTGTTGTGCCTATTGTAACTCAGCATCTCTACTATATAGAGATTACTGCATGATAGGTGCAAAACAAGGTGTTGGGCTATAGATAGAGAGACACTGAATAAATCATTTTGCTGTAAAGCGAGAAATGAGTGAGGCCTTTAATGACTACCGCAGCAGAATATTATCAAGTTTTATTTCACAGAACTGAAAGAAATTCACGTCATATGCAAAGACTGTTAGTGACACCAAAGTTAGCATCAAGTCCTTAGCAAATGAGGCAAGAACTAAAATTGCTGGTACTAAAGCAAAAGCTAAAATGCTTAACTCTGTTTTCAAATGCTCCTCTACAAAGGAAAACCCAGGAGAATTGCCACGGTTTAATCCTTGTACTACTGAAAAAAAATGAATGAATTAAAACTGAACAAAGCTCTAGGCCCTAATGGAATCCCTGTCAGATTCTATACTGAATTTGCATCTGAGTTAGCCCCTCTTCTACCTATAATCTATTGTAGATCATGCAAACAAAAAAACCATGTCCAGTTCATGGAAAAATGCGCAAGTCACACTCGTCTACAAGAAGGGTAGTAGAAGTGATCCACGAAACTACTGCCCAGTATCCTTGACATCAATTTCCAGAAGAATCTTATAACATATTCTGAACTCATAGATAATGAGGTATCTTGAACGGAATGACCTCCACAATGTCAACCAACATGGATTTTGAAAACATCAATCATGTGAAACCTAGCTTGAATTTTTCTCACATGACATACTGAAAGCTTTGGATCAAGGAAACCAGGTAGATGCAGTATTTCTTGATTTCCAAAAAGCATTTGACTCATTACTGCACCTATATTCATTGTCAAAAGTCTGATCATATGAGGCATCAAGTGAAATTTGTGACAGAGCATATTATCATGGACAGAGAGTCAGCGCAGATGTAGCAGTAACTTTGGGTGTGGCCCAGAGAAGGGCGTTGGGACCCTTGCAGCTCACATTGTATATTAATGTCCTCACAGACAGTATTAACAGTAAAATCAGGCTTTTTGCATATGATGCAGTTAACTGCAATGAAGTACAGTCTGAAAGAAGCTGCATAAATATGACTATAATATCAATGAGTCACTGTTGGAATTGGCCAACTGATACAAATACCTGAGTGTATCACTTTGTAGGGATATGAAATCAAATGATCACTTACGTTCAGTTGTGTGTAACACAGGTGATAGACTTTGGTTTATTGGTGAATACTGGGGAAGTGCAGTCAGTCTACACAGGAGATAGCTTACAAATCATTTGTGCAACAAGTTTTAGAATGTTGTTTAAGTGTGTGGGACTCATACGAGATAGGGCTACTAGGATATTGAATGTAAACAGAGATGGGCAGCATGAATGGTCACAGGTATGTTTAATCTGTGGTAGAGTGTCACAGAGATACTAAAGGAACAGAAATGGAAAACTCCTGAAGGTAGGTGTAAACTATCCTAAGAAAGTCTATTAACAAAGTTTCAATAACCAGCTTTAAATGATTACTCTAGGAATATACTACGAGGTTGGTTTGAAAAGTTCTCAGAATCACCACAAGAGGTCAACACTACCGCAACGAGTTGTTCACGTGATATTCATTGGACTGTTGCCTGTAAACATGTGCCATGTCAATGTTCTTGGAAGAGAGCTGTGGCAGTGACGTGGCTCTGTTGTTGTTCCCACGAAGTGATCTGCAAAGATGGAAAAAAAAACAAGATTCGAGCAGTGATTAAGTACTACATAAAGAAAAGTATGAAAGCAAAGGACATTCCCGCTGATTTCCAGAATACACTGGGGGTCTCTGCTCCTTCATATTCAACTGTTGCCAAGTGGAAATATGAATTTAAATTTGGTCGGGAGAGCTTAGATGATGATCTGCGCAGTGGTCAGCTAATGTGTGTCACTACTCCAGAAATCATTACAAAAGTGCACAAGATGGTCATGGAGGATCGCCAACTGAAAGTGTGTGAAATTGCCCACGCTTGCCAGATGTCATCTGAAAGGATATATCACATTTTAACTGAAGAATTAGAAATGAAAAAATTATCTGCAAGATGGGTGCTGTGACTCTTCATGCTGGATCGAAAACATATTAAAATGGACATATCGGAACAATGTTTGGCCTGTTTAAGGAGAAACTAACTAGATTTTTGGCACCAGTTTGGGACCACAGGTGAAACTAAAGTGCACTACTACACCCCAGAGACAAAACAAGTCAAAGCAGTGGAAACATGCTGATTCTCTGCCACCAAAGAAAGCAAAGACAATTCCTTCAGTGGGAAAGGTCATGGCATCAGTGTTCTGGGATGCGAAAGGGATTCTATTTGTAGATTATCTCCCAACTGGGCAAACAATGACTGGAGAATACTATGCTAACCTCCTGGACAAAGTGCAACAAAAGATACGCGAAAAAAATTCCAGTTTTAGCAAGGAAGAAAGTCATTTTCCATCAAGACAAGTGTGCCCTCACACATGTGCCATCACCATGGCAAAATTACACAGACTGAGGTATCAATTGTTGCCACACCCACCTTATTCATCTGATATGGCTCCATCAGACTTCCATCTCTTCCCAAAACTGAAAATTTTTCTTGGTGGACAAAGATTCACTTCAAACAAAGAACTGATAGCCAGAGTTGACAACTATTTTGCAGGCCTGGAGGAAACTCATTTTCGAGATGGGATTGTGACAAATCAAGTTGGGATCTTTTTAATTCCTCTCTTGTGTTGCCACATGCCTCCTTAATTCATTTTCTTCATTTTTGACTAATTACCATTAACATACATGAGTATAATCTGCATTTTCATAAAAGAGAAAGGTTGGCCATCAGTCTTAAGAAATATAGCACCAGATCTAATTTTGTACTTAGTTTTGTGTATGTACTCAATTTCCTAATATATTTTGACTATTCCTAGTTAATACTTTTGTTATAGGATGAAACCAGTAATTGTTCCATGACTTAGATTCCATTGTTGACTTATAAACAAATATAAATTCTGTACTAATTATAAACATTTGGAAGATGAACCACTAGCCTTTTTAAGTATTTATTTGGCTCTTTTTGAAAACATGTTATCAAAGCCAGCCCTTATTTAATTCCAAAATAATTACCAGATTTGTCAAAAGCATTGTTTTCGTAACTATATCTGTTAATTTCATTATTTAAACAAATAATTCATCCTAACCCTTGTAGTAGAAGAAACTGTTAAAAAGAAGGAATTTTTCTATATACCAAACAATGGAAAATACAGGCTGGAATGTAACAATATTATGAGAAGGAAAGTTGCTACTCACCATATAGCGGAAATGCTGGGTCACAGATAGACACAACAAAAAGAAACTGTGAAAATCTTCTTGTTGTGTTTATCTGCGACTCAGCATCTCGGCTACATGGTGAGTAGCAACTTTCCTTCTCATAATTTTTCTATAAATTCAGTTAATTGAAAGAGTTATATTTTAATTGTAATTTCTGTAAATTAAACTTCGAACAATGTGTAGTTTCAGTACTTATTATTGTGAGGATATATAAAGGCCCACTTTTTGGTCTCAAGACAGTCATTCCACGGCCGATTTTCAGACAAGAAACCTGTATTGGTTAGGTCAACAACAATGCATCAACTTAATCATGAAATAAGTGTAACACAAATAGGCCATGTGTCAAAATAATGACAGGGTCTGTTCAATAGTGCCATACATATTCATACTACATTATTCTGCAAGAACTGTGTGGTTATGTTTTTACTGCTCATAGATAGGTAAACTATTGAAGCAGTATGCTTATGTTTGCCTGCAACTATTAATGAGGCTTATCAAAAGTTAACCAATAGTGAACTGGCCATATGCACTGTGTAATATTGGGGAGTTGTGAACAGTGAAAGTAAAGAACTGCGAAATTCAACTGTGCAACAGTCGGCTACATCATTTATAGTAGTCAGTGTTGAACTCCCCACACCCCCATCCCCCAATTTTTCAGCCAGGATAACAATGCAGTACGTCGACACCGAGGACTATCAATGAAGAAATAAAGCAAGTGAACGTCACAGGACCAAGCTACTGGAACATCATTGGACCAAGTGCATTAATCTACAAGGAGACTACATTGAAAAATTAAAAAAAGTTTCAGTGATGTAAGTACTTTTTTTTCTATTCTGTGCCAAGGATGTTTCAAACCAGCCTCATACAATCCCCTACGTATCAATCACAAAGGGATTTTGAGGATAAGATTAGAATAATTATTGCATGCACAGAGGAATTCAATCACTCTTCCTGCACTCCATACATGAATGGAACAGGTAGAAACCCTAATAACTGTTACTATGGGATGTGCCCTCTGCCATACACCTCATGGTGGCTTGCAGAGTATAGATGTAGATGCAGATGTAGAACAATTTATCAGGAGAAGAATAAGAGGACATCCAATACTAAATAAGGAGGAAGAAGAAGTACTGAAGCAAGGTATCATAAGAAAAATTCATCTTTAATACATAAAATTCATTATCTCAATCATTACCACTTATTCATAGAGATGGACAACCTTAAATTGTCTCAAAAGTTACAAAAATGAAATAGGAAGAATGTAGAATTGAATAAAAAAAGTCTATTTTTGTTGGAATCCCCCCACCCCACCCCTGTACGTATACTTGAAACTTTAGACAGAGATTTAAAAAACACATGTGTCCAAAATGACACCACTATATGGGGGGATTTTGGACACTTTACTTGTCTGCCTCAGGCAGGTATAGGTACATACGAATTGAGCATATTTAATTTGTTACACATATATCATACCACTTCTATAACAAACAATGCAATCTAACAAAAGTTATTCAAGTTACAGTGAAAACAACCACAAAGCTATCCAAAATGATCCAGTTTAACAGTATTAAAAAATAATGAGTTTCCCACCACAGTTCCGTGACTCTTTTGTCACCATTTCAATGATATCATTGTGTTCTGGATCATTAGTCACTTGTACAGGGGGTTCGACAATTCAGGACTATTACAGCTTGTGCAAAGAAGAAAAATCCAGGGTGACAAAGGACACAGCAGTCCATGGGGTGAGTGGAGGAGGCGCGTTAAGCACTCATCTGACACTCTCACCATTATGCTCCAGATTTTCCTTGGTGCTACATCAGATTGTTCCCTGCACTTCCACCCATACACACTGCACATCATACAGAAATTAAATAAATGAGATATAGTTGCTTGATGAACCTCTGACTTGGGCTGTCTGGAACTTTTAACAGCTGACTAGTAGAAGTGAAAAAACTTACTGATAATGGATTTAAATAAACAGAATTACAGGTACTGGACACCATGTAAGCAATATAATCCTGATAGGCTGCATGAGAAATCACCGGACTGTGAATCTGTAACTGTATTGGGCAGCACGACTTTGTTTGGCATCATCAGTCTATATTTTCTAGAGGTTCTTCATGGCTGTTCAGTAATGGTTAATAGTGACTGATATGTCCAAATGTTAACACATTGCAGTCGGGCCACAGATACTACTGCAATCCCTCGGAAGTCGTAGACTTTTGCGCCTTTTTTACATGGCTCCTGACCAAAAGGTAATGAAGGAAAGCAAAACCTTTTAACTGATGTGTGTGTTATCATCCTATATCTAAACATTTGTTTAAAGTTTTTTGTAAGATATCATATGTTTACAGAATTATTATGTTTTGAAAATTAGATGATTCAGAGGTAGAAAAAAAGTTTGAAATTGCAAGAAATCAGAATTTATTATAAAATAAATGTACAAAATTATTTCATTGAATTTTTACAACTCTTTTCATTGAGCAAAATTTGTCTTTGTGTGATATTGCTTGAAACAGTCAGGTAGACACAATCCTACATTACATTCTTCACACCACCATCTCGTCTCCCTTCTCACTCGTTTGCCAGTACTACGTGCGCCCTTCTCAGAGCAAACAATGCAATATCTTGATGCATATTTCTTGCTTGTTGTCGATGGGACGTGAGTGGGGAAATGCCTTGCTGTTAGCCTGTTTGCTGCTGAACCCTGCTTTTCATTTTCGTTGAAAACTTCGCCGGATTTCTCCAGTATTTGTTTTCCCAGGTTCACCATAAAAGTAAACAAGCTGGTTCGTTTGTGAGAGACAGGCCGAAGTTTCTTGTACAGAATGTAAGAATTGACCACGCACATCATAAATACATGAAAAAATATCTTTTTCCACCATTTCATTGTTCGTCGTTGAAAATAATAGTAGGTCACCAGCTGATCTCCATGATCAACACCAGTTTTATTTTTATTATAATCAAGTATGAGATCAGGCTTCAGTTTTTCTACCATTCCAGCCTTGGATTTTGTCTTAGTAACACTACTTGTCATTCTATGTTTGGTAGAAAGGGCAAACACATCCCTAGTATCTTTCCAGTGAAGTGCTAGCACGGAATTTTTTCTCTTGAATACGATTTCACCTCTTCTTAGTTTATTCTGTTCGAATTCCTGTGGTAGGCCTCTTCTGTTTCTCATTACTGTGCCAACAGCAGATGTGCCCTCATCAAACAACTTTTCAAATAATTTTACAGAAGTATAAAGGCGGTCCATGTACAATGTATGACCCTTACGTAGATAACTGTTGCACAAACGTAGCACCACTGAATCTGCACTGTTGTCTTTTTCACCTGCACCGGTGTACACTTCACAGTTCAAAACATATCCTGTTGCTGAATCACTTAGAATGAAAAATTTTATACCATACCTGCTCGGTTTGTTCTTGATATATACTCGAAATCGAATTCTCCCTCTGAATGGACATAAACCTTCATCAACTGTGAGATTCTCGCCAGGAAAAAAACTGTTCTTGCTTTTCAGTACAAAGTTATCAAAAAAAGGTCGGATTTTGTGTATAGGATCATGGTTTGGTTGACCCCTTCATACATAATTGTCGTTGTTATTTACGTGAAGCATAAAGTAAATTGACCTAAATCTGTCTCTTTTCATGATTTTTGCAGGTAAGGAGGAATCTAGCATTAGGTCATTGCTTCAATAGTCCGTAATATTTGGTTTGTGTACAAGGCACATGTGAATAATTATAGCAAAAAACTGATACATCTCATGTAGCTTCACAGCAGACCAATTAGCCCAAAGCGACCTGGAAGTTATTTTATTTTGCATCCGCAATTTGGAAATTGTTGCTGCAGCGTAGCGGTTTGTTTCTGTCTTTATATTTTTGATGACATTTGCGTCAATAAAGACGCTCCAACAGTCAAAGTCAGTGCTTTCGGCGCTCAAAGGTGCCAAGACATTACTTACGCCTTCAAAGAGCGGTAATTGTTGTAGGACATCGTCATTTACCCATTCAACAACGTTGTTTTGGGACTGCTGTTGTTGTATTCTGCCTCTGCCTTTTTGAATGGGAGTTTCACACTCTTCTAATACGTCTGATGGCTCATTTTCATTTTCGGACCACTCGTTGTTACCTTCGAAATAAATGACATAAGTCAGTGAAACTGCCGAGATTATAATTGTGATTCGTAAACACAATGACTGACCATTATAATTACCATCTATTTCAGAAGAACTATTTTCAGTTTGAAATCCATCATCGTCAATTTCAGATCCAGATTCTTCCAGCAGCCTCAGAATTTCCTCTTCAGTCAAACTGTCCCCCATTTTACGACAAACGTTTGCGATAAAGACAACTACATAAGCACACTGCAAGAGTGAATGCGCGGGAATCGTTTTGGCGCCTTTTTTGAGTGACATAGCGCTTAGAGGATGCAGGAACACCATCTAGCGGTCGTCCGATGTACTACAAGACCGAAAACGGCAATAAATGTGCGCCCGTAGTTTCAACGGGCTACGACCGGAATGTGTTAAATGACTTCCTCCTTAATCCTGTAAGCCTCGATTAGTTGTCGATTGTTGGTTAGCAGGTTTTAAATTGACCCCATTTTTAATGTGTCCTTTTAGTGCCATTGCTGCTAGCTATTAATTGGCATATTACTTTCTGAGAGTATACACTGTAAGGTCTCACTACTTTCCCTATTGAACAGTAATGAGAGCTTGTAAATAGGAGTGGCACATGTGTGTGTTCTTTTAACTGATGACTGTGGTGTGTTGTTCCCTGTTGCCACTCATATATCCCCACTAAATTAAAAACTTGTTTACCACTCATGTAAAAGGAAAGTTTCATTGTGCTTTACGGTTTATATAATAATTGCATTATGCGCAGTAAAGGAGCATATTGAACGGATCAGTACAGAACTGTGGTAAAACTGGGTGGAAGCTGCAATATACAATTATTATGTTGTTTGTACCACAACAAACAACATAATAATTGTATATTGCAGCTTCCACCCAGTTTTACCACAGTTCTGTACTGATCTGTTCAATACGCTCCTTTACTGCGCATAATGCAGTTTTAACATATTTCATGTACTTTTTATGTAATTTTTTGTTTTTTCTTCATTTTAAATGTAAACCACTAATTCAAATTGTGAACAGCTGGGCTAGTGACCCAACGTTCTTCTATTAGTCAATAGATGGCAACACTTATGCCACTCTGGTTTACCAGTCTGCTTCCTCGTTCGCATCCGTTGCTTCGCTCTGTGCTCACAGGCAGCACACTGCGCCTAGTACACATCCACCACAGCAGTTGGGGGCCACACCACCAAGTGTAAGTGTCCTGATATTATTTGTATATGTCCCTACCCTGGCAGTTGTTTGTAGGACTGTCTGGTGTCACTTTTTTATTGACAGAGGTTTCTCAGCACTTAGCCCAATTGGTGGTTTTGAAATGTTTTTTAAAACTTTTTTATGAATTTTGTTTTTGTTTTTCATGTGTGTTGCTGCATATGAAAATTATCTCCTGTCTCTAGCTGTTTCTGGTACAGCACCCGAGGATGGGCTTATAAGAGTCCAAAACCGGTCATGTGATAATAAAAGAACTTTACAACTGAAGCAGTATTTTCAACCTCTGAGAAAATATAGACAGTTATCAAGGGAAGACGTGTGTGTGTGTGTGGGGGGGGGGGGGGGGGGGGATCACACTGAAGTGGAAGAGTCAACTGCACAAAGCAAGGCTCAGTATTTGTTTTGGGTCAAGTGTGATTGATAGGGTTAATGATGAAAATATGTTTTCACTGAGGGGACTAGGAGAAGGAGAGAAGTTATAAAAATTATTTCTGATTAGATGTGCGTTTAACATGTACTCAGGGAAGACTGTAGCTTTTTTGAACTAATGAATGGGTTACAAACAAAGAACATATAGAGCAATTTTTCAATTTTTGTGCAAACTCTCATGGCTATAGTCAAAAGTTTGTAGAAATTGCAGACTTAGGCATACTTTGATATGAAATAAACTTATTTGTTCCACATCTCAAAATGATAATAATATTACTGTAACTCCAAATCACTGCAGCATGTCTAACAGATTAAGGCTCAGTTCATAACAGAATCAACTTCATATACTTAATTAGAAAGAAATTGAAACAAAAATAATGTGTTAATTACTGTTCAAACAATGGTAGTAAACAGAAAAATGCAAACACATAGCAGGCCGCATGACACACTACAGATCTCCATGCTTGCCATCAGAAATGAGCAGTTGAACTGTACCTATACATCCAGACTTTTCAAACCACTGTGAAGTGCTTGGCAGAGGGTACTTCCTATTGTACCAGGTATTATGACTTCTTCCCACTCCATTTACATATAGATTGTGAGAAAAATGACTGTTTCAATGACACTGTGAGTGCTGCAATTAATCTCATCTTGTCCTCATGATCCCTATGGTAGTGATATGTTGGGGGTTCATAAATACATCATTTAAAGTTGGTTTTTGAAACTTTATAGGTAGATTTTCTCAGGATAGTTTGCTTCTGCCTTCAAGTGTCTGCTAGTTCACTTATTTCAGCAGCTGTGACAATCTGTGCTGCCCTTCTCTATACACATTCAATATTCTCTGTTAGTCCTACTTGGTAAACACTTGAGCAAAATTCTAGGATGGTTTGCACAAGTGATTTGCATGTAATCTCCTATGTAGACTGATTATATTTCCCCAGAATTCTACCAATAAACCAAACTCTGCCACCTACTTTACCATGACTGAGCCTACGTGATCATTAATTTATATCCCTACACATTGTTACAGCCTGGTATTTGTAGTGGTTGACTGATTCTGTGACTCACTGATATTTACAGTCATAACAAGTTATCAAATTTTGCAGCACTTTGAAATCTTATCACAATCCAACTGAATATTTGTTCAGCTTATGCAGAGTTTACCTTAATACAGTCATATTTTTTTCATTGTATTTTTCTGCCTCAGGATGGACAAATAGTATGATGTTATTTGTGTAACCCAAATTTCACTACAAGATTGTCACTATGTTCACCTAAAGCAGCATGTTTAGTTTGTTATAGTTATATTTATTTTTGACATAGAGTGAACCTTGTTTCATAAGCCAAGAGAAACTTACTTTCCTGCTTCAAGCTCTGTAAATTCTGTAGTACTAAATGTCTCTCCTTGAGTGAAATTAAGATCCTGAATGCCAGTACCTCCTTTGAATACAACTGCTGAATTTGGAGGCACATTCCTGCCTCTTATGTAAGTGATTCTGAAAACAAAAATCAGTGTTTTAAGTTTCAAGTAAATTGTGTCAAAAATACATAATTACTAAATTGCACTCCACTTAAAGCTTCTCGAAATTTGTTGTCTACTTCCAATGAAAACAACTGTCTAGTGTCTTATTTAATGCTGTGCAATGCAGTAGAGAAAAAATGCAGTGGTGTAATAGCTTCAGTATGGTAAGAGGAAGCAACAATGATAGGTGCGCTTAAATGTTCAAAAAAGGGGACAGTTATCTGTTTTGAGGTGTATGAGCATGTGTCCTCTATATATCTTCACTGAGATAGTTGTCTGTGGTATATGATAAAACAACAGATCAATCTGCACTCAAGAATCAAATTCTAACAGAGATCATTACCAAAACTTACAGAGAAAATATAGAACCACTCATAAAAGAAATGAAAAATTAAAGCTGGCTGTGCATATAAAAAATCTAGAGCGGAATAACAACAGTGAATAGGATAGATGCTGAATGTGGCACATGTTTGTGTGTGAGGTGTGTGTGTGTGTGTGTGTGTGTGTGTGTGTGTGTGTGTTTTACTGCATATGAGGAATGACTTGTCCCACAGTTTAGTCTACTTTTAAATGTACTTTAAATGTGCCTTTCTCCTGCTCAACACCTCCTCTATGTTGTGAGTAGCAATCTATCCTATTTCAGTTTTGTTATGTGTCAAGTTAACCAATGAAATTAAAGACCTACATGGGTAAACATGCATGCTATCTCACTGTTTGCATAAATGATTCATGACTTAACTTTCAAAGGATAGTGTACAAAATGAAAAGCCTAAACAGTATAGGACTGATTATCAAGAGACTGAAGAAGATGGGTAACATCCACAAATACTTTTCCATCTCTAATTATTTCAGTTCTGATGGACACTAAAATCTAGCTAGCTTCTCTTCTTTTTACACAAACATTTTCCTCTATCTCTGAAATATCAGAGGCACATACCTATGTATTCCTTGGTGAATTTGAGACTGATCCATAAATCTATCGTGAAAATGCCAAATATTAAATTTTTCTGAATAAAGTCATTTAAAAACATGTGAGTTACTTGCTACCCAGATTTGACTGCAACAGATCACTGCTGGTGAAGTTACCCTAAATGGCGTATGCAAACAAAGATAAGCTACAAATACCTAAATATTTGGTGGTGCAAATGCAAGGTAAGAGCCAGATAATGTCAAGAGATTCTGAATATTATGTTTTAGTGCTTAAGTGGTAGATTTAAAACAGTTTTTTATGATTGTACCTCCTTTCCCCTGCAATCCTATATGATATATCAGTATTTTGTACATTTCAACCAGTATTACTATTGTGGCCCCACTCTGGAGAGTCCCTTATGTGAAGCACATACCATATACAAGTAAATACCACAACATTTACAAAAGTTCAACTGCAGTACATTTCACTTACAATTTGCACTGTTTAATATTAGAATATATTTTATGAGTAGAGTTTTAATACTTTTATAATTTAGTGCTTGCAGAGATAATATCTACAGATTCAAGTGATGATTATCATGAAGTCATTTTGCATAGTGTACTTAAGATACTGAAATAAAATTATTCCATCACTTCCTGTTACTATTGTTTTTCATCTACAAGTTTTGATTAGTGCATCCTGCTTGTAACTGTTCAAAGTAATTGAATGTGATTTATGTATATGGTGTAGTGTCATGCTTCTGTTATTGTTGAAAGCTGGACAAAGAACAGCGTGGAAGCTGGTATCATCATATGACCTATTTCTATTAGGAGACAGAAGGGCTTCACCAGCCAGGCTTAACAGTCCATTCAATGGAGAGACCAAAATCAATATTTTCTAATGAGTCATTAGGGTGTAAAAAAAATACAGACAAAGATCTGTTAACTGAGAATTCATCTGATCTCTCTTCTTCTCCTGTTCCCAGTTTAACTACACTAACGAGGTTCCCTTCAACATCAGCAACTGAACTCTGGCTCTACCTCACGTATGGTCACCGTTTAGCAATTATGACTGTAAAAACAAGTAAGAGATGATAGCCAAAGCTCCAAGCATAGTTAGTCTTCACTTCTGAGTTGTCAGAAATGTGGCAAATAAGGACATGAAGTTCTCAGTCAGCAATATTTGTCATACGAGTAATATGTATATTAAGAACATTTTGAAATACATTTGTTTATTAACATTAGGGGAGCTTATTCTCACCAAAATCAGATATGCCAACTTGTCCATTATTTTTCAGATTCACTGTTACAACTAAAATGTACTAAAAATTTCTCCTGGCTTTATTCATGTGAATCAAAAATAGAATGGCATTGTACTACAACTAATAAAGGAAAAACAGTATACATTATTTACAATAAGTTATACATTTCAATAGAATGGATGGCATCTGTTTCCTAAAAGTAGAATTATGTTCTGAGTGATTTAAATAGCTGAGAGATTCTAATAGTTGTGGCTAGATGTAGCAGATATAACCAACAGAGTAAGGAAAAACAGTCAACATGCACAGAATGCATTAAATGGTAGATAGACACATAAACATGAAATGACTCATCGTAATCATGTTTTTACTTATATATGAATTAAGAACTTGCTTTTCTTCTCTTAGTAGCTGCATTTTACCACAGGTGTGACTACTAAGAGCTGGGAGAAGCGCCCTTGATTACATCTCAGAGGGGAGTAAAGGAACCAACAAGGGAAAATCCAAATGTCCAATTCAGTCATTTAACCAGTGCAGCTGTTAGTATTCATGACACAAGAATCTTGATGAATCGCTTTATGGGAAACAAATATGGACAAGTTCCTCACAATGCAGATAGTATGATAAGCCTACGTCTGCAATGTTATTGACTAAACACACTGCCTGGCAAAAAAAAAGTGAAGCACATAGAAGGGGAGGAGGAAATAAATTGCATCATGATAGGTCAAGAGGGTATGTCATCTTATTACAGTGATTATAAAACTGAATTAGATTTGTGAAGAATTTGGCCATTTATTGCTATGATGGTGCAACCACTCTGGTGTGGATGCATGCACAAATTCAGTTTGGAGGGGTGTCATAAGGTCATTGTATCCTCTCCTGAGGCAAGTTAGCCCACAACTCTTGTAACTGGTCCTTGATATCCCATATGCTAACACTGTGACAGAGTTGAGGTCTGAGCTAATTCCATGCACGTTCACTCGACATTTTGTTGGTCATAGGAGGACCTCAACATCACACACATAGTACACAGAAACACATGTCAGATGCAGACAAACCCTGTCCTAATGAAAAATGGCACCTGTAATGCCGGAAATGCATATCCTCCTATTTCCATCTATTGTACTATTATTTTTTTTCCTTGTTTTGTTACCTCAAGATATGACATTTCTGTCTCTTTATATATTGTAATTGTTTTACTGTTTGTATACATATATATATATATATATATATATATATATATATATATATATATATATATATATATATATAATGGAAGGAAACATTCCACGTGGGAAAAATTATATATAAAAACAAAGATGAGGTGACTTACCGAGCAAAAGCGCTGGCAGGTCGATAGACACACAAACAAACACAAACATACACACAAAATTCAAGCTTTCGCAACAAACTGTTGCCTCATCAGGAAAGAGGGAAGGAGAGGGGAAGACGAAAGGAAGTGGGTTTTAAGGGAGAGGGTAAGGAGTCATTCCAATCCCGGGAGCGGAAAGACTTACCTTAGGGGGAAAAAAGGACAGGTATACACTCGCACACACGCACATATCCATCCACACATTGGTCTCCTTGTGTCTCTCCCTTAAAACCCACTTCCTTTCGTCTTCCCCTCTCCTTCCCTCTTTCCTGATGAAACAACAGTTTGTTGCGAAAGCTTGAATTTTGTGTGTATGTTTGTGTTTGTTTGTGTGTCTATCGACCTGCCAGCGCTTTTGTTCGGTAAGTCACCTCATCTTTGTTTTTTATATATATATATATATATATATATATATATATATATATATATATATATATATATATATATATATATATATATATGCACTTATGTCGATGTATAATTGGTTTGTTTCGTAAATATTATTTGTATTTTTACGCTGGGCCTTGCCTAGGGAAAACTGCTATAGAACGATTACATCGATAGGTCGTGTGAAGAATCAAAGTGTGTAGGACCTTTGGTAGTGAACTCTGCCACGTGGAGCGCGGGCAGAGCAGAGAGAGTCTGGCTGGAGTAGCGAGTGGAGCAGGTGTGTTGTGTGTAGCTCCCGCGAGTTGCCGCGCTTTCGGGGTTTGGCAGCATGTAATTGCGCTCGACTTGCGATGATTGTTCTGACATGGTGTCGCGGACTGGAAGCATTAGCTGGCGCACATCAAGAGCCCGTTTCGTCTGGTGACCGTGTTGAGAAGAAGGCGCGCCAGCATCCAGCTTCTGCAACAGCGACGGCCGACAATGAGTGACTGTCGCCACCTCCTCGATCGACGGCTTCAAACCTTCAATCAACTAACAAGGAAGACTGGAAGCACGTAAAGTTTTAGAACTGTATGGCAGACCTCAGCTTTTCAAATTGTTCCATTTGCCTCGCAAAATTACAGCAACTTAGCATGAACCTTTGTTGCTCATTATCCCAATTGCATTACCAAGCAGGGTCCCTTCCTTTTCCGAAATGAACCCGAGTGTCGTTGAAATTCAGACGCCAGCATTAAAGTACAATTATTGCATTTCACTGCTTTAATTTCAAAGTTCAGTTTAAGTATTCATAGCTGGCTACAATATTTAGATTACGCAAGCACAAATTAAGAGTGCGAGTTTTGTTACCATATTTTAGCTTACCTGTGACTGCAGCTCAGCTTGGTACGTACTAAATTTTACTATTGTTAATTGTTCAGAATCATTTAATTCAAGTTCAAAGTTAAATCTCTTATTTCTAAATTGCGTAGATTCAAGTAGCTTTTGAAATGATTGTTGAGGTAGTCCAAGACTAACCGTATTTTACTGAATTTCGATGTGCTTCAGAAAGAAAGCTCACTATTAATTTCAGTCACTAAATTAACTTTCGGTTTTCCGGTTTTATTAATTCTTTTGCTAAATTAAGTCAGAGTGCAGCGGAAGTTATTACTTCTGACAAACTTTCAGTTTTTACACTACACGTGTCAACCTTCAGTTGCCACGCTTCTAGTGCTAATTATATGTGTAATTACCTTTCTTTTTCAGTTACTATAGTAATTGTCCTTAGGACTGGCGACCGTAATTTCCCCCAAATCTCAAATATCTATTTACCGCTAGTTAATTGTTAACGTAACGGGCGCACATTTACTTTCTTCATTAACTTTACCCCTTTTCAAAATTAATTTCCACCAGTTTCATTTGCAATTTTCCTTTCATTTAGATGTAGCCCTTTACTCCCTCTTTACCGACAGATTAACTTCGGTGACGATTGCTTTTTCCCAAATTTCCATTAGGTACACGCGGTTTAATTTTTCACTGTCATTAAGGTCGATAAGCGAGGGGGAGGTTACACGTGGCGGCCTGGTGACAGGACAATCTTCAGTTTTGAGGTTGTTCTGGACATGAATTTTGTATGGTGCAAATCTCGTAACAAAGTACTGGTTACGTACAGGCCGTTACGTCAGCGAGAATAGGTAGTGGGAGTAATCCTAATTATATTTGAGATTTGGCATTTATATTGAAAATTATTAAAATGAGTGAAGGCAACAATTGCCAAAATTTGGTAGACTTGGATACGGAACAATCGGTCGAACAGTGGGAAACACGCACCGCGGTACCCATTGTTCAGGGGCAGGCGGCTAGCATGAAAGACGCGACCGCCGAAACGCAACAAAGAGCAGAAATGGAATTCCAAACTTTAGAAAATGTTTCCGAATCGGAAGTGAAAATCAAATCTGAATCCCTTGATGCCGAATAGGGGGGGGACAATTAAAGAGGAAGCCACTACGGAAGTAAAACCGGTAGTTTCCGGGAATTTAACTGATTTATTGAATGTTTTGATTAACGAAATCAAGAGTCAATCGGCCAAGCAAGAAGATCAGGCTGCCAAGCAAGAAGCTCAGGCTGCCAAACAAGAAGCTCAGGCTGCCAAGCAAGAAGCTCGGGCTGCCAAGCAAGAAGCTCAGTCTGAAAAATTTGAACGGATGCTAGACAATCAGAACAAAGCTATTAACGTTGTTATCAACAATGTTGGAGTTGTTAACACAAAAGTTGATAAAATAAAAGAAGATATTGTTGTAATTAATACCGAAATCGGTAATCTTAAACAGGAAATGATAGGCGTTCAGGCAGAAATTGCGAGCATAAATACTCGTTTTAATTCCGAAATTAGCAGAATCGAGAAAAGTGTAGGAGAATCAGTTGCTCCGATCATCGAGAATAAGGTGACGGAACAAATTCAATTAGTGAAAAAAGAGGATCAAAAGAAGGTGGAAACTTTAAAGGCTTTAGTATCCGAAGTAGATACCAAAGTGACGAAGCAGGCTAATACCTGCGAAGAGAAAAAAAGGGAAGTAGAAACGCTTGCGACAACCACTTGCCAAGTAATTACGAGAGTGTCAGAATTAGAAAAGAAACTTGACGAAAAACAGAGCTATGTGCCAATCTATGCACATAGTTCGGAATTGTTGACGAAAGAGGAGCGGTTCGACCCCTTGAAAAAAGGCGGTATACACGCGACGGATTTCATTAAGAATTGTGAAAGGGTTTTACCCAGATCATGGACTAATGAGAGAAAAATTAATGCGATTATTGATGTGTTGGCTGGTGATGCCAATCGTTGAGGCTTAAACCTCAACATTACGAACCTGACTTTTGACGAATTTAAAAATTTGTTTCTGGCTGAATACTGGTCAGAGCAAAAACAGCAAAGTGTCTGGCGCGAATTTGTCGTACCGAGGCCTTTCGATGCGAATTCGCGCGGTTCGATGAAGGAGTTTTGTGAGGGCTGGATCCGCAAGTTGGAATACTTGCATGATCGCTGCACGGAATCCGAAATAGTCTGGGAACTCTACAAAAAGCTTCCAGATGATACAAAAAGCTACGTAGGAAGCAATTACAGGACAATAAATGATTTCGTGGAAAGAGTGGAGGACGAGGACAATTGGCGCAATAATCGCGACAGTGGTAGAGGCCGTGGTAACAACAACGGGTACCACAGCAACCACAACAACGATAACCATGGGAATAATGCATACCGCAACCATGGCAGCAATAACAATAATGGTTCGGACCGTAATAACAATCGGTACAATGCAAATAATAACAGGAATGACGGAAACCAGTATCATACTAACGTGATACGGGCTTCACAGAATAGTAATAACGCCAGAGGGTGTGATCAGCCGCCTCAGCAGCATCCGAGGAGCGTATCTGCTGGGACGAGACAGGGAAACCATTAGCCGCGCCGGTGAGGGGCCGACCGGGCGTGGAGAAATTTTGGCGGCCCAATAACAGGAGAAAACTCAGATGTTGTCGTTATGAAAATTCCGTATGGAGTAATCAACGGCGGGAGAGTGTGCCAGTGTTAAGAGAAAGGAGTGCACCCACAAGTAGTAGATCAGCTGTAGACACGGCAGTAGAAAATACATTCACTGTCAGTGAGAACAATTTAAGTAGTGTTCCGGAAATCGATTATAAAGTGGCAGCTGTAATACCCACAGCGGAACTGGAGATTGAGTTTAAGAATGATTCGCAAGTGTTGAGAGAAGATCAGATGTCGGATAAAACGTCCGCCATCGAGCGAGGGGATGCAGAGAGGGATGAGGTCTGGTTAAGGCAGTTCGGTCGCTTATACGACGAACTAAGAGATTATAGGGGCCTGTATGGGAGAAGTGTTTATGGGGAGCACGTGCAGGATTTTCAGCATCTCGTCCCGCAGGAAGATAGTGTTTGTGAAATGATAGAAAGTTCTGGCCCTAACCAGCAGACTTTACTAGAAATAGTTTATGTTAATGGGGAGCACGAGCAAGATTCATCGTGTCTCGTTCCACAAGAGTTGGATGTTGAAGTAGTAACGGAAAGTTCTGGCCCTAACCGGCAGACCTTACCGAAAGTTGTAGTGGTAGAAGTAGCCGACCCATCCGACACAAACCTCCAGTTTAAACATTGCGAGAGTATTAAGGAGAAAGATTACGAAAATTTTAGTGATAGCCGGACACGATTGGTAGAAAAGCACATAGATTACAGCGTGTATGAGGTTAGAGCTGACGTTATGCAGTCAGACGGTAGCAGTGTGGGTTGCGCAGATCGAGAGGAAGTAATTTCAGATGCAACTGGGCACATTCCTCCAGGTAGATTGGCAGATGAGATCAATCTGGCCAAAGAGGAATCAACAAAGGTGACAATTAGTGAATTGATAGCAAAGCAACACTCGCTAGTTGACAAGTTACAGGAAAAGGTTTCGGTATTGGAGGCGAAGCTACAGACAAAGCCTCAGGACAAACGTGTTGAAATTAAAACTGTATGTGAACAGAGGCTGAAAAAGCCACCAGACAAACCGAATTTAGGATCAAAGCCGGATGGTTTTTTCTGGAATGACCTGGATATAGACGAGGATTTTCTGTGGGAAAATAATGAAACAGTCGAGGACAAGTGTAGACAGATAGTAGTGTCTGTTAATATGCACGACCTACAACTAAACGTGTTGATTGACACCGGTGCAGAATTGAGTGCTGTATCTGGGAAAATATTTGAGTTACTGAAAGACAGACCCGGCATCGTAGTTATGCCAGTAACAGGAGTGAAAATTATCGGTGCTACTGGGAATGCCAGTAAACCGATCACAAAACAGATTTTTGTCAACTTCGAGATATGTGGGGCACGATTTGAGCAAGAGTTTGTCGTCGTGCCAGACTTAACTACGGAAGTAATTATCGGGTTGGATTGGCTATTAAAGTACCGTGTAGTGATTAATTGCGAAAGCAAAACTTTGACATGTACGTCCCAAGATAAAACAATAGTAGTTAGTTTTGACGAGGCAGGAGACGGTGTGCATAGGCAATACCAGCCTATACACATTGTTAACTGGCCGAATGGTATTGACGTAGGTATGAATTTGAACTACTGTAATGTGAGGAATCTCGGCATTGACAATAGTGTAGAAAGTGAATTGGAAAGTATTGTAGACGGTGTGTCAAACATAACACACGAACATAGACGAGGCCTGTATGAAGTAATAATGAGGAATAAGAGTGTGTTTTCAGACAAACTGGGACTTGTGGAAGGATATAAATGCAAGTTGCATGTAATTCCGCACGAACCATTCTTCGTGAGACCGTATGCTATACCGCTGTCCAAAAAGGAAGCAGTGCAACGGGAGATAGATAAGATGATCGAATGGGGAGTGATTGAAAGAAGTACGAGTCCATACAATAACGGTTTGGTCATTGTAGCAAAACGGGATGGTAGTGTGCGTATTGTGATTGACGCACGCACGTTGAATAGGGTCGTTCAACGCGAAACAGACAGACCAGAGAGTATGGAGGAGATTTTGCAACGTTTTCATGACGTTAAGTTCATGACTAGCCTCGATCTGACGGCTAGTTACTGGCAAATAGAACTCGAAGAAGAATCTAGGCCATACACCGCCTTCTTGTTTGCGGGCAGATGTTATCAGTATAGAGTACTGCCGTTTGGACTTAATATATCTGTGTCCGTATTCATCAGGGCTCTAGATAAAGTGCTAGGACCGGCTTTGAGTTCAAGATTAACTGTATATGTTGACGACCTATTGTTGGCCAATGCCATTGTGACCTGTTAGATGAAGTTTTTAGAGCATTGCGCCGTGGCGGAATGACTCTAAAGCCAAAGAAATGCGAATTTGTGAAGCAGGAACTGAAATTTTTAGGGCATGTAATTACCACTGCTGGTATTACGAAAGACCCAGAGAAACTAGAGGCAATAAGGAATTGTCCTCCACCCAAGTCTAGGAAACAGTTAAAAAGTTTTCTAGGGCTCACAGGATTTTACCGTAAATTTGTAAAAGGACAAGTGTTTAATGATGAAAATTTGAATAACCTCTTACACAAAAATGTTCCGTTTGTGTGGACTGACGGGTGTCAGACCGCTTTCAAGAGATTAAAAGACGA
Organism: Schistocerca americana; assembly: GCF_021461395.2. Lineage (NCBI taxonomy): Eukaryota > Metazoa > Arthropoda > Insecta > Orthoptera > Acrididae > Schistocerca > Schistocerca americana. Next base: position 241,136,437 of record NC_060122.1, read on the forward strand.
GTTGTTAAGATCTAACATACTATTTCATCCTGATTTATCGCTACCCTTCCATCTGGGAACGGATTCGTCGAATTACGGGGTGGGGGTAGAACTGTTCCAAGAAGTTGGTAAAGGAGAGGATAAGGAACACCGGACGATAGCGTTCGCGAGTCGAACTTTATCAAAAAGTGAGCGAAACTACACGATTTCTGAGAAAGAGTGTCTCGCTATCGTGTGGGGATTCAAGAAGTTCAAGGGTTACCTATGGGACCGTAAGGTGATTGTTTATACGGACCATAAGGCGCTCACTTATCTGAAGGATTGTAAACTACTTCACGAAAGACTGACTATGTGGTCGTTGTATTTACAGCAATTTAACTATGACATCTGTTACGTAAAAGGGACCGACAATTGCGTAGCAGATGCGCTGTCGCGGTTGCCCGAGTCTAATCAAGGTCTATTGAAAGATGAGGCAGATGGAGTGGTCAAATTGTACTATTTTAAAGAAGTTGAGGGACGTAAATTAATAATGAACATCAGTAAGAATCTACGTCGTCATCAGAATGAGGATGGTTGTTTAAATATGGTGAAAACCCGATATGATGAAAAGAGTCCAGAAGGAGAGAAATTAAGGAAGTATTACAAGATATACGATCATATCTTGTACATACGTAAGGGTGAAGATAGTAATATTTGGCGGGTATGCTGGTCCACCAAATACGTCACGGAAATAATAGACTACTACCATTTGGCGTATGGTCACTGTGGACCAAAGAAATGTATGGAAAAGCTGAGTGAAGTAGTGCATTTTAACAACATGTTAAAGCGAGTTACTGACAGAGTGAAAACTTGCGATTTATGTCAGAAGGTGAAGGTTACCAACTGTACGAGTCGTGGTCCTATGCAAAGTATAAGGCCTAACGACACCTTTGAGTTACTGTGCGTGGACTTGTACGGACCTTTGGCCAAGTCATCAGGAAACTTTGCCTACATTTTAGTAGTGCTAGAAGCTTTTTCCAAGTTCATCAAACTATACCCGATTAGGAAAGCTACAGCCAAAGCGGTCTATAGCAAGCTTGTGAACGATTATTTTGTTCATATTGGTAAGCCCAAGGCGATTCTATCAGACAATGGGGCACAATTTACTTCTAAGTTGTGGAATGAAGGCATGGAAAGTAATGGGGTCGATGTGATCCATATTTCAGCTTATTGTACGGCTCGGAATCCCGCTGAGAGGTATATGCGTGAGCTAGGCCGACTGTGCCGTACCTATTGCCATCACAACCATAGGGCATGGGGCAAATATGTACCAGTATTTGAGAGAATTATGAACACCTTGAGACATGAATCTACGGGATTTTCTCCAGAGGAAATCCTGTTGGATGACAGAAGTAAAAGTTTAGTGGAAGAGATAATCAAATTCCCTCCACGGATTGACATTAGTATTGGTGTGAAAAAGGATCGTTTGCGAGAAGTAATGAAGCTAAAAGCCGATGCTCGCATACGTCGTCATGACGCTAAAGCGCGTTTTGCTAAGTTTGCAATCGGAGACTTAGTACTTGTAAAAGCTCATGAGAAATCGAGCGAGTTAGACCATGAAATCTCTAAATTTAAGTTTGTTTATAATGGACCATATAAAGTCATTGGTATACCTCACACAAATGCTTTTTGCTTAGAGTATCCAAGCTCTGGAAAACTATTAGGTATACGGAACATTGTAGACTTGAAATAGTACCAACCTAGGATCGATTAACACCACACAATGGGTAATTCATACAGTATGTAAAATAGAGTGTAAGATTTAAGGATTTGCTAGATTGCCATGCTTTTGACTGACCAAGGTCATTAAAGAAGTTGTAATTAATAAGTAATTAATTTTGATTAATCAATTTAATCATGATCTAATCAACTGAAAAATCCAAGCTGCTAGTTTAAGTTTTCAGCTGAGTCACAGTAGATTAAGGAATGTAAATATGATTTTGTAAATAGCTGTAAGATTTCATAAATATGTGATTTACTAGTCATTGCCGATGTACCTAGACGCTGTTTTAAGTTTCAGGCTAGTACATACGTGTGATGATGGACAGTGTTGAGTTACCCACTGTGATAGTGTTTATGGACTCCTTGAGATTACTTGGGAGTGAGTTTTTCCGAAAGAATTCAGTGAAACGGACGTTCTGGAAACGCCGTCACAAGGGCGAGTGAGATCAAGCGTGCCGCACACGTGGGCGCAACAATACTGGCGAGGCGAGCCGCTGTCGGCTCTTGTGCCGCTGTTGGCTCTTGTGCCGCTGTCGGCATTCTTTGTCCTTGCGAGTACGGAAGGCGGAATTGTTTTTCTTCCTGGACAGCTGAAAGAATTCTGCTGTTAATATTTATGTTTTTGTCGATCTGCTGTACATTATTTTCTTGTTTAGCGTTAAATAGATTCTCGTGACGTGAATATTAATTATGAAAAGGTTATATAAAATGTGTAGTCTATTTAATTATTTATTTGCGTATTTTGATCTACCTGTTTTTATGACCATGCACTCTAATTAATTTTGCAAATAGTATTCCATTTCTCATAGTGTTACGAATTTTAATGATTTTGGAATAGCTAAACCATTTTCTATATTTTCTATGAATTTTAATATGTTGTCAACCTGTTTTATTTTGTGCAAGATGACAGAGTGGAATAAGATTAGGAGTGTCTCCACTCAATTATTATGGTCTAAAAATTGATTTATGGTTAATTAGACGAATGCTAAATTTTGTTGATGTTTTGAGCATATGCATTTCAGCTGTTTCTTTTTTGGGACTTTTTCTGAGTCTGTTTACGTTACACAAACATCCTCAGACAATGTGGGGCACGTGTAACGCCGGAAATGCATATCCTCCTATTTCCATCTATTGTACTATTATTTTTTTTCCTTGTTTTGTTACCTCAAGATATGACATTTCTGTCTCTTTATATATATATAAAAATTGGTTTGTTTCGTAAATATTATTTGTATTTTTACGCTGGGTCTTGCCTAGGGAAAACTGCTATCGAACGATTACATCGATAGGTCGTGTGAAGAATCAAAGTGTGTAGGATCTTTGGTAGTGAACTCTGCCGCGTGGAGCGCGGGCAGAGCAGAGAGAGTCTGGCTGGAGTAGCGAGTGGAGCAGGTGTGTTGTGTGAAGCTCCCGCGATTTGCCGCGCTTTCGGGGTTTGGCAGCATGTAATTGTGCTCGACTTGCGATGATAGTTCTGACATGGTGTCGCGGACAGGAAGCATTAGCTGGCGCACATCAAGAGCCCGTTTCGTCTGGTGACCGTGTTGAGAAGAAGGCGCGCCAACATCCAGCTTCTGCAACAGCGACGGCCGACAATGAGTGACTGTCGCCACCTCCTCGATCGACGGCTTCAAACCTTCAATCAACTAACAAGGAAGACTGGAAGCATGTAAAGTTTTAGAACTGTATGGCAGACCTCAGCTTTTCAAATTGTTCCGTTTGCCTCGCAAAATTACAGCAACTTAGCATGAACCTTTGTTGCTCATTGTCCCAATTGCATTACCAAGCAGGGTCCCTTCCTTTTCCGAAATGAACCCGAGTGTCGTTGAAATTCAGACGCCAGCATTAAAGTACAATTATTGCATTTCACTGCTTTAATTTCAAAGTTCAGTTTAAGTATTCATAGCTGGCTACAATATTTAGATTACGCAAGCACAAATTAAGAGTGCGAGTTTTGTTACCATATTTTAGCTTACCTGTGACTGCAGCTCAGCTTGGTACGTACTAAATTTTACTATTGTTAATTGTTCAGAATCATTTAATTCAAGTTCAAAGTTAAATCTCTTATTTCTAAATTGCGTAGATTCAAGTAGCTTTTGAAATGATTGTTGAGGTAGTCCAAGACTAACCGTATTTTACTGAATTTCGATGTGCTTCAGAAAGAAAGCTCACTATTAATTTCAGTCACTAAATTAACTTTCAGTTTTCCGGTTTTATTAATTCTTTTGCTAAATTAAGTCAGAGTGCAGCGAAAGTTATTACTTCTGACAAACTTTCAGTTTTTACACTACACGTGTCAACCTTCAGTTGCCAAGCTTCTAGTGCTAATTATATGTGTAATTACCTTTCTTTTTCAGTTACTATAGTAATTGTCCTTAGGACTGGCGACCGTAATTTCCCCCAAATCTCAAATATCTATTTACCGCTAGTTAATTGTTAACGTAACGGGCGCACATTTACTTTCTTCATTAACTTTACCCCTTTTCAAAATTAATTTCCACCAGTTTCATTTGCAATTTTCCTTTCATTTAGATGTAGCCCTTTACTCCCTCTTTACCGACAGATTAACTTCGGTGACGATTGCTTTTTCCCAAATTTCCATTAGGTACACGCGGTTTAATTTTTCACTGTCATTAAGGTCGATAAGCGAGGGGGAGGTTACACACCCTGATACTGTTGCCATGTAGCACATGAGGACACAGTCACTACCAGTCAATGGGTTGCTACATCATAATGTCAAGCACATCAAAGCTGTGCCTCTCCAAAACATCATAAGAATGGGACCTCTCCCTAGGTAACTTTCATATTCACTAATGTTGGTCATCCAGAGTATTGCAGAAATGATGATTCATCAGTCAGCACAATGCAACACTGTTTGTCAGCAGTCCATGCTTCTTGATAATGGTAACACTCCAAATACAGCAATTTTGTGGAGCCCTGTGCATGAGATGGTAATTTCCTAGTCCACCTGTTGGTAGTCTCTATCCAATACTGCAGAATGACACAGAATATTGCAAGGAGTGAATTACTTGTTCATGGATAGCAGTGCAGATGAGAAGGAGCTACAGTATGCTTGGTGTATAACACAGTGATCCTCCCTAGTGGTGGCCAAATATGGTCAGCCAAAACCTTAATGAATATTCCTGCCCTTATGTTCCCACACAGTACTATATGAAGCACTCACATCCAAATGCCCCATAAATCTGGATAATGCATGACTCAACCAGCAAGTCAAATGGAGACCCACAATGAGGCCCCTTTCAAACTATACAGGGTGATTCAAAAAGAATACCACAACTTTAAAAATGTGTATTTCATGAAAGAAACATAATATAACCTTTTGTTATACATCATTACAAAGAGTATTTAAAAAGGTTTATTTTTTCACTCAAAAACAAGTTCAGAGATGTTCAATATGGCCCCCTCCAGACACACGAGCAATATCAACCCAATACTCCAACTCGTTCCACACTCTCTGTAGCATATCAGGCGTAACAGTTTGGATAGCTGCTGTTATTTCTCGTTTCAAATCATCAATGGTGGCTGGGAGAGGTGGCCGAAACACTATATCCTTAACATACCCCCATAGGAAAAAATCGCAGGGGGTAAGATCAGGGCTTCTTGGAGGCCAGTGATGAAGTGCTCTGTCACGGGCTGCCTGGCGGCCGATCCATCGCCTCGGGTAGTTGACGTTCAGGTAGTTACGGACAGATAAGTGCCAATGTGGTGGCGCTCCATCCTGCTGAAATATGAATTGTTGTGCTTCTTGTTCGAGCTGAGGGAACAGCCAATTCTCTAACATCTCCAGATACTGTAGTCCAGTTACAGTAGCACCTTCGAAGAAAAAGGGACGCTGACGCCTAGTCAACAGCGCCTCAAGCGAACAAATGTACAACTAAATGAAACTTTATAGCTCCCTTAATTCGCCGACAGATAGTGCTTAGCTCTGCCTTTTGTCGTTGCAGAGTTTTAAATTCCTAAAGTTGCGGTATTCATTTTGAATCACCGTGTATCATGTGGCTGATAATGCTATCTCATGCAAGGATGTGACAGCTCAATGTCCTTCACAGTGGTCGTTCAATACCTGACACTGTTCAAGCACCTTATACAGGATGTTCAGAAATTCCCATTACAAACTTCTAGGACATGTAGAGGGGAGTGAACGCATGTCTGTAAATGTACAGTTTGCTAGGTAGTTAGGCAAAATGGTGGGGGTTGCTTATATCAGATCAGCTTATGTCATTTGAGTCTGTCCTACTTCCCTGAACTGGTTCAAGCTTCATTCATATGTCTGGGAGTGTTAAAGCACCATGGTTGAGTACATGACTGCAGAATACACTGACATGAGCTGCTCATCACCATTATTAAGATCATTATCCACAATGTCTGACTCCATAGCATACCCCTTTTTGCCACAATTACAGAGTAGCTTTGAAAAAGGGGAGCCTACACCACCAGCAGGGGTGACAGTTGCACTCCAAGGAGATGCCACACACCGAAGTTGGAACAGGCTGTACTGCATCACACAGAAGAGAACTCATCAATGAGTACATGAGCAATTGTATGTGTTTCTTTGATTATTAATGAGTGGAACTGTAAAACAAATGATGTATTGGGTCACATCTAATAAATTACTTACAAAAGTGCTCATGTTACCAACATGTTTTCAAACTGCTGTAGCACAGAAATGGAACAATTCAAAATATTATCTACTTACTCCCCTGTACAAGCTCTAGAACTTTGTAATGGGAATTTCCTAACACCCTGTATAACCTATCAGGTCTGGTAACAACTTTAAACATGAAGAACACTAAGAGTAGAGTTCTTAAAGGTTCTACTGTTATGAATGAATTCTTGGGATGTGTTTTCTTTTTTTTCAATCAGAGTGAAAGAACAAAGGGAACAATGGACTGAGGTAACTCAAGCAATTGCTTCAGACACATGACAATGCCTGAAAACTACTGTGTGCACACTTGCTACATGAAATGCAGAGAATAATATGAACCACAGGAACCAAATTGTTTCTACTGTCTTTTACTTAGGATAATAAATAGCAGAACTTTAGGATCGGCAAGATGATTAATGCAGGTGAAAATGAGTTAACTACAGCAAATATGCTATAGTAGAGATATCTCAAGTGCAGCAAGAAAACTGGGACAATATAATAATTTGAGTTAACACTTTATTGTAAAGAAGAAAATCAAATCAGTATTACAGAGACTGAAAGAAAAGTCAGGAAAAATATCATTACATGTGTATAAAAAAAGGTTCAATGAAAATCATAAAACAACAGCACAACAACATGATCACATCCTTGATTTCTGAGAATGTGTTCTATCAACCTGTTCCAGCTTTAAGTTTTAGTTGTTTTCTCCCCAACTCAGTGTTGCACCACTTTAAATAAGCATAAGATATAAGTATCATAACACATCAGACATTTTGATAAAATGTATAATGTTGATCCCAGGCTAAGAGATTTAAAAGGATTCAGGATTGAGGTGAGACTGCTGTGAACATATCTCTAGTGCATTATGGCTCTATGTACATACATGTTTCACTTCTGTATACAATACACTGCAGGAAAAGACTTTCTATCACTCAAATTTATATTACATGTTAACTTATCCCATATCAGTTGTACAAGCCATTGTACTGATTTGATCTACGGGACAAAAAATAAATAAATAAATAAAAACAAGTTTCTCTTTTTTGGAGAAGTTTTTTCTTGTTTTTGCCAATGTTTTTTTATATGCTTGGGTCATCAAGAAGGATTTTTCTATCCAAATAAAAAAACCTGTCTACTATTTTCAGCTTCTCATTTCCTGAGGAGGGGTCACCTGATTGAACCGCTCTCCATTATCTTTCATTTACTTTTTTTGGCGTTAATCCTGATAACCCCATTTATAATACCAGAAATAACACGGGACATACAATAGTAGAACTTGTTAAGAAGGATGACATGTTTTGCCAAGCATTCACCTTAAACACTAACATCCAAACAATGGCTGCAGTCGCCAGAGACAGTGTTCATGTGTGAGTGAATTGTGCTTGAGTGAATGTATGTGGGTTTCCTACATCAGAAGGCCTTTTGGCTGATAGCTAATATGAATAGCAGTCTTTTCATTGTATCTGTCTGTGACTCAACATCTCCTTTATACAGTGAGTAGCAATCTATTCTTTTCTTAATATTGTTGTTATTTCATACTAGCTTTTCACTGTTTAACATACAAGCAACATTGTTACAAAATAAAATGATATGTATATGCTTGATGACATATGGAATTAGCTGATGTAACTGCTGTGCATATTAAAACATCACAGTCGACAATTCCTACATAGCTAGTGAGTAAAGGGAGAGCTCTGCCCTCCTTTCCACATGTCGTTGGAGGAATAAATAAATAAACAATAAATTTTACACATAGCATGTATACAAACAGGAAAATGTCATAGTGTACATGCAGACATAATAGAAAGTTGATCAAAATTGACAAATACATTTAAAACATTAAAAAGACATTAAAAAGATTGCAAGGCCAATAGTAGTGGCCAGAATACAAAAACAATGTCCTCTATCAAGCATTAGATAGAATCATTTCATCGTGTACACTTTGCTTAACATTTTCTGGCTACAGATAATTCCCCTGCTGGAAGAGTAATGGATATATTTGCGAATTATACTGAATATAAATTTTTTGAAGACAATGATGAAATTAAAGCCAAAACTTATTTACTACAAAAGATATGTTGATGAACATTTTTACTCTGCAGTGGTTAAAAAGGTGAAATAGATAACATTGCACAAATCCTAAGCAGCATGCATCCTAAGTTGTAGTTTACAGTAGAACATGAAGAAGATAACTTAATTAATTCCCTGGATTTGACTATTATAAATAGTGGAGGTGGCTACCAGTTTGGCAGTTTGAAAAAATCTACAACTACTGATGTGGTTACTGATGCTGAATCATGTCGTCCTTGTAAATATGAATAGGAATTTTTATTCCACTGTCACAGGATGTGAAGATACCTTTAGACTGCATTGAAATGGAAAAATAAATTTTAATTTTGAAATAAATTGTGATAGCAAATAATTACAGTACTGGAGATGTGGATGATATTCTGAATAACATTAAACAAGGACCTACAAATATGTCACCTATAGAACATCCACGTTTGTCAATATGATATATATGGGTCATGTTATGGACAAAATATGCTGGTTATTCAGAAACAAAAATATTAATAGAATTTGTGTCACTAGAGATTCCCTGCAAATGGAATTGAAACACACCGAAGGTAATCACTGGAATAAGTTTTACCAGCCCACTGTTTACAAAATTAAATGTGACAACTGGGATAAAAAATACATAGGACAAACAGACCACAATTTCCGTATCTGTTTAAAAGAACATACCCCTGCAGTAGCATGTAACAAATCTGTATTTGGTCAGAATGTGTTAAAGAATGAGAACTCAGTATGCACCATAAATGACAGAATAAAAGTTCTGCATTGTTGTTGTTGTTGTGATCTTCAGTCCTGAGACTGGTTTAATGCAGCTCTCCATGCTACTCTACCCTGTGCAAGCTTCTTCATCTCCCAGTACTTACTGCAACCTACATCCTTCTGAATCTGCTTGGTGTATTCATCTCTTGGTCTCCCTCTACGATTTTTACCCTCCACGCTGCCCTCCAATACTAAATTGATGATCCCTTGATGCCTTAGAACATGTCCTACCAACCGATCCCTTCTTCTAGTCAAGTTGTGCCACAAACTCCTCTTCTCCCCAATCCTATTCAATACCTCCTCATTAGTTATGTGAGCTACCCATCTAATTTTCAGCATTCTTCTGTAGCACCACATTTCGAAAGCTTCTATTCTCTTCTTGTCCAAACTATTTATCGTCCATGTTTCACTTCCATATGTGGCTACACTCCATACAAATACTTTCAGAAATGACTTCCTGACTCTTAAATCTATACTCGGTGTTAACAAATTTCTCTTCTTCAGAAACGCTTTCCTTGCCATTGCCAGTCGACATTTTATATCCTCTCTACTTCGACCATCATCAGTTATTTTGCTCCCCAAATAGCAAAACTCCTTTGCTACTTTAAGTGTCTCATTTCCTAATCTCATTCCCTCAGCATCACCCGACTTAATTCGACTACATTCCATTATCCTTGTTTTGCTTTTGTTGATGTTCATCTTATACCCTCCTGCATAATATTCCTAAAAGTCTTATTACTGGATGCTTTAGAAAAAAAAATTGAAATTTATAGTTACCATAAAAATGCCTCAAGAGTTGTTACATGAACAGACTGACATCAAAGAAAAACATTATAAGACTTGTTCAACGAATTGGTGCAGTGTGGACTTACTGCTGTTCTGTTTTAATTTTTTACTTCTCACTTTTAGTTTCTTACTTTCTGTGCATTTTTGGAACATAAATAGTATGATAGGCTTAAATAAACAAGGAGTTAACTAAATTCTTGCATATATGTTATGGTGTATTTTTACAGTGAGATAAATTTGATATATTTTTTTACTTGTATGCTTTTTTTACAGGAAAAGAGGCTACTAAATAAAAATAGCACCTATGAAAGAACAGAGTAATGCTGTATTTTGAGCATTGCAGTGGCCACTCAGTTGCCAATTGCTTAATACTGAACACTGTACATAACTGTTACTATGATGGTTACATGACCTTTCTGCATCTTTGTTGTTGATCATTGCATCCTACATATTATACTACCTGCTTCTCAGGCTAACTTCATGTGCCAGTTACCATTGCAGCCTAAACACAATGTAAATATGAAACTTCCTGACCAAATAAAACTGTATGTTGGCCCAGGACTTGAACCTGAGACTTAACGCCTTTCACAGGCAGGTGCTCTATGAACTTTACTACCCGAGCATGACTCGTGACCTATCTTCACAACTTTACTTCTGTCAGTGCCTCACCTCCTGTTCTGGAAACAATGTATAGTTCATGTAGCTATATGACTGGCAGCAGTTTTCAACAGTGCCTTCTCTATACCTTTAAAACTGTTTTAAACTGTTCATGATTTTTAACACAGGGTGTACATTAAGTCCGGGAACACTTTCAATTATTTATTGCACAAGAACCAAACATTGTACAGATATCATTCATACATCATTTTGAAGAGAAACCCTGAAATCCCCCCCCCTCCCTCCCCAGGTATACCACCACAACATAGTTTGGTAATTTGCCTATAGTCAGCACCAGTTGCCAACATGGCAAGTTCAGGTGCGAGAGCACTTTGTTGAGAGTACTGTCACTGGATATTCTTACTTGGACATGTGGCAGCAATGGCTGAAGCCTCTAATGCAATCTGACTCTCTGTTCATCTTTCAGCAAGATGGGGCTCCAACCCCCCCCCCCCCCAAAAAAAAAAAAAAAAAAAAAAAAAAAAAAAAAAAAAAAAAAAAAAAAAAAAAAAACTTTGAGAGTTTCGTTTCTCTTCAAAATGCAATATGTACGACACCTGTACAATGTTTATTCTTGTGCAACAAATGATTGAAAGTGTTCCTGGACTTTAAGTATGCCCTGAATACTGACTGTCTGTGCATGTAAAAGTTTTGTGACTAAACCTCATGTAACTCTAATCATGAGGCAGGACACATATCATTTTACTGGCCCACCTCTAGGGCAAGTTATCACTGGTATAGCAGTACTGGGGAGGGTGTAGCCACATGGTAACTGCTGACAATTAGCACAGAGCAATCTTTGCTTGGCTGAATGTATCATCTATGCTAGACAATGTAGCAATATGTACGTGATGAACTGATTCCATATAATGCACAATGGAAGTGAGTGTTTTTTATATTCTGGATGCTACTACTAGTCATTTTAGTCTTGAATTATTCTATCAAATGTGTGGAATGGTGGGCAGAACATTCCCTTTATTCACTAGCTACTCAGCAATTGTCAAAAGGGACTTTTCGGTACACACAGTAACTCCCTGACCTTGCTCCATGTGTCATCAAGGACATAAAAATCATTTTATTTTATAGCTTTTTTGCTTGCATGTTAGTTTTTAAGGTGAATCATCCTCGGCCCACTTTATTATACATTTCAAAGCTTCTGGTCTGAAGATGGTCACTTAGACCGAAACCTGTTACCAGAATTAATCTGGATTGACTGTGCCTGTCATACTGTTAAACTTAATCACTGACATTCTGCTATTACATCAAAAATTGTGAACTTATAGTAAAAATAAATGTGTCAGTATTAAAAGAAAAATGAAATGTATTGTAATATCTGCGTAATGTGAGTTTTTCATATCTTCGTCATATGTGGACACCTGAATCTTTGGACACTAGAACAGAGGGTGCTCATGTTGTGACAGTGCCACGACATTTAACAGTGCTGCCACGACAGTGCACGCAAATGGCAATAGAGGCGCTCCGCAACTCGGCTGAGTGCGGGAGCGCCACCTAGCTACGAACGGCGCCGGCCGCATATCACGGCATGGCAGTCGAATGAGAGATACTGAGTTGTTATCATGTAAGCAGCTATTGTTTCTAAGTGAGTGTGTTTGAATATCCACGCAATTATTGGTGATTAAAGGTTATAACGCTTTTTGGCGTCGAGGTCGGATATTTTCACTGCATTGTGGATTTGTGTGTTCATGACGGGGCAGACATGGAACAGCTTATGCAAGCGCTCATTGAACAACAAACACAGCTGACGGCTGCTATTCAGGCACAACAAACACAGCTGACAGCTGCTATTCAGGCGTTGTCGACGTCGCTTACTCATCATCTGTATTCCTCTTTTCCGCCTCCATTCCCTCCTTACGACGAGGTCGCTGAAGACTGGGAGGATTATGAGAAGTGTTTGCGGCCACACTTCTTGGCTTTCGGCGTTGTCGATGCTCCTATGTGTAAGTCATTATTTCTATCTTGGATTTCCCCACGGATCTATCAGCTGCTATCTCAGTTAGCCCCTCTGCGGGAACCTGCCTCCCTGTCCTTCCAAGAAATGTGTGACTTATTGTCTAACTATTACCGCAAAAACACCCACGTCGTTGCCGCCCGCGTGGCGTTCTACCGGTGTCGTAAACAGCCCCATCAATCTCACCGGGCTTGGGCGGCGGAACTACACGGTCTGAGTAGGAAATGTCAGTTTGTCACGGACACTCATCATGAGTCTTATGCTGATTCCATGGTTAGGGATGCTATTCTACGGCTTGCTACTGATAAAGAAGTTCAGCAACGTGCCCTACAACTGCCAAACCCGTCGTTGTCGGAAGTTCTAAGCATCGCTCAATCCTTTGAAGTGTCTCACGCTGCTGGCACGCAAATAGACGCGTGGTGTGATGTAGGCGCTGTACAGTCAACTTTCGACATGGACAATTTGCCTGTTTCACAGGAGAACGAAGATGTGGCGGCGGTTCACTCGCGTAAACAAAGTCACGTTGGGCCGCAACGCTCGCAGCAAAAACAGCAACCACAGAAGCAGGTTCATTCCGCACTTCCTTCTTGTCCACGTTGTTTTGTACAGCATGACAGGGCCACGTGTCCAAAATGTTGGGCCACGTGTAATTCATGTAGGAAAAAAGGCCACATTGCTTCTGTGTGTCAGTCCCCTAAAGTTCCTGTCGACGAGGACGAGGCATCGGACATGGATGTTAACTGTGTGCTTTCTCAAACAAATAAGTTGTTTGTTACTGTTTGTGTTCTGGATAAAGACATTCGCATGCAAGTGGACACTGGCTCTGCAGTAACTCTCATTAATTCTCGCATGTATTTAGAGTTGGGCTTCCCTCCCTTGTCTCCAGTTACGCGTAATCTGAGAACTTATAATAAACAGAAAATTCCTATCATTGGCCAGTTTGATGCTTCCACTGCCTACAAGTCTGTTGTTAGGCCCCTCACGTTTTATGTGGTGGATCATGCGGGCACTGAAAACCTGTTCGGTTATGATGCTTTCCAGTTGTTCGGGTTCTCCATTGATGATGAGGTGCACCTCATATCTGAGGATATTCCGTATCAACAGCTGGATGGATTGTGTTCTGAATTCTCGTCCGTGTTCTCTGCTGGTCTGGGTCGTGTCAAGGATTTTGAAGCCCACATTACTCTTAAACCTACAGCTCGCCCTAAGTTTTTCCGGGCACGCCCTATTCCGGTGGCATTGCGTGCACCTGTCAAGGCTGAGATAGACAGGTTCACGGCTTCAGGGATTCTCCTTCCTGTTACCTCCAGCGAATGGGCATCGCCAATCGTGGTGGTTTCTAAACCAAACGGGAGTCTACGATTGTGTGGTGATTTTAAAGCCACCGTCAATGCTCAGAGCCTCATTGACACTTATCCTCTTCCCCGTCCTCAGGAGTTATTAACCAAGCTCACTGGGGGCCAGTTCTTTTCCAAACCTGACTTATCGGAGGCTTACCATCAGTTGCCATTAGATGCTTCTTCCAAGGAATTTCTCGTCACCAACACTCCTTGTGGGTTGTATCAGTACCAGCGGTTACCATTTGGCATTGCTAGCACACCGGCCATTTTTCAGTGGTCTTTGGAACAGCTCACAGCTTCCGTTCCCGGCTGCATAAACTATCTGGATGAGATTGTTGTCACGGGGGCCTCCACTGAGGAGCACCTTCGCAATTTGCGTTCACTGTTTCGGGTTTTGCATTCGGCTGGGTTGAAGTGCAATCTGGACAAGTCACAGTTCTTCCAACCCTCCATTGTGTATCTTGGTTTCCACTTGTCCCATGAGGGTATACGTCCTCTACGTCAGCACGTTGCGGCCATTAACGCTCTACCCTGGCCGTCTACGGTCAAAGAACTTCAGACGTGTCTAGGCAAGATTGCTTATTATCACAAATTCATTCCATCCACGGCGGTGGTAGCTCATCCTCTGCATCAGCTGTTACGCAGAAACGTCCCTTTCTGTTGGTCCAACGAGTGTGAGCAGGCTTTTGTCCACCTGAAGGCTCATTTGCAGTCAGCGCCTTGTCTTGCCACATTCCGTCCGGGTCAGCACTTGGTTCTGGCGACTGACGCGTCCCAGTATGGCCTAGGGGCTGTTCTCGCCCATCGGTATGAGGATGGGTCAGAACGACCCATCGCCTATGCTTCCAAGACCCTCCACGACGCGCAACGGCGTTACTCTTAAACCAAAAAGGAGGTGCTCCCTATCATATATGCTCTAAAAAAGTTCAGCGTTTTATTGTATGGTTCTAAGTTTCACCTCATCAAGCCGCTGGTCTCTCTGTTCAGCCCATCGGCGTCGCTTCCGGATAAGGCAGCTCACCGCCTGCAACGTTGGGCCTTATACTTGTCTCGTTTTCACTATGAGATTCACTATCGCCCCACGGCCGAGCACGCCAACGCTGACGCATTGTCGCGATTGCCGATGGGCCCCGACCCGGTTTTCGATCGTGATGAACTACTCTGTTTCCACATTGATGAGGAAGAACGTCGTGCGGTCAAGGGTTTTCCACTTACAGGTTCGCAGGTCACGTCGGCTACTGCGCGGGACCCGGTCCTGCGTCAGGTGATTGGTTTTGTTCATCAGGGTTGGCTGGACAGGACCAAGGGCCAGGCATCGTATCCCCTTCGCAACTACCATGCCTTGCGCCTTCGTCTGTCTGTTCGTGATGGTGTTGTTCTTCTGGCCACGGATGGCGCATCTCCACGGGTTGTGGTGCTAGCCTCTCTTTGCAAAGATGTTCTCAAACTGTTGCATGAAGGCCATTGGGGGATTTCTCGGACTAAGTCCCTGCCACGCACGCACGTTTATTGGCCCAGTATTGATTCAGATATAGCCCACATGGTTGCTGCGTGTGGTCAGTGTGCTCAACAACTGGCTGCACCTCGTACAATGCCCTCTCCGTGGCCTGATCCGGCGCAGCTATGGGAACGGGTGCACACTGACTTTGCCGGCCCCTTCCTTGGTACTTATTGGCTACTGTTGATTGACACCTTCTCCAAGTTTCCATTTGTTGTTCGATGTCCGTCACCCACCACTGCGGTGACGACGCTGGCTTTGTCCAAAATCTTTGCGCTAGAAGGTCTTCCATCCACGATCGTCACGGACAATGGCCCTCAGTTCTCTTCGCAGGCCTTCCGTGATTTTTGTACTGGACAAGGGATTCATCATGTTACAGCACCGCCCTTCCATCCGCAATCGAATGGGGAGGTCGAGCGCCTTGTCCGCACTTTCAAAAGCCAAATGAAAAAATTTCTTAGTGATTTTTCCACAGATGATGCTCTGCTGCAATTTCTGAGTTCTTATCGCTTCACGCCTCTGGGTGATCGCAGCCCTGCTGAACTCTTGCATGGCCGCCAACCGCCCACTCTACTGCACCTGCTTCACCCTGTCAGGCCTTGTCCTGTGTCCCCTAGTGCGGGAAAATACTCGATGGGCGCCGACGTGTGGGCACGAGGGTATGGATCTCGCCCTAAATGGATTCCAGGGGTGGTCAAGGCTCTTCGCGGCCGCCGGCTTTGTGAAATACATACGGACGACGGCATGGTTGTTCGCCATTATGACCAGATGCGCCCACGATTGGTAGCCACGCTGGTGACACCGCCCCTTCCTTCACCTCCACCAGCCCGAGAAACCAGTCCTGTTGCTGCTGCCAATCTACCGTACGTGTTGATGCAGCCGACATCACTACCGCTTCCGAGTACGCCGGAACCGGCCCCAGTCGCGACGCCGCCTTCTCCGGGACCCATCTCGCTGGAGCACACCCCCAGGTCCACGACACCTATGGATGCTGCTCCGGAGTTTTCACCCATCATCTCGTCCAGGAGGCACATTCCATGCACAAGCTTCCGTCCTGGACATTTTCGACCATACTCTCGTGTCTCTCTGTGGGATCTTCTCGGGGCCTCACAAGAGGCCATGGATGTCTCCGCACTGTCCATGTCTCCAAGGAAGTGAGTGTTTTTTTTTTTTTTCAAGGGGGGAAAAGTGTTGTGACAGTGCCACGACATTTAACAATGCCGCCACGATAGTACGCGCAAACGGCGATAGAGGCATTCCGCAACTCGGCTGAGTGCGGGAGCACCACCTAGCTGAGAACGGCGCCGGCCGCATGTCATGGCACGGCAGTCGAATTAGAGATACTGAGTTGTTATCATGTAAGCAGCTATTGTTTCTAAGTGAGTGTGTTCAAATATCCACGCAATTATTGGTGATTAAAGGTTATAACAGTTCATCTTCGTCACAAAACTGAACCTATTTCAGGGCATGATGATAGGTAATCAAAGCCCTGACAAAGGATGTGGTTCTGCTGTTCCAGTCTGGGGTGTTATTGAGTGGCTAAGGGGTCACTCCTGCTTGAGGCTGGTGGGAGGACTGTGTGTGTGTGTGTGTGTGTGTGTGTGTGTGTGTGTGTGTGTGTGTGAGGAACCACATTTTTGTAAATCTTATGCACTTTGTAGTCTGTTTTAAATAAATAATCTTAACAGGTTATGGGCCCAGACCACGTGTGAACAGCCGCGAAGTAAATGTTTTTGCTCGTGACTAATATAACTTGAATTTGCCCATTGTTTGTGTGTTTGACAAAAATGGCAGCCAGTGTTGGTGATTACAAAATACAAGTGGAAAACCCTGAAGCATCTGAAGACTGGGCAAATTGGAAATGGCATGTGTTGATACTGTTGCGATCATATCCACTTGAAGACATTGTAAACAGTATGTACAAGTGTCCTGAATAGCCGCATGATGTGACCGCAGAGAAAAAAGCGGCACATCAGCAGTGGTTGAAAGACAATGAGAAAGCAGCAAGTTTACTGGCTAGTGCCTTAGGAAAGTCCGTTACAGAGCTGATGTTAACATGCACCCAGGCAAGTGAAATTTGGGATAAGTTACCTGCACAATTTGAAACAAGCACTACACAATGTCTGAACATGTTGATAGAAGCATTTTTTGTGTTCAACATGATGCCAAAGAGGACATTAGCACACACGCTGCAAAACTGCAGAAGCTTTTCATGGATCTGAATGATGAATTGCAGAATCACGTTGTTAATGTTTTGCCTGAAAGAATTTTAAATGGCGGAATTCTCTCCACACTAGGCAAACCTTTTGATTGAAAAATTGTGCACAGTTGAATTGCATGATCAAAGTATGGTTGAACCAGCCGCATTTGTTACATGCAGTTGGTCTAACAAGAAAATTCAGTGAAGCAAAAGTGATGATATCAGTAGTGAAAAAATTTAAAAAGAATACTGAATGCATGAAACAAAGATTTCCTTGTCATAAAAATGGGCAGGTAGGCCACTGGGCTGCAAAGTATCCAGCAAAAAAAAGACAGATAACATTAACATCAATCATTCTGAATAGAACATGTAAAAGAATGTTGCATTTTTGTCTCATGTTTTTAGTGCTTCACTCAAAAACTGTGTTGGAATCGGCAGTTGGTACTGTGACAGTGGTGCCACAAATCACATCACTGCAAATAAAGAATATTTCATATCATATACAAAATTTGCCATCCCTGAAAAGATTTTTATAGGGAAAAGAGGTGTGAGCATGTTGGCTCATGGACAGGGAACTGTGAAAATACAAATGCAGTTGAATAATGCCAGGAATAATGGTGAACTGAAAGATGTACTTTATGTTCCTGAAGCGACTGCTCATTTGTTCTCTGTCAAAGCAATTGAGCAAATTGGCCTTTGCACAAGACTTTATGACAAAAGTGTGGAAATTGAAGACACAGTCACTGAGCAAACAATGAAGACTGCTCATGTTAGCCATGGTCTCTATGTTCTTGACATGTGTCGTTAAACCAGTACAACCAGCTCAAGTGAATTTGATGACATTGTCAGATATGCTGCAAATTTACCATGAGAGATTTTAACATCAACACAAACAACATGTGAAATGCATCTTGAAGCAGATGGACATCAATGTGGATGGGTGCAAAGAAGAATTCTGTGATGGATGTGCACTCAGAAAAGTGCATAGACTGGCATTCAGAAATAGAATGAACTGACCAATGGTTACAGGTGAACAAATCCATGCTGATGTAAGTGGACCTATGTCTACAGAGTCTCTCAGAAAAGCATGATATTATGTATGTTTCAAGGATGATTTTAGCAAGTTCTGTAAAATTTTCTTTCTTAAGCAGAAAAGTGAAATCAGCACAGTCCTGGAACAGTTCTTGAATGAAGCCAAGACAAATGGTCATGTTGTCAAACAGTTCAGTTGTGATGGAGGAAGAGTGTTTGATAACAAGAAAGTCTTGGAACTGCTGGCAAGCAGAGGCACAGAGCATTGCATCACTTCTCCTTACACACCACAGCAAAATGGTGTTGCAGAAACAGAAAACTGCACTATTGTAGAGTGTGCACATTCTATGTTGAACCCCAGTAAACTGCTAAAGGAACTGTGGGCAGAAGCATGCAATACTACTGCATATCTTTTAAATTGCACTTCGAAGTTCTCTACTGAAAACAAATCTCCGTATGAACTGCGGTATGGATGACCAGTAGGCAACCTGAATAATATGAGAATCTTTGGAACAAATGTTATGTGCATGTCAATAAAAATTTTTGTTCGTAATTTGACGAAAAAGCTGTGCTTGGACATCTGGTGGGGTACATAAATGACAGAGGTGGCTCTAGGGTCTGGATTCCATCTCAGAGAAAAGTTTACTATGTCATGATGCAAATTCAAGCCTGAAGTTGTATGCAATCTGCGTACCAGTGCTGCTGAATTTGAAGTTGCTGTTCAACAGCGTCAGCCTAATCAGACTTCTGGTGAGAAAAAGGAATCAGAAGCTGTCAGCCATGACGAGAGAACAGAAAGAGTAAGTGAAATGGAAGATGACTTGGAGACAACGTCAAGTTCTGGAGAAAGTAATAAGGAGGAAGAAGATTTGGATGTGGCATCAACTTCTGCAGGAAGCAAAGTTTTGTGTGAGAAATGAAGAAGCAAATGAGAAGAAGAAACCAAAATGGATGGCCAGTGGAGATTATGTGTACATGGCTGGAACTCCTATCCTCAGGGACAAGGATCCAAGCTCATATGCAGAAGCTTTGCAGTCTAACAATAAAAATCAGTGGCTGGAGGCCAATCATGAAAAATCTTAAAGTCCCTGAAAGAAAATAATACTTTTGGATATTGCTGAGTGTCCAAGTGGTGTATGGATTTTGCAAAATCAATGGGTCTTACAGAAGAAAACTGCAGAAAATGGGAAAGTTTGATTCAAGGGTCGACTTGTGGCCAAAGGACACATACAAAGACAAGGAACTGACTATGAAGAAATGTTCAGCCCTGTAATGCATTATGATATAATTCGAACCCTGTTGGCAGTGGCTGCTGCAGAGAAATTGAAGCTTGACCAGTTTGACATCAAAACAGCTTTTCTAAATGGAGTACTTGAAGAAGATGTATACATGGAACAACATGAAGGTTTTGAAGATGGTATTGGGCATGTTTGTTTGATGAAGAAAAGTCTGTATGGTCTCATAGAGGCACCACATTTGTTGGAACAAATGTTTCCAAGACTTAATGATGAAGGCTGGATTTAAAAACTCTGATGCTGATCTGTGTCTCTTCCACCATCAGAGCAGCAAGAACTGTCTGTGTATTGCAATCTATGTTGATGATAGTTTACCTGTGGGCAGTAACACAGACATTGAAGAGTTCATGAAAATGTTGAAGATGGAGTTTCATACAACTAGGGGTCTCTCAACAACTTTTTGGGTATGAAGATCTAGAAAAATGAAGATGGGTCAATACCATTGAACCAAGAAAACTACACAAAGGAAATTCTGAAAAGATTTGGAATGGCTGAGTCTAATGGAGTTTCTACTCCAATTGGATTGAAGAAAATAATGTAAAAGAGAAGATCACAGGCAAAGTTCCATACCAAGAGGCAGTGGGTTGTCTGATGTATTTGACTACTGTCTCACATCTGTACATTGCTTTTGCAGTGAAAAAAACAGCTAGAGTGATGGAAGATCATACAGTTCAAGGCTGGACTCAAGTAAAATGATCTTTTAGATACCTAAAGAATACAGTGGACTATGGAATTAAGCACAACAACAAAGACAGTGATGCTGATTATGCTGGTGACAAGGACACGAGACATTTAACGACAGGTGTTGTCGCAACTGTCAGTCATGGGGCTATATCATGGACCAGTCAGTTATAAAAGACAGTGGCAATGTCTACTATGGAAGCAGAAATAATACCAGCCAGTGAAGGCGCAAAGAAGTTGAACTGGTTAAAAAGGTTTTATATGAACTGATTGGAACTTCCAAACAAGTGAAACCTCCTGCACTGTATGTTGACAATACATGTAAAGTAAAACTGTCCAAAAACCCAACACATCATCAAAAATCAAAGCACATAGAAAATGTCACTTCTATGTCAGGGAATGATTCTTGAATGGGGATCTTGAATTAGAACACACTGACGGGACCAAACAGTAAGCTGATCTACTAACCAAGCCATAGGAAAGGGTTCGACTCAAGATGCTGCATGAAAGAATTTGAGTGCAGAAGATGAAGATTAAATCCATGTGAAATTCAGTACTCACCTTTTACTTTTCTTTGGAGGAAGTCTCAATATTAAAAGAAAAGTGAAATTTATTATAATATGTAATGCGAGTTTTTCATATCTTTGTCATATGTGCACAATTGAATCTCTGGACAATAGAGCCAAGGGTGCTTGTCTTTGTCACAAAACTGAACTTACTCTCTGAGTGTGTGTGTGTGTGTGTGTGTGTGTGTGTGTTTTTGTGTAATGGAGTATCTGTGAGGAACCATATTTTAAATAAATAATCCTAACAAAATGCAAAGTTTGAAAGGAACAGACCAATCAGGTCCAAAGTCAGACTGTGAGCATCTGGCAAAATGAAATTTTCCAGACACAGAAAAAAAGAACAGTTATAAAAAGGTAGATCATAGTCCAGCTGAAACTCTCCATTTTGGCATTTCTCATCTTTCCATATCAAACAGTCCCTTCCTTACAGCGTAGTCATCCATAACAAATGTTTCTGCTCCACCACCAAATGGCTCAACACACATACCAAAAACTGCTCGCAGACTTTACTGTAACTACTACACAGTCCTTGTCTACAAATAGACCTCCCAGGCAGTCGCCTCCTCTCATCCACTGATGACGGTAACTCCCACTGGCAAAAAGCTCGGAAGAACCAGCCTTGTCACCCAGTACCATCCAGGTTTAGAGTTCCAGCGTTCAAAGTCCAAATCTCACAACTTTCTCAAGTCTGTCGAAGAAATGAAATGTCACTACTTGATAACCTCCCCAGTCATGAGATCCATGACATTGTTAACAGCCTATCCCAAACAACCAACCAATGCAATATACTGGAACACCCTTCCCCCCCCCCCCCCCCCCCCCTCCCCACCACTGGTAAATCCTAACAAATTAGTCACAGAAATAAGTGAAACCAAACTTGTTTATTCATTCATCATGTACTGTAGATCCAGTCTTTACAGAGAATCTTCAAGGACATCAGGTGCGTCAAAGTAAACACCAACAAAAGGCCAGCAAATCGTAGAATCTTAATCTGTTCACCATATTAACAATAAACTACCACTTGAATGTTTAATATTATTTGCTCTTAAGTCAAATATATGTAACAAGCAAACTAGAGGGACAGCCACTACTCTGAAAGAGAAAAAAAGGAGCAGTTGTTTCTTTGGTTGTATTGAACAGCTATTCTTTATCTCCTGTTGGCAGCTTAACTCCTTACTGGAATACATAAATAGTAAACAATTAGTCAATTACAATGGTAATTTTTTTAAAAAAATAAATGCTTATATCTGTAACAATAGAGGCCCGAATAATTACTATTTCTTGTAATGCATATATACAATGAACACTTCAACATTCCATGAAGCTAATGGAACTTTTCAATCCTTGAATCTTCTCATAATTTGTGGAAGGATTGGCTAATGAAGGATATTTTCTATTTTATTTTCAATTGCTTGTGTTATGCTGTACAAAAATACACTTGCCAGGACAATGGTGGGTTCTTCAGTTAGCTTCGAGAGAAGATTGAGTGGAACGTTAATATATAAAATATTAGTTCACATTATTATCAAAAGCAAAGGTGCTACTCATCATATAGTGGAGATGCTCAGTCGCAGCATCTCAGCATCTCTGCTATATGGTGAGTACTAACTTTCCTTTCCATAATATTGTTGCATTCCATCTTGGATTTTCCATTGTTTCATAGTTCATTTTATTACAATACAGGTATGAAGATTTACTTTAATTTATGTGATACAGTCCCTTACGAATGTTCTGAGTATTTACAGCTGCTCTGAATATTAAAGTATCACTTTATACGGACAAACAATGGAGAATCCAGGATGGAATAATGACCTTATTATGAAATGGGTAAATTGCTACTCACCATACATTGTAAATGTTGAGTCACAGGTAGGCAAAACAAAAAGACTGCTACACAAGTAAGCTTTCAGCCAAAAGGCCTTCTTTTGAACTGGATGACACACACACACACACACACACATTCACACAAACGCAACTCATATGCACGACTACTGTCTCTGGCTGCCAAGGCAAAGTCATTTGTGTGTGAGCTCCATTTGCATGAATATGTGTGTGTGTGTGTGTGTGTGTGTGTGTGTGTGTGTGTTGTCTAGTTCTTAAAAAGGCCTACTGGTTGAAACCTTACTTGTTTAGCAGTCTTTTTGTTGCCCCTGTCTGTGACTCAAAATCTCCACCATATGGCGAGTAGCAATCTATCCTTTTCATAATATTAACTTTTTACAGACAAATTTACAAAACTCTTCCCTTGAAGAATAACAGACGATGGCCTGTCTACGAAGATACTATTGTCTTGTTCGCTGACTGCAGACTGGGGTTCAAATGGCTCTGAGCACTATGGGACTGAATATCTGAGGTCATCAGTCCCCTAGAACTTAGAACTACTTAAACCTAACTAACCTAAGGACATCACACACATCCATGCCCGAGGCAGGATTCGAACCTGCAACCGTAGCAGTCGCGCGGTTCCAGACTGAAGCACCTAGAACTGCTCGGCCACCACGGCCGGTAGACTGGGGTGAGTGGTCCTCAGCCATAAGTAGACCAAATGGATTGTGGTGGTATAGCAAAGCTCTAGGAGGTGTGGCTATGTCAGCATTTCTCATTAATTGCTACCTATGTCAGCATTTCTCATTCATTGCTACAGATACAGCAACCATACTCTTCTGTGGTTTCATTGCGAGATGCCAACTTTGCTTTGGCATCCTGCTCTTCAGACGTCACCACATATCGTGTCTACCAATTTCTTGCTTTTTGTTATATGGGAATTTGTTGAACCAGAGCACATGACTCCACTCTCAATGCCAGATAAAGAGGCAAAATCTACATGAAAATAATTTTTTTGTCTTTTATTGTGAGAGTGTAGATCATAGTTCAGCTGAAATACATTTTCATAATTGGTAACAAAAGCCACTTCCGAATAAAGGTACTGGGAAATGAGTCTAAGAATTGTAAGATACTGAAAGAGTCCTCTGCAAGATGTATAGTTAATATCCTTAAATCATTATTCTTATTGCTCTGCTGATTGGTGTATTTTCTTCAATGAGTAATTCTATAGGGCAACAGGGAGTGTATATCTGTAAAATATGACAACATTCTTGGCAATACACTGAGAGACATTTCTAAGAGCAAAACATGCTGAACAAAGCTTCTTGATGAATTTACCTATGTATTGACCCCATTTAATTTGTATCTGGCTGGGCCTTCAGGAATTTGTATTGTCTTTCACTTAGTGTAGTATTATTAATGTTCACTTCTGCTGCTAGCAGGTCATTTTGGCATGTTTCAGATCATAAAATTTAAGGCTTTGTGAGTTTAATACTTAAACTATTTGCTCGTAAGCATTTGTAGGCATGTGTCTGGCAAGACTGAGTGCAGCATTTATCAGTTTACTTGTGTCATCAGCAAACAATACAGCTTTAAACCACCCTAAAATCACTGTAAGGTTATGAATGTACAAATAACCATAAAAAAATGTAATAACAGATTAATTATAAACCGCGTGAACTGATCCTATAATGAAACCACACTGACAACCACTGGGCTTTTGATGTGAGGTCAGAGCATTATGCATGACAAGTAAGTCAGGTTACACGTTTTACACATTTCTTATGAGTTCTGGCTTGGAACAGGTGGAAGTATGATGTATTCTTACTATATAATTTGTATAATATGTTCAGCTACTTTCAATAACAAAGAAGTTTCCCACATGTCAAAAATTCAGTAATTCTAAAGTAAATTTTTGTAAACTACCCATAAATCAACTTAGAAACTTGTTTCCATGAATGAAATTAAAATTAAAACACAGTACAGCTCCTTCAGAATACAATGACGCCAAATGACTGTTTGTACAGGTTGCCAGTTTGAGTGAGTTGAATGAAATACAATACTACACACGTGTTCCATGCTGAGATGTGGCAACTCCACCCCATCCCTCCACAAGCTCCTACTGACATGTCACTCCTAAAGTAATCCATAATGGAGTATAGCTTTATAATGGGTGAACACAACATGTGGGGTTCCCCAGGAATTGTTACTGGGCCTCTTTTGTAACAAGGAAAGCCGAAGCATTTGGTGTTTTAAGAGGTGCTTTATCAAATATTTATACCACACATAGGGAAAGTGGAACAGCATTGTCCACCAAGTCAAAAAGTGGACAAAAGTTTAAATGGAGTAATTGTGACAGGTGCTATTTGAAAAGAAAAGGACTGTGACGATAATTAAGAGAATGACAGCTGCAAAAGTTACAGCAGAACGGAATGTCGCACACGAGAATCCTGTCAGCACCAAAGCAGGGTGAAGGGAGCTCCTTAATCTGGGAATTGCAGGGTGAGCTTGAATTACAAAACCACACATCAGTGATTTAAATGCCCATAACAGGAAAACATTGTGCCTAAGCCATGAAACCTGTACTATGGAGCAATGGAACAAAGTCTTGTTTCATGCTGTTTTCAACCTCTGGCTGAGTTTACATCCCAAAACTGAAATATGGTGGGGGTTCGGTGATGATTGGGCGGCCTTATCATGGTATGCCATGGGCTCTGTGGCAATTCTTCTATGACATATTATTGCCAATGATTACATGGCGATTTTGGCTGATCAGGTCCATCCGATCGTAGAATGTTTGTTCCCCAATGATGATACTGTGTCCAAGATGACAGGACCGCTGTTCTCACACTCACATAATCCAGGACAGGTTTTTTGGCACAAGGATGAATTGTCACTTCTCCCCTGGGCATCACAATTGCCAAATCACAGTGTTATTGGGCTTTTGCAGTCTACTTAAGAAAGAATGGTGCATGATTGCTATCCACCTCCATCACTGTTTTTTGAACTATTTTGCAGGAAGAATGATATAAGACACCCTCAAAAATTATACAACACCTGTATTTATCCATTCTGCGGCAAGTGGAAGTTATTTTGAATGCCAATGGGTTTCCTACACCATATTAGGCATGGTAATGTGTTTTTGGTGTTCCCATAATTTTGTTCACACCCCTGTATCTCATTACATATCTGTCAAATAAAAGCTACATTCATTTATCATGACATCATCATGATTGGCACAATCTTCTCTATTCCATGACCTGCACCACTCATACTAGTGAGGACAGCAAGGGTATAGAGTTAACTGCCAAACCAGCAGATGCACAGAAAGATTGCTCTCATCATCGTGCCTTACTCAAGGTACCCTCTACCACACACTGTGGGGTGGCTTGCGGAGAGTGGATGTAGATGTAGATGTACATACTGTGCCAATTCATGCCTGTGAAACACGCACAATACAAAAATCTGCACACAGTATGTGAGTCAAAACTTATCACTTAACTAATAATGAGAACATTTGTTAAAGTTGCAACAGTCACTCATCAGTCACTGAGACTTGGGGTAATGCATCAGTTTCCCCAAAATGATGTGTTGCACTATGTATACCCCCACACACAAATGAATGGTGTCACCAAATTCTTTTTATCTAAATAAATAGAGAATATCATAACTATTAACAACTTTCTTCTGCTTATAATTGTGACTTGGAACAACATCCTCTTCTCCTGTGGTACTCACTTTCATCTTCATAAATCAAAACCACCAAGTTATTTATCAAACCTGTATATCAAAATTGACTACCAAAGTCAGGTAGGTTCATCTACTTTGTCACCATGGAGAAAGCCTCAAATCAACAGTATCCTGCCTTGTAGCAACCATCAAACACACTTCTATCTGAAGTGTACACTCTGCAAATATTCCCAAGTTTTTGCAGTGACAGCATCCCAATATGTATTCTTTCACTCCCATTTTGGTGTGGGCCATCCCTTCTCTTTCAGTACACCCACCCTTTCCATTTTACCATTTATGTATAAGGGTACAGCATGTTCTTCACTATTATACCTATTGTATCTAGAACCTGTATCCAATTTCTGAACTTATTCATTCACTATGTCTTAAATGTACTCCTCTGTAAGTGACCTCCACTAACCACTTATATTCATCACTACTGTATTAAAATTTTTTTGAAATTTGTGGTAAGGTCTTATGGGACCAAACTGCTGAGGTCATTGGCCCCTAAGCTTACGCACTACTTAATCTAACTTAAACTAACTCACACTAAGTATTCAAACCTCCTATGGGGGAAGCCACGTGGACCGTGACAAGATGCCTCAGATTGCTCGGCTAGCCCACGCGGCCACTACTGTATTAAGCTGTTGTAACTATCTTGATGTCACCAGGATATAAGCTGGAGGTTAGCATATCAGTTACTATATATGACATTTTCAAAAAGAAACCAATCTTTTGAAATAGCACATCAATCAGCAGAGGAA
Source organism: Schistocerca americana (assembly GCF_021461395.2). Lineage (NCBI taxonomy): Eukaryota > Metazoa > Arthropoda > Insecta > Orthoptera > Acrididae > Schistocerca > Schistocerca americana. The sequence continues at coordinate 241,164,019 of NC_060122.1, forward strand.
GTGCATGATGAATATAAGTAGCGGAAGGTTTAGACAACAAACTGCTGTTAGCCTTGTTTCACTGTGACCACTAAACACTGAGCTAGAGCCACTGAAGTGAACACGTGTAAAATTTATTTGTCAAATTAGTGGCAAATTGAGAAAGAGCGAGCTTAAAAAAAGTGTTTGTGGGAAGTTTTGCTGTAAACTTGGCAGAACATTTTCAGAGACACAACTGTCATAGTGGGTGGGCAAAGGGTCTCCTTATTCAGAAAAAAGCATGCATGAGTTGGTCATAGATCAAAATGATATTCGTTGGTTGGTTGTGTTTGTGTTTTATGACTGCAAAGGCATTGTCCATCAGGGGTTTGTACCATTGGGTTAGAATAATTTAGTATGATTACAATGCTGTGTGCAGAAAGAACCTGAACTGTGGAGAAACCAGACTTGGATGTTGCCTCATGACAATGCTGGTTCATATGTCATTCCTTGTCTGCAGTTATCTAGCAAAACATCATATTCCCATTGTGCCACATCTCTTCTATTCCCTGGACCTAGCCCCAGCAGACTTTTTTTGTGTTTTCCAAACTTAAAACTATGTTGAAAGGATATCATTTCCATACCACAGAGGACTTTCAAGACCATGTGACAAACTGAGTGAGGTGGTGCAGTCGTTAGCACACTAGACTCACATTTGGGGGGACAATGGTCCAAACCCATGTCTGGCCATCTTGATTTCAGTTTTCCACGATTTCCCTAAATCTCTTCAGGCAAATGCGAGGATGGTTCCTTTGAAAGGGTACGGCCAATTTCCTTCCCATCCTTCCCTAATCCGATGGGACCGATAACCTCACTGCTCACTGTTTGGTCCATCCTCCCCCCCCCCCCCTCCCCCCCACCCCACAAACACCAACCAACCAACAATGCGACAAGAGGAGACTTGTTCTTTTAGAACACACCTTTAATATAAAAAGTGGATGCCTTCCCATTTCAAGCCCTGTTCATTGCTTATATTAGTATACTTTTGTGCTCTTACCAATGATGTAGAATTGTTGTTAGTAAAAATAAATCATAACTACTTTGTTATTTTGATATGGTTTCGTAAATATCTTGTTTTGTAGGATTTCTAACCTTCTGTACTCTCAACATGGGTTCACTGTGCCCAAACAGACTCTCATCACTTTGCTTGTCTTTTCTTTCTTATTATATACATCCCCCTATCTTTCTAAAATTCTTAATCTGTCGGATGCGAAATGCAGCGAGATTTGTGAATTACTTTGCTTGAATTGCTGTCATTTGCAGTTTTATTTGTAATTTTTAGCTGTTTAATTAGCCTGCAAGAGAAAAATGCTAATGGCTAGGAGGGGTGGGTGAAAAAGGGGGGTGGGGGTGGAGGGGGGTAAGCAAACTGTTACTTAGTGGTCATCATTTGAGCATTTATATTATATATATGCCACTTTTGCACTCCTTATTAAGTTACCATAATTAGAAATAGTAATCACAGATATTACTACTTATATTCTCTCAGTTAACCTTCATAGCTTCCAAAATAACTTAGATGTGTGCTGGGGTAAAGTATTACTAATAAGGTATTTCACATGATTATAATCATGTTTACCACTTAACAATTATGAATCTCTCACAAACACAAAATAGGTGTGGCATGAATGCTAATGTGCTCAGTATATCAAAAAGACATCTTCAAACACTGGAAAATCCAGTATGGAATAATGACAACATTATGAAAACGATAGTTGCTACTCACCATATAGCAGAGATGCTGAGTCACAGTCGCATTGTCTATTTTGATGAAAATACATCTTAATAATTGCTATCTGTTAATGCTTATTTGTAGGAGAATACTCATAATACAACAGTTGACAGAAACCTAATTTCCAGAAAACAGTATAGAATGAAGAAAAGAAGCTGCTGTAAGGAAATCAAATCAAGAAATAATATAGCAGCTAACTGAGAACCCAATGGGGAACTCAAAGGTCATTACCCTGCCTAGTTGACCCAGAAACTTCTGTTTGCTTAACATTGGCATGAGGCTGCCTTATTTCAACTTCAAACATGCCTTTTCAGTTTCTTTTTTATTTACTTAAATATTTAATTTCACCATCTCACATAGCATAGAGTTCAAAAATGAAAGTACAGTTTAATTTACCTCTACTCTTTTTGTAAGTCATCTTGTGCTACCTGTTAACACAATGTGTAATTTATACTTACTCTTACAAAAATACCAAACAGATCATGTGAGTTAATTATGTCATATAAATTAATGCCAAAAGTTAGTAGACAACTCAAATACACACAACCCTTTTGAAACTATTGGCAAAATTCTGTCACATGTGTGTCCCAATAGTTCAATTGAAATTCTGCATCAAAATCAGATAATTTATCCCAAATTAACTCATTAAATACAATTTATGGGGAAAGAGGCATGTTAATATCTAGTTCCACATGGGGTGAACCTTCAATTCAATGGGAACACTATTACCCTTCTCCAATGTTGCCAAGGGGGACCAAACAACTTCCACCTGGCTTGTAGCTGTGTCTTGTTCTGGAACATTACAACTGACATTAATGTCTGAGATCTGCTCTGATTTCATATTCAGTCCAATAATATGGGCATATGTATAAATATGGAAGGACATTCAGGGATGGTACAATTGCACATCAGAAGATGCTTCCACACCATAACATCACATCCAGAGCTGGGTTTGTGAACTGCCAACCTCCTCAGGAGAAGGCACCATAAGAAAAAGAATATGTGGCACTCAGTGGGGTTATCACATAATCCAGCTGTACAGCTGCACCAAAGCGACCGCTCTGCCTCATTTAATCAGGCATCTGTGTCTGTGATTTGGTTATGCATTTCACAAATTTATGTTTAGCAGAATCTTTCACTGTTTTAATTCATTATTTACTTCTCTAAACTGCTCACTAACTTAATTTTTTATCAGACCACATTGTTTAATTACCTCAGAAAGTAACTCCTCGGTTAAGGCAGACAATGTCCTTTGAAATTTAGAGATCTTATTATTTATCTTTATTGTTTTCTGATGAGAATCCATAATGTGTCTCCACACTCTCATGTTAGTAACATCTAACTTTGTATTTATCTCTGAAATAGCCTGTTCAACATCACCACCCTGAGTGTCTATTCTAATAATTAGTTCATCTTCTGGGCTTTGATAGTAGAAGTTAACATTTATATCTATTTTAATACTTGAAGCAGCAACATTTGCATTTATTTTAGAATTTATCCTTCATTTGAGATGTATGTTTAGCAATGAGATTGATATTTAGCTTAGTACTCAATTTATCAGTTTGAAACATCTGGTCAGCTTTTAAATTAGCCTTTAATTGAACTCCCAAAATCTTAAACAAATGGCTCTCAACCTTAAACAAATGGCTCTCATCACTATAAGAATACATTTATACGTAATCGCAATTACTGTCTACCAATAAATGATAATCAACAAGACAAATCAGTTTGGAGTGAGTACAGCTCAACCAATTTCTTATATAGGTCACAGTGTCATGATACTGACTGATGCTAGATGATGTGACCTGGTGAAAGCTGTAGATGTTGTCAGTTGATGAGCTGCAGAAATGGATGAATTTAATACAGTCTCATCAACAAATCAATCCTTCTTAAAAAATTCTTCAGCTGTAGTGCCAGAATTTGGTTGTACACAGCAGCAATTGCAGTTGCTAAGGACAACAATGATATCTTTAAATGAAACCTTCCTTCAAATTTGTGACTTTCTTCTTAATTCAGCTTTATTTCTCTAGAGCAAAGTAGTACAGAAGTATTTTGCATTCTGTCACGAAGTTCACCAGAATGATGTGTTACTCTGTTGTGTCACAAAACTGAGCCAGAATGAAATGTTCTGTTCTATGTTGGTTGATTGTGTAAAGAGTTTGGTCGCTGTCACTTATTACTTCTGACTATCTGCAGTGTAAACCAATGTCAGAATAACTGTGCCTATCTCATAGCTGTTGACTTCTACACCACTACATTGTCCTCCATACTAGCTGGAACGTCATTCTAAAAAGGTCATCTCAGCTGAAAGCCATCAATTACATATTCATACATTATATGCAATCTGAACCTTTTTTATCACAACACAGAACTACTTCATAAACAGTACATTTACAGAAATTGTAAGCAGACAACACTTGTCTGCACACTCAGTCTACCTCAGCAGAGATCTGTCAAAATACATGCTATGTTTCTTTATCATCACCTCATTGTCACTATTACAATCTTTTCTATTCCATGCCCTGGAGATGTAGTGGAACATGTTATGAAACCAGACACTTCACTTCCTCCTATTAAACTGATGAAAGATGGTCATAAAGAAAAGTTATTAAGATATGTAGTGTATAGAAAGAACTTCCAACTGTGTACACATTTTTTTATCTGTGTAAGAGATGTGAGGGGAGAAATAAGAGCACAGAGCATCAACAAGGCACAGTAGCAACGGAGTGCCTCCACCAGTGAGGGAGGGGCCACTTATGGTTTGGCATCACAACCTGGAGGGTGTGGAAATTCACAGAATATGAGGGGCTGGTGACAATGGCCACAAACAGTAACAAACAAGGAACGTTCTTTAGTCTTTCACTTACTTCTGTGATAACATTCTGAGAGATTCTATTATAAGCTTGGCTACATAAAAGTAGTGAAATAGCAATCTATATACCTGACATTGTAACTGTTTCATGAGAGAAGCAAAACACATAAGAGTTTATTATGAGTGATTACATGATATCATAGATAGTTGACTTAGATGTGAATTCTGTTAGTCCTCAACCCTCTGCAGATGGAAAAGAAGTCACATGGTATAATTAGTGTTACTCCCTTGCAGTTCCAAGAAATCAAGTAACTACAAGAAGGTGACCATAAGACAACAACCGAGGTAAAAGTGATCATGAAAAGCATCTGGATGACATACATTTAGTGAAGTTGTTGGTTGAGTTACAAACCATAACTTGAGCCATAAATATTTCATTTTGGCTCCCAAGGTGAAGGGCACGGATACAAGAGGTTTTGTAATAATAAAGAGAATTTTTAAGTAATAATGGAAGAATATAAAGCTGCCTAGTGCAGTCCAAGTAAACAAAAAGGTAGATAGGATGTGGGCACATGCTGTAGTGCCACCCAATGTAATTAGAATACTTATTTATTATCACAACAGAAAGGATAAACCAGAATAGTTGACCATAACAACCAGGTCAACTACATGAAATATTAACATGTTGAAATAACCCTCAACATGTGAGCCAAGAAATGTTACATCAATCAAATGGAAGATTTCGGCCACTGATTCTGAACCTAGGAGTGCTGCTGCAACTACTAACGGCATTGACAGCAGTCAACCAATGTGTTGGCAGCACAGCTTCACTTTGCAGGACAGCAGCTAGTCAGCTGACTACCGTAATGGACACACAGCACCTCAGTGAGACATCGCTCTGTCCACATAAAGCAGCACCAGCACAGTGCAGCTAGTAGCGATTATTGATTAGCACTTGCTGTACAAGGTGATGTGTATACTTTGGAACTTCAAGTTGGCAGTGTCACAGATGGCTCGCAGTATGTGGGCAACCAACATTGTCACCGGGGACCCAAAACAAATGAATCTTTTTTATGTTAAAAGGAACTCTGATGTGTCCGAAGGGTCAGACGTTACGTATTAGAATCTGTTTCTGTTTGGTTCAACTACTTTGACTTACAGTCATTGGGAACTGTCATTGTAAGACTTGATGTCTTTAAATACACAGATCTGCGAATGAGAGTTCAATGTTTATCTAGTAGCTTGAAGTAACCATTGTGATATAACATGTCCGCATCACCAAGGAAGAATCAAAGTCCAGAAGAAAAGGAAGTTCATTCACAAGATTTATAACAGTAATTTACAGATCTGAAACAGTGAAAACTTACCGAGCACAGACGGTAGTTGAAGTAAACCACAGAAAATCCATCTGTTTCATCATAGTAAGAATATTGAAAATTACCTGGACTGATAGGGTAAAGAATATATGGAAAATACTGACAAGCAGAAGGGACAGGATGACAGGACATGTGTTAAGACATCAGGGAATGGCTTCCATGGTACTAGAGCAAGATGTACAGGGCAAAAACTGTAGAGATTGTAATACATCCAGCAAATAATTGAGAACATAGGTTGCAAGGACTACTCCGGGATGAAAAGGTTGGCACAGGAGATGAATTCCCGGCAGGCTGCATCAAACCAGACAGAAAACTTATGACTCAAAAAAGCCTCTCTACTTCCTCACTCATGTAACTTAGTGCTAAGAATTAACTCTCATCAGTAATGGAAGTTGTGAAAATGTATCTGGTACTTTATTTTCTGAACTTTTTATGTGTTCAGTTTCTATCTGATATTCCTGAAGGAATAACCCCCATTGCATTAATCAGCTATGTAACAACCTTCTCTCCACAGGTAAAGATAAAGCCCAATTATCTGTCTATACAATGATCTTAGAACCCCAAATTAGTCTTTGAAACTCTTGCATGTTTATTTACTCAGTATAGTTGAGTTCATGTTTACTTAGACATCTACTACTGGAGGCTATGATGTTACTTTCACCTATCTTGAGACACTATTTACAGTTCACAAGCTGCATCATATACAGAAGCATCTGTTGGTAATTTAAATGCTTTGTTCATCAGAGAGTATTTTAATATAGGTGTGTCTACAAAAGTCTGCTTAATCGTCCTGAAAAGCCTCCAAACACATTTGGCTTTTTGTTTTAATAATGACAATAATCAGCCATGGGCTGACCTAACTTAATTGTAATTCCTTTTTCATGCACTTCTGTAAAGTTTCAGTTAACAAAATAAAATGTTCTTCCCATATCTTGTGCACTAATAAAACATCATCTACATAGATAATTAACTCTTGTAATAACTCCTTATCTAAAGCTTCATGTAATGCTTGCATGACTACTGAGACTGTCATTCAGTACAATGGGCAATACCCTATTCAGTCCACAGGGCAATATTGTAAACTGATATGTCTTGCCATCAAACAAAAATGCTGTATATTTTTGTGGATTCCCATGAATACTGAGACTGGCAGACTTAATCTGAAGGGCAATGCCATAAACCAATATGACTTGCCATCAAACAAAAATGCTGTATATTTTTGTAAATTCTCCTGTAATTTTACCTGCCACCACCTGATAGTCAAATCGATTGAGCTAAAATACTTCCTTTGCTCAAACGTAGTTAGTAATTCATCTATACATGTATGTCTATTTCTTTCTGGCTCTAAATCCCTATTAAGTGTTCGTGCATCTAACACCAAGAGGACACCTCCCGTAGCTTCCATTACTGGTAGTAAGGGGTTGTTATACATAAACTTTTTTCTATTAAGTTATTTTCTACCATTTTGTTTATTTCTTCATTCACTGCAAGTTTTAAACTTACTGGAATAGGATATAGGTTGCAAAGAATGATTCACTGTCTTTTATTTTAAATTCACGGATGTACACACAATTCACTCCTGATTTATCAAAACACACTATTGTACTTCCACAAGATATTATTCAAATCATGCCTCTGATATTCAATTAGCAGGTTAGATTTGTAGACTTTAATCCTTATCTGTTCACATAATTCATCAAAACCTATTTTTGATTCCTCTTTGCTCATAACCTCATCAGCAACAACTAAATGGATTTTATTTAGTTATGCGTTAGAGCTATGTACTAGATGATTTATCTTAAATGGTACTTCATATTTAGAATCTCCACTGATCCAGTATCATACTTTAACTTCGGAGTCTATTTTTACTTTATATTTCAATAAACAATCATTGCCTAATAGTATTTGTAAATTCACATTTGGAGCTAATAACAGAATTTGAATGAACTTAGAATAGTTTATATCTATGGGTAGCCACATTTCTTCTCTTATTAACTTCCTTTAACTTCCAGTTATTCCTACAATATAGACTCATCATGCGTAATATGGGCAAGTATTCTTATGCTACCACGGTAGTACAAGTTTATATGCCGACTACCTCCGCAGATGACGAAGAGATTGAAGAAATGTATGATGAGATAAAAGTGATTATTCAGATACTGAAGGGAGAGGGAAATTTAATAGTCATGGAGGAATGTAATTGGATAGTAGGAAAAGGAAAAGAAGGAAAAGTAGTTGGTCAATATGAAATTGGGGTAAGGAATGAAAAAAGAAGCCAACTGGTAGAATTTTGCACAGAGCATAACTTAATCATAGCTAACACTTGGTTTAAGAATCATGAAAGAAGGTTGTATATGTGGAAGGGGCCTGGAGGCACTGAAGATGTCAGATAGATTACATAATGGAAAGACAGAGCTTTAGGAACCAGGTTTTAAATTGTAAGACATTCCCAGGGGCAGAAGTGAACTCCGACCACAATTGATTGGTTATGAACGGCACATTAAAACTGAAGAAACTGCAAAAAGGTGGGAATTTAAGGAGATGGGACCTGAATAAACTGAAACAACGGAAGGTTGTAGAGAGTTTCAGAGAGAGCATTAGGGAACAATTGACAAGAATGGGGAAAAGAAATACAGAAGAAGAAGAATGGGTACCTTTGAAAAATGAAATAGTGAAGGTAGCAGAGGATCAAGTAGGTGAAAAGATGAGGACTAGTAGAAATCCTTGGGTAACAGAAGAGATATTGAATTTAACTGATGAAAGGAGAACATACAGAAATGCTGTAAATGAAGCAGGTGAAAAGGAGTACAAATGTCTCAAAAATGAGGTTGGCAGGAAATGCAAAATGGTTAAGCAGGGATGGCTAGAGACAAATGTAAGGATGTAGAGGCATATATCACTAGGGGTGAGATAGATACTGCCTACAGGAAAAGTAAAGAGACCTTTGGTGAAAAGAGAACCACTTGTACAAATATCAAGAGCTCAGATAGAAAACCATTTCTATACAAAGAAGGGAAAGCAGAAAGAGTGATGTACTTGAGGGCAATATTATGGAAATGGAGGAGGACGTAGATGGAGATGAAATGGGAGATATGATACCATGTGAAGAATTCGACAGAGCACTGAAAGACCTAAGTTGAAACAAAGCTCTGGGAGTAGACAACATTCCATTACAATTACTGACAGCCTTGGCAGATCCAGCCCTGAATAAAACTCTACCATCTGGTGAGCAAGATGTATGAGACGGGTAAAATACCCTCAGACTTCAAGAAGAATATAATAATTCCAATCCCAAAGAAAGGTGTTAACAGGTATGAAAATTACTGAACTACCAGTTTAATAAGACATGGCTGAAAAATACTAACATGAATTCTTTAAATACGAATGAAAAAACTGTTAGAAGCTGACCTCAGGGAAGATCAGTTCAGATTCTGTAGAAATGTTGGAATATGTGAGGCAATACTGACCATATAGCTTATCTTAGAAGATATATTAAGGAAAGGCAAATCTATGTTTCTAGCACTTGTAGACTTAGAGAAAGCTTTTGACAGTGTTGACTGGAATACTCTCTTTCAAATTCTGAAGGTGACAGGTGTAAAATACAGGGAGCAAAAGGCTATTTACAATTTGTACAGAAACCAGATGGCAGGGGCATGAAAGGGAAGCTGTGGTTGGGAAGGGAGTGAGACAAGGTTGTAGCCTACCCCCGATGTTACTCAATCTGTACATTAAGCAAGCAGTAAAGGAAACAAAAGAAAAATTTGGCGTAGGAATTAAAATCCATGGAGAAGAAGCAAGAGCTTTGAGGTTTGCCGATGACATTGTAATTCTGTCACAGAAAGCAAAGGTCCTGGAAGAGCATTTGAACGGAATAGATGGTGCCTTGAAAAGAGGATGTAAGAGGAGCATCAACAAAAGCAAAGCGAGGATAATGGAATGTAGTCAAATTAAATCAGGTGATGCTGAAGGAATTAGATTAGGAAATGAGACAGTTAAAGTAGTAGATGAGTTTTGCTATTTGAGGAGCAAAATAACTGATGATTGGTTGAAGTAGAGGGGATATAAAATGTAGACTGGCTATAACAAGGAAAGCATTTCTGAAGAAGAGAAATATGTTAACCTCGAGTATAGATTTAAGTATCAAGAAGTCTTTTCTGATAGTATTTGTATGGAGTCTAGCCATGTATGGAAGTGAAGCATAGTTTAGACAAGAGGAGAATAGAAGCTTTCAAAATGTGGTGCTGCAGAAGAATGCTGAAGATTAGATAGATCACATAACTAAAGAGGAGGTACTGAATAGAATTGGGGAGAAGAGGAATTTGTGGCACAACCTGACTAAAAGAAGGGATTGGTTGGTAGGACACATTCTGAGACATCAAGGGATCACCAATTTAGTATTGGAGGGAAGCTTGGAGGGTAAAAATTGTTGAGGGAGACCAAGGCATGAATACACTAAACAGATTCATAAGGATGTATGTTGCTGCAGTTACTCAGAAAGGAAGAAGCTTGCACAGGATAGAGTAGTGTGGAGAGCTACATCAAACCAGTCTCTGGACTGAAGACCACAACAAAAACATTCTTATTTCTAAGTGTTTCCAAAAATTCCTAGGATAGCTGAGTCTATCTAAATGTCTACACATTTTCCTCACACATTTGCTATTACTATTGGTTCTGTGTTCTTTTCCTACCACCTTATCTTCTTCCAATAACCATTCCCTTGAGAGAATAGTAAGTGTGAAAGCTATTAACCTCTCAGTATATGGTCCTATGATTATGGTGTTACATCCTGGATTCTGACCAATACTCTGTGATGTTGCCAGTTTTCCATTACTTTTACCGAATAATTACCCCTTTCATTCCTTTCTTTAGGGAAACATATTATTTTTTACTATAGTGTCAATGGCATATGTGTTACTGGGTACAAATACCTGTGAATTATTATTCATTTGATTATTTCTTGTTTTGTTTCCTCCAGTGCTGTATCTTTTATACATAAGATTGATTGCCTTCCTTATTCTGATTCTCTCCTTGAGTGAAATCTCTCCTTTCTTTATTTAGATTCAAATTCTTCAGAATGACCAGTTCTCAATTCTGCTGCATCATCTACTAAATTACTCAGTGTAAAATCTACTTTCTTGGAATCTTCACATCTCTTGGGTAGAAAACAAGGGAATACTCTTAAGAAATAGGTCAGATGTATCTCACCATCTCGTCTAAATTTTGAAAATTGTTTTGACAATTCATACCATTTCCTATCTACAACTCTTCTATCAAATCATTCGATAACCCACAGTTAGATACAGTGATCTTATTTCTAAGTATCAGCTGTGTATTTTGTAGCAGTACCCGTAACTTCTGGAATCTGAAATTCATTATCATGTTCAACAGTATTGTCCACAGAATTAGGTGTAGCTCTAGTGGAATCTACTTTTTCTTGCACCTTTCATTCTACTAATGCTTGCAGATGCTTCTCCAATTAGTCAAAGTATTCAGAGTACTAGTTATTTCAACATTTTGTCCATTTCATTCTAATGCATCTACTCAATTTCACAAGTCTGAGATTTGACTAGTAATGCTTTCAAACTTCCAAGTGGGTAGTGCCCGTATGTTTTGTTTTACCATCTACCTCCTTAAGCTGTTCTACATCCTGCTGTACTACAACCTCCTTCCTGACTAAATTGATCGATTTTCCATTTAAAGCTGTAATTCCTTGAGTAATTTTTCTTAGGTTGTTTTTCTATTGGAAATTTTATCATTTGAAGACTCTAATTTTGTAACTAACTCTTCCCTTCATGTTTTTAAAATTGTGGTACTGGTTGACAACATATCTTTATTGGCTTTCACAGTAAGAGATGGCTCTTTTTAGTGGCTAAAGCCACACTATTTGACAGTCCTTTCAATCTCTTTATTACTTCTGACAGACTGCTGTCCATTCTGTATGTGGTGATTAGCATTCAGTGATAACAACAATATATGTTGCTTGACAACTGCCAAGGAAAAGCTGACACTTGCTAAGGAACAACTGTCACTTGCTATGGTACAACCTATAAGTGCTATGAAACACCCAACAAATGATAGTAAAAGAAAATGTAGGGGACATAACATGTTAACTGAAGCAAAGCCTGTGCACAAATGCTCCATATACATTCAACAGTCCATGTAATATAATGTTTGACAAAAATTGTTAAGAGCCAATTAGTGCAACATTCCATGCGTATGACAACATGACTGCAAGACATCATTTTAGTGCTTAATATCATGGATGATATTATATTGTAATTCTGTCAGAGACAGCAAAGGACTTGGAAGAGCAATTGAATGGAATGGACAGTGTCTTGAAAGGAGGAGATAAGATGAACATCAACAAAAGCAAAACAAGGATAATGGAATGTAGTCAAATTAAATCGGGTGATGCTGAGGGGATTAGATTAGGAAATGAGACACTTAAAGTAGTAAAGGAGTTTTGCTATTTAGGGAGTAAAATAACTGATGATGGTCGAAGTAGAGAGGATATAAAATGTAGACTGGCAATGGCAAGGAAATCGTTTCTGAAGAAGAGAAATTTGTTAACATCGAGTATAGATTTAAGTGTCAGGAAGTCGTTTCTGAAAGTATTTGTATGGAGTGTAGCCATGTATGGAAGTGAAACATGGACGATAACCAGTTTAGACAAGAAGAGAATAGAAGCTTTCGAAATGTGGTGCTACAGAAGAATGCTGAAGATAAGGTGGGTAGATCACGTAACTAATGAGGAGGTATTGAATAGGATTGGGGAGAAGAGAAGTTTGTGGCATAACTTGACTAGAAGAAGGGATCGGTTGGTAGGACATGTTTTGAGGCATCAAGGGATCACAAATTTAGCATTGGAGGGCAGTGTGGAGGGTAAAAATCGTAGAGGGAGACCAAGAGATGAATACACTAAGCAGATTCAGAAGGATGTAGGTTGCAGTAGGTACTGGGAGATGAAGAAGCTTGCACAGGATAGAGTAGCATGGAGAGCTGCATCAAACCAGTCTCAGGACTGAAGACCACCACACACACATCATGGATGAATGGTTGGATGGCTCAAAGTCAGTCAAAATGTCACTACTGTGGCTACAGTAATGAGTGTATCCAAAAGTGTCACCTCACATTTAAGAAAGGGTACTGATGGAGGAAATGCCATGTAGAAGCAGGCTGATGGTCAGAGACTGACCACCACACACAAGAGGATTGATATACAGCCCTAGTGGTGAAAAGCAACAGACACCTCACCCCCATGCAGATTGCTGCACACCTTGCAATCGCTACCAGTACACATGTGGCTGCAAGAACCATTTTGCAGCAATTAAATTGGACTTGTGTGTATGACTGGAAGCCTGTTAAATGCAAGCCACTTCAACCATGCCATCCTTGAGAATGATTTTGTTGGTGCAGGGAACATGTTGGTTGGGTCAGCAACACTGATCAGAGTTATGTTCTCCAATGAATCACACTTCACTGTGGCAAGTGATTCTATCTATCAGTTAGCATCACGAGTCTGGTATTGGGCTGCATGGAAGTTGAATGCCTGCTGCAGCAAATGGACCTCGATGGATTATAGAGGGCAGTGTTGCCGCAGTGCTGGACTTACCTAGTGAGTGAGCCACCGTCTCACCATGTGATTACACCAGCCAATAGTGTCTCTTGCAGCCAGCATATATACTGCCACACCTCAACCACTCAGGAAGTCATGAACTTCATCTGATTGCATTTGTTACTATCTCCACCGTACTACTGACTACTCATTGATAACTTTGCTTTGGTACTGGGTTTCCTCCTTGGTCTCAATTTGGATTGTGACTTGTACTTGACCCATTGACAGTATTGTGTTGAGAGTTTGTTGCACCTCATTGTTGCATAGGTTGCCATTGACTTGCTCTTGTTGTGTCAGGTCCACCATCCAGTTAGCCCTGTTGCTCAACTCTGGCATGGGTTCAAATGGCTCTGAGCACTATGGGACTCAACTGCTGAGGTCATTAGTCCCCTAGAACTTAGAACTAGTTAAACCTAACTAACCTAAGGACATCACAAACATCCATGCCCGAGGCAGGATTCGAACCTGCGACCGTAGCGGTCTTGCGGTTCCAGACTGCAGCGCCTTTAACCGCACGGCCACTTCGGCCAGCTCTGGCATGGGTTTTGATGTCCTATGCACATGACATCTTTCCCACCTTGTGTTTTCTTCTTTCTCTCCCATTTTTCTGATGTGTGCACCAGTATGCGTGTACTCATGGATATAGGAGAGGGAAGGCAGGGGGGAGGGGGGGGGGGGGGGAATGTTACACACCACAGAATGTTCATGAATGCTATTGATATAGCCAAGGCATTATGGTGTGTGTAGGCGTTACGCACAACGGCTGAACACTGTTACATACCTTTGCATGATGTAGCATTACAGCACAGCAGTATGGCAGTGAGATTATTCTGGATCATGTCCATCAGTTTAGGAGTGTGGTGGGAACCAATTTTCTGTTTATGGACAACAACGCCATCCACAAAGGACTGCTGAGGTGTCGGCACAATGGGAAGTGGAGCTATTGAACTTATGGAATGGCCTGCGTATTCCACAGACCTAAACCCCATAGAGCACGCCTAGGATGCTCTTGGCGGACATAATTCTCAATGAACACCCCATCCCCTAACCGTACAGGAAATGACAATCGCCTTGAGAGGTGTTGGCCATATCCTCCCAAGAACTGCTCAACAGTTTGGTAGCCAGCATGACCAATGGGTGCAAAATATACTTAGTGCCTGAGGAGGGTAAATTCCTTAATGAGAGTCCAATAGTAGCCTTATGTTGGGAGCCTGACCTGACTCTCCATGAATGTTATTTATGTTCGTTATCCTGGTGTCCTGTGTGGTGAAATCTGTAGCATTTTTCGTTATAAATGTTCTGCTCCACCTCTATTATGTATGTACTGTGTTTCATGTCATCTATCATTGCCTGTGATTATTCCTGTCCATCAGTGTCTCTGTTAGCAATTTTCAAGTGGAATATAGATACCTTCACTAATAAGATTATGTTCTAATGCAGCTGCTTACAATTCGCAACATATGTTTCTATCACCTTCCACACAAGAAACTACTAACAATAGTATTTCAGTTTTCTGCTGATTACAGTTCACCTAATCAGTATCACTGCTAGCTGCACCAAACTGCTGATGTGTCGCATGGGCACAGTGATGTCTCACTGAGCTGCTGTGTAGCCGTTGCCACAGTCAGCTCACCAGTCACTGTGCTGCAAAGCAAATCTGTCCTGCCATTGTGTTGATTAACATCAGTGTTATCATATATTGTGGATACACTCATAAGTTTGGAATCAGCAAATCAAAATCTTCCATTTTCTCAAGGTAATATTTATTGACCCATGTCAATGCTAATTTCAACTTGCAAATATTTCTTCAAGGTAATATTTCTTGAGTCGTGTCAACGGTAATTTCAACATGTAAATATTTCTTCTAGTTGTACTTGGTTGCTATGGTCAATTAATCTCATTTATCCCTTTTTTGTGATAATTCACTTACATGTTTTACACCACATAAAACAAAATAATTTTCTCTTAAATATTTTAATTACATTGCACAACACTACAGTGTGTGCTCACCTCTATCTTCTTCATTGTTTACTCTGGATGCTCTAGGCAGTGTCGTATATTCTTCCATTATTTTTTTAAAAAATCTTGTTATTATCCCAAAAGCTCTCTTATTTCAGTGCCCCTTATCCATGTCCACCACCTTGGGTACCAAAATAAAGTGTTTACACAACTTATATGTTGAAACCGAGTCAACAACTTCACTAGTGATCTGTCACCCTGATGCTTTTCTGATCACTTTTACCTTGATTTTTGTCTTATGTCACCTTCTTGTAGTTTCTTGATGCTCTGGATCTACTATGCAGTGCCACTAATTCTATCCTGTAACTCCTTTCCCATCTGCAAAGAGTCGAGGACTGTAAGAGAGCTCACATATATGCCTGATGGCTATGAAATCATGCAACCAGTCTTAATAAACTCTTCTGTATTTTTCTTCTCCCATAAAACAATTACAATGTCAGGTATACAGATTGCTATTCAACTACTTTTCATACCCAAGCTTATGACAGAAGCACTTACTATGTTACCACAGATGTAAGTGACAGATTACAGGACATTCTTCATTTGTTTCAGAATGTGATCATTGTCACCAACCTCTCTTGTTCTGAGAATTTCCATGACAACTCCATGCTGTGATGCCAAACTATAAGCAACTCCTCCATTGCAGGTGGAGATACTCCATCGCCTTTGCATATTGGTGATGCTCTGTGCTCACATTTCTCTCCTCACATCTGTATATAGATCAAAAAAATATGCACACAGTGAGAAGTTCTTTTTGTATGCTACTTATGTAAATAACTTTTCTCCATGATCATCTTTCATTAGTTTAATACGAAGAAGTGAAATATGTGGTGACTTAACAATATGTTTGAATGCAGAGTACAGATGTAGATGTAGATATAGTTGAACATCAGTACAGAGTAATATTTCTTAATTTTTGTATGCTTTATATTTTTGCCTCAAGTTTTTTACACACACTTCTATGTAACATTGAAATCAAGGAGGATTCAATATTTTAGTGCAGTTGTTGTGGAATAACAGCAGTTTGGCATTCTGTCAATAGACTGTCCCATATATACATTTCTTAATTTAAAATAACCTTCTAAAATCCACCAAATAATCACAGTTGAAAGGTAGCGCCCCGGAAGATATCATCAATAAAAAACATGCCTGAATGTTCTTACTAACCAATCTACACCTACTGTGTTCAATTCATTACAATGCAAGATTGAATACTGAATGATAATTTTTGCATTCTAAGCATTCTTCAAATCCTAGAGGAAAAGTGAGCGAAAGTTCCTATAGCAACGGACTTTAATATCCACAAATTCAATTTAAGTCTACTAGACAGATGTTTCATTTGGTCAGTAGTAAATATTATTTGATTTCTAGCAGTAACAAACTAAAAGTAATACCAGACTGTTAGATTAGAACTTACTTTTATCATACGATACTGAAGATCCATATATTCTGAACTGTACCTAATTTTCGATTTTCCACTCAGAGTTTTGTTCAGATCTTCAAACTGTGTAACGTAGGCCATTAGCTGAGAATTTACTGCACATATAATTATCTCCTCTACCTGTAACACAGAAATGTTGAGAGAGATTTTTACCTGATGTCAATACATACGCAAATAATTAAACTTACCTGTTGTTCAGAGGTTAACACATTAATGTATAGCTGTTGTTGAGTAATCAACAAGTGACTACATTCAGATGGAGCAAAAACCATGAAGTCATAAGCAGTTATATTTTTTATGTTCACATTCTTAAATACGAAGTTTGAAGAACCATTAACTATTTGTAAGCCATTGAAAGGATTAACAATTTCAATTCTACATGGCACGGTATTGATGAAGTTCAAATGAGTACTGTCTTTTACAGGAAGGACTGGGTACGATTCCTGAAACAGAGGGCAAGCAAAGACTTAGTTTAACTCAATAGTCACAAGAAAATAATTTTGTAAAATTAAAATAATTAATAATAGGAGCATAAATTAGGAACACATTCAAATCTAGACACTCATCACAGTAATTCACACGTGAACTAGTGAGAGAAAAAATATGTCAAAATAAACCCTTTATGGTGGCAATTGGATAATCTCACGAATGTCATCTTATGGACCACTGTGTATTCTCTCACATATTATCATGTAAGATCTCTGTAAGATAGATTGTTCATTGTGATATTTATGTACAGCCATTAACCATGGCACACATCTCATTTACACATTTTATCATGCAGTGGAGTAGTTAAGAAATATGCAGGGTGATTATAATTAAAGTACCAGTTTTAAAATGCCATGCACTGCTAAGAACGATGTCAAATAACATAAAATTTGAATGGAGTTTTATCAAAGAAGGGGTAAATGTTACGGAAACAAAAGAAATTTAATGAAAGTTTTACCACTAGCTAGCATTGTAAGTGCTAGAATATGCAAAATAAAAGACACAGCATCCACAGCTGTTCCTCAGTTTGCAGTCCGTATGACTGTCTCAGTGAATGATCAACTGCTATTGTTAAAGCTCTACTGTCAGTAGATCTGCAGGAGTTCCAGACACTGAAAGGTATGAAAAAATGTGTTGGTCAGATGTCTGCCAAGGGCCTAGAAAAATGATTATGAAATTTGAAAAGAGATTTTCTTTTAAAGTACAATCCAGCAGAGGAAGAAAAACAATTGGTACAGCATCAGTAGAACATGTTGCTACAGCATTGCAGGAGAGATCAAGCAGTTGTGTGCAAACATGCAGACATAATGAATTGCCAAAACTCTGTACATGCCTCTAAGCATGGCGCATAAAATTCTACAAAACATACTGCATTGCTATCCATAAAAACAACCCATGTTCAGGAGTTGTTTTGTGTTGACTGGCCAGCAAGACAAATGTTTGCTCTAGAATTTCTTGCTCTCATGGAAGTGGACAATTAATGGCCATAGGCCATTCTGTGGACAGATGAAGCCCATTCCTATCTCAAAGGACATGTCACTACACAGAATTGCAGAATATGAGCAACGGAAAATCTGCATGTACATCAACGGATGATGAGTCCTGTTACCCGTACTGTCACTGGTAAATGCTGTGAGAGTCAACTGCGTATCAATGTCATTCTGACACTTCAACAGCAAGGATGTATGGGTAGGGTTATTTTTATGAAAGATGGCTCTCCTTCAAACATTGCACAGGCAGTGAAGCAGCTGCTGCAGGGGCATTTTGGAAATGCCAGAAATATCAGCAATCATTTCCCTACAGCTTGGCCGAGCATATCACTTGATCTTAATCCATGTGACTTCTGGCTGTGTTCAGTGCTCCAGTTACAATTGTATCCAAATTGAATGCATGCATTGTGCAACACACTTATGGCCCCTGACATACATCGATCTGTTCTGGAAGATGCTGTTTCCCAATTTCAACTTTGGGCTAAAAACAGTGGTCAGCATACTGAACACATCTTGCACCAGCCTCACGACAATTAAAAACTGATTTCATTGTTGCTTTTTATGAGGCTTTTGGCCTCAGGACAATCAAAAATGGATTTTTCCCATCCGATGTAGTATGGCCATGCTGTGATGGATGGGCTTACTTATCTAACAGTGCCACAACTGTTGAATACTGAACTTGTGCAGTCATGCATGCTGCACAGCACAATTTGTTTGATGTGCAA
The DNA here is from genome assembly GCF_021461395.2 of Schistocerca americana. Lineage (NCBI taxonomy): Eukaryota > Metazoa > Arthropoda > Insecta > Orthoptera > Acrididae > Schistocerca > Schistocerca americana. The sequence continues at coordinate 241,183,235 of NC_060122.1, forward strand.
CTCATGCAACAGCCATCATATTGCAATTCATCTGTCATTTGTAGCTGAACCCATTAACATTATGATGCTTACAGTGCCATTTAGTGGAAAAATTTTCAATGTTTTTTTCTCCCCCGCCCCTCACCCCTCCCCATAATGTTTCCCCCTTCTTCGATGATATTCCATTCAAATTTGATGTCATTTTGAGCACAAGTTCTTTTTTTTTTACACTGTTCTGAAACTAGAACTTTGTTTAGTAGTTATATGTACAAATAGTAAATGCAGTTGCATTTCAAATGAGACAATACACATTATTTTTCTGAGGCATGTTTATTTCTCAGAGGGGATCACCGATTCTCTAATGAAAACACATTCTGTCAGGAAAAACTAAATACATCCAAGGCTCTTCTAAATGCAGTATATCAGCTGTTATAAAAAACAGATACCTTTCCTAATTTTTGCGCGAGACTGAAATATCTTCACTTCAAGTGATTAGCTAAGCAAAAAAGTTTTATTGAGAAGTGTAACAAGAATCACTTTGACCTTCATGCTATTTCATACAGTTTCTGGTGCCAAGCTATATGACTGCTGCCATATGGCTTTTGCATTAGTGATGTGATTTTTTTTTCTCTACTGATCATTAACATTTACAACTTCATGGTGCAAATTGCCTCACTGCATGGCAACTTCCACATTAATCATCAGACTTTGTGATAGATGCTTCAGTTGCTTATAGATAACACCGATAATTTGATTTGCCATGTCCTAGATGTGGTTAGAGCGTTAAAGCATTACACAATTACAAACTGACTGTACAAAATGTATAAGCGTTGCTGAGAGTCCATCTGCGTGGCTTCCTTTGGCCATTGCTCACTATGTCAGGTGGATTTAAATAGGGAACAAAATTGTTGAGGCTTTCGTGGCCAGTTCTTGACTCAGTGCCTGTTGGCTTCTGTCTCAGGAAGATGTGACTAGAACATTAGTCATTAATGACTTCCTGTCAGCAGTGTCCATAGGGACCAGTGAGTAGAAAGGGAGGTCAATGGCTAGGAACAGCCCAGTTTCATGTTATTATGCTGAACTGTTCCATCATTTAGCATATTGGGAACATTACATTCCCCAAGCTGATAGACCCTTGTGATCCTTTCTATCTTAGGATACAAAGAAAGAAACATCATAATCATGAGAGATACAGACATTAGAACAACAACTAGTTGTTGTTCAGTGGTAAGTCAGATCAGTGAGTAGCTTTGCTGTCATCCTTTCGGTAGTTAATAACCTACACAATACAATTTGAACTTATTGTCCTAGTTTCATAATAACAGATTATCAATACATATGTTTCAACCCTGACCTACCCAGGATCAATTCTCATGACAAATATGGATAGGTTGGGGGAGGGGCACACCTGATATATCAATACCGCGGTATCATTAGTGATACATCCTACACCAGTTGAGGCACAATGAGAGCATGGCCCAGGTAAACAATACAGAACAAGTTTATTAAAAAACACACAAACAAAAGCTTCTTCTTGTAGTAAATTATTTACAAGAACTGTTTCTGGTTGCTCATAGTAATCACTGATTTTACATGAGCTCATAAGTGGGTAGATAGCCACAATAATGGACAAAGTCAAAGTCTGATTTCATCCTGAAATTGAACAGTTACATTGTAAAGCACTGATGATGGCCAGTACCAAAGTCCTCCACAGTCTCTGGTATGGAGCCCACTTCTTTGTGATGCCTGAGATAGGTACTGGCACCTTCACAGACCTTGGTGGCTGGCAGTGGCATAGTGTTGCATATTCCAGTGGGTTCCTTAGTGAAAGACCTGACTGATGGACCGCTATTTTGGTCAGCACCTGGCCCAGAAGACTTGAAAGTAATGACTGCCTGGCACATCATGGCAGCAACCTAAAGGTTCCGGCAGTGCCAGCATACAGCTGAGAGGACCTATTTGCAGCCACAAGACCTGACCCAGCCAGCAGGTCTGCTGGGCCAGTGACCTCTGGTGTTATTCATGCTGTTGTCTGTCAGCCTGGTGAGCATATCTATCTGTTGTCTGCAGGTGTGGCCCTCCTGGCTTCAATGGGTAGTCCAATCCCATGGCGGTGGGGTTTCTGACAAAGAGAGGGTGAACAGCCCACACACAGTATCCTTCCCTCCCCCGGGGCACCCGGATTGATGGAGGTCCGACCTCCCTGTAAGCTGGAGGCTATGTGACCTACTGAAGCACTAACTGGATGGCATAACAAATGGTCCTGGGAGGGGGTGGGGTTAGTCCAGCACTGTGAAAAAGATTTTGAAAGACTACTGGTTGTTGGAAGGATCAGCAAGCTTGGGGGCATGGGAGGTGGGGGGCATGCAGATAGTAGATATATCTGTGGCACGTGGAGCCATTGTGAAGTTGTCTGAAGCAAAAGATGGGTGATAGCTGCCAGCACCCAGCATCGGCAGTTCTTAGAGTGCACCAGTGCCCAGACCTCATCCTTGATATAGTGGTGGGATGTCTGCTGAGGAGGTGGTGATGAGGGGGGGGGGGGGGGGGGTGTTGATCTAGTAGAATGCAGGATGGAGAGTTGTGGATGGCGTGGCCTACCATGTAGTTTCTCATCTAGGGGTGGAGGTATGAGACTTGAAAAAGGGTCAGCATTTCGTCAAGAGCATGGTGTAGGTGCAGTCTGGCTAAGTGTGATTCAAAAGTGTGGGCAAACCATACTGCCAGTTCACTGGATGCTAGCTGGAAGGGTACCATGCGCACCAAGGTGAAGTGGAAAATTCAGTAGACATGAACAGTGACTATAGTTTCTGGGAGCCCCTTGATGGAAAAAAATATGTGTCAGAGCTTTAATCATTTAAACTGATGATGGGGACAACATGTGTGATGTATAAGAGAATCCACCACCTGCATTGATAACAATGAACCAGGAATAACCCAAAAAGGGGCCTGCAAAATCTAAATTGTGGCATGTCTGAGGTATCTGGCAAAGGCACTGAGCAGGTGCTGCTTTTTTACTCTGACAGGATTAAAATGCTGCAGCCACACTGGCAATGTTGGTGTCAATCTCACACCAATATACATTATGTCTAGCCAGTTGCACAGTCAGAATCATCTGCCACTGTCCCTCATGGAGAAGAGACAATACACATCACCAGAGTGATTGGGACTGTGACCACTGTTCCCCTGTAGTAATAGGTTGCCTTCAAGGGTGGATAATTTGTTGTGAAATACCAAAAAGCTATATGTCTGGAAGATCCAGGTGTTTGCGATCTGTTGGCCGATGATGGTTCACTAGATGGAGCACTTCTCAGATGACTGAATCCTCAGAACAATGCTCGGTATCACAGGAGTACCTGGACAAAAATAATGCCACTGCTGAAGACAATGTGCCATCCTGGTTGGAATATTCAAGTTGGTCTTGAATCATGGTACAGGAAGTTTATGGTCAGTCAAAATGTAAACATGTAATCACGGAATTTTTTCAGGGCAAAAACAATAGTGAGGGCTTCCTTCACTATCTGGCTGTAGTTGGGCTGTGCCTGTGTTAAAGTTTTGGAGATAAATGCAAAGCAATGAGTTGTACCACCCCACCAACTTCATGAGCCAGGACCATGCACAAGCTGTTGTCTGATGTATCAGCTGCCACAATCAAAGACTTAGATGGTTCATAGATTGCAAGCCATGCTGGATAATGAACAACTTGTTTTAGATCCCTGAAGGTTTTGTCACATTTGTAAGTCCAATTCCATTTCACATTTTCCATAGTAACCGATGGCTACTGCAGGGGGATTAAATTTCCTATAATAATTGAGTTGACCTAACATAGATTGGAGAGTTATTTAGTGTCCTTAATGGTGGGAAGTTTCTGGATAGCTTGAATGTAGTGTGCCATGGGCTTTTTTCCTCAGTCACTTAAGACATGGCCTAGATATTTGACCTGTGGTAAAAGAAATCAGGATTTGTCCTTGTTGCACTTGAAGTTGGTCTGCTGGAATACAACAAATAGGGTGTCTATGCCAGTCATTAAATCTTGAGCTTTTTACCCATAACAATCATGTTGACCAGATAATTGGCTGCTCTGGGCACATCAAAAGTCAGGTTTTCTAAATATCATTGAAAATTAGCTGAGGCACTGGTGATGCCAACAGGAAGCCTGTTATAGCAGAAAGACCAACAGGGATGTTGACCACTAAAATATTTCACAGCACTTCATCCAAAGGGAACTGAAAGTAAATATCCTGCAACTCCATCTTCGTGAAAACTTGCCCCCTGCAAAGCATGTCATGTCTTCAATTTTTGGGGGATGGTAGACATTGATGATGGATGAACATTAATCATGGAGAGTGGAAGAGTGTGGTGCTCCACTTCCAGGTTGAGCTGCTGCAGTAAGTGGTAAATTTCAGGCCCTCCATACACCAAAAAGAACACGCACTGCTGAGCATCACCTGAGATACCAAAGCCTAAAGCATTTCCCCATTCTGGCCATGTAGTTTGGCCATGGCTCAACTTTTCTGTCAAATGTTTGCAATGGTGGAAGTGCCACCCAGGATCATTTCACCAGGGAATTCATGTGTGACATGTGGTTGGAGAATTCCAGGGGTATTATGCTGATGACCACCATCTTCTCTACGATTGCTTCCATGGCATGTTGGGTGTTCTGGAGCAGCAGCAGCAGTACCTGGGCAGTAACATCTGATGAGTTAGACATGCTGGTATGGAAGTCAATATCGGCAAACCCACGGTGTACAGGCCACTGTTTATGTGGGGCATAGTACAAGCACGGACAAATACCTAATCACCAGTTGAGATGTTTCCTTCCAGTGCAGGCACAATGAGAATGCAGCCCAAGTAAACATTACAGAACAAATTTATTAAAAACATATACACAGGAGCTCCTTCTTGGAGTGTTATTTACAAAGACTGTTTATGGTGGCTCATGGTAATCACTGATTTTACACAAATTTGTAAGTGAGCGCCAGTAATGGACAAACTTAGGTCTGAGTTCACTCTGGAGTTGAACAGTTAGAATGTAAAGTAGTGGCAATGATCCATATCAAAGCCCTCTGCAATTTCCAGTGTCATTTATCACACCAGAGTGATTGAACACTGGTGTAGATAATCACTTCCTGGCAATGCCTGAGGTATCCATGGGCAGCTGCATGTGAGCAATTACTCGCAGTTGCATAATGTTGAAGATTCTGATGGTTTCCTTAGCGAGAGCTCTGATTGGTGGACCACTACTGCACGTGCAGCAGTTACTGGCAGTCGCATTGTGTTGAAGATTCTGATGGTTTCCTTAGCGACAGCTCTGATTGGTGGACCACTACTGTGATCAGTGCCTGGTCCAGAGGACTTGAATGAAATGACTGCTTGGTGCTGGCCTACAGTCCTGAGCAGTGCCAGGATTCAGCTTAGTTGGACCTACTTGGGGCAATGTAACCTGCAGAATCAAGCAGGTCCGCAGGGGCATTGACACGCTGGTGGTGCTCATGTTGCTGTCTGTTGGTCTGGTGAACATGAAAGGTCATCTGCAGCTGTGACGCCTGTGACAGCTGGGTGGGAAAGTCACAAGACACTGTTATCTTGAACTGAAGTGAAGCTGTATCCTGTTTCATCACCTACCAGTATGCAGCATGTTTCAGACATACAAACCCTGGCATACACCATCTACTTTTTCCATAAAAGGAGAGAGAGAGGTAATTGCAGGGATTGTTGTTCAACAATTTTGTCTTTAATGTCTTCAGTGAAGATGAAATGTTTAACTTTAATCTGTGCCATTTCCAGGGGGAAAAAAAAAGTTTCTTGATATTCTACAACAATTTTTATTTATCCACTACTCAGTTTTAGGCTTATTACAAAATTGTCATGTGATTATTTACTGTCACAACTGGAGATAAAATAAAATAGGTGAGACAAGTATAAGGTAATACAAAACTTACAACACTTAAAACTGTGAAGAAGATATTAAACACATTTCATATACAAGGTGACATACAGAGGCTAGGCAAAATAATGTGAACAGTGGCAGTAATGGAATAGTTGTGTTTGATACTCAACAATGCAGGTAAGGCATGTGTTGTGCTGGACTCTGCATGTTTAGTACAGACTAGGCGTCACTGAAGGTTGTTTACAAGTAGTGCACACTTTGTATTTGCATTCAGAGAACAAGGTTGATGTGCAGTGAAGGAGCTAACAGAGTTCCAAAGAGGGCAGATTGTGGGGGCCCGATCAGCTAGGGCATCAGTAACCAAGACAGCCAACTTATTGAATGTCTCAAGAGCAACTGTTTCAACAGTCATGACGGCCTACACCAAACATGGAAGGATATCACTGTGTAGTGTAAATGTAATAGTGGGCACAAATCAAGACTAAGTGACAGAGATTGTCATATGCTAACACAAACTGTGATGGTGTGAGCAGCCATAGCATGGTATTCTGCTAGTCCCATCATTAGCCTCGATGGCCGTGTTACAGCCAATGATTATGTGAACATTTTAGGTTTCAGGTGCACCCCATGATTCAATGTTGTTCCCCAACAATGCTGCCATATTTCAGGACAATAATGTACCCATCCACCCAGCCAGGACAGTACAATCGTGATATCAGGAGCATGCAACTGAACTGCAGTGCTTTCCCTGGCCAGCGCAGATGCCTGACTTTAACATTATTGAACCTTTGAGGGCGGTATTGGAGCGCAGACTCTGGAGCAGATTTCTGCCTCCCTCATTGCTACAGGTGTTAGTAGAGGTTCTGATTGAAGAGCAGCATTACAGTGCACTGGAAACTATACACTCATTATATGCCAGTATTCCAAGAAAAATCATAGCTATATTATGGGCCAATGGGGATCCAACCCCTTATTAATAAACCATTCCCAAGTAAGTACAGGTGTTCACATTATTTTGCCTATCCCCTATACATCTAAGAATGATAAAAACATGCCACTACTAGAGATAGTAGAAATCAACAAGCATGAGACACAGAATGCTAGCTTTGTTTTAAATGAGTAGCTACAATTTTCTTTTTCTCCTCTGTTGCATTAAGTTTCATTTGTGTATATCTGAGGAAGAGGAAACTAGACAGTCACAACACACATTCTGTATTTTACCTCCAGTTACACCAAAGAGCCATCACAAAGTGCTTGCAAGGCTAGAAAAATTTATTGCTGAATAAACAAAAATTGTTGCACATCAATAAAAGTTTTTTTTAAAAACATTACCATCATGATATATCAAACTACAATGGTGAATTAAATTAATGCTTCTTTTTCCTTTGTAACTTGAAGAAACTGATCCTCTGACAGCATGTATTCTTGTTAATAGTTTTATGGAACTGAAAATCTGCTGCTATAAAATTAGATATAGAGCAGATTGTAGTGACTTATAGTAGATTTTGATCACTTACAAAATTACCAAAGGAACAAAACTAAACATCCATTATGAAGATGTATAGTACTGATAAAAGTAAATATTTGCTCCGGGCTGTATTTAAGAACTTCTAAGTAGACATACACATCATACTGTGAAATGCACATTTTCAATATATGTTGCAATTCAGTCAACACTGATGTAAAACATTGTGTTACCTCTACAGAAATAGTATACCTCTAGTTTAATCTCTATCGCTCCAGAAGTGATGAAAGCAAAACTTGCAATGATGCCACCAGCAAACATTTTTGTCAAAAGTGATGACACTGTGTTGTTATATCCAATTACAGGATAAATTGATCTGTCAAACAAGGGAATTAGTACCAGAACAATTGCAGGATTTAAGACCTGCATCTGATCTGGTATCAGCTGCATTCCCAGAAAATCCCCACGCATACGTGAAGCTTGAAATGTCCACCGTGAACCCTGAAATAAAAACATACACTTGTTACTACTTAACTCACTCTCACAAACACTATCACTGAAAATGTAGGCTGCAGGCACTAAGTATGAAGTTCTGTCTAGAAGCTCCCAAAATTAGAATTTGGATATAAATGATTATGAGAGCCAATTTGAGTAGATGGGTTTATCTTTGGCAAATATACTTCAACATCTAAGTAATGAACAGAAGAAGCACTGATAGAAAGTTTGCAGGAAGTGAAAATAGCTTCAAGAGGGACCACAGACTTTTTTAAAGTTTGTCGGTGCAGTGAAAGTTGTGTTTATGGGCATATGGGCATCTCATTTGAAACTGAACAGCAGTTGTCATATTGCAAGGGTTCTCCCTTACCCTAGAGGTGGTGGGGATGGGATGGGGTGGAAGGGTTAGGTGGGGGGATTAAAATGAAAAACATTGAGTTAAGTCCCTGTCACACTGCTTCTTCAACAGGAACACCATTGTCTGTAGGATGTTCATTCCTCAAGATTATACAGTCAATAATACATTATATCACAATAGCCTAAAGCTTTTAATGGAGCACACAAGAAAGGTCACAATAAGCAATTCATGAACAATTCCGTAATAGATCATGACTGCTTTCAATACACATAAAACTTTACGAGAGATGGAAAGTTGCTACTCACCATATAGCGGAGATGCTGAGCCGTGATAGGCACAATAAAAAGATTCACACAATTATAGCTTTCAGCCATTAACGCCTTTGTCAGCAGTAGACCCACATACACACACACACACTCATGCAAGCGCAACTTGCACACACATCTGCAGTCTCAGAGAGCTGAAACTACACTGCGAGAAGCAGCACCAGTGCATGATGGGAGTGGTGGCTGGGTGGGGGTATGGAGGAGGATGGGGTGGGGAGGGGTAGGGATAGTATGGTGGGAGTGGCCGACAGTGAAGTGTTGCAGTTTAGACGGAGGGTAGGAGAGAAGGTGCAGAGGGGGGAGGGGCTAAGTAGTGGAAAGGAGAGAAATAAAAATAAAAATAAAAGAAATTAAAAGACTGGGTGTGGCGGTGAAATGACGGCTGTGTAGTGCTGGAATGGGAACAGGAAGGGGGCTGGATGGGTGAAGATAGTGACTAACGAAAGTTGAGGCCAGGAGGGTTACAGGAACATATGTAGTGCAGGGAAAGTTCCCACCTGCACAATTCAGGAAAGCTGGTGTTGATGGGAAGGATCCATACGGCAGAGGCTGTGAAGCAGTCGTTGAGATGAGGGGTATCATGTTTGGCAGTGTGTTCAGCTACAGGGTGGTCCACTTGTTTTTTGGCCACAGTTTGTCGGTGGACATTCATGTGGACAGACACCTTGTTGGTTGTCATGCCTACATAGAATGAAGCACAGTAGTTGCAGCTTAGCTTGTAGATCGCATGACTGGTTTCACAGGTAGCCCTGCCTTTGGTGTGATAGGTAATGTTGGTGACCGGACTTGAGTAGGTGGTGGTAGGAGGATGTATGGGACAGATCTTGCATCTAGGTCTATTACAGGGGTATGAGCCATGAGGTAAGGGATTGGGAGCAGGGGATGTGTAAGGATGGACGAGTATATTGTGTAGGTTCGGTGGACGGCGGTATACAACAGTAGGAGGGGTGGGAAGGATAGTGGGTAGGACATTTCTCATTTCAGGGCACGACGAGAGGTAATCGAAACCCTGGTGGAGAATGTAATTCAGTTGCTCCAGTCCCGAATGGTATTGAGTTACAAGGAGAATGCTCCTCTGTGGCCAGACTGTGGGACTTTGGGAGGTGGTGGGAGACTGGAAAGATAAGGCACGGGAGATTTGTTTTTGTACAAGGATGGGAGGATAATTATGGTCACTGAAGGCTTCAGCGAGACCCTCGGTATATTTAGAGAGGGACTGCTCGTCACTGCAGATGCGATGAGCACAGGAGGCTAGGCTGTACGGAAGGGACTTCTTGGTATGAGATGGGTGGCAGCTGTTGAAGTGGAGGTATTGCTGGTGGTTAGTAGGTTTGATATGGACAGAAGTACTGATGTAGCCATCTCTGAGGCAGAGGTCAACGTCTTGGAAGGTGGCTTGTTGGGTTGAGAAGGACCAGGCGAAGCAAATGGGGGAGAAGTTGTTGAGGTTCTGGAGGAATGTGAGTAATGTGTCCTCACCTTCAATCCAGATAGCAAAGATGTCATCAATGCATCTTAACCAGGTGGGGGGTTTAGGAAACTGAGTTTTTTACGAAGGATTCCTCTAGATGGCCCATCAATAGGTTAGCATAGGATGGTGCCATGCGGGTACCCATAGGTGAGGACACCTTATTCACATTCCTCCAGAACCTTTATCACATTCCTCATCCTTTATCCAGTCAATGCCAGCTTGGGACTGATATAGGACTTCTCCAGTTTCATGGAGAAGTAACCATAACAGTATATAGGCTATCATGACAATGGGGTCACCACTCACAAATGCATTTTAATGCGACAGCTTCCCAAAGTGTTTGCACATCACATACTGGAGGTGGGACATGGGGATTCAGCTTAGTTTTCCATGGTGAATGTGGAAAACAGGCTAAAAACCACATCCAGGCTAGCCAACATACTGAAACCAGTGAGCAAGGCGGATTCAATCCAGAGCCAGTGCGCCTTCTTGTGTCCCAGATATGGGTACCTTAATGCACATAACTGTTTGTATGGGTAAACCTGGTTCTGTACAATTTATTTTTCTCCCCCAATACAAAAATCATGTTGTAAGGCTAAAAGCCTGACACAGTTATATGAATCAGGCATAAATGCAAACAGTGCTAAATTCCATGAAAAGAGGAATATATTTCAACACTGGTAGCAATTCTCATATCACCTGTACAAAGAGGTTTGTATTGAATGTGAATATGCCAAATAACTAAAGCAAGACATAATGGCCATTAGTCATTAATGATGAAAGTTCAGAAAATACTGTTAATTTCTCATATAGGGGATTTTGGTGCTTTCATTTAACTTTTTAGGGCTGTATGAATGCAAATTACCTGGGAGTAATAGACACACTTGTTTGTTGTTGTGGTCTTCAGTCCAGAGATTGGTTTGATGCAGGTCTCCATGCTGCTCAATCTTGTGCAAGCTTCTTCCTCTCCGAGTAACCACTGCAACCTACATCCTTCTGAATCTGTTCAGTCTATTCATGCCTTGGTCTCCCTCTACGGTTTTTACCTGTCACGCTTCCTTCCAATACTATAGTGCTGATCCCTTGATGTCTCAGAATGTCTCCAGCCAACCAATCCCTCCTTTTAGTCAGGTTGTGCCACAAATTATTCTTCTCCCCAATTCTATTCAGTACCTCCTCATTAGGTATGTAATCTACCTAATCTTCAACATTCTTCTGTAGCACCACATTTTGAAAGCTTCTATACTCTTCTTGTCTAAACTATTTTCCATCCATGGTTAACTTCCATAGATGGCTACACTCCTACATATACTATCACAAAAGACTTCTTGAGACTTAAATCTATACTCGATGTTACCATATTTCTCTTCTTCAGAAATACTTTCTTGCCATAGACAGTCTACATTTTACACCCCCTCTACTTCAACCAATAATCAGTTATTTTGCTCCCCAAATAGCAAAACTCATCTACTACTTTAACTGCCTATTTCCTAATCTAATTCCTTCAGCATCATCTGATTTAATTTGACTACATTCCATTATCCTCGTTTTGCTTTTGTTGATGTTCCTCTTATATCCTCTTTTCAAGCACTGTCCATTCCGTTCAGCTGTCTTCCAGGACCTTTGCTGCCTCTGGCAGAATTACAGTATCGTTGACACACCTCAAAGTGTTTATTTCTTCTCCATGGATTTTAATTCGCCATATTTTTCTTTTGTTTTCTTTACTGCTTGCTTAATGTACAGGTAGCATAACATCGGGGACAGGCTAAAACCCTGTCTTACTCCCTTCTCAACTACTGCTTTCCTTACATAGCCCTTGACTCTTATAACTGCCATCTGGTTTCTGTACAAATTGTAAATAGCCTTTCACTCCCTGTATTTTACCCCTGCCACCTTCAGAATTTGAAAGGGAGTATTCTAATCAACATTGTCAAAAGCTTTCTATAAGTACACAAATGCCAGAAACATGGGTTTGCCTTTCCTTAATGTATCTTCTAAGATAAGTCGTACGGTCAGTATTGCCTTGCTTGTTCCAACATTTTTATGGAATCCAAACTGATCTTCCCTGAAGTCAGCTTTTACCAGTTTTTTCATTCGTCTGTAAAGAATTCGTGTTAGTATTTTGCAGCTGTGACTTATTAAACTAGTAGTTCAGTAAATTTCTCACCTATTGACATCTGCTTTCTTTGGGATTTGAATTATTATATTCTTCTTTAAGTATGAGGGCATGGCTCTGCCAAGGCTATCAGTAGTTCTAATGGAATGTTGTCTATTCCTGGGGCCTTGTTTTGATTTAGGTCTTTCAGAGCTCTGTTGAATTCTTCATACAGTACCATATCTCCCAGTTCATCTCCATCTACGTCCTCTTCCATTTCCATAATTATGCCCTCAAGTACATCGCCCATGTATAGACCTTCTATATACTCCTTCCACCTTTCTGTTTTCCCTTTGCTTAGAACTGGGTTTCCATCTGAGCTCTTGATATTCATACAAGTGTTCTTTTCCCCAAAGGTCTCTTTAATTTTCCAGTAGGCAGTATCTATCTTACCCCTAGTGGTATATACTTCTATATCCTTACATTTGTCTCTAGCCACCCCTTCTTAGCCATTTTGCATTTCCTGCTAACCTCATTTGTGAGACGTTTGTATTCCTTTTCACCTGCTTCGTTTACAGCATTTCTGTATTTTCTCCTTTCATCAGTTAAATTCAATATCTCTTCTGTTACCCAAGGATATCTACTAGCCCTCATTTTTTTACCTACTTGATCCTCTGCTTCCTTCACTATTTCATCTCTCAAAGGTACCCATTCTTCTTCTACTGTATTTCTTTCCCCCATTCTTATCAATTGTTCCCTAGTGGTCTCTCTGAAACTCTCTACAACATTCGGTTCTTTAGGTCTATTCAGGTCCCATCTCCTTAACTTCCCACCTTCTTACAATTTCTTCAGTTTTAATCTGCAGTTCATAACCAATAAATTGTGGTCAGAGTCCACTTCTGCCCCTGGAAATGTCTTACAGTTTAAAACCTGGTTCCCATAACTATCTGAATAATTTCTATTACAGGGTGTATATGCAGACAAGGAAAAAAAATTCCCGGATTTTTCCCAGATTTCCTGGTTAAAAATACATTTTCTCCTTGGTGAAAATACACTTTTTCTGTGTTAAGTGACAGAATACTTTCCCTCGGAACTGTAAAACTTATTCTTTGAATGGATATGGTTTTATGCAGCAGCGCAGAATTTCCCAGAACTTCAGAAAACAAAACTCCGAAAAAAACATGTTTTGGAAAGATCTTTGAAGTGCAGCAACATGTACGCTGCATATTTTCATATGACAAAAGTATAAATTCGAATTCCACCAACAGGAGAAGTTAATGGTTTAAATTAATGCACGTGGTGTTGCTACATGAAAAGCAAAGCTTTCACATATAATATTTGTCTCAAATATTAATAAACTACAAGAGAAGCCAAGCTTTCACATTAATGTTGATCTGTTTACCGCACGCTACACTTTAAGATACATCACACAAATACGCCAGTAAAATTTTTAACACTGGCATAAATCTCTGATATTCTGGGCTCGAAATTCATCTAAATGGCTCATCATCAAAGAGTTGACTTTTAAAAGAGAGCAAATGCTCTGTGATTTAAGAAATTCATCGTACATTTTCGCATATAGTTCATCTTGCATAAGAGGAAAATTTACTTTGAAAATAATGCTTTTTGAACAACAATTCACAATATTTTCCCACGACCTGTTAGAAATAGATTCATTTCAGCAGTTGCCACAGGGCGCCAGATAAGAGGCGTCACCGCGCTTGCACAGCTACGGTGACATAGGAATCCCATATGTTCGTATGTGTAAAACATTAAAAGATCTTACATCATACACAACTCGCTATTAAAATTGCTACACCATGAAGATGATGAGCGACAGATGCGAAATTTAACCGTCAGGAAGAAGATTCTGTGATATGCAAATGATTAGCTTTTCAGAGCATTCACACAAGGTTAGTGCCGGTGGTGACACCTACATGCTGACATGAGGAAAGTTTCCAACTGATTTCTCATACAAAAACAGCAGTTGACTGGCGTTGCCTGGTGAAATGTTTTGTGATGCCTCGTGTAAGGAGGAGAAATGTGTACCATCACGTTTCTGACTTTGATAAAGGTCGGATTGTAGCTTATCGCAATTGCGGTTTATCGTATCGTGACATTGCTGCTAGCGTTGGTCAAGATACAATGACTGTTAGCAGAATATGGAATCGGTGGGTACAGGAGGGTAATACGGAATGCCGTGCTGGATCCCAAAGGCCTCGTATCACTAGCAGTCGAGATGACTGGCATCTTATCTGCATGGCTGTAATGGATCGTGCAGCCACGTCTCGATCCCTGAGTCAACAGATGGGGATGTTTGCAAGACAACAACCATCTGCACAAACAGTTCGACAATGCCTGCAGCAGCAAGGACTGTCAGCTCGGAGAACATGGGTGCGGTTACCCTTGACGCTGCATCACAGACAGGAGCACCTGCAATGATATATTCAACAACGAACCTGGGTGCACAAATGGGAAAACGTCATTTTTTCGGATGAATCCAGGTTCTGTTTACAACATCATGATGGTCACATCTGTGTTTGGCGACATCACGGTGAATGCACATTGGAAATGTGTATTCGTCATCGCCATACTGACGTATCATCCTGCGTGATGGTATGGGGTGCCATTGGTTACACGCCCCAGTCACCTCTTGTTTGCATTGACAGCACTTTGAACAGTGGACGTTACATTTCAGATGTGTTATAACCCGTGGCTCTACCCTTCATTCGATCCCTGCGAAACCCTACATTTCAGCAGGATAAAGCAAAACCGCATGCTGCAGGTCCTGTACGGGCCTTTCTGGATACAGAAAATGTTCAAGTGCATTTCTTCTTGGTGTAGCAATTTTAATTGCCAGTATTGTATCATAAAAGAAGCAAGACATCAGAGGATACTCCAAGAGCATTGGAATTTTGTGAACCATACTAAAGTGCATAGTTCACCTTACAGTGCGCATTCGTATGTCCAGATTCCCTATGACATAGGCCTCAACCTGATGTGAAGCTTTTCATTGTGGTTTTCAGGACGTAAATTTTCTTGGAGTACCAGAACCACACCAGTCTTGGGTACTATTTGTATTAACAGCTTCTCATGTTTGGTTCTATATTATGGCATAAAGCCATACGTGCTAGAAGATGAAAACGTGCACTTGAAATGAAGCAAACAGTTGAAACTAGCCAATAGTGTGGCATTAAACACTTTGTTGCAAATAAATTGACTGGCTCAGCAGGAAAGCTTAATAAAAGCCAAATTTCTTTAGCAAACTGGCAAAAATAACTTTATTGTTCTGCAAGGCGATTAATGCTTGACTGTCAGAAAGGTGGAAATAAAATAAAATCTGAAAGTAGTAACATACTTTAGCCTTCCGTAATTATGTGAATGTATTTCAATTCACTTGATAGCTCCCAGCCATTCAGACTGCTCTGCGCATCAGAATATCAAAATTTTTTAAGAAAAGGGACTTTTCAAAAATAAGGTTATTTTGTAGCACACATCTTTATGAAGAGTCTGATACTTAAAACATATATCTTCGAGGAAATGTAAGACACATTATTTGGTTGTATGTGTGCAGTGCAGTGCCACGCCTCTTCAAACAACATTCTTATACCGCACCTCACTGTATTTTGCTCTGTGGAACTCAAACGTGTATATTTTGTAATGGACGCCATCAAACTATTTCAGGACAGTGTAAATTTAAATGTCCTGTAGTGCCTCTCCTGATCCCAGTTGGCCGGTTTGACATCCTGCCCCTCTTTAAAAAGAAACTCGCAATTAATACTGGATGGGATTATTTGTAATTGTTAGAACAAGAACTCTTCAGAAAATTTGCACTCTTTATTACCTATTAACTAATAACTTGCTGTTTTGTGTGACATAAAATTAAATATAGGATACGTAAAACCAGTTAAGACAAGAGACAGGCAAGACATTTTACATTTCTTCAATCCTTAGGTCCTAGCGATTTTTCTCTCTAATCTTACGACAGCTTTACATGGTGTGCTTTCCTTTCTGCAAAGAACTATTACCTTATCACAGTATGTCAAACGCTTAGTTACATAAAAAATAGAAATGTCGTTGTCTCATATTGAAAAAGCTGTTAATACAAATAGTACCCAAGACTTGTTGTTTCTCGATCTGATTATATCTATTTTGTCACTGTGTGCTGGATAAAACAAAATAGGGCTTTCTAGTATTGCGGCAATTGTAACACACACCAAATAAGTGAGACTGTTTTAGCAATAATGATCTTTTTATAATAAGACAGAATGTAATTCATGAAGTACCAATACAAAATACCTGTTTGGCCTACTACAAGCAAAAAGCTTTATGTTAGGAAATAGTTTCACATTTCATTCATACACTCCAGTTTCTCATGTATGAGACTGAAAAGAAGTAGAACGAAATTTTTGTATAAATTTGGAATCGTCTTATTCTTCCATAATTTGTATGATGTCCCCATTTCTTCACCTTCCTTGTTCTAACAAACAGTCTTGTCATCACTAATTCTGTAACTATTCCTACCACTGTCAAAACTCATTTTCCAGTTAACTTTACTAATCCTGCCACAATCACTGGTTTAGTTATCCAGCGACTATTCCCTGGTTAGGCGTTATTATGTGTTCGTACAACACGTTTTAAGTGCTACTCCCAGAATGGAACTTAAGCGGCCGCTAGCCGGGCCTTGTTTAGTGTAGCAATCTGGCCAAAATCTTTCCGTCAAAATTTCACTTTCTTGGATGCACTGGGAAGATGATACGTAATCTTTCTTACTCGTTATTCTTGTTAGTCGTTTTTTCCACTCTGGTAGTCTGAATCTATAGATTTTGCTAGTAATTATAACAAAGCTGAACATTCACAAACCAAATCAACCACATGAACAAGCAGCAGTTATCATTCACCTGTTTGGCTTTATTCCGCTCAGCTCGTATAGCCCCATCCCGTTTTGTCTGCAGGAAATTTTCTTTCTAGATGTGACGAGGATTCCCGTGGTGGAATGTATGTGACTGCTTTCTAAATATTTTTGTAACATCAAATAAGCTCTAAGAAGTCTTCTGCTGACTATAAGGTGAAACATGGTTGTCCATAAGCATTCCTATTGGACACTGTGGCATCATCTTTAACATTAGGCAAGTACCTCAAATTTATTTCATGGTGTTCTTCATGGCAAGAGCTTCTTGGAAATAAGCTAAACTCAATGGCTTTTCACTTATGTTCTGTACACCAAAATTTAAAGATGGAACTTTGGGAGTTTTATCTTAAAGACAGTGTGGAAATAGAAGATAATTCACTAGCTGTTTATGTTAAGTATTATGAATTTCTGGAAATTAACATCCAAGTGCCTAGAATCTCTGCAGGACAAACTTAACAATGAGACAGCTCTATTGCAGAGGTGCCCTTTTTATTCCTTATTTGGACTCTCTGGTTACATCACATCTGTGGATATCAACATAACAGAATGGATACACAGTGATGTTCAAATTAAAGCAGTTAAAAAGGCTGCCGCTGTGTTATAAATACGCTCTAAGAAAAAAAGAGGAAAGGGTGCACAATGAAGGAATTATTTGAATGGGATGGAAATCATTGGATGTGACATGCATGTACAGACAAACATATGATTACAGTCTTAGAAAAATTTGATGATTTGTTCAAGAGAAAGCTTCACAAATTGAGCAAGTAAATATGTAGGTCCACCTCTGGCCCTTATGCAAGCAGTTATTCATCTTGGCATTGACTGATAGAGTTGTTGGATGTCCTCATGAGAGATATCATACCAAATTCTGTCCAGTTAATGTATTAGATCTCAAAACCTTGAGCTGGTTGGAGGACCCTGTCAATAATGCTCCGAACATTCTCAATTTATGGAGAGATCCAGTGACCTTGCTGACCAAGGCATGGTTTTGCTAACTCCAAAGACAAGCAGTAGAAACTCTCACCCTGTGTGGGCAGGCATTATCTTACCTGAATGTAATGTATTACATAAACATCAACACTCTGCAAACCACTGTGAAGTGCAGGCAGGGGCTACTTCTCACTGCTCTTCTTCTTATTTCTTTTGTTTATGGAGAATGGGAAGAATGAATGATTTACTGCCTCTGTATATAAAGTACAACTCTAATCTTGTATTTGCAATCACTATGCGAGCATTACATAAGGGGTGGTAGTATGTTCACAAATTCTTCCCTGGTTCTTGAAACTTTGTAAGGATTTCACAGGGTATAGCATTTACATTCAAGCTCTGCCAGTTCAAGTTTTTCAGCATCTACTTGACACTCTCCCATTGGTCAACCAAACCTGTGACCATTCATAACATCTTTCTTTGTATATATTTAACACCCTGTGTTTGTCTTATCTGCTACAGCTTCCACACACCTGAGTAATGTTTTATGAAGGGACATATGAGAGTTTTGTAAGCAATCTCCTTTGTTAACTGAATGCACTTCCCTTGCATCCCATCAATAAATGAAAGTCAGCTGCATGCTTTACTAACAACAGCTTAATGACCATTCCATTTCATATCCCAACAAACTGTTACACCCAACTATTTGTTTTCCAACTGTAACTAATAGAGATTGAAACTGAAGGATACTATGTTTTTGTCTTGTTTTGTGAAATGAAGAATTTTACAATTTTACAATTATGAACATTTGAAGCATGTTGCCAAGCCAATCATTGTACCACTTTGAAACTTTACTGAGCTCTAACTGAATATTCGTGTTGACTGTTTCCCCACAGTACTTGCTAGTAGATAACTGCACCATCAAAACATTCTGAGGTTACTATTAAAATCGACTGCCAGGTCATTAATATACAACATGAACGAGGGTCCTAATACACTTCATTGGAGCTAGCCTAAAGTTACTTCTACGTATGCCAATAACTCTCCAAACAATAACATACTGAGTTCTCCCTACCAAGAAATCCTCAATTCAATCAAAAATTTGATATGTCTGTCATGGACAATAGTGAATCGAAGTAGCAGCAATAAAAGCAGACAGGTTTGAACATAAGAGTGTGTATTTGTGTTTCTGATATCTCTGTTTAACGTGCAGTAGAATAAGTCAAGTTGTCATTGGAAAATGAGAATTTATAGAGACTTATGACAGCAGGAAGGAGGATATGGTGAGATACAAGCTGCCCCAGTCAGAATTCATCAACATCAGTCCACTCACAACAGACACAGGTCTATCTTATGAGTGGCCCAGCATTTACCATCATTTTGCCAACAGAAAACAAAAAGTTTGGTTCAAAAAAGTGAAAACAATTTTTTTCTATCGTGGAATAACAAAAGATCAAATGATAAGGCAATGTTCATCTATGTGGTTAGCCAACTTGATCAAAGCTTCAATCTGTGATAGAAGATATCATTATTGCTCCATCAATGTCCAATTGTTAAGAACACTTGAAGTAAGCATTGGTTGGTTGATTCAGGGAGGGGGGAAGGTAAGGAACCAGACAGTGAGGTCATTGGTCCCAATGGATTATGAAAAGCTGGGGAAGGAAGTCAGCCAAGCTCTTTCAAAGAAACCATCCCGGCTTTTGCCTGAAACTATTTAGGAAATCAATGAAAACCTAAATCAGGACAGATGGATGCAGGATTGAATCATCATCCTCTCGAATGTGAGTCCAGTATGCTAACCACTACATCACCTCACTCAGTGAAGTTAGCATTGATACAGTGGGTTTCCAGATCAGCAGAACAATAGATTCACAAGTTATTATATAGCAAAAAGATGGGAGACAAAACCTCTTCACAATATCTACGGCATCTTAGCCATGTATCTGACACATTAACGGTTCAAATGGCTCTGAGCACTAAGGGTCTTAACATCTGAGATCATTAGTCCCCTAGAACTTAGAACTACTTAAACCTAACTAACCTAAGGACATAACACACATTCATGCTCGAGGCAGGATTCGAACCTGTGACCGCAGCAGTCGAGCGGTTCTGGACTGAAGCGCCTAGAAACCTCGGCCACAGTGGCCGGCTGACACATTAATGCTGGACTCATTGCTTCAGGTGTTGTGGACAAGCTGGTTGCCACTACCTGTGCAAACTGTAATAAATTCGCATTCAGAATTGAGATTAAGTATGTTGGCAGATGTTGGTGATTGTATGCAGGGAACATTTTAACTTCCACTAGCATCAGTCACAGTGTGCCCACAGCAACAGGTAACAATGATAACACAAGGAGTTGTGGCACTACAAAACAAGAGCTTCTCAGATATCCAGAAAGAGTTACAACAAATGAAAGACAAAATACAGTATTGTTGTGCCAAATAAGAGACTTCAACAGACTGTGAGAGGTCACAAGACGGGGACCATACTTCATGTCATATGCATATCAGAGTATTGAACATTTACATGTTTTGTTACAAGTTATTGGTTACCTTCTAAATGAAAATATTTTTAAGATTTTTGACTTATTTCACGTATCTGTCATAGTTACCAGCACCTTTAGTGACCAGCCATTTAGTTGCAAGTTTAGGTAAAGAAGAGCAGCAGATCTTGAATGTGGCAATAGGCAGACGAGGAAGCACATACACATTCTCCCACAGTTTTTTTGTATCAGACATATTTTCAAGTTCCAAATTCCTGATTAGACACAAGCTCACATTCTTTCTTGGCCTCACACAAGATGCAACAAGTTCAAAGACAGAATTTCCAATTTCAAATATTTCTAAAACTAGAATAATTTTAACCATTAGTACATATCGATTGTGACAATTTAATTTCTTTTTATACATTTTAGCCTGAAATATAATACACCATATACAAAATCAAATGAAATTCTTTCAGTAAAATAGCTAAGAATGTTCACCTATATGAGAAGTGGCAATATACATGGTATTGGTTATTTCTATGAAAAAAAATAGGTGGTGTTAGAGTAAGGCGCAGGAAATTAATTCCTCCAAATTTTTTATTTTGTCCTCGACATCAGTTGAGATATTACAAATCATGCATATTACTCCATCAACTTTCCAACTCCACTGACACAATTTGCAACAATCTGCCTCTAGAGGACTCTGAATTGTAGTGTGTAACATTGCAGTAGGTTGATGCTTAAGAAATATCATGGTGTAATCCCTCAGAATACTGAAAGCATGAATTTTAAGAGCTCACTCACACATTGAGCACCCACTGCTTCAGCATAACAATGTCAGACCATGAACGAGTGCTGCAACATCTGTAACAGTCCAATGCCTTCGGTTCACTGTCATTGATCATCATCCTCCATACAGTCCCAACTTGGCCCCAACCAATTTTAATCTGTTTCCAAAACTTAAAGGACACCTTTGAGAACTTCACTTTGATAGTGATGAAGCAGTGCAAGGAGAGGTGAGGTTGTGGTTCCATCAACTCTACAGTGACTTTATCAACAAACTGGTCTCTCCTTGGGAGAAACATGTCATTACCAGAATAACTATGTGTCGAAATAAATTGTAGACATGAAGAATAAAGATGTAGAATGTTAATTAAGTTTTTGCATAAAACATTTGGGGGCATTACTTTTCAGCATGCCATTGTAAGTTTGCAGGTCTGGATGGAACCCTTATGGATTTTACAGAGACTACTCTATGACATTGCCCCCTTACTTACCTTGCATTTATTTGAATCTGTTGCCCAGTGCAAAGTCCCAAACAAGTGGGAAAAAAATAAAGGTGACTCCTGTATCAAAGAACAAACTTGCAAAATAATAGACCAATGTCCTTGACACTCGTTCACTGCTGAGTTCTAGAACATATTCTTAATTTGAATATAATAAATTTACATCAGATGGAAGAGCTTCTGTCCACAGGTCAGCATGGATTTAGAAAGCATCACTCACACTAATCTCAGTTTGCCCTTTTCTCTCACAATATCCTGCGAACCATGGATGAAGGGCAACAGGCAGAATCCATATTCCTAAATTTCCAGAAAACATTTGGCAAGGTGTTCCACTGCAGGCTGTTAATGAAGGTATGATAATAAGGAATTGGTTCCCAGCTAAGTGAGTGGCTCAAAGGCTTTTTAAGTAGTAGAACCCACTACATTGTCATTGATCAATGACAAGGGTATCATCAGGAATGCACCAAGGAAGTGTGATAGAATCACTCTTACTCTCTGTAGACATAAAGTATCTGAAGGATAGAGTGATCAGCAATCTGCTGTTTGCAGATGATGCTGTGGCAAATGGGGAAGTGTTGGTGTTGAGTGACTGTGGTAGGGTACAAGAGAACTTAGACAAAATTCATAGATGGTGTGATGAGTGGCAGATTGCTCTGAATGTAGAAAAATGTGAGTTAATGTAGATGAGTAATAAAAAAGTCCTGTAATGTTCGAATACAGCATTAGTAGCATGCTGCTTTACACAATTGGGTAAATTAAATATCTAGGCGTAACCTTCCAAAGTGATGTGAAATGGAATGAGCACATAAGGACAATAGTAGAGAAGGTGAATAGTTGACATCAGTTTATTGGGAGAATTTTAGGAAAGTGTGGTTCACCTGTAAAGTAGACTGCATATAGAACACTAGTGTGGCCCGTTTATTGAGTACTGCTTGATTTTTGGGATTCTTATTACGCCAGATTAAAGGAAGACATTGAAGCAATTCATAGGCAGGTTGCCAAATTTGTTACCGGTAGGTTTCATCAGCACACGAGTATTATAGAGATGCCTCATGAACTAAAGTGGGAAACTGTGGGGGGAAGACAACATTCTTTTCATGGAACACTATTGAGAAAATTTAGAGAACCAGCAATTGAAGCTGACTGTTGAACAATTTTACTACTGCCAATATACTTTTGAGTAAGGACTGGGAAGATAATGTTTGAGAATTAGGACTCATAGGGAGGCATATTGACTGTCATTTCCTGTCGATACACATTATGCAGTGATATCCATTACCCTCCAATTCTCATGCCATTGATAGTTGCTGAATTCTCCACTTTTGGGGGCAGTTTTCCTTCCCAATGTTAGAGACTGCTCTGAATCTGCATCTGCTTTTGTAACCTCTTTGAAAGTCTGTTGACAGAATGAGGGCAACTTCTTATGTCAGAAGTTCTCAGACATTGTTAGTGATGGTTTTATTTCCTATTTAAGCAGTGGGTGGGACCAAAACCAGGACCTTTTGATTAACAGACAGAGACTGTACCAGAGTGCTATTCAGCCTTAAGCCTTAAATGTGTGTGTGTGTATGGGGAGAGGGGGGGGGGGGGGGGTAATGTTCTGTGGCTTCAGATTAATGTAAAAGAGAATCTTTTGAGTAGTTGGCACATGCTGTCATGTTTTTCATTGAGAAAATGAGTTACAACTGTAAACTGAATTGTTTCACATTATTGTGAGAGACTGCAGTTATATTTCATGGAATGTGAAAATAACTAACTAGTATAGGTAGTATGTCAAGGCTCCTGAAAATGTCAGTCATGTGGGGCTGTGTTCTTTGGTCCAGGGATGGGTTGCTATGGCTGGTACTAATTGAGGCTTGGAGATGTAGAGTAGTTAGGACGTTGTCAGCATGTGGTTAGTTTGTGGCACTTTCATCAGTGATACATGGAGGCACATCTCATTTAGGCATTGACCGACTCTGCCACCCTTAGAAGGGATCACAGACATACTAGAACTGGAGATATCAAATGTCCATCAAGTACTACTATCCCCTCCTGTGGATCCTCTATCCCTTACAGGAAGTGCAGGAATATCACTGCCCATCCACTTGTTGCATAGGATTGAGAAGGTCCTCTTAAAGCTGTCAGGTAAGTACTACATATCAGAGGCTGCTACCCAGAGATACCAAATGTCTCTCAAGTACTACTATCCCCCCCCCCCCCCAATGGGTTCCATATCCTCTACAGGAAGTAGAGGATATGGATCATCCACTTGTTCCATAGGACTGACAAGGTCATCTTAAAGGTGTCAGGTTAAGTACTGCACATAAGATGCTGCTAACCAGGTAGCTGATTGTGTGTGGAGTGCATACAAGAATCTTTTTAATTAGATACTGTCCATCCACGCCAGATAGTGATAGCTGTAGGAGATGCCAAACTGTTAGTGTAAGATTGAACGAAATACCCCTTGCCGAAGAGACTAGAAAATCTATAGATCAGCTGCTGAAGCATTTGCAACAGGGTTCCCCAGTTTGAAGCACTCCTAAAATCAGTGGAGCTCATATAACACTAGTAAAGAAAGCTGGCTAAAACTTGAAATTGAATGCAGTGTCATCTTTGGGGTAGATCTAAGTATAATGAAAGGGTAGGCTGATGGGAAATGGAGGTGGTGTATTCGTCACTATGGACAAGAAACTCAAATCCTCTGAGATAGAACATGAAGCTGCATACCAGATTGTTTGGGCAGTAGTCAGTATCAAGGGTGGGCATAAACTTACTGGAACTTTCTGCCCACGACCACCAGACTCACTCCAAGAACTAACCAAAGGCATAAGAGAAAACAGCTCACTAGTCTGAGCGTTCCCCAACTAAAATGTCATCATTAGAGGAGACATGAATCATCTGTCAAAAAGGCAATATGTGAAGTTTTCAATGATTACCACAGTAGAATCTTACAAAAGACCACTCACAAACCCAAAGAAACGTTAATGTCCAGACACTTGTGGATGACACAGGGGCCAAAATTGACCGAAGCAAAGCAAAAGTAGAAATGCTGAACTCTGTTTTCAGATGTTTCTTTACACAGGAAAATCCACTCATACTACCACAGTTTGATTCTCACATCACTGCAGACAGGAATTGATATGGATTATAGTGTCAGTAGCATTGATAACAACCAAAATCACTACAATTTAACAAAGCTCCAGGGTCTGATGGAATTTCTACCAGATTCTATACCGAATTTGAGTCTGAGTTAGCCCCTCTTTCAACCGTAATATATAGTAGTATCCTTGAATGAAAAACTGTGTTTTCAGTAGCTGAAAGAAAGCCCAGGACACACCTAACTACAAGAAAGATAACAGAAGTGATCCATTGTATTTTACATCCATCTATTGTAGAATATTAGATGATACTCTGAACTCAAATCTAATGAGGTATCTCAAAGAGAACAGCCTTCCCCATGCAAAGCAACATGGATTCAAAAACATCAATCAACCAAAATTCTTATACTTTTCTCACATGACATCCTGGAAGCCATGGCTCAAGGCGGTCATATAGTTGAGTATTTCTTGACTTTTGAGAAGCATTTGACTCATTGTCAAACCAATGATAATTAATGAAAATTTAATTATATAGTGTGAAGTTACTATATACTTTTTGCAGTTCAACATTCTTAAAACCCTTGCAGAATACTAAATTACTGTAAAGTTATTACCATTCACAACTTTACTGAGATAAAAAGGATAATGAATCAGGGACTTTACATTCAGAAAAAACGTAAACTAACAGTAAAAATCAGGGATATCAGAAACACAATTCTGTGCTTTGTGTTGGAACCTCACTGCTCTCAGTGCCATCAGAAGATTCACTGTGGACTGCTACACAGCCTCCCTGCCTCAAGTGTGGAGTGCCAGGGGTGCATGGATATTTAAAGTATGCTTGAGTGCCCGGGGTGCATGGATATTTAAAGTATGCTTGATATCTTGCGCAGGTCTACCTTTATGTTGTTTGCTCTTGCATATTTGGTTGTTGAGATGTCAATGAAGCAGGCTTGCCACTGGTTGGCGTTAATGGTACCACTTGGGCTCGAGGGTGGGAATCATAAAAACGGCATATGTGCTGACTTTTCTTTCTCTCTCTCTCTCTATCCATCTATCTCTATTGAAACTACTATGGCTTCCCCATTGTAACATATTTCCATTTTATGTTTGTCTCTGTATAATAAATTGTAAGGTCCCAAATAAGGAGCCTGCAACAGTGAATTGATAATGTGTGATCAGAGTGTAATGTGGATTCATCATTTTAAATCATTGAAGACGAAACTAGCTGGGTTCTGTGTCTTGTTCCTGGAAGTGCATCCAGCTGAGACATCTGTTGTCACAACTGAGCAGTAAACATTGTCAGTGTATCAGCCACTATTGTCATCAACATCATGTCTTTGATAAAATGAGTTGGGATGTGGATATTCTTGCAATATATCAGTTCTGCAACAAGTATACCAATGTCAAACTTGTTGTTGTTGTTGTGGTCTTCAGTCCAGAGACTGGTTTGATGCAGCTCTCCATGCTACTCTATCCTGTGCAAACTTCATCATCTCCCAGTACCTACTGCAACCTACATCCTTCTGAATCTGCTTAGTGTATTCATCTCTTGGTCTCCCTCTATGATTTTTACCCTCCACACTGCCCTCCAACACTAAATTGGTGATCCCTTGATGCCTCATAATATGCCCTACCAACTGATCCCTTCTTCTAGTCAAGCTCTGGCACAAATTTCTCTTCTCTCCAATTCTATTCAATACCTCCTCATTAGTTATGTGATCTACTCATCTAATCTTCAGCATTCTTCTATAGCACCATCTTTCGAAAGCTTCTATTTGCTTCTTGTCTAAACTATTTATCATCCACGTTTCACTTCCATACATGGCCACACTCTATACAAATACTTTCAGAAAAGACTTCTTGACACTTAAATCTATACTCAATGTTAACAAACTTCTCTTCTTCAGAAACGCTTTCCTTGCCATCAGTCTAGATTTTATATCCTCTCTACTTCAACCAATCATCAGTTATTTTGCTTCCCAAATAGCAAAATTCATCTACTACTATAACTGTCTCATTTCCTAATCTAATTCCTTCAGCATCACCTGATTTAATTTGACTACATTCCATTATCCTCATTATGCTTTTGTTGATGCTCCTCTTATATTCTCTTATCAAGACACCATCTATTCCATTCAACTGTTCTTCCAGGACCTTTGCTGTCTCTGACAGAATTACAATGTTATCGGCAAACCTCAAAGTTCTTACTTCTTCTCCATGGATTTTAATTCCAACTCCAAATTTTTCTTTTGTTTCCTTTATTGCTTGCTTAATATACAGACTGAGTAACATCAGGGATAGGCTACAACCCTGTCTCACTCGCTTCCCAACCACAGCTTTCCTTTCATGCCCCCCTACTGCCATCTGGTTTCTGTACAAATTGTAAATAGCCTTTCGCTCCCTGTATTTTACCCCTGCCACCTTCAGAATTTGAAAGAGAGTATTCTAATCAACATTGTCAAAAGCTTTCTTTAAGTCTAAAAATGCTAGAAACGTTGGTTGGCCTTTCCTTAATTTATTTTCTAAGTCGTAAGGTCAGTATTGCCTCATGTGTTCCAACATTCCTACGGAATCCAAACTGATCTTCCCTGAGGTCGGCTTCTACCGGTTTTTCCATTCGTCTGTAAAGAATTCGTGTTAGTATTTCGCAGCCGTGGGTTATTAAACTGATGGTTCAGTAATTTTCACATCTGTCAACACCTGCTTTCTTTGGGATTGGAATTATTATACTCTTCTTGAAGTATGAGGGTATTTCACCTGTCTCATACATCTTGCTCACTAGATGGTAGAGTTTTGTTAGGCCTGGCTCTCCCAAGGCTGTCAGTAGTTCTAATGGAATTTTGTCCACTCCCGGGGCCTTATTTCGACTTAGATCGTTCAGTGCTCTGTCAATCTCTTCACGCAGTATCATATCTCCTATTTCATCTTCATCTACATTCTCTTCCACTTCTATAATATTGTCCTCAAGAACATCGCCCTTGTATAGACCCTCTATATACTCCTTCCACCTTTCTGTTTTGCCTTTGCTTAGAACTGGGTTTCCATCTGAGCTCTTGATATTCATACAAGTGTTCTTTTTTCCCCAAAGGTCTCTCTAATTTTCCAGTAGGCAATATCTATCTTACCCCAAGTGATATATGCTTCTACATCCTTACATTTGTCTCTAGCCATACCTACTTAGCCATTTTGAATTTCCTACCAACCTCATTTTTGAGACATTTGTATTTCATTTCTGCCTTCTTCATTTACTGCATTTTTATATTTTCTCCTTTCATCAATTAAGTTCAGTATCTCTTCTGTTACCCAAGGATTTCTACTAGCCCTCGTCTTTTTACCGACTTGATCCTCTGTTACCTTCACTATTTCATTTCTCAAAGCTACCCATTCTTCGTCTACTGTATTTCTTTCCACCATTCTTGTCAATCGTTCCCTAATGCTCTCCTTGAAGCTCTCTGCAACCTATGCTTCTTTCGGTTGATCCAGGTCCCATCTCCTCAAATTCCCAGCTTTTTGCAGTTTCTTCGGTTTTAATCTACAGTTCATAACCAATAGATCGTGGTCCAGAGTCCACTTCTGCCCCTGGAAGTGTCTTACAATTTTAAACATGGTTCCTAAATATATGTCTTACCATTATATAATCTATCTGAGACCTTCCAGTATCAACAGGCTTCTTCCATGTATACAACCTTCTTCTATGACTATTGAACCAAGTGTTATCTATGAATGCACTGCGAGGCCCAATGTTAAAACAGCAACTAAAAATTAAAACACTATAAAAGGCACATTAACAGGCAAGGGATTAAAAGAAAACAACATAATCAAATGTCCTTAGACAGGTTTGTCAGGTGGATAAAATGAAGCAGCTGCTCCTGGGTCATCCGCTAAAATTTCATCCAGAGTACATGGCAGGCCAAGATCAATGCGCAGTGTATTAAAATTCGGACAGGACGTTAAAATGTGGCGTACCGTCAGCAATTGCCCACATTGGCAGAACAGCGCAGCTGTCAGGAGATGGCGGTGGCTGAACTGGCAGTGTCCAATTCGTAACCGGGCCAAAACGACCTCCTCCCGCTGAGAAAAGCATGAAGAGGTCGTCCAAGCCGTGGGGAGAGGTTTCAAGCTTGTTTTCAGTAAGTGTAGGCCATCAGCATGCCACAGCGATAAAATACGCTAACAAATGACCCTGCTAAAATCAGATGAAGGCACACAAGAAGAAACTGTCCGAGGCTGGAGGACCGCAGACTTGGCCGCAGCATCTGCAGCTTCGTTCCCAGGGATACCGACATGGCCAGGAACCCACATAAAGGTAACCGGAGAACCGTTGCTCTGTACAAAATTCTACCAGGTGGCTTCCCTTACTCCCATTCCATATTCACCTACTACGTTTTCTTCTCTTCCTGCTATCAAGTTCCAGTCACCCATGACTATTAAAATTTAGTCTCTCTTCACTACCTGAACAATTTCTTTTATCTCATCATACATTTCATCAATCTCTTCATCATCTGCGGAGCTAGTTGGCATATAAACTTGTACTACTGTGGTAGGTATGGGCTTCATATCTATCTTGGGCACAATAATGTGTTCACTATGCTGTTTGTAGTAGCTTACCCGCATTCCTATTTTTCTATTAATTATTAATCCTACTCCTGCATTACCCCTATTTGATTTTGTATTTATAACCCTATAGTCACCTGACCAAAAGTCTTGTTCCTCCTGCCACTGAACTTCACTAATTCCCACTATATCTAACTTTAACCTATCCATTTCCCTTTTTAAATTTTTTAACCTACCTGCCCCATTAAGGGATCTGACATTCCACACTCCGATCTGTAGAACACTAGTTTTCTTTCTCCTGATAACGACGTCCTCCTGAGTAGTCCCCCATCCAGAAATCTGAATGGGGGCCTATTTTACCTCCAGAATATTTTACCCAAGAGGATGCCGTCATCATTTAACCATAGAGTAAAGGTGCATGCTCTCGGGAAAAATTACGGCTGTAGTTTCCCCTTGCTTTCAGCTGTTTGCAGTACCAGCACAGTAAGCCCATTTTGGTTAGTGTTACAAGGCCAGATCAGTCAATCATCCAGATTGTTGCCCCTGCAACTACTGAAAAGGCTGCTGCCCCTCTTCAGGAACCACACGTTTGTCTGGCCTCTCAACAGATACCCCTCCATTGTGGTTGCACCTACGGTACAGCTATCTGTATTGCTGAGGCATGCAAGCCTCCCCACCAACGGCAAGGTCCATGGTTCATGGGGTGGTTTCCATGGTTCATGTCAGACTTAAGTGTGAAAATGTACAACCAATGGAAGCAGATGTATCCATTTGTCTCTGTGACATACTATTCCTGCCTTCAAGGTCCTGTTCTATCTTTACGACATTCCATCACTTTGTGGATTATACTAGTTGTTTTACAATGGTTGATACTGCACAGCTCATCTATTTGTTGGAACAGAATTGACTCAAACTATTTCTATTAGTTGTTACCTGTATAGGGCAACCAAGACATGCTATCCATGTACTCAAAATGTCTTTGCTGCTGTATTGTCCAAAATATCAGTGGTAGGAATAACCTCCATCCAAAGGCTACACAAAACCCTTTTCCATTAGTTATGGCATGTTTTTTATGCCCAGACATGCCAGATGATGAACACTATGAAATGCTTGTATGTGGTAAGTCACCAATGCAAAAAGGCAATGTTTTCTTGTTGAGACGTTGCACCAAATTTTGAGGCTTGAATTAGGCAGTGACACTTGCACTAGCTGGAGGTCAATCATTTTGTGTGGTAGGTAATCTTGCAACTGTGTTATTGCCTTGTGCAATCATTAACTCATTAAAATAAATGCTTTGTGCTACATTGTTTATATGTGAAAGGTTATCTGCAGCATTGTTCTCTATTCCTGGCAAGTGACATATGTCAGATGCGAATTGTGCTATAAGCTCTATTTGCCTTTACTGTATTGGAGAAGTGCCTTCATCACACTGCTTGAAAACAATTGTTAGGGGTTTATGGTCAGTGAATATTGTGAAATCCTTACTCTTCAGTGATGCTAGGAAGTGCCTGAAAGTTTCAAAAACTGCTAGCAATGCTCTATCAGATGCACAGTAGTTTTTTTCCTCAGATTCCTGGGAAACAAGTTCAAGGGGCTATCAATGAAATATGTTCTTGCAAAATTGCACTTATTGTCATTTGAATGCAATCTACCACACCAGCCAAAGGTGCTGAGGGAAAGGGATGTGCTTTAGTGTTGCATTGACTACACTTTCTTTCACTGTCTTGAAAGCCTGTTGTGTTTTTAGCAACCAAAAGATGCTCTGCTTAGCTCTGGTGCCTGCAAGTGTTATTGTGAGAGGTTCTTGTAATTCTACTGTCCCTGGTGGACGTTGATGGTAAAAATTGACTATTCCCAAAAATCACTGGTGCATAGTAAAAAGTTCCGTTTACTGTATAAGTATATACTTTTCTATAAGAGCATGGTGGCTCTCTGACTTTTGTTGCAGTGTGGATGCACTAAAATCATCCGAACTCCTACAGAATCTATAATTTGTGAGGAGGGGGTTAATGGATGGAGGACACTGCATTGCAGCAATTGATAAGTTGGAAATTTGAGTCAGTCAGGGACCATGTCTGAAAGGCCAAAGCAGTTAAGCCAACTGCTCATGAGATGTGGACCAAGCGAGGTGGTGCAGTGGCCACCACATTGGACTCGCATTCGGGAGGACGACGGTTCAATCCCGCGTCCGGCCATCCTGATTTAGGTTTTCTGTGATTTCCCTAAATCGCTCTAGGCAAATGCCGGGATGGTTCCTTTGAAAGGGCACGGCCAACTTCCTTCCCTGTCCTTCCCTAATCCGATGAGACCGATGACCTTGCTGTCTGATCTTCTCCCCGAAACAACCCAACCCCATGAGATGTGGCATATCTGGGTTTGAATCCTGGTCCATCACAAATTTTCAACTTTTACCATTGCATTACTCTAAGGCCCTGTGCATCTGGAAGTCACAAATTCCCACCCATCCCTTTCCTTCCTTTCGCCATTCTCCATTTCAAATAAATATTTGCTGTATAACCTGCATCTTTTCTGGTAAGGGAGAAAAAATTGATGCTGTAACTAAATATCCCAAAAAGCAACTTTGTCCTGTTCCACACTTTCTGTCATTAATAGTTCTTGTATTATGATTTTATGAAATAATGAACTGTTCAGATTCTCTGTACCAATTAATAATAATAATAATAATAATAATAATAATAATAATAATAATAATAATTTTAATAATAAAATTCACTGAGAAAAAAGAATCATTGTTTGCTTTTTGTATAGCCATGCTGGCAAATATTGTAGACTGTGATGTATTTTGTGACAAAAAAAGGAATATGAAGTTGTTATTTAACAAAAAGTATTAACAGTGTTTGAATTTTCTGAAAGTAATAGCATTCTGAACCTTTTCTTTTCAATTATAAAACTGTGAATATTTGAATCAAAGGTGTTTATTCTAAAAAAGAAAATGACTGAAATACTGACTTCAACAAGAAAGATAAAGATAATACGATCTCTGGTCTTTCTATTCTTTGACAAACTAAATTTACAACAGAATTAATTAATATTTTATGAAAAGAAAGACACTATAAGTGACCTACTCTTGAAAAGTACAATATCTATTAATATTGAAAGTGCTCATAGTGAACACAGTTTCCATAATTATACACTACTGGCTATTAAAATTGCTGCACCACGAAGATGACATGCTACAGACGTGAAATGTAACCGGCAGGAAGAAGATGCTGTGAGATGCAAATGACTAGCTTTTCAGAGCATTCACACAAGGCTGGCGCCGGTGGCGACACCTACACCGTGCTGACATGAGGAAAGTTTCCAACCGATTTCTCATACACAAACAGCAGTTGACCAGCATTGCCTGGTGAAACATTGTTATGATGCCACGTGTTAGGAGGAAAAATGTGTACCATCACTTTTCCAACTTTGATAAAGGTCAGATTGTAGCCTATTGCGATTGCAATTTATCGTATCGCAACATTGCTGCTCGCATTTATCGAGATCCAATGACTGTTAGCAGAATATGGAATTGGTGGATACAGGAGGGTAATACGGAACACCATGCTGGATCCCAATGGCCTCGTATCATTAGCAGTCGAGATGACAGGCATCTTACCCGCATCTCTGTAACGGATCGTGCAGCCACGTCTCAATCCCTGAATCAACAGATGGGGACATTTGCAAGACAACAACCATCTGCACGAACAGTTCGACAACACTTGCAGCAGCATGGACAATCAGCTCGGAGACCATGGCTGCGGTTACACTTGATGATGCATCACAGACAGGAGCACCTGCGATGGTGTACTCAACGACGAACCTGGGTGCACGAATGGCAAAACGTCATTTTTTCAGATGAATCCAGGTTCTGTTTACAGCATCATGATGGTCGCATGCGTGTTTGGCGACTTCGCAGTGAATGCACATTGGAAATGTGTATTCGTCATCGCCATACTGGCATATCACCCGGTATGATGGTATGGGGTGCCATTGGTTACACATCTCGGTCAACTCTTGTTCACATTGATGGCACTTTGAACAGTGGACATTACATTTCAGATGTGTTACGACCCATGGCTCTACCTTTCATTCAATCCCTGCGAAACCCTATATTTCAGCAGGATAATGCACGACCGCATGTTGCAGGTCCTGTACGGGCCTTTCCGGATACAGAAAATGTTCGACTGCTGTCCTGGTCAGCACATTCTCCATATCTCTCACCAACTGAAAATGTCTGGTCAGTGGTGGCCGAGCAACTGGCTCATCACAATACACCAGTCACTACTCTTGATGAACTGTGGTATCGTGTTGAAGCTGCATGGGCAGCTGTATCTAAACACGCCATCCAAGCTCTGTTTCACTCAATGCCCAGGCGTATCAAGGCCGTTATTATGGCCAGAGGTGGTTGTTCTGGGTACTGATTTCTCAGGATCTATGCACCAAAATCGCGTGAAAATGTAATCTCATGTCAGTTCTAGTATAATAATATATTTGTCCAATGAATATCCATTTATCATCTGCATTTCTTTTTGGTGTAGCAATTTTAATGGCCAGTAGTGTAACTTTGATTTATGTGAGAGTTATTATCAGTTTGAAAACAAAGAGATAAGTAATCCAGACTGTAGTGACAGCTAGTTTTGTACAAAGTACTCAGAAGAAATGTGTCCACCCCCATTAGCTGAGTGGTCGGCGCAGTGGAATGCCTTGCGAAGGGGCCTGGGTTCGATTCCCAACTGGGGCAGGAGATTTTCTCCGCTCAGGGACTGGGTGTTGTGTTGTCCTCATCATTGTTTCAACCCCATCTCCAATGTGCAAATCGCCCAATGTTGTGTTGAATGCAATAAGTACTTGCCTTCAGCAGCCAAACTTCCCCAAATAGGGGACTCTCGGCCCACAATGCTGTACGCTCATTTTTTTTCAGTAGAAATGTGTATTTGTGTGTGTGTGTGTGTGTGTGTGTGTGTGTGTGTGTGTGTGTGTTTTAAGGCTTGCTGTTAAAGGTTTGAGTATTCTTTACGTCTTACTCCACACAGAACGATTGTAAAGTCAGATTGTCGTCATATTTTTGTTTATGTTTTGGTGCAGTAAACTTTTTTCTCTTTCCAGCAATTTAAGTAGCACATTTCCCTTCATTATTTAGTTTATATTTCTGGAACATATTATCAATTTTAAGTTGTTTGATTCAGAAACTTATCATTAGTAATTTCTTTACATAGGTGTAGGTCACTATTTTGTAACTGTATTTTCTTGTTTATAGGTAACGTACTTGGCTTATTCTTACTAAGGTATTACTTTCATCAGTTGAAGATTGCCTGGCTTGTGGCAGAACTGTGATGGGTGCTGTAAATTTTTCATTGCACTGACTGTAGTGGTGTGTGAATTGAGGAAGAAAATGAGGCTCTTCAATGGCTTTGTCATATATGTAGTAGAAACAGGAAGATAGTGGAACAGGAGGGAAACTTTTCTGCTCTCCAGGCTAAATTAGACAAGGCTAAGAAAGACCTGGACAGGTTAAGGAGGGACAGGGGTAGTGGGAAGTGGCAACAGGTAATAGAAGAAACAGGCTTTGAACTTCATCTGACAGTTTTTTGGTGAATGTAATACAATAAAGATTGGCTTGTTGCTTCATTAAGAAAATGATGAGCATCACGCAGATGTAATGGAGACAGGGCACAACAAACTTTCAATAATACATTAAAAATATGAATACAAGGAAGCAGGAAAAAGAAATAAGTCTTGTTGTCAGGCATCCCTCATGCTAGAGGTGTTGGCCAACTTCTGCAGGTTGAACTAGCATCAAAATACCAGGTCATCATTCTTTTTAAATCCTCATGTTAGTCTGGGACAGATGACAGAGGATTTAGGATCACTCTGTAAAGTCTTCACCATGGAAGAGACCGAGATTATAGTGGCTGGGCTGGGCAACAGTACTGACAGAGATCCTGGGTACAATATAGAGTGTGACCTGATAAATACTGCATCAGTATCAAGATACATCAATGATGAATTGGTATCCGGTCTGAGAGACTGTGACTGAGCTCATTTGAACTCATCTGTGAGGAGAGTTAATTTGGAAATGGCACAGCCATGCAGTGTCACATGTTGGCACAGTTCCAGTTGACTATGTCAGTAGATGGTATTATACTAGACACATGGCCTTTACCTCAACATGATAGGGAAGGGTAAACTGGTTGGGCTAATATCAGAAAATTTTGAGGTAAGGGGAACAGGAGGACGCTATTAGAAGCGTAAAATACTAGTGCTTAAAGCTGTCTTTTTTTAGGACTGAAAGAAGTAACTTTTTACGAGAGATTAAGTTTGAAACAGTTCAGTTTGTAAAAAGAAACTAAACAACATAATATGGTATATCGCATCAGCACAGACAGCTGTTGGTTAAGGATTTTCAGTAACAACAGAAATTTTACTTCCAACCAGTTTTATCTCAGTCGATAAT
Source organism: Schistocerca americana (assembly GCF_021461395.2). Classification (NCBI taxonomy): domain Eukaryota; kingdom Metazoa; phylum Arthropoda; class Insecta; order Orthoptera; family Acrididae; genus Schistocerca; species Schistocerca americana. Next base: position 241,219,015 of record NC_060122.1, read on the forward strand.
AAACTACAATTATCTTTATTGCAGGAAAATAGTTGACATAAGCTGCCTCTCTGAACATCACGTGACTACTGGTATAGATGTCTTAAAGTTTAGGTTAGCATCTCACTTTGGGGAGAAATAACTGAGAAAGGAGGAGCTGCCACATACATCAGGAATTGTTAAACATTTAAGAACATAGACATCCATAAATTTTGCCTAGGGCAGCATACAGAATCATGTGTGACAATAGCAGAATTTCACAGTAAATCCTTCACAAAAGAAAACTGAGCACCTGCAAGTAATTTTAATATTTTCATTGATAATCTTGAAATTGTATGGCCTATTTAGCAGCAAAAAACATAGAAATAATGGTCACTGATGATTTTAATCTGTATTCTCTTAAATATTCTTACAGTAAGCATTTATTACAAATCAGTAACAATGTCATTAAACTTAAACCCTACCGTACACTTCTCAATTAGGTCAACTAGTTGCTCACACACAGCCATAGATAATATAGTTGTAGAAAGGTCTAATGAACAAATTTATGTTACAAAACCAATAGCCAATGGCTCCTGAGACCATGAGATGCAGTTTTTTTGTTAAATGTTATTCCTGAACAAGATATAAAATGTACTGAGTGTACGAGGTCAGTAAGCCCAAAATTGATTACATACAAAGTGTTCCTGACACTGAAAAATACAACACTCTTACTTATTTGAATCCTGTTTCCCCCAAAACTAACCCATATTAGATAAAATCTACAAAGACGACATGGATTATTCAAGGAATAAAGGTATCTAGTAAAACAAAAAGGTAATTGTATCTGTTGATCAGCTATGATGTTGATGCTGTAGCTCTCTAAAAGGCAAAATATTGTAGATAATAATACCAACATGAGAAGAAGATGATGACATCAGATAACAAAATAAAGACAACATAGGATATAGTGAAGGAGGAGACTGGTAAACCAGAGATGAAGAGGAGCAGATAGGATTAGGAGTAAATGGTATGTAAGTAACAAATGTGTGCAGTGTTGCACAACTTTTTAACAAGTATTTCATAACAGTTACTAGAAAAAATGATGACTAACTGAAACCCTCAGCTGCCGACAGGTGTTGTTGATATACCTCGATGTGGACAGCTAAAAATATGTGCCCTGACCGGGACTCGAACCCGGGATCTCCTGCTTACATGGCAGATGCTCTATCCATCTGAGCCACTGAGGACACAGATGAAAAGCGTGACTGCAGGGACTTATCCCTTGCACGCTTCCCGTGAGACTCACATTCCCAACTGTCCACAATTCTACATATGTAATGTACCTTATAGACATTTGCCCATTCACTCATTACTCGCGCACATTTTGGCGATTCCCGTGAGAGTTTGGGCAACCTGTGCGCATTTGCACAGACGAAGGTCAATGGCTGGGTACCCTTTAACTATATACATGAAGACAGTAACTGTTCTCGAAAGAACAGAATACTGTTGATGACCGTGCAGCTTTTCCCTGGAATAAATGATGACTAACTGAAACCCTCAGCTGCCGACAGGTGTTGTTGATATACCTCGATGTGGACAGCTGAAAATGTGTGCCCCGACCGGGACTCAAACCCGGGATCTCCTGCTTACATGGCAGATGCTCTATCCATCTGAGCCACCGAGGACACAGATGAAAAGCGTGACTGCAGGGACTTATCCCTTGCACGCTTCCCGTGAGACTCACATTCCCAACTGTCCACAATTCTACATATGTAATGTACCTTATAGACATTTGCCCATTCACTCATTACTCGCGCACATTTTGACGATTCCCGTGAGAGTTTGGGCAACCTGTGCGCATTTGCACAGACAAAGGTCAATGGCTGGGTACCCTTTAACTATATACATGAAGACAGTAACTGTTCTCGAAAGAACAGAATACTGTTGATGACCGTGCAGCTTTTCCCTGGAATAAATGATGACTAACTGAAACCCTCAGCTGCTGACAGGTGTTGTTGATATACCTCGATGTGGACAGCTGAAAATGTGTGCCCCGACCGGGACTCGAACCCGGGATCTCCTGCTTACACAGCAGACGCTCTATCCATCTGAGCTATATATCAACAACACCTGTCGGCAGCTGAGGGTTTCAGTTAGTCATCATTTATTCCAGGGAAAAGCTGCACGGTCATCAACAGTATTCTGTTCTTTCGAGAACAGTTACTGTCTTCATATATATATAGTTACTAGAAAGATGGAGTTGTCTGGTTCAGAAGATGCTGCCCTGGAATATCTCATGCTAGTCATTACAAATAACTTCATAAATATATGACACTCAGTAAAAGTAATGTCCACCGAATAATCTTGAAAATTAAAAAAAAAATATTGGGTGGTTATGATAAAATGTCAAGACAGCTAGCAAATTTTTTCATGCAATCTCAAAAATTTTAGAAAATGTAATATGCAATCATCTTCTTAACCACCCGAAAACAATATATTGTTTGGACTTCTATAGGATTCCTATATTCAGAAAGCTAGCTAGACATACACTGAGAATGTACTTACTTCATCAGACAATAAATCACAGGCTACTGGTACATTCTGCGATCTGTCCAAAAAAGTCATTTGACTGGGTAAATCACAATATCCTTTCAAGTAAATTAGAACTGTGTAACAGAAAATGGTGCATAATGATTCAAACCCCTTATTCTCTGCCAGGAAACAAAGGGTGTAAGGGAGAGATTGTATTAAGATTGTATTAACCTGTTAGGCAACATGTAACTTGGATCTAATTATACATGGCATCCCACAAGGTTCCATCGTAGAGTGTTTACTTTTTCCTGTGCATATCAATGATCTTTCATCTGTAATATTACCAGATGCGAAGTTTGTTTCGCTCGCATACGATATAAAAATTGCAATAAAGAGCAAATCAAGTATTATTTTAGAAAGATCAGTTAATGAAATTTTCATGGATATCAATAAATGCTTCCTAGCCAATTCTTTGTCAGTATAAGCCGTAGGTATGGTGACATGCAGATAAAGAAATTGACAGTGTTAAATTCTTGGGACTACAGCTTGATAATAAACTCAACTATAAAGAACGTACCACAGAACTGCTGAAGCATCTAAACAAATCTCTATTTTCAACGCAAATGTTGTCAGACATACGAGATTTAAAAATTAAAAGGCTAGTATACTTTTCATTCATGAAGTCATTTCATAATGTCATATGCAATTATTTTCTGGCGTAACTCATCACACCAACTTATAGTTTACTGAGAGCAAAAATGTGTAGTAAGAATTATATGTGGTGTGAACTCAAGAACATTCTGCAGAGATCTGTTTAGGGAATTAGGAATACAAACTACTGCTGCCCAATATATTTATTCCTTAACAAAATTTATCATTAAAAACTTATTTCTTTTTCAAACCAACAGTTCACTACATGGAGTCAATTCTAGAAATAAGAATAATCTTCACAAAGATTTAGACACTTTCTTTGGTCCAGGAAGATGTCCATTATTCCCAAAAAATACTTACATACAAAACTAAATCATACTGATGTATGACTACCTAAATAAACCTATGTGTAGGAAAATTATGACATTTGTGGAGCACCAGTCTATGGTCACAAAAAAAAAAAAAAAAAAAAAAAAAAAAAAAAAAAAAAAAAAAAAAAAAACAGATCACAACTATGGCTACTGAAAAACAGGACACAGGAAAGTATACAGAGTGGATAACTGTAAAGAATATACAGTAAAAAATAAAACATAATGCATCATGCCTAAGATAAAAAATCTATATGTAAGAAGTAAAGGAAGCTGCACCAGAGAGGAAAAATGTTTAATTTGTGCTTTTGGACATTGCTGGTTGGAACTGGGAGAACAATGTAGCAGTCTGTAACTATCAGCAGCATGTTTTGCATTAAGCAGGGCAAGTTTACTGATGCCTTTGAGATGTGGGGACATGAGTTCAAAGCTGCAGAGTCAAGAGCAGTATGCAGATAGCAACTGGGGCTCCGCCCACAAGATACTCAAGTTTTGACTGGCGAGTCATGTACAGTACTGTTTGTGTAAAACTGATGTGTGTGAAATTACACACACACACACACACACACACACACACACACACACACACACACACACACTGCTTGACAACTGAAAAGGAACAAAAACATTGTTGGACAGGATGACATGAAACACAGTACATACCTAACAGAAGAGGAGTGATGTATTTATAATGAAAAATGTTAAAGATTTCACTACATGGTAAAGCAGGACAATAGACATAAATAATGTTCATATTTGACACAGGTCAGACCCTCAGCATAACGGTTGCTATCAGATTCTCAGCTAGGAACATGCCCTCCTTTGGCACTAACGCTCATTTCACACCTGTAATTCATGCTGGAACCAAACTGTTGAGTGGTGCTTGAGGATTATTGCCTGGTTCCCCTCTCCAGATGGTTTTGAATTCTTGCTCCCTTTGAGGAGGGGATTCATTGAGAAAATGTCCATCAAGAACATCCCAGGCGTGATCTATAGGATTTATATCTGGGAAGTGCGAAGGCCATTTCATATGTTCAATATCTTCACTTTCCTCAGCAGTCCATTGCGGGCAGGCACTGTCATTCATAAACAGAAATTTGGGTGCTCTATACAGATGGAAATGATCCAGAATAATCTCCCTGCAACATCACTGTGCTGTAATTATACTTCGGGCAAAATATATGCAGCCATGTTCAGCCACTGTGCATAATGCCTGTCTACACCACAACAACTAGGCCATAGGAATGAAGTTCATGAACATTCTGTAGTGTGTAATGTGTTCACCTCTCTCTCTGTACTAACTGAAGGCCAGAATCACTTGCCACAGTGAAATGGGATTTGTCAGGGAATATCACTCTGGACCACTGTTGCTGACCCCAACCAACTTGCACCTACACTAACAAACACTTTCTTGATGATGGTATCGTGAAGCAGGATGAATTTAATAGGTTTCTGAGCAAACAAATCAGATTGATTAAATAGCTGCCGAATGGTTCTGGCAGAGACATATGTGCCAGTAGCAACTGCAAGGTCTGAATTTATCTGCCTAGGAGTGAGATGTCTGGTCCATTTCAATTCTCTTGTGGTGTGGTGGCCCATCTATAACCACAGCCATGCTTTTGCACACCATTTCCACCCCCAGTGACCTTTTTGTACTGCAAGACAACACTTTTGGACACATCCATTACCGTGTCCACAACAGTGACACTCTGACCAGCTTTAAACCATCCTCTGCTCGTTCAAGATCGTAAGCACTCAAATGATACCTTCCACACATTGCTGTACCACATGAAATGACACATTAATCAGTCCCACAACAACCTTCCTAAAACACTGTACTGCATAAACTATTGAATGCATACAGAGCATTCATGCACTAGTTTCACTGCAGTTAACGTGTTCCGCCCTCTACATTTCCTTTTTCTATCGTTGGTCGGGTGTTCTGTAGCAATTGGGTTGTTCTGTGGCAATTTGCAGTTGTGATTACTAGATGCCATTGACATTCAAATTTAATTTTTGTAATACTATATTAGGGTCTGATTTTTTCAGGTTTTTTTTTTCTTTCGAAAGTTGATAACTGCATACAATTATTGCTGGTATAAATATAATGAAAATCATAATTGCTACTCACCATTTAGTGGATAAACTGGGTCGCAGAAAGGCACAACAAAAAGACTGTCGAAAAGTCAGCTATCAGCCAACAAGACCTTTGTCAAAACTAGACAACATACACACATGCACTCACGCATGCAAAATCAACTCACACACACATGACCACAGTCTCTCGCAGCTAGAGCCAAATTGCTGACATCAGTTATTTTGCCTTTTTTAGTTCTGAATAACTTTTTAATTTTTTTACAATTAATTTTTTAATGTGTTTTAGTGTTTATTATATGCATTCACTGTTTTACAATTCATATTTTTGGATACATTACTATTCATTGCATTTTTTTAATTTATAGGTTTTAACTTTATTGAGAATACACAAACAATAATAATAGAAATAAAATGGCGTAATACAATAATAACAATTATAACTATTTTAACACAATTGTTTAACATATATCATTACTATTATCATCAATGCTACATAAAGTAATAAATGATGAAGTGTATAACGAAAAGTATTATATGTTACAGTCTCATTGTTAATGTCAAGTTTTCTGTCTTACATTTATACATTATTTGTCTAGGAGATCTTTGTAAAACTCCTTTGCAGCATCTGAAATTTCAAAGTACTTCCCCAAGACAGTCACATCTTTCTTCTTTTCTTTGATAACCATATTTTGTTTTGGCAGAACGGTATATGTAAGTATTGCTGGATGGCATTGTTTCTTTCTACGCAGCGATTCAACTTCTACAGAATCTCAAAGTATTTATTACTTACTGACACATTGACAAATTTCTTTACTTTCATGTACAAGATGACATTCTGGTTCTTCATTTTCAATGGTAGGTTGGATTTTAGTACTTTCCGTGCACTGTCTTTTAGATTTTTAACAATCCAGTATTTAGAACACTGGAGTACCATGATCTTCTAAAACTCATCATATTCTTTACAAGACAATAATGAAAATAATCAGTTTTTGGCTGAAGTCAGACTCAGATGCCAGAGACTGTGGCCATGTGTGTGTGAGTTGTGTTTGCATAAGTGTGTGTGTATACGTCGTCTAGTTTCGATGAAGGCATTGCTGGCTGAAAGCTCACTTTCCAACAATCTTTTTCTCGTGCCTATGTGTAACTCAGCATCTCTGCCATATGGTGAGTAGCAAGTATCGTTTCCATAATATTGTTACATTCCATCCTGCATTTTCCATTGTTTGTAATTATGTGTATTTTATTTACTGACTGATAGCTTTCAGAACACTTGACAATGACCATGTGTCAAAACCGAAATCACAATAAATAATACTTTTAACAGCCTAAAGCAGAATGATTTCATTCAAAAATTTTATGAAGGCTGTGGATGCAGTCCTCACCAAAATTCTAAAATGATTATTTAAGTTTGGGGCAGATCTAAGGGGCAGAAGTCATGCCACAGAACTTTTGGAACAATATCAGTCACACAATCCAACAGAAAGTTAAGGCAGATGAATCTAGAACTGTTGCACAATCAGATTAACAGCCGATCCACACAAGTTGCTGAAAAGAATAATATACAGAAGAAAGGAAAAGAAAATTGATGATTTACTGAATGATAATCATGTAATGGCATCAGCAACTCAGATCTAATATTGTGTTTGGTAATAGAGGCAAAACTTGAGAAAAATCAAGAGATTGTCAAAGGAGTTGTCTTCTGAGAAGAACTATCTGACATTGTAAAATGATCCAAGACGTACAAAATTATCAGAAAATAGGTATAAGCTATAGGGAATGGTGGATAATAAACAGTATGTACAAGAATCAAGAGAGAACAATAGCAATGGGAAACCAAGAGAGAAATGCTCAGTTTAAAAAGGGTATAAGACAGGGGTGTAGCAGTTTTTCTATGCTGCTGTTGGACCTGTACATACTGACAGTGGAAAAAAATTTGGAAACACTGAAAACAAAACTCATTACCATGTCTGATACAGTGTATGAAAATGGTTCACATTCAAAACAGCTTCCAGTCACCTCTGGATGGATAAATACAGGTCCTATTTGATTTTCAAGGAAATCTTATACCATTATTCCCTCAAAATAGTGGCAACTTCAGGTAACTATGATGGAGGTGGATGGTGATCATGCACCCTTCTCTCAAAAGTCAACCATCGGAGCTCAATAATATTGAGATTCAGTCACTGTAGTGGCCACGTGAGATATGACAATTCATCCTTGTCCTCACAAAACAAGTCCTCAATGATGTGAGGTGTGTCAACAGATACCCTGTCATCTTGGAACACAGCATCACTACTGCAGAATGAACATTTTACCATGGGATGGCCTGATCAGACAAATCAATCGCATAATCTTTGGCAACAATGCAGTCTTGCAGAGTCACCAGGGGGCCCATGGAACACCATGATATGGCTGCCCAAATTGTCATCACACTCCTGTCACATTTCACTCTTGCGATGTAAACTCATTCAGAAGTTGCAAACAGTGAAATAAGACCCATCCAACCAAATGTCATTCTCCCATTGCTCCTTACTCCAGGTTTTCTGGTTTCAGCACCACAATTTTCTATTAAAAGCATTTGCATCAATGATGAGCAGTTTTGTAACTCCAGATCACCCTGTAATTCCCTGCTAATGGAGCTCCTTTCACTTTGATTTAATGCTGACAGGATTTGCAAGTACAACATACAGTTCTGCCATGGCTTTTACAGCTGTCTTCATCTTATTTTTCATCACAGTCCTTTTCAATGACCACGCCTCATTGTCACTAAACACGCACTTTCATCTGCATTGTGACTTAGCAGATTATGTTTTTATACTTTCTCTATATGTGTGCCTCTTGAAACACCAAACACTTCAGCTACCTTGGTTATGGAAGCACTCATATAAGAGCATGATGAATAGAGATGTGGAAATAGAAATGGATTAATAACTACTGGAATAATTGGAAAAATTGATTGGAAAGAATAGCTGAAAAAATCTGAAGGTAATTTATGAATATGTGCACAATCTTGGGTGAACTTTAACTGATACCAATCTCAACAGAACTTTAATATCATTACATTCAAGGTCAATAAACATAATTTGCATTATGTACTGCTGCTTTCAGTTGTGTGTGATACCAAATAATCACTGCAACAACTGAAACTGTCAATCTGTCAATGAAGCACAATATTTTTAGTATAAGTACACCAAGTTCAATAGGTCCCTATCAAGTCTGAGTCATTAAGTTCACGTTAGTTCCATTGTGTTTAGTCTTGAGTGTGACAATGTCAATGCACGAACGCTTCTCCAGATACCACGTGAATTATTCTTGTCTGCACTGAACCTCTTGATGGAGGATCTCGGCAGCAAGTGAAATGATGAACAGATAGGATTTCAACTTATAGCTGTTCGAATAAATATTCCTTTTCTAATAACTTTTTATAATACTTTTAATTAATTGTTAAAATACACATTTTTAACAATGCTGGTACAACGGATCCAAGCATACGTCCGTATGCTACCACTTCGTGAAACAAACAAAAGGGTGAGGATGCATGAATTAATAAACTGAAGAGCATATTTCTTACTTTGTTTCACACAGATATTTAATGATGTATCAAAACATTATCCTTGCCACAAAACAGCTCGTTAATTTACCTCTGGCAGTGTCCCTGGTTTATAGCTCATTCAGTTTACATATAGCTTATATGTAAGAAAAGAAAAGAAAGAAAAATAATATGATTCAATACAACTTCCCCTCCACTGTGCACTGACATCATACGGAAGTGCACAGTGGCTGAGCTTATTTCCCTTTTTGAGGTCTGATAATCCTGGCTGGCATGGGAATAGCCTTTATATTCAGTCAATGGTGTTACCATGAATGGTTATCAGTTGATATGGGCATGTCAGTTTCTTTTAAAACACACACACACACACACACACACACATACAGAGAGAGAGAGAGAGAGAGAGAGAGAGAGAGAGAGAGACATCTTTTTGTATTTACATTGCAAGGTTTGAAGCAATCAACAGATTTACGATACATTTTCTCTCCTAACAAAGTGCATACTGTAACTGCATAGTCCCATTATTGTTAGTCAGTATCCACACAGTATCTAGCTTGAAAAATATGCATGCGCAGCTCAATGTCCATTATCATCACAGTTCATGCTTACATGTCCAGTACGAGGCCCAAATGTCCATGTCATGCATTCACAGCAGCTTTCAGTGCACAAATTCCTGAAGCTCGTGTTCAGCAACATGATCCTTTGTGAAATCTTCGATGCGGTGACAATTGGTTTCCATATGAGCAAACCAAGGAATTTGTTTCACCTCATTGCTCTCACTTATTCAGTGAAGAGACCAGCCGTACAACCGACACCTATCAACAAGGTACGTTCCTCGCTGCTTTTACGATGTTGTTGAGCACAGAAAATTCATTTCACATGAAGTATTGCCATTTTTAGTTTACCACGTGCACACCCATGTGTTGTTTTGACACATGTACACTTAACACTTTGCAGTCAGGTTTTGTATGTTTCTGTGCTTCATTTTTGAGCATCTTTCATACAGTTTCCCCTTTTTATATATAGGGTCACTACTTGTCATTTGGTTTTAGTACATTTTATCTGATTTCATTTTCATTACATTATTTGATTCCTATTATATGAGTAAACATTTTACTCTCATTTAGTTATACATGCTTCATATAATCTTCATACAATAATAGATTCTGTTTTCATTTACAGCACAAATTGGCATGCATTTCATTTCAATTTACAGTGACTTCTTGTCAGTGCATATTCATTAATTCAAAAAGAATCAAAGAAGCAGCAAACAACAGTCACTACATTTAGATACTATGCGCCACTCAGATAACTAGCATGGTCTCGCCTCTCTAGCATTCTCCAGAAAGGATCTGCACACTACAGGGTTTTAGAAATTCCATGGAAAAGCAATTATGTGCTCAGTTACGTCTCATTAATAGACTTAACTGTGATCCCAAGGACAAAATAGTTTGTTGTTATTAAGCACAACTCAAATCTGATGATACCAATTGTATAAATACTTATTCAGTGTTTAAAAGTGAGCTCAATATTTACTTTATTATTTTTGTTATATAAAGGAAAACCATTTCATGTGCTGAGGTTTACAGAATAGTATCATCAATACAATATGATACATATAATGAGGATAGAACAATGTTTACATAGGTAACAAACGTGCTTAAAAATTTCAATGTAATTCAGGTGTTTGACACTTTCACGGGTAGTTGACAATCACAGTAGTTATGTTTCGGCCCTTTCATCATTTCATAGTACTCAACCTCAGTTCAGCACCATAATATGTAACATACTGCAACTGTTTTCTTCTTCACATGCTTTCACACTATCACATTGATATGTATCATAAACTTGCAACTATATTTACTTGCGGTGCAGGCCTTTCTTGTGTTTATATGATACCCAACACTCAACAAGCATTTATCTTTCTTCGCTTTAGGACCTGTCGATGCATTCTTCCTTGGAAGAAAAAACTTGATACTAACTTAAATCTATATCTTCATAGATAAGTGTATAGTGGTTTGATGGCATCGTGTTATCACAAAACTTATTTCATGTTTTCATGTCATGTGTGCATCTCTACTTACCTTATAGATCTGAAAGATGAAGTGCATTAGTGGCGTGGTGCGACTTCTTATCCAGTTTGCTACATATACTGTATTCACTTATTTACCTTCAGCAAGACTTCTCTCATCCATCAAGTATAAATAGTGCATGCACTTTCAATACTTAAATTTGTAAATATTGTACATATACAAGTATAATGTACATAGTAGTGCAGATTAAGTAAATATCTCTTAGTTTAGCGCCCCTTTCCTGTGCACATAATCCCTTAGATTATCTTTGTATGTGTGTATTGTGCAGATAGTCGTAGTTGTAGTATAGTCTCTCCCTTAATTTTCTATGTCTCTGTTTATTCGATAACCTTTACAAATGCTAGTGCGGACTGTAGCTCATCAAGTTTGTTTGTTTGTTTTGGATGCTCCAACACTTGCAGCTGTGCCTGTCTGGCATGCACATGTTTGTGGTATGTTGACCAACTTGCTTCCCAATGTGCATGCACTGTGAACTCTGATACCACATGTGCTGTAGCAAGTTGTTTATGGCACTGCATGCTACCATGTGTTTCACAAGTCCATTTATTTGTTTACAACTGGGCTACGGGTAAGGCAAAGCATTGTATTTAGAGTATCATCATCTCTAGACACATAAAAGTAAAATTCTTCCTTGTTACAACCACTCATCATATTGTTTACTGTTTACACATTTGACTTATAAAAAAAATACTAACAAAAATTTTCCTTAACAACTAACAACATAAACTCTGGAATGTGACTTTCCAGCAGCCTAATATCATACATATATACAACTTAGAGGGTAAGCAGCCCTTCTTCAATATATAGATGGTCTCAAGTCTTTGTGTGGGTATAGGCCTATGTCTCTAGCTGTGTGTGCGTACCAATCTGTAACTCCCGGGTAGGGGATTTTAGTAATAAGTATGGTCTGGTGTATAATAGGTGTCACTTACAGTTCAGTTTTCCAATTATAGAGAATTTGGGATGTGTTCCAAGTAACACCTTTTGTCCTATATAAGACTGTGTTGTACATTTCAACTTTCTGTCATAAATTCCTTTCCTGTATTTAGCCCAGATTTCAAGGTTGATTAATGCTTGTCATATTTTTATCCACCAATGATAATTCCTGTATCGTTACCTTGGGCAAAGATTTTTCCCAGTCGACTAATTGTTTGCAATTCAAGATCAGCTCATTTGGTGTAAGTCCAGTTGATGTATGAGGAAGGTTAACAACTTGTGAGAAGGGGGTGACATATTCAATCCACTTCATATGTTATGAGGTATATAGGCCCTCACAAACCTGTTGAATTCCTTAAACACCCTTTCTATGGGGAATGCTTTGGGATGAAATTTGGGTTGTAAAATGTGTTTGATTTGGTTGGACTCTACAAACTCTTTCCATTTACATCCAACAAAATATGAGGCATTATCTGTTAACATGACCTCTGATTTTCCTACTTTTTAAAAATAATCCTCTTTGATTTGTCTTGTAATTGAACTAAGTGTAGTGTTCTGCACAGCACATAATTTTAAGTATTTGGTGAAAATATCATACAGACATACTACACACATTATGCCATCCTTACCTCTGGGATAGGGTCCAGCCACATCCAAAGATACCTTTTCTAGAGGTTTTTTTTAGCTGCAAATGGGATGTAATTCAATCTGTTTGGAGATGTTGGAATGTTCTGTTTTCTAGCAGACAACACACTTGCTTAACACCTGTAGTACTCTTCGAGCAAGGTTGGGGAAATAATATTTACCTATTTTGTAAGTGTACCTTGCAATGCCATAATGACACTAAGTATTGCGTGTGTACGAGATAAAATAATCCACACATTTCTCTAGCAAACACATGTGCCATTGTTCTTGTTTAGGATGGATCCTATGAAACAGAACACCTTTGTGAATAGTGAAAAACCTTTTTAACTTTTCATCACTGTTTGGCATTAAGTTTCACTCGTACTTTACTCCAGCGTGTGTCTTCCTGCTGTAATTGCTCCATGTGTTTACACATGTGGACATAGTATGGTCGGAGTGTTTTGATCAACATAGCTCTTATTTCACCTTCTTGCTCTAAGAGATCATTAAATTCCTCTAAGCCTTGTGGTACTTGAGAAAGAGCATCAGCAATTATGTTTTGGTTTCCTTTTATGTACACTATTTCAAAATCGAATTCTTGAAGATACAAACACCACCTGGCTATATGTTGGTGTAGGAATTGACAAGTTAACAGAAACAATAGGGACTGATGGTCATGGTATACTTTTGTGTGTTTACAACAAAGGAAACATTCAAACTTTTTAAAGGACCAAATTACAGCCACAACCTCCAACTACATAGCTGAATATGAATGTTCAGCTTCAGATAAGGTGCAGATGGTGAAGCCAATTACTTTAGGAATGAGTTTTCCCTCTTCTTCTACCATTTGAAAGAGGCATGCACCCAGACCTTGAGAAGACTTGGCCTAAGTATGCCTTCAATTGCCTCTTGTTTTGAGGAGCAGGGCAGTTCATAATGGCACCAAGTTTTTGAGGATCTGGCAGTATGCCTTCCAAAGAGGTTATGTGTCCTAAAAATTTTACCTTACTCAAAAGTATGGGTCCTAGCACTTTGTCCAGAACAGAGATAAATACAGGTGCACTTACATTCAATCTAAACAGTAATAGTTGAAATTCGAAGCTCCTGCCCCACATACAAAGGTGGTATACTTCCGACGTTCTTCATGTAGTTTTATTTGCCAATAAGAGAACCAGGGATCAATTAAAGAAGGAAATTTAGCATCATGGAATTTCATAAACTGGTCCTCTAAATTGTCTGGGCGTGTTTGTACTGATACAATAATCTTATTAATGTTACGTGCATTGAGGACCAGCACACCTTGCCATCTGGCTTATTAGTGCCCATTTTTTTTTTTTTTTTTTTTTTTTTTTTTTTTTTTTTTTTTAAACACATGTATATAACCAAATACAGCTGCAACTCTCACTTATATGTCCCCTCAGTCTCAAGATACCATCTACACTCCATTTTGATTTGATATCGCCAGACACTTTACATAACAGAATCCTTCCCCCGATTTTCATGGGAGTTGGCATAAATCCAGGCAGTTTTTCCCATGGTGGGAGAATGACTTCAAGAAAGTAACTGCCAAGTGTGTAAGTTGCAACTAGCAGTACCTTAGCTCAGCAACACTTTGATTAGATGCCAGCAAAAAGTTACTTAAAAAGACCTTATGACATCAGGCCACATTATGTGGGATTGATACTGAGAGTAACAGACAGTACTGGTGTAAGTTATGCTTTTATGATAAAGTGACAGGTGGGCAGGAATAAATTATTTATTATTTACCTGTCAACAATTTTAAGGATGTTGTCTACACTCCTATTTCTCTATTACTGATATTTTGTGATTATGGTCTCAAGAGTCCACACAGTTGCATCTGGTGTAATGTTTGTCTTAGACTGCATCAACTAAGAATGTCTGGACATTACATGCTCCAATTCATGAAACTGGTTCTGCTTTGTGGTGCTTTTAGGTGTTCAATTGAGTTGTTGATTCTATTTTTATGCACAATGTTTCAGAAACCAACCATGTTGTCTCGTTCAGGTGTTGCAAGCTGTGTTGTTATGTGTACTCTCTGGCTGGACACCAACCAGAGATTTGGGCACTATTTAGCATTTGCATCACCCACAGTTTACAATGCAACAAATTGCAATAAATATGTTTTGTTTCTAAGAGCACACATAAGAATAATATATTCAGTTTGTTACCTGTTGATCAAATAAACTCCAAAATAATGGAACTGGAATAAATAGAAAAAAAATTCCAAACACAATTTTCATATCATCTATTAACTTCTCACTGTATTTTTCAATAGCTGCATCCAGCCAGTGATCAGTGTAAAGGACTTTAGATTCCAGTCTTCTTTTAACAGCATACTGGAAGACAAGAATACAACATTCAAAATGAAGTATTAGTTTTGCTACTTTATTTGTATTAATGTAAAGAGATAGATTAATTAATTTTTAAGATATGTTTACTGAACTTTTACAGCTCTAAGAGATTAAATATTTTCACAAGAAAGAAGAAGAAATATTTTACATTTTGGTTAATTCTCTTTGATGACTACAAATAATCATTATAATTTTATATTAATAATTTTATGAAGTTGGTAATTATGGCTTCTCTTCCTTTGTCAGTGAGTCTCTCTCTTTGTCTCCTGATGCTTCAATGCAAATTTACCTCTTATGTGAACAGTTAAGTACCACAAGGAACAGAAAATTTTAAGATTCTCCATTTCTACTTTTGGAATGTTGAAAACAGGATAAGGGCTACTGAATACAGCAATTTAAATAGGGATTGCAACAAAAGAGTTGTACAAAGGAAACCCAGGACCTAACTGCAGGACACATTATTGAAGACTTTATGTAAAGGTTGGTTTAAAAGAGGGGGGAAGGGACCAAACAGTTAGTTCATCAGTCCCTTGTTCCAAATAAAACAATGCAACAAGGGCAAGAATAAAACAAGTGAGACTGACAACACAAAATCGACAGAAAGTAAAAATCAAAGAACAACAGAAGGGAAACAAACACTTAAATGGAAAAAAGGGGAGAAGAAAACCACAGGAATGCAAGAAACAGATGGAAGAGATTAAAACGACATAACATGGCTGGCTAACCATGAGAATAAAAAGGAGAAGCCAGCCACTCTGCAACAAATTAAAACCTCCACCCTAAAAGCAGTAGAGTGGAGGAAACAGAGGGACAAAGGACATGCGCTAAAACTTAGATTAAATGATAAAACCCATCCTCAAGAATAAAACGTAAGACTAAATCAGCTGATGAGGCATTGTCAGATAAAATTAGCGGCAACGAGTCCCGTAACAGAAGATTTTGTTGCAGGGCAGTCAAAGTGGGACAGTGTACCAGAATATGGGCCACTGTCAACTGGGCACTGCATCGACACTGAGGCGGGTCTTCACAGCACGACACTGAGGTGGGTCTTCACAGCAGAGGAGGTAGCCGTGGGTCACCTAAGTGTGGCCAATGTGGAGCCGGCAGAGAACCACAGAGTCCCTGTGGGAGACCTGCATGGAGAACTGCCACACATTCATAGTCTCCTTAATGGCACGCAGTTTGTTGTGCGTACTGAGACTATGCCATTCCATCTCCCAAAGCCAAAAAACCTGGTGGCATAAAAACAAATGCAGATCAGTTATTGGAATGCCAATCTCCATAAGAGGTTTCCATGTAGCTTGTTTGGCCAGCCTGTCAGCAAGTTCATTGCCTGGGTTTCCACCGCGTCCTGGGGTCCACACAAACACCACTGAATGTCCGGACTGTTCCAGGGCTAGATGGACTCCTGGCTGGCCGCTATCAAAGGATGATGAGTGTAGCACTGGATGATAGCTTGTAGGCTCCTCAAGGAGTCAGTACACAGAAGAAATGACTCTCCAGGGCATGAAAGATGTGCTCAAGAGCACGAGATATAGCCACCAGCTCTTCAGTGAAAACACTGCAGCCATCAGGCAAGGAATGCTGTTCACTATGTCCTCCATGGGAATACGTGAAGCCGACGAGACCGTCAGCCATTGAGTCATTGGTGTAAAGTACTTCATGGTATTGGTACATGTCAAGAATTGAGAGGAAGTGACAGTGGAGAGTCAACGTGACTGTCAGCCATTGAGTCGTTGGTGTAAAGTACTTCATGGCCTCGGTACACGTCAAGATTTGAGAGAAAGTGACAACGGAGAGCCAGGGGGTGAACCGAGTCCTTTGGGCCATGTGAAACGTCCAGGCGAAGCCGCGGCCTAGGTGTACACCGTGGATGTGTACGTGAATGGATCTCAAGTATAGCTGGTAAAGGCAAGAACTCCAGTTCAGATAGAAGGGATTGGACATGAACTGCAATTGGAGGCCATGACCTGATGTGGGAGATGAACTGCCGTGGGTGGGAAAAGGAGACGGTAATTTGGATGCACAGGAGAACTGCAAACATGTGCAACATAACTGTCAAGCAGTTGCGCTCTCCTGACCTGCAATGGAGGTACTCCAGCCTCCACCATGACGCTGCTTACTGGACTCATCCTAAAAGCTCCCGTCGCTGGTCAAATGCCACAGTGGTGCACTGGGTTGAGTAAACGCAATGCTTAGGGCACCGCCAAACCATAAACCAGACTCCCATAGTCAAGGCAGGATTGAACAAGGGCTCTGTAAAGCTGCAGCAGCGCAGAGAAATCTGCACCCCAGTTGGTGTTGCTCACGCAGTGGAGGACATTGAGGTGCTGCCAGCACTTCCGCTTAAGCTGACAAAGGTGAGGAAGCCAAGTCAATTAGGCATCGAAAACCAGTCCTGAAAATTAATCTGTCTCCACAACAGTGAGGGTATCAATCAGTGAGGTAAAGTTCTGGTTCTGGATGAATGGTCCGTTGCTGACCGAAGTGCCTGACACACGACTTTGTGGCTGAAAACTGGAAGCCATGGGCTAGAGCCAATGACTACGCCTTGTGGATGGCTCCCTGTAGGTGCTGCTCAACAACACCAGTACTGGTGAAGCAGTATGGAATGCAGAAGTCATCTGCATACAGAAAGGGTAAGACAGACAGCCCTGCAGCTGCTGCTAGACCGTTAATGGCCACTAGAAATAGAGATACACTCAATACAGAGCCCCGTGGGACCCCATTCTCCTGGATATGGGGGGAACCATGGGAGGCACCGACTTGGACATGGAAAGTACGAAGCACCAAGAAATTCTGGATGCAAATAGGAGCGGGCCTCAGAGACCCCACATGTATAATGTGGCAAGGATATGATGTTGCCAGGTGGTGTCATACACTTTTCGTAAATCAAAAAAGATGGCAACAAGGTCTTGGCATCTGGAAAAGGCTGTTCGGATGGCAGACTCGAGGGAAACAAGATTATCAGTGGTAGAGTGAGCCAGGCGGAAATTGCCCTGCCATGGAGCCAGTAGGCCATGTGGCTCCAGAACCCAATCCAACTGCCGACACACCATATGTTCCAGCAGCTTACAAAGAATGTTGGTGAGGCTGATGGGCCGATAGCTATCCACATCAAGCGGGTTTTCACCGGGTTCAAGCACTGGAATGATGGTGCTCTCCCGCTAGTGCAATGGAAATATGCCATCGCACCAGATCCGATTGAAGATCACAAGGAGATGTAACTTGTAGTCAGACGAGAGATGTTTAATCATCTGACTGTGGATCCGATCTGGCCCAGGAGCTGTGTCAGGGAAATGTGCAAGGGCACTGAGGAGCTCCCACTCTGTAAGTGGAGCATTATAGGGTTCACTGTGTTGTGTGAGTGAACAAGAGGACTTTCCCTTCCATCTGCCATTTGGGAGGCTGGAGTGTAATTCTCCAACACAGAGGCGCGAGCATAGTGCTCAGCAAAGTGCTCGGCAATCACATTTGCGTCAGTAGATAACATGCCATTTATGTTAACACCAGGTATACCTGTTGGGGTCTGGTACCCAAAAACTCATCTGATCTTTTCCCAAACTAGGGAAGGTGACATATGGTATCCAATGGTTGAGACATACCTCTCCCAACACTCCTATTTCTGTCTTTTGAAAAGCTGGCGAACGCAGGCACAAAGCCATTTAAAGGCTATGAGGTGCTCCAGAGAATGGTGCTGCTTATGCCACTGTAGAGCTCACCAATGCTCCTTAATTGCCTCAGCAACTTCCTCTGACCACCAAGGGACTGTCTTTTACTGGAGGCACCCTAAAGAATGAGGGATCATGTTTTCTGCCACAGAAACGATAGTTGTAGTTACCTGCATAACCAGCACATCAATGTTACCATGTGGGGGATATTCAACAGTGACAGCAGAGGTGAAAGCATTCCAGTCTGTCTTGTTTAAAGCCCATCTGGGCAGGCGTCCGTGGGCCTGATGCCGGGGCAGTGACAGGAAGATGGGGACGTAGTCATTACCACACAGGTCATCATGTGACCTCCAGTGGATAGATAGGAGAAGGCCAGGACTGCAACCTGAGAGACCAATGGCAGAATATGTGCTGTGTGTCACACTGAAATGTGTGTGGGCACCTGTATTTAATAGGCAGAGTTCGAGTTGTGACAGTAAATTTTCGACATCTCTGTCTCAGCCAGTAAGCACGGTGCCACCCCACAAGGGGTTATGAGCGTTAAAATCTCCCAAAAGTAGGAAAGGTTTATGGAGTTGATCAATCAGTGTAGCCAATGTATTCAGGGGTACTGCACCATCTGGAGGAAGATATACTTTGCAGTTATTTCCTGTGTCATCCTTATCCTGACAGCCACAGCTTCACGAGGGGCTTTGAAGGGGCACAGGTTCACTGCATACTGAGTTCAGGACACAGACACAAACGCCACCTGACACTCTATTATAGTCACTACAGTTGTTGTAATATCCCCTATAGCTGCAGAGGGCAGGGGTCCACATTTCCAGGAACCAAGTTTCCCTGAAGGGCAATGCAGAAAGCAGGTGTAAAGTTTAAGAGTTCCCATAGCTCAGCCAGGTGGTGGAAAAGACCACCACAATTCCACTGGAGGACGATGTTACCGTGAGGCTGGGAATGGTGGTGTTGGGGCCATCAGAGGGTACTGTTTCTTAGCAGACTTCTTCTTACTTAGCTTGCTCTCTCACTTCTCTTTAGGGGCTTGCTTCGAAGATTTCTACAAAGCAGCTTCAGGCACGGAGGAAGACCATGAAGCTTTTCGTCCAGCAGCTTTTGGCTCCTTGAGCCACTGGTGAGTGTCCACTGTGGCATTAGTGAAGAACTTGGGAGAGAGGGGCCCCAAGGGACCCCTTCTGCACAAGAGGAGCCAGAAGAGGCTGTTGCTTTTCCGGCTTGGCTTGGAGATGTGGTAGGCCAGAAGCTGGAGGAGATTGTGGCCAGGTGGATTACAAGATCGAAGGATGTATTGCAAGAACAACTACCATCTGTATAATTAAAAAAATGTAGGTGTTGGAGGGAATGGTACAGGTTGTGAAGCAGTCATTGAAGCTGAGCATGTTGAGCTCAGCAGCATGTTTCACCACTGGTTAGTCAGTTCTGCTCTCAGTCACAATTTGTCAATGACCATTTATTTGGGTGAACTGCTGGTTGTTGGTCGCAGTCACATAAAATGCTGTTCAGAAATTACAGCAGAGCTATTATACAATGTGGCTGCTTTGCAAGTGACCCTTCTAATGACAAGATAAAATTTACTTGTGATAGTACTAGAGTTGGATGAGTTGGGTTGGTGCATTTGATAGATCTTACACTTCGGCCTTCCACAGGTTTATAATTTACGTGACAAGAGGGTGGGAAAAAGCATGGCATACTGATGGGTGAGGATATTTCCTAGAGTGGGTGGGTCACATAATACCACAATGAGAGTTGTCAGAACAATTGTGGGTAGGATGTTGCTCATTACAGTCACAGTAAGAAGTAGTTAAACCCTGGCAAAGGATACAGTTAAATTGTTCCAGTTCAGGGCGATCCTGGGTGATTTGGAAAGAGAAATATGGGGAGGGGGAGTGCTCCTTTGCAGCTGGTGCATGGGAGTGATCATAGAATTAGTTGTGATGGTCATCCATGGGTTAGCCAAGGATATGGAGAGACATTTCAAAATGGAAGCGACAGCAGCTACCAAAATGCAGGTACTGTTGAGGTGCACTTGATAAAGACAGAGGTTTTTATGGAGCCACCAGCAAGGTGAAACTATCCAGGTGGCATTGGGATAAGTGCTATATCAGCAGTCTACTCCTAATATGCCAGCAGCCCACATTATAGAAGAGTTACACAAGCAGCCGGTTTCCTAGTAGACAGCACATGATGGCAGCTATGTTCCAACAGCCACCAGATGGCAACCCAAGTGGCACCAGAGGTTGCTGCTGGCCCCCAGAGACTGTAAATGGGACTGAGAGTATCCGGGTGCTGGGGCTGTATTTAGGGAGGCACTCGGGACCTGAGCCATTAATTCACTCCAAGTAGGCTTCCTGGGCCAGGCACCAAACACAGTCACATTCATTCAATTGGGAACGGACTTTGGAGCTGGCACAATGATGATGCCAAGTTTTGCATTAGGGCTTCTGTGAGGGGACTTGTAAGAATTTTGGACTTTTTTCATTAGTAGTCACGAGTCTTAACTATGTTTTCATCACACTAGAACTTTAATATTGGACTGTACTTCAGGGATTTTAACTGGAACTGAGTCGGAATTCTTATCATTTAAATATGAGACTGTCCTGTCGGTACTTGAGAATTTTCCAGTTGAGTGCTTTGTGTACTTACTAGTTAATAGCATTTCCCAACCGGTTTTGTTTTCCTTCCAGAGACCTTACGCCTAGAGCTTATATTTCTGTTAATTCTTTCTTGTCACCAGTTGTGCAAAACTTAGTTTTGGACTGAGGCTTTGCTAGTTGCTACTGGACTCTAATTCTGATACTTTGAATGTGATAACTTTAGTTGTTAAATTTGTTTAGTTCCTTGAGATGCCACCAGCCTCCTGCCACAGTTCCTGTTCAGTGTTAACTTCAGAAAATTTTTTCTGTGTGATTACTGGTTACAAACTGATTATTTTGTTAATTATGTTGCAATAAACTTGAGATCACTGTACATCTGGGACTTCTTTTCTTGACTGCCTGTAGCGGATACTTTGTTGAGGATTAAAAGATTGTGAAAGAAGTGGTGTTCTGCCACTTGCTGCCCACCCACTCTATAAAACTTCCTAGTTCATCCTCAAACCACATCTACTCCCAGCCACTTGTCACATGGATCATACCCCAGTGTAAGACCAACATCCAAGACCTGTCCAATGAACTCACCAGCTTCACCTATACTTTCTAATCAAAGGCAAGACCACTTGCAACAGCAGTCATACCATATACCTGATCTGTAGCAATTTATGTATAGCATTTTACATGAACATCACCACCGAAAGCTCTCCACCTGAATGGTTGGAAACTGCCAAACTGAGTGACCAACAGCAGAGTGAGCCACATAGGGGCAGAAAATACTGCTGAGCACAACATGCTCAAGTCCAATGGCTGTTTCACAGCCCACATCATCCAGATCCTACTCCCCCCACCGCTCCCAACCTCTCCACCAGAACCAACTTCGCTGAGCTATGTAGATGGGAGTCATCAGAGTCATCACTGCAACATTTCCTTCCCTCCCACAATCCTCCCAACCTGTTTCCTCTAGCCTCCATACACTAAAACCGCTATACGCGATGGACAATGTAGTGATGCCACTTGATGTCACCATGGAAATTGAGTAGCTGGCACAACATTGCTACATTACTGTCAGCCACTCTCACACCACTACCAACATGATGCTTGTCAGCACAATTTAATGAGGCCAGGTCTCCTACAATCCTGCATATAATTTGGCACAGGGCTGGTCTGATCCATTGTAAATCTACCACAGCATTGACACAGCACAATGGTATGTCTATCGCTTTGATCATCACCATGGTCTTTGCATATGGATGTTTACTTTCTCGGACTCTGTTAGTAACTGGTCGGACTTTGACACTGTGCAAACCTGACTTTGAATGGATTGCTTACTTAAAGATATCTTACATTGCTCAGGGAAGCATTCTATAAAATATCTCAATTTCTTGCAAAAACTAGGGCTAGTCTCTATTAGTTTTGAGTGTAGGTCACCTGTACAAAAGTGGTGATAACTCAGTATCATTGAAACATGCAAATAAACCTTAAACATTTTGTAGTTACGTGAGAGTGTAGGTCTTCAACCACAGACCACCTACAACAATTCCTTCTTGGTATCGGTGATGCCAGCTGAAATCAAAGGCAAGTTAGTCACATTATTCTAAGAGAATTATTGTCCTTGCAGATTGGAAGTAGAAAAGGTTAACATGATATTAGTAAACTGCAGGAGCAGCCATGGGAAGGTCCCAGAATCAGTATCACTCACTGAAGGCAATAATTCTCATACATTATTAGGGACAGAAAGTTGGTTGAAACTGGACAAGAATGGCAACAAAATCCTAAATTCAGATTGAAATATACAGTGTATTAAAGAAAAAAGTATTCCATATTTTTAGAGGTGGCATTATGGACCAAAACAAGACAAAAATGTCCAGTGAACATGGGCTCCAAAATGCATACCTTAAGAGTGAGCAGCACTTGTTCATCTTCATAATATGAAACAGA
This sequence comes from Schistocerca americana, assembly GCF_021461395.2. Lineage (NCBI taxonomy): Eukaryota > Metazoa > Arthropoda > Insecta > Orthoptera > Acrididae > Schistocerca > Schistocerca americana. The sequence continues at coordinate 241,242,411 of NC_060122.1, forward strand.
TGTCTTCTACTGCAAGCACATAGCTATTACAAATTACCTACAGATGGTAGTAAGCAAGTCAGGACACATTCCTCTGATACTGTTCAAGGCTACAGCATGAAGTAAACACCTGTTAGGGTTGCTACTGTAAGTTCTGGGTAAGTGCATGACATACAGTAGTTCTAATGGAACCAGTTTGTGCTAAGTTTGTGTCTTTGCACTTACCATCATAATGGAAGCCTACTGTTCAGTGAACGAAATGGCAGATATCAGCTTCTGTAATGGTTTGTAAAATGGAAACAACTGTCAAGCCCACATCCTATATGGTGCAAAATATCCACAATGCAGGGTATCAACACAATTATTAAGCCATCTTTTCCAGTGACTAGCAGACACTGGCTCTATAGCTCAAACAGTGGTGTATCATGAAGGACCTTGCACTATTTGACTCTGTTATGGAGGAACAATTGTGGTAATGAGAGGAAGAAGATACTGGAACGAGTGCATGCAGAATTTCAGCATCTATTGGAGTTAGTCATCCTCAACTCAGAGCAATCCTGGATGAACAGTTGCTATAACTGTATTATGTATACAGCATGTCCAAGCCCTTCAGTCACAAGATCAGATTGCCAGAAAGCGGTTCTGCCAATGGCTGATGCAAAGATGTGGAGAAGGTTCATTTTTCACTGTTCACAGATGAGGCTGGATTCACTCGAGGTGGGATTGTCAATTTTCATAACCAAAATGTGTGCACTGATGCAGATCCGCATGCAGATGAAGAAGTAAGGGACCAGGACCAATTTTCAATTAATGTATGGGTGATAGACTAATCATTGGGATTTTCTTTGTGCATATTAGTTTAAACTCTTGAATTTCTTGGATGTCTGTGTATTTATCAGCCACACTTCAACATTTTAATAACTGTATAGTGCATAGTACTGCTGTTTGCAGCACAGTAATGCATTTGTTTTTGTTTGAAGAGCTAGTCACTGTTGTTACTCTCTTCAGCTGACTCGAAGCTTCCATTCCTGCAGTAGTTCATTGAAGCACACCATTTCATTTGTGAGTTGACACAGGTGCTAATAAGAAATGACTTGGCCAGAATTTCCTGGGTGCCCTTTAGTTTAAAATCTTGAATTTATTGCATGCTTATATATTTGTCAGGCACAGTACCACATTCTAGTAACCATTTAGAGTATATTCCCACTGTCTTTAGTATGGATATGGACTGTGAATTTCTGTGTTCAGATGCAAGCTGAGTTGGTGACCCTTCACTCATAGCTCTAGGAAGTGCTGGCTTCAGTCACACAGGCTGCTACCAATGGGCATCATTGTGGGGATCCAAGGGATGTCCAGCATATATCAGGCATCCTCTGATTGGTCCACTACTGTAACCACTCCGGGTCCTGCCCACACTGAGGTCGACCTCTCACACATGGTTAAGTGTGAGGTCACACAGCAGTGAGGCAGGCAGTGAAAGACTGTCACAGGAACCAATAGAAGGGCCTTCCCAGTTCATGTGATGAACAGGTTTCAGGTGCTGTCTGTGTCTGACAAACACCCTGAGGCAGATGCATTTGCTTGCCCTGTTTCAGGAGATGTCTCTCAGCCAGCAAGATCTGGGCAGTCACAGAGGCTAGGATTATTGGTAGTAGGGAGCTCCACCATTAGGCGCATAATGGGGCCCTTAGGAATACAGTTGCCTAGAAGGGGAAGATATCCAGAGGGCACTCTGTGTGCATACTGGGAGGAGACATCTCAGATGTGGAAAAAGTGCTTCTGGATGCCAAGAAGAGCACAGGGGGCAGGCAACAGCAGGTGGTGATTCTGTTGGTACCAATGATGTGTGTCATTTTAGATTGGATGTGATTTTCTCTGGTTTCGGGCGGCTAGCTGAAGTGGTAAAGACAGCCAGTCTTGCTTGTGGGAAGAAGGTGGAGGATCAACTTCAGACCATTGGTACAGAGCCAAGTAGATGGTGTGGATCTGAGCGTCAGACAGTGCTGTGACTGTGTAGGCTGTAGATCTCTCAACTTGGGGCTTAGGGTGATGGGTTTTAGGGTTCTGCTTAATAGGGCAGTGGTCCACTACACACGGGAATGAGCTAATTGGTTAGAGGGAACACATGGAAGGGACTGGGTGGTTTTTTAATGTAGAAGGTCCTGGGAAACTATACAGAAAGGGCATCAGTCTAAAAGGGCATAGGATGAGGGTAGATATAACAACAATTAGTATCATAGTTTTATAAACTGTCCTAGTGAGAAAAAAAACAGAGGTTCAAGTGCTGATAAAAAGCACTGAAGGTCAAATCATTATCCATACTGAAAGCTGGATAAAGCCAGAGATAAGATCAGCTGAAATTTTTACGAATGACTTAACAGCATTCAGAAAGCGTAAATACAGTAGGTGATCAAGCGTTTATTGCTGTCAGAATGCTTTTGCCTTGTAGTGAAACTGAAGTAGGCAGTTTCTGCAAGTTAGTTTAGATTGAGGTTATACTTCACAACCAGAATAAATTAATGATTGGTGGAACATCAACAATGTGAGGTAAAGATAAATCACTACTTACTGTAAAGATGACATAGTAAGTTGCAGACAGGCACAACTAAAAGATGCTTACTCAGCTGCCAGGGGGACAGTCACCTGTGCTTGTGTGAATGAATGTGTGTGTGTGTGTGTGTGTGTTGTTTTTTTCCCTTCCTTTTCTGATGAAGGCTGTGGCCGAAAGCTAATGCATAAATGTCTTTTAGTTATGCCTCTCTGCAACTTAATGTGTTATCTTTAAGGCAAGTAGCTGTCTATCTAACGATACATTGTTGATAATCGGATTCTTTCTCCTAGACTGGCAATGTTGTAATGAATCTCAAAACTTAGTGCAGATTTCAATGTGACAAGCTTTTATAGTTTACATAATTAAAAAATCTGGAATAAAATCCAAAGTATGCCAGTGACAAGACACAATCAATACCTTCAGTTTTTGACAGCAATGGTAATGTTACCGATGAAAATGCCACTAAAGCAGATGAAGTAAATATTACAAAACTGAAACCAAGAACAACTGCCAATGTGACTAACTGAGAAGTAGATATCCTCACTGCAGCAAAGAAACTTAAATCAGTTAATAAAGGCAAGGACTCTGGTCCACATAGCATTCCAGTTAAATTTCATTCAGAGTATGCCAATACATAGTGCCACTTACAGTTGTTAGCATTCAAATACAAGCATTCGCTTGACAAAAGATCAGTACTTAAAGACTACAAAGTTGCACAGATCATACCAATACTCCAGAAAGGAAATAGGAGTAATCCACTGAATTACAGACCCATATATCTAACATTGCAGTAGGATTTTTGAACAAATACTGAGTTCTGCTTAATAGGGCACCCAGGAAAATGACACCTGCTTACCCTGCCTTTGGAGCAAGTACAGTTAGTCATATATCACCTGGACCAACTCCTCAGCTGGGTACAGGTTCTGTAATGATTGTAAGGCACTAAGGGAATCAGAGAAAATGAGAAACCATTTGCCCCATGTACGATGCACCTGCTCCAGTGCCTTCAGGATCGTGTGAAGCTCCACTGAGAAAACAGTATACAATTCAGGAAGGTGAATCCTGGTGACATGGTCGGAGAACATGACAGAGCAGCCAAAGGAATTCCCTTGCTTGGAGCCATCAGAGTACACGATTGTGAAACAATGATGTATATCTAAAATGGTTAAACAATAGAGAGTGAAATGTAAAATCTGACTTATGGTCTTTCTTAAAATTCATGAAGTCTAAAATAAGTCTGGGCCTCTGGAAAATCCAAGGTGGAAATCTGCTCCCACCACAATGTAAAACATGAAGACTCGCCACATCCATCTCTAGAAGGCAATACTGTGCACGAATCTCATAGAGCCTAGTTGCCTGTTGGTAATTATGAAAAAGCCTTTCCAGTGAAGGCTGAGCAATGGTATGGTAGGTGGGTGAGTGTGTATGGTGTGGACAGTGTTTTATATGGCTGATGCACTGTAAGTAGCTGTTGCCTGATGTGAAGTGGCAGTTCACCAGCCTCTTCACGGAGGCTTGGTATGGGGCTTGTTCTGAATGCCCCAGTCACCAATTGAATCCATTCATGGTGCATCACATCCAACATCTTTAAATAAGGGGGTCTGACAGACCCATTAACCATGCACCCATAATGGAGTTGAGAACACACAAATACCCTGTAAAACTGGAGCAGACAAGTTCTGTCTGCTCACCATGTACTGTGGCTAAGACATTTTAAAATACTTAAAGCCTTAACTGGCCATTTTTTCAGGTCCTTAAGATGTTGTAACCACATAAGCTTAGAGTCAAACATGAGGCCCAGAAACCTCTCTGTGTCTTTAAAAGTAAGGATAGTGTCCCTCAGCCTCAACTCAGGAAAGTTTAAAATGGAACGAGAATGGTTAAAAAGAACACACACAGACTTCTCAGTGGAAAACATAAAACCACACTTCTTCGCCTCTTCATTCAACTGACATGCTCTCGTTGCAAGGCTTGAAGAAGAGCAAAACACAGAGAAGTCATCCAAAAACAAACAACAATGGACAGGACTTTTCACTATTAACGTAATGCTGTTAACAGTTATGACAAAGACAGTCACACTTAAAATGCTATCTTGAGGGGCACCATTTTCTTGCTCAAAGTGATCAGACAGGATGTCACTGACTCAGAATCCAAAATATCATGGCAATAGGAACGGCTGAATAAAAATGGGAAGACAAACATGAAAACCCCATTCATGCAGCTGCTCCAGGATAAGATGTCTCCAAGTAGTATCATAGGCCTTCTCAATGTCAAAAAATATACCTAGAAGATGATGGTAGCATAGGAAAGCCTGTTGTATAGCCACCTCCAGGAGGGCAAGGTTATCAAAGGTGGAGCGATACCACCTGAACACATATTGAAAACGACTAAGGAGTTGCTTGGATTCTAATATCCAGACAATGCGGCAGTTGACCATCTGCTCCAAGGTCTTCCCCATGCAGCTATTGAGGGAAACACTACGGTAACTACTTGGGCATGTATGGTCTTTCCCAGGTTTTAAAAGAGGAATTAAAATTGCCTCACGCTACAAGTTGGGAAAGTGACCTGATGCCCAAGTGGCATTATAAAGTGCGAGGGGGATATCTTTGTTTCGCCTTGTGAGGTGCCGCAACACACCATAATGGATCCTGTATCACCAAGGGATGTGTCATGAGCCGCAGACAATGCAGAATCCAGCTCCCACATAGAAAACGGGCAGTTGTAATTTTCATCAGAGGTGAACCAGAAGTCCAAACTACACCTCTCAGTAACCGCTCTGTGGCACTGGAAACCTGGACCCTGACTGGCTGTTGCATTAACTGTGGCAAAATATGCCACCATAGCCTGGGCAATGTCTCGTTGATTGGTTTGGAGAGTGTCATTCTCCATTATAGCAGCCATGGGGCACCTGCCTCCTCTTCCAGAAATTCTCCTGATGGTCTCCCACACAACGGAACTTTTGGTGGAATGATTAATGGTGTTCAGGATCTGTTGCCAAGATCTCTTTTTGCTCTCTCAGATAATTAGTCAACACTTTACCCTCACCACCTGAAAGGCTGCAAGACTCTTTGCAGTTGGCCAACATGTGGACCTACTGCAGAGCTGCATGCCTGGTCCTGATTGCGGAGTGGCATTTAGCACTCCACAAAGGACAAGTCGCCTCTTCTGTTGTTCCATGTTCTGTGGAATGAATGCTGAAGCGGCATGGTGGATCATTTTGGTAATATAATCTACCAATGCCTCAACATTCGCATAATGTTTGAACAGGGCCAACTAGGTATAAAGTATCCAGTCAGCTCTACCAAGCACACATCGCAGTAGTTTCCTTTCAGGTTTCACCCCATCTGGCAGGTGAATGCATATCGGGAAGTGATCACTTCAGTGCAAGTCATCGACCACTTCCCATTTAGCAGAGTGAACAAGAGCTGGACAGCAAAGCCAGAGATCAATGACAGAGAACGACCCAGTTGCTGCACAGAGGTGAGTGCTCTGTCCTGCATTTAGCAAGTATGCGCATGATGACACGAGAAGCCTCTCAATTGCTCTACCCCTGGGGCAGGTAGTTGCAGAGCCCAAAAGCACACTATGTGCATTAAAATTACCACAGAGGATTAAGGGGCAGGGTAAGAAGGTCAGTTAGGGCTTCTTCATCAAGTGCATCATGTGGGGGCAAATAAATGGAACATCTTGTCAATGGATGACGCACATGCACTGATACAACAAATGCTTGTAAAGTTGTTGTAAGTGAGAGAGGCGAGGATTGGTAGTCACTACTGACTACACCTCCTCTAGCTCTCTCTCCACTCACGTCATCCTTTTTGTGGAGAACATAGCCTCATAGCTCAGGGGTGTACAATTGATGGAAATGAGTCTCTTGTAGACACAGACACAGTGGTCTACCCTGAGATAAGAGACAGAGTTCCTCCACATGCATCCTGAACCCCTGCTAGTTCCACTGTAGAATGGGAATAATTTCATCAATTTCTTTTTAATTTACCACTATCTTTGCATCATGGAGGTAAAGCACCTGTAGAGCGAGGGGGAGTGGAGGGACTGCCTGGATCCAAGGCATCTAACTCCATGATGTCCTCCTCATCACTCAGATGTGAAAGAATGGGATCCAACACCGCTCAGGACAGCTTTTTACCCAAACGTCGTGAACCTTTCCCTGTATCCTGTCTGTTCGAGGATGGTGGTTTTTTCTGTGGCAGCTGCTTGGATTGCTTTATCCTTACTCTTTTTGCCTTGGCATGTACACATGCAAGTGCAGGTGCTGGTGGTGGATTTTTGAATACTGGACGATGCCTGAGTTGAGGTGTCGACCTTAGGAACAGGTTTCTTCGCCATGGAAGCATAAGAAGTGGTAAAGGAGGGAGGTTTCATGACCTTATATTCCTTTTCAGCTTCAGCATAGGGGATCCACTTGGTGACTTCTAGTTCCTGAATTTTTCATTCCTCTGCAAAAACAGGGCAGTCTCGGCTCCAGACCGGGTGGCTCCCAGAGAAGTTAATGCAGACTGCTGGAGATGGATAGTCAATCCCAGCTTCATGGGCTGCCTTTCCACATTTCCCACAGGTTGCTTGACCCCTGCAACTCACCATTGTGTGACCAAAACGTTGGCAATTGTAGCACAATATAGGGTTAGGTACATAAGGTCTAACCCTAACTCTGAGGAAGCCTTCCATGATGTGGTCTGGCAACATTGGAGAGTTAAAGGTCACAATGAAGGTAGCGGTCTTCTAAATTTCTCCATTATTCCTACACATCCTTTGCTCTATATCCACTATCCCCTGTAATGCCCATTCCTGTTTAAGTTAGTCTATGTCGATATCCTTGTTCCTGCATGTAACCACACCCTTTCTAGAGTAAGGGAGTTACGCAGTTCAACAGTTGCATCATATTCACCCAATTTTTTTGGTCTTCATAAGTAGTCCCACCTGCTTTGCCCTGTTAGTCTTGACCAATAGCAAACCATTCCACAGCTGCTTAAAAGACTTCAGGCTTCCAGCAGTCCTCCCGAGCCTTATTTTTTCAAATGTCCCCTCCTTCATTCTAATGACAAAAAACACATTTTGATTTATGACTCCTTGAACCCTGTTACTATAATTCAAATGATGCAGGTTACCAGGAGGGCTACCCTCCCTCATTCGTTTGGAGGATTGAGTGTGAATACTCTCAGGCAGTACACACTTCCTCTTGGAGGAGAAGATGATGATTCCGAGGTTCCATCTCGGTCCCACAAGCAGCTAGGGAAACAAGGGTCCACTCAAACAGAGCCCCGCCTGGCTGAGTAAGCCTTAGGCAAGTGAGGTGCGGCAGGGTCCCGCTAATGAATGTTCCACCTCAACAGCCATGCATCTCATCAGCTCGCAGCACACCTTGAGATTGAGGGTTTTTTTAAAAGAGGTTTTCACCATCCTTGTGCTCCAGGCAGTCAAGACAAGATTCCCCCCCCCCCCCCCCCCATGCTTTTGAGGCATGCAACAAGCCTGTGACAGGGCCCATGATTCCTGAGGAGATTCCAAGTCCAAGGTTAGAACTTTGTTAATCTATCCATTAAAAAAACAACATGAAGGGAGCTCCATAAGCAGGGAATTGCAGGGCATCCTAGAATTCCAAAACCACTAACCAGAGATGCAAATAACCATAACAGGAAAACATGGCACTGAAACCATAAAAACTCAAATATAGAGTAATGGAAGAGAAGTCATTTGGTTGAATGAATCTTGTTTCACATCATTTCTAACTTCTGGCCAAGTTTACATCCTAAGAGTGAAACACGTGGGAGTGCAGTGATGATTTGAGTAGGCATATCATGGTATTCCATGGGTCTCCAGATTATTCTGCAAGCTTGCATTAGTGCCAATGATTGATTATGTGACCACTTTTGTTGATCAGATCCATCCCATGGTACAATGTTTGTACTCCAATGATAAGTCTGTGTTTCAAGATGACAGGACCCAGCTTAAATAACTATCATCATCCATGACAGGTTTTGTGAACACAAAGATGAATTGTCGCATCTGCCCTGCCCACCAAAGTCACCAGATCTCAATATTACTGAGCGTTTTTTGTCTACTTTGCAGAGAGGGGTGAGGCATCACTATCCATCTCCATCATCATTACCTGAACTTGTCATTATTTTGCAGGAAGAATGGTATAAAATTTCCTTGAAAACCATACAGGACCTGTATTTTTTCCATTCTGAGACAACTGCAAGCCATTTTGAATGCCAATACCATTAGGCTTGGCCGTGTGTTGTGCTTTCAGTGTTCCCATAATTTTGTCCACCATCTGCATTTGACCATGTCCTGTTTCTACCTGTCATATATTTTCATTGGAAGGATGGGTAGAAGTTCAGGGTTTAATATCCTGTCAATAAAAAGGGCATTATAGACGAAATACAATCTCAAATTGGACAGGGATGGAAAAGGAAATCATCTTTGCCCTCTTCCAAGGCCAATCCCAGCATTTGCTTTAAGAAAATTTACAGCACAAAATTGATTCCTGAATAAATCTTTCATTTTGTAGTGGACTGTATGGCATTTCAAAACTACCAATCACATTAAAGTTGTGCACAGACTGGGAAACAAGACTAGAATTGTGCTTTGGCAGGGAATGCTTTTACCAAATAATATATCAAGTAAGGTTTTGAGTTCAAGTTACAGTTACAGTCTGAAATGAGGTTCTAATCTACCGGAAAGTTTCACTGCAGATTTGAAAGATTCACTTTGGTGTTCTTTATCTCACAGTAAACAGTAAACTGTAAATAGAAGTATTGTAGTTTTGCTATAAAAATTGGTCTTATATAAAAGTGATAAAAACAGTTATCTAACACGTACTCACATACGTACAGCATATAAACTTCAGTATAATGTTTTCCTTTGGACATCTGATTCTGAATAGATCCTTACCAAAAACATACAGATCTGAAACAATTGTAATAAAGTAGTTAACTAGTATCATCAATAACAATTAGCACTGTTGTTCCAAAATTTTTCTACATTATCCTTCTGAAAAGCATTCTGGTGATACTCATACGTTCCTATACACATGAAGTTTCACAACTGATGGCAATGTAGTATAAAGTTAAAAAACATTAACAAAGAATACCAAATAAATGACCAATAGCATGATGTAAAATTACTTTCATTAATGTTATAATTTTAGTTGTCACTGCTGTCTCTGTAGTTGTAGTTTCACATTTCTGACATAAATGAAAACACAATGTGTGAATTAAAGAATGTCAATCAATTTCACATTCATACTTTCATATACATCTTAGATTGTGATGGTTTCAGAAAATTACATGACTATATGTTTTTAACTAAGACCATAACTGAAAGCTTTAGATTCAGCATCCTACAATCACTCAACTAGATGACGTAAAATGGTTTAAAATTTGAATTTCAAATAAATATACCTATCCTACTGCAATGACCACACAGTTCAGATGAATTTTTACAAGACTGAAAAGTAAATAAACGGATGATGGATAAGATTCAACTGCTTCACAATTATTTACAGTTCTTCAAATTAATTTAATAAATATGTATGTCGATTAATGACAATTATGAAGTTATCCTCACTAAAACAGCTATACAATGTTCAAATATGAATTCCTGTATTCCCATTATGCAAAACGTGTATTTCATTTATTCTTGAATTGGCTGCTTATGGTTTTCACGGAAAATCTCAAAAATAGACAACAGAGGGTAATTAGACACTAAAAGGTTGGAAGGAGATACAAGCAGGTATAATCCAGGGATCCATATCAGGCCTGTTAATGTTCCTGTACTACATAAACAACAGGCCATGTAAGGGAACTTCAGAAACAACTCTGTATGCAGACAGCTCACAGAACTGGCACAGCATATTCTTCAAGAATTTGGAACTAGGATAAATAATAATGCCTTTGAAACTGAATCTTTCAAAACCACAAACTGTACATTCCAGAACCAAATGAATTGCTGAATATGTATCACAGTTAAATTATGAGAACAAAGAACCAACCTACATCTATACTCTGCAAACCACCATGAACTGCATGGTACAGGGTACATGCCATCGTATATTTCAGTGTCAATCTTACCCTCATGATCCCTACGTGAGTGATATGTAGGATGTTGTAGAATATTCCTAGAGTTATCATTTATAGCCAGTTCTTGAAATTTTGTTAACAGACTTTCTCAGGATAGTTTATGCCTAAGTTAGTGAGTCTGCCAGCTCAATTCCTTCAGAATCCCTGTGACACTCTCCCACAGATCAAACATACCAGTGACCATTCATGCTGCCCTTCTCTATATACATGCAATGTCCTCTGTTAGTTTTATGCAGTATGAATCCCACACGCTTGAACTATATTCTAGAACTGGAGGCACAAGTGATTTGTAAGTAATTTCCTTAGTAGACTGCCTGCACTTCCCCAGTATTCTAACAATAAATTGAAGTCTGCCACCTGCTTTACCCACAACTGAGCCTATGTGGTCATTCCATTTCATATCCCTACAAAGAGTTAGAGTTACTATAAACAAAAACTTGTCATGGACATGGATTTCTTAGTGAAGTGATTTAACAGTTTTGTTTATGCAGTGAGAGTTCTAAATAATGAAATTGACTTAGCTGGCAAGAAAATTGTTCGTCATGTACATTCTTAACAGTTAATAGATATGGCATAGTTTTTGGAGTGTTGAAATACCAAACCTCCTTAGTGCGTTAAAGCTACAGAAAAAAATCACCAGGGCTATGCTAGGAACCAACAACATGCAGTCACGCAGACCATGATTCAAAAACCTTGATTTTACATATACTTCTGAAACAAGGCATAGATCAGACTGGGTGATGTCTTATCACAGGTTTAACTTATTTGAAAATACCCTGTATACATGGCTTTAAAGCTTAGCAATGAAATACAGTACAAATTCAAGGTTTACAAGCTAAAAACCATAATACTCAACACTAAAAAGCACTTAAAAATGAAATTTACGACAGTGTGGAGTATTTTATACATGAGCAAGCAGAAGGTTGTGTTGTGTGTGTGTGTGTGTGTGTGTGTGTGTGTGTGTGAAAATTGGGGGGGGGGGGGGGGAGGGGGGCTGTATGCTGTAATGCTAGAGATATCATAACAAACTGAATCTGCCATTACTTATCTTTGTATCACTACCCCCTACCGCAAGTGGAATGAGGTTCGGCACCTGCCAGTACTTTGCACAAGAACTAGGGAGTCAAGAGCTCAAGACTTGGTTAACGTACCAAGCAGGTCGCAAGTGCATACAATCAAATATAAAAGTTAAATAGAAAGATTGTTAGAAAATGAGCGTGCGCCCACACACACACACACACACACACACGGACACACACACACACACACACACAAAAGCAAATAAAACACATGACTGCAGTCTCTGGCTGCTGTGGTCTCAGCAGCCAGAGACTGCAGTCGTGTATGTGAGTTGTGTCTGAGTCAGAGTGCGCACATATGTGTGTGAGTGTGTGTGTGTGTGTGTGTGTGTGTGTGTGTGTGTGTGCGTCGGGTCAAGTGCGTGCATACGCACGTGCCTTTGTGTGTATGCTCTACCTCCAACAAAGACCTTGTTGGCCAAAAGCTCATTTTCTGACAGTCTTTTTGTTGTGCCTATCAGCTGCTCAGCATCTCTGCTAGATGGTGAGTAGTAACCATCCTTTTCATAATATTTGCAATGGATTTTCCATTGCAAAAGCGAAATAGATTGTTGAAATACTAATATATGTAATTTAATATTGTTTCCAGACAAACTGAGACAAAACGAAACAGCTGAAGTCTGGCTATAGACAGCATACCAAGTGGGTTGTGGGTGTGAGTGGTGCATGCAATCAAATGTAAAAGTATACAAATTGATGACTGGGGTAATTTAATCATTGAGGAAAGCATATATAATCAAACTGATTGTAAAGTACTGAAATGCAATAGTAAACTCAAAAGAACTGTGCTACCTGAGTGACTTTGACTTTAATGTGGATCTAGTTAGAATAATAAAATTCAATGTTTATTTAAACCAAGTTCAAATCATAGAAATCTATAATTATTTTATTATTTTGGTGGGTAATATCAGACAGAAATAGTAGAAGTTCTGATAGGATAAGTGTCAGTAAGCGCACGGTTATGAATTGTGTCATATATATTCAGTCCGATGTCTGTTGATTTTGACACAAAAATAACCCAAACTTTTTGTAATCAAAATAGGAGGAGGCTCACATGTAAATCCCTTTGATATGACCAAACTATTTCATCTACAGACATGATGACCTACAAATGTTAATGACTGACTGAATGAAATAGTTCATAAACAACAGGCCATGTAAGGGAACCTCAGAAACAGCTCAATAGCAGTATTTTCCTATATAAAGAATACAGAACTGGCACAAAATACTAAACAAACTCTTCAAGAATTTTGAACTAGGAAAAATAATAATTCTCTGAAACTGAATCTTTCAAAAGCATGAACTGTACATTCCAGGTCCAAATAAATTGTTGAATATAAATCACAGTTAAATTATGAGAAAAAAGAGACAACTTACATCTATACTCTAGCATAGTTCCACTTTCAGATATGATGACCCTCAAATGAAACAAGTGGATAAACTGTTCCAAACAGCCAGAGCCAAATGCTAGAAGAAACAAGAAATATGGATCCTGCAGACACCACATCACAGCACGTATACATATCAGTAGCAGAAAATAAACAAAGTGTCACAAGTTCTGTAGGTGAATAATTAAATCATTGATGTAGGCACAGAGTTAGAATCGCTTCAATTTGTTACAAACAGTGTCAAAAACTTCATGTAAGTTAACCTGGTAGTACCTTGACATTCACTGGGTACTCAATAATGTTTTAAAAAACTTAAATCTTTAACTGATGAAAAATTAGGCACACAGAAAAGTTGTTCAAAGAAATGGAATGGTTAATCAGAAATGAGATTGCAAAACAAAAAGCAGGAGAAAAAAATCAAAGAATTCAAACTAGAAGTGAAATCAGAAGTAAAAGAAGCAAAAACCTGAAATGGAGTCATTGTTCTGGAAATAAGAATTGAAAATTCTGGAAATTACTGAGCCCAACATTGTACTGGCCAGGTGGAACAAGAAGTAACCTGCATAAGCCAAGTGTACTGGAAGTGCAGCAGTCAGTGTAAAATGCACAGCACACTCAAAAAAGCATAAACTCATATGTAAGCTTTTGAAAGACAAATTACTATGATTGTAAGAAACAACCTCCAACAGAATTTGTACATAGATGCAGAAATAAAAAATTAAAACCAAAAGAGGAAACATTATTAGAAAGAAAATGTGAAAGAAATCAGTTTCTAGGCACACAGATGATGAACTAGGCGTAGTATGCTGGACAGTGCAAGGACACCCACGCAAAGAAGGCAGGTATCAAACAAGAATAATAATAGTGACACTGGAGATTGCAGCAGAACAGGAATGTAAAATATGTATGCTTATCAAACATGTAATATGTAGCTGCTTAATAGGCAAGGGTGCAGAAATAGTGATGTGACAAAAGACAAAGTTCATATAGCAAAAGTGGATAGAGAGACTGTCAGACCTGTTAAGTAAGGTCTTCAGTGTGGGCAGACTGAAGAAAAGAATCCTCAAAGAAGTACAAAAGGAAATGTAAATGCAGTGGATATCAGTTTGGATGCAGCAGACGTGGAAGAGAAGAAAGGCCATGGTCAAATTGAAGAAGAATACAAAGTGGAGAGGCAGAGAATGGGCATGAAGCAGCTAATCAGTGAGAACAATGGAATCTCCCTCTAGTTCAGAGATGTGAAATCTGTAGGCCACAAGCAGCGAATGGTGGCAAACAATGTGAATCATATGAAGAAAACTTTAAATGAAGAACAAGCTAGTTTAGAGAGGAAAACATATGTTAAAAGAGAAGGTGATAATTAATCCATTCATTCACATTAAACTATATTGGCAAAATGTTAGAATAAATAATCAGTTCTGAAAGTCATCTGTATGGCAAAGTAAGCTTAGTTTACTGGGTTTTCCTTGTAGATAACCAGTAACTGTATCTGCAAATAATGACCAGTAACTGAAACAATGGAATTCTGAAATACACATGATAAGAAGCTGAACTATTCTGAGGTGGGATTTGTAATAAAGTGTATGATATAACAAGCTTGCAATGGAAGGAACAGGAAGATTAACAGAAATATTAGATGAAATATGGTACAAACAAGTTTTGCCAATCAGGAATGATGACATGATTGCCATGAAGGAAGCAAAATAAAACCTCATGAACTTATCTTGTATCTACATATCCAATACCACAAGCATTGAAAGTTATAAGCAAGAAGAAATGACGATGCGATGCCATGAAAACTGCAGGAGTGGAAGAAGACGGAAAATATCATAAAATAACAGTGAAGGAGACACAACCAAGGGATAAATACAAAAGGAATAATTATGTATAAAAATTTTGTATATCATGTATTATGGGCAACTACCAGAAATTAACACTGTTACAATACTCTAAATTTGTATAGGTTTATGTTGAAGAAGGGGGTTTACATAACGACATCTCAATATGCAGCAATGTGTACATGAACTGTGGGCTAAAAAGACCCATCAGCAGCCATAATGAAACAGCCAGCGAAAACTAATGACATGTTACTTCTGTTTCATGTTTAGAGTCAATGAGACGAGAGGGCTGCATTGAAATGGTGCAGCATAATGGCAGAGCAGTGCACAGTGGAGCAAGCTGTGGCCGGGAGCCAGGACTTCATGCAGTGACTGAAGGCAGCCGATGAAATGGGGACTTCAGAAGAAGGCCTGATGTTTTCAGGCCTGATGTTGGCTGACAACTTCTGTCATGATCAGCCGGAAGCAGAAGATGGTGAGCGAGCTAACAATGATGTGCACAGCAGTTGCGTTTAAGAGTAATGCAATGCTGTACTACAGCATCATGCAGGAAGGGTGAGCTGGCAGCACGTGACAGCTCTTAAGTGTCATGTCTGTGTGGTCCATTATGCTAAACAATGCTATTTACCTGTGAATTAGTCTGCTCAGTATAAAGAATACACTCATATCACGCACAAAATTATTGTGTGTGTTTGTTCCTTTTTCAGCAGACTCAATTAATGGCTTTTATACTGTTGTTACTTCACACATGTTTAATCAGATTTAGAAGTGTTACCTCTGAATCAACAGAGTAATGTCTTGTCATGCCATAAAGACATACAGTTCTCTGCAACACTGTGTAACTAATGTGAATAGTTTATAAAGTTTGTTAATTTCACATTTCATGAATCTTTGGTAAATGCTTTGCTGTGTGGTTTTTCTTTCAATTAGTACTACATGTTACAAAGATTGTATAATCTGACTAAATGGGTATCCTACTTTAAAATGTTAAAATGTAATAGCTTCTCTTACATAATTCATGTTATGTAAACACAAATTTTGTAAAATTTCTGTAAGCAGGGATGACTGAATGAGATGAGTGTATTTTGAAATGTTAATAATTTCTAAATATTAATTTCAATTAAGAAGACACCACTGCCACTGTCATTTGTATTTTAACATTTCTGGGATATTTGATGGTGACTGGCAAACAGTGGCATGCTTGTGAATCTCTGAGAGGTGGGTAAAAGCAGGTCTTGGCTGCATAGCTGTCCACTTATGCCTTCAAAACCAGTTTGAGGTATTGCGCATTGCTGAAAAGTACATATGATCCACCAAGGGATGCCTCGTGTACTGGGACTGTGGTCGATCTTGCTGAGAGTTTTACACAAGCATGAGAAATAGTGGGCAGGTCAGAAAAGAAGGGTCCATTTGATTGCCAGAGGTTCTCATCCGAGATGTAGAGGATGTTCTGCCATCATCAACTGAGTGCACTGGGTGCACACAGTGGAAAATTGTGATTCATGTCAGCACAAATGACACCTGCTGCCTAGGGTCAAAGGCCATCCTCAGTTCCTGCAGGAGGCTGGCTGATTTGACAAAGACAGCTAGTTGACTCACAGTGTGGAAGCAGAGCACCATTCCCCAAACTGATCGTGGTCCTCTGGTTTGGAGCCAAGTGGAAGTCTCAGACAATTCTGTGACAATCTTGGATGCAGATTTTGAGTAGTGCGCACATGTTGTTTTTTGGACAGATAAATCCCATCTCAGGCCTGATAAGATGCATTCCAATTCCAGGCAGGGTGGCATTCACCATAGCACATCTGAGAAATAAAATGTTAATATAGAAGTAGCTAATTGCAGGAGTATTTATGGAAATGTCCCAGAACCAATCTCACTTATAATCGGTAACAATGCCCACATGGTAATAGGGATACAAAATTGGCTGAAACCAGATGTTAATAGCAATGATATTCGAAACTCTGATAGAATAGTACATCATAAGTGATGGTGACAGCATGTTTATAGCCACAAAAATATGATAATATCTAGTGGATCAAACATGTTCATCAGGTGGTTTTATTGATCCCTGCCTCAGAAGCAGTAGTGGTAAACATTGGTGAATAATTCATGTACATCTCTCGGTCACGTTAAAGATTTAGGCGAAGATTTCAGTTCTCCTTCCGCTCTCCACAAACCCTTCCCCATTGTTCTGTATCAGAACTGATTTTCAAAATTGAGCACCTCCATGTTGATCAAATGGGGTGATATTTTGCCATGTGGGCTAATAATGATAGAATGTTAAGCAAATTTCTTAAAGAAATGCAACCATCAACATTTGGGTGATATTTTTGTTGATCAATGCGATTTCCGGGCAACACAGACAAATCGAATTGTATTCTTATGAATGATTTTAATCACACAGAATTTGGTTTATTATTTACTTATCCAGTAGCGTTCTCGCTTCCTATGCCCGGGTTCCTGGGTTCGATTCCCGGCGGGGTCAGGGATTTTCTCTGCCTCGTGATGACTGGGTGTTGTGTGATGTCCTTAGGTTAGTTAGGTTTAAGTAGTTCTAAGTTCTAGGGGACTGATGACCATAGATGTTAAGTCCCATAGTGTTCAGAGCCATTTGAACCATTTACTTATCATGTGGCTTTTAGTGCTGGGAGTCTCCAAGGAAATGCTCAGCTCACCTTCAATGCAGTTCTTTTCAGTTAAGCAGAGGGCCTGCATCTTTAAGGTTATTGGAATGTGTCAGGAAAGAAAGGTATTCAGAAAGAATTGGCTATGTAGTATACTCAGCAATCAGCCCCAGCATTTGTGTAAACTGAAAATGGGAGAGCACAGAAAACCATTTTCAATGTTGCCATCAGTTGGATTCAAATTGCCCCTCCTCCTTAATAGAAGGATTGCTATCTCAGCAGCGCAACATGCAGAGCTACCTTGATCACAGCAGAATTAAGAACATATGGTTGTTGTACATTGTTTGAAAATAAAATGACACACATTACAACAAAAATTGCATTCCGATAATGTATGTTTTTCCTTTAATTCTGCGTGTCTGGTGCACAACTGCACATATATTTAAAGATTCAATTGTGCACAGAATTGCTGTTTCCAGTTGTTATAGTATTACAAGAGTGTATGTAGATTTGGACAAGGGTGGGGAAGGGGAGGTTGGCGATGCAAGACGCAGTCGACTCAGACGAATGCAAGCAGACTGTTGAAAAAAATTGTCTAAAAACGAACTATAGAATGTGCTGTCATCACATACCCCTTCTGCTCTCCACAAACACCTCTCCAGTGTTCTGTAATGGAACTGGTTTTCATAACTGAGTACTTCCCGGGTAACTAGATTGGCGATATTTTGCCATTTGGGCTAATAATGATAGAGTATTTAACAATTTTTTTAAAGAAATGCAACCATCAACATCTGGGTGATATTTTTGTTGATCAATGTGATTTTTGGGTGACAATGGCAAATTCACATGTATTTTTATGGACTAATTTTAATTTAATGTTATTTGTAATGATATTTACTGCTATGCTGCCTTGTGAAATACTTAAGTATTGCAACTGCAAATTTCTGATAGTCTCCAAATAATGACTCAAGTGCCAACATTAAACTGGTATAGATAAGTAATTAGGTAATTCTAGTAGCGTGTACATAATTTTGACGTGCCCTAATGCTAGTGGATGGATTCTTACCCATAATTAGAAACTGTATCGCAACAGCACATGGCACAAAAACAATAAACAGCAGCACCTGTGTTAAATTGGTTCTGAAAAAAATGTTCGATGAAAGAGAGCACTGGACACAAGCATCTAGATAGATGCCATGTTCCTCGACTTATGGAAGGTGTTCAATACAGTTCTGCACTGCCACATAATGAACAAAATACAAGTGGACAGAATATCAGACCAACTGTGTGATTGGATAGAAGATCTTTTAGCATACAGAACACTGTACATCACTCTCAATGGAGAGAAGTCTTCAGACTTACAAGTACTTCAGGCGTATCACAAGGGGGTGCTATAGGATCTTTACCTTTCACAATATATTTAAACGAGCTAGTGGACACCACTGGAAACTCCATCCGGCTTTTCACAGATGATGTTATTGTATACAGAGTTGATGCAGCAACCAATGTAATTTACTGCTTATGTTGTTGTTGTTGTTGTGGTCTTCAGTCCTGAGACTGGTTTGATGCAGCTCTCCATGCTACTCTATCCTGTGCAAGCTTCTTCATCTCCCAGTACCTTCTGCAACCTACATCCTTCTGAATCTGCTTAGTGTATTCATTTCTTGGTCTCCCCCTATGATTTTTACCCTCCACGCTGCCCTCCAATACTAAATTGGTGATCCCTTGATGCCTCAGAACATGTCCTACCAACCGATCCCTTCCTCTGGTCAAGTTGTGCCACAAACTTCTCTTCTCCCCAATCCTATTCAATACTTCATCATTAGTTATGTGATCTACCCATCTAATCTTCAGCATTCTTCTGTAGCACCACATTTCAAAAGCTTCTATTCTCTTCTTGTCCAAACTATTTACCGTCCATGTTTCACTTCCATACATGGCTACACTCCATACAAATACTTTCAGAAATAACTTCCTGACACTTAAATCAATACTCGACGTTAACAAATTTCTCTTCTTCAGAAACGCTTTCCTTGCCATTGCCAGTCTACATTTTATATCCTCTCTACTTCGTCCATCATCAGTTATTTTGCTCCCCAAATAGCAAAACTTATTTACTACTTTAAGTGTCTTATTTCCTAATCTAATACCCTCAGCATCACCCGACCTAATTCGACTACATTCCATTATCCTCGTTTTGCTTTTGTTGATGTTCATCTTATATCCTCCCTTCAAGACACCATCCATTCCATTCAACTGCTCTTCCAAGTCCTTTGCTGTCTCTGACAGAATTACAATGTCATCGGCGAACCTCAAAGTTTTTATTTCTTCTCCATGGATTTTAATACCTACTCCAAATTTTTCTTTTGTTTCCTTTACTGCTTGCTCAATATAGAGATTGAATAACATCGGGGAGAGGCTACAACCCTGTCTTACTCCCTTCCCAACCAGTGCTTCCCTTTCATGTCCCTCAACTCTTATAACTGCCATCTGGTTTCTGTACAAGTTGTAAATAGCCTTTCGCTCCTTGTATTTTACCCCTGCCACCTTTAGAATTTGAAAGAGAGTATTCCAGTCAACATTGTCAAAAGCTTTCTCTAAGTCTACAAATGCTAGAAACATAGGTTTGCCTTTCCTTAATCTTCCTTCTAAGATAGGTCGTAAGGTCAGTATTGCCTCACATGTTCCAGTATTTCTACGGAATCCAAACTGATCTTCCCCGAGGTCGGCTTCTACTAGTTTTTCCATTCGTCTGTAAAGAATTCGTGTTAGTACTTGGCAGCTGTGGCTTATTAAACTGATGGTTCGGTAATTTTCACATCTGTCAACACCTGCTTTCTTTGGGATTGGAATTATCATATTCTTCTTGAAGTCTGAGGGTATTTCGCCTGTTTCGTACATCTTGCTCACCAGATGGTAGAGTTTTGTCAGGACTGGCTCTCCCAAGGCCATCAGTAGTTCCAATGGAATTTTGTCTACTCCGGGGGCCTTGTTTCGACTCAGGTCCTTCAGTGCTCTGTCAAACTCTTCACGCAGTATCGTATCTCCCATTTCATCTTCATCTACATCCTCTTCCATTTCCATAATATTGTCCTCAAGTGCATCGCCCTTGTATAGACCCTCTATATACTCCTTCCACCTTTCTGCTTTCCCTTCTTTGCTTAGAACTGGGTTTCCATCTGAGCTCTAGATGTTCATACATGTGGTTCTCTTATCTCCAAAGGTCTCTTTAATATTCCTGTAGGCAGTATCTATCTTACCCCTAGTGAGAGAAGCCTCTACATCCTTACATTTGTCCTCTAGCCATCCCTGCTTAGCCATTTTGCACTTCCTGTCGATCTCATTTTTGAGACGTTTGTATTCCTTTTTGCCTGCTTCATTTACTGCATTTTTATATTTTCTCCTTTCATCAATTAAATTCAATATTTCTTCTGTTACCCAAGGATTTCTACTAACCCTCTTCTTTTTACCTACTTGATCGTCTGCTGCCTTCACTACTTCATCCCTCAGAGCTACCCATTCTTCTTCTACTGTATTTCTTTCCCCCATTCCTTTCAATTGTTCCCTTATGCTCACCCTGAAACTCTGTACAACCTCTGGTTCTTTCAGTTTATCCAGGTCCCATCTCCTTAAATTCCCACCTTTTTGCAGTTTCTTCAGTTTTAATCTACAGGTCATAACCAACAGATTGTGGTCAGAGTCCACATCTGCCCCTGGAAATGTCTTACAATTTAAAACCTGGTTCCTAAATCTCTGTCTTACCATTATATAATCTATCTGATACCTTTTAGTATCTCCAGGGTTCTTCCATGTATACAACCTTCTATCATGATTCTTAAACCAAGTGTTAGCTATGATTAAGTTGTGCTCTGTGCAAAATTCTATCAGGCGGCTTCCTCTTTCATTTCTTAGCCCCAATCCATATTCACCTACTACGTTTCCTTCTCTCCCTTTTCCTACACTCGAATTCCCGTCACCCATGACTATTAAATTTTCGGCTCCCTTCACTATCTGAATAATTTCTTTTATTTCATCATACATTTCTTCAATTTCTTCGTCATCTGCAGAGCTAGTTGGCATATAAACTTGTACTACTGTAGTAGGTGTGGGCTTCGTATCTATCTTGGCCACAATAATGCGTTCACTATGCTGTTTGTAGTAGCTTACCCGCATTCCTATTTTCCTATTCATTATTAAACCTACTCCTGCATTACCCCTATTTGACTTTGTGTTTATAACCCTGTAGTCACCTGACCAGAAGTCTTGTTCCTCCTGCCACCGAACTTCACTAATTCCCGCTATATCTAACTTTAACCTATCCATTTCCCTTTTTAAATTTTCTAACCCACCTGCCCAATTAAGGGATCTGACATTCCACGCTCCGATCCGTAGAATGCCAGTTTTCTTTCTCCTGATAACGACATCCTCTTGAGTAGTCCCCGCCCGTCCACACATGTGCTTATACATAGATAGAAAGAGCCATTATTGAATGGTTACGAGACCACAGAACAATCACTGGAAGCAGTTACTTCAATGAAATCTATGAGTATGCACACAGAATTATTTGAAGTGGAATGACCACATAAAATTAAATATGAGTAAGGCAGATGGGAGACTAAGACTCATTGGAACAATCCTCAGGAAGTGTAGTCCATCAACAAAGGTAGTAGTCTGTAACACACTTGTTGGATCAATATTTGAATATTGCTCATTAGTATGGGATCCATACCTGATAAGACACAAAGTGGAAATAGAGTAGATTCAAAGAAGAACAGCACATTTTGTTGCAGGTTCATTTATTAAGCACAAAAGTGTCATTGAGATGATCAACCAACTCCAGTAGCATATGCTGCAAAAGAGGTGTTCCACATAACAGTGGTTTATTTTTAAAGTGCCAAGAAGGTATTTTGCTAGAAAAGCCAACCAATGTATCACTTCCTCCTACATACATCTCACAAAAAGACCATGGACATAAAATTGGAGGGATTTGAGCCCTCACAGAGGCTGGCCAGGGATCATTCTTCCTGGGTACCATTCATGACAGCTTTGGGAAAAGGTAGATGTGATACTGGTACACAAAACACCCTTTGTCACTCACCATAAGGCGGCTTTCAGGGTACAGAAGTAGATGTAGTGATCTGTAGCATAGTCTGAAGTCTAGGTTACGTTGAGGTGACAGTTTGGTTGCAGATTTGTGAAACAGTTTTTAATGTTTCAGTTGATCTGTAATCTTCACCATAATTCTGGCCAGGCCGGATGAACCAAGAACTTTACTGTAAATACTTAAGAAAAGTTTTTTGTATGATTAAGTTAAGAAAGTTCATTGCGCTTGTGTAGCTGCTTCATTAATTGTAACTGTATTGGCAAAAGCTTGGCCAGAAATTTCATTCAGAGGCAAATATGCCTCATTATCATAGTTTATTTAAAGTCTTGTTACAACATTTATGTATACTATCAAGAGATGGCCATGACTACTGAGTTTGGGAATGCTGTAAACAATATTTATCAAATTGATTTTATTACAACACTGAACATTATTGTTTATTTTAGGTGATGCCAGGAGATTTTTATGGGTCACAGAAAATTATGATGTAATTCTAGTTAATGTAACACACATAAACATCTATATGATTACTATACAATTCACACTTACGTGTTTTGCAGAGGTTTCAAAGAAAGACTTTCAGACTATTTCTCTGCCACTCCACTCTCAAATAGCATGTGGGAAAAATGAACACCTAAAGCTTTTCTTGCAATCTCTTAACTCCTCATATTTTATAATGATGATCATTTCATCCCATGTATGTATGTGGGAGCTGACAAAATGTTCTGACAATCAGTGATGAAAACTCATGATTGTCATTTTCTGGAAAGGTTTAGCCATAATGTAAAACATATTTGTTATAAAGACTGCCACCCCTGCTCACTAATCATTATTTTGAAGCTCTCTCCCATACTTTGTGATACTACAGAATGAACTATTCTTCTTTGAACTTTTTTGATATCCTTTGTCAATTCTATCTAGTAAGGACCCCACACTGCACTACAGTACTCCAGAAGAGAATGGACAAACGTAATCTAAGCAGCCTTTTTAGTATATTTGTTACAGCTTCTAATTCATTCTGCCAATAAAACGCAGTCTTTGGTTCACCTTCTCCACAATATTTTGTATGTGATGGATCCAGTAAGTTATTTGTGCAATTCCTGGGTATTTAGTTGAACCACCAGTCTTCATGTTTGTGTAAATTAACATGTAACCAAAATGTGACAGGATTTTTATAATACTCATGTGGAGAATCCAACACTTTTTATTGTTCAGGGCCAACTGCCACTTTTTGTACCATGTAGATATGTTGTCAAAACAATTTTGTAATTTTTTTTAATTGCCTGATGATTTACTACATGGTAAGCAACACTATCATCTGCGAACAATCTAAGATTGCTGCTCACATTGTAACGTAAATCGATGGATTAAGAATAACAGAGTGCTGCAACACTTTCTTAGAGACCCCAAATGTAACTTCAGTTTCACTAGATGACTTCTCATCCATTACTGCAAACTATGACCTTTCAGTCGCATAGCAGAGACGATACACCATAGGCTCACAATTTGATAAGAAGCTGCTTGTGAGGACCAGTGTCAAAAGCCTTCTGGAAATC
The DNA here is from genome assembly GCF_021461395.2 of Schistocerca americana. Taxonomy (NCBI): domain Eukaryota; kingdom Metazoa; phylum Arthropoda; class Insecta; order Orthoptera; family Acrididae; genus Schistocerca; species Schistocerca americana. Next base: position 241,266,632 of record NC_060122.1, read on the forward strand.
TAGAAATATGGAATCAACTTGAGATCGCCTGTCAATAGGGCCTTTTACTTTAAGTGAATAAAGAGACAGTTTATTGCAAGAAGGACATTTTTCTAAATCCACATTGTTTGTGTGTCAATAGGTCATTTTCTTCAAGATACATTTTAGTGTTGGAACAAATTATATGTCCCAAAAATCTACAAACTGATGTCAATGATGTGGGTCTATAATTCAGAAGATTATTTCTATTTCCTTTCTTGTATACTGGTGTGACCTGTGCAACTTTCCAGTCTTCAGGTACAGATCTTTGTTCAAGGTATGGTTGTGTTGGTGCTAAAAATGGAGATATTTCTTCAGTATACTCCAAAATAAATCTCACTAGTATACAGTCTGCACCAGAAGAGTTGCTTTTATTAAGTGGTCTAAGTTTCTCCAATAAATCCAGAGTATCCACTTCAAAATTTCTCACTTCGGCAGGTGTTCTCGCTTCAAATTCTGAAATATTTGCAACATCTTATTTTTGACAGGATTTTGGAAAACAGTGTATCGTAACTCCGCTTAAGAGGTGTTGTTGGTAACATTACTACTGCTATTATACAACAGAGCCACTTATTGTGTTGCCACTGGTATATTTCACATATGACCAGAGTGTATTTGATCATAGACTACTGGTTTTCTTTATTACACTAGGATGTACAGAGAAGCCATAGAAATTCAAAAGCGTAAAAACAACAGTAACAGAAAAGAAGGACTCGAACAGGAAAAGTTGTGATCCTCAGTGCTAAATATAACAAATGGCACCAACTCTTTCTTACTGCAAGCTCCACGACACACATAGGTGCAACTGCACACCTTAGGCATCAGTCAGATGACATCATAACTGACTGTTGTGTGAATACATACAAACAGTGCAGCTTATCGAGCTTGTTTGAGACCGTAACTGCTTTCTGAGTCATCAAAGCCTCTGATGGTGCCTCCAGCATTGGAAGACGAAATGTTAGGTAGAGAATAATGCCTTATACCACAGCCTAATTCCCATATAACCAGTATCAGCAAGAATGTACAGAGTGTACACAGTCTGGGAACACTTTCAATTATTTATTGCACAAGAATTAGACATTGTACACATGTCATACATACTGCATTTTGAAGATAAACTCTGAAAGTTTTTTTACAAACATTCGATATGCGAATCATGAGTGACCCGGCAGACATGAGTACGGTAACCGAATTCTTGCCCTACCCATCCCAGCATGACATCGTCAACTGTGGCAGTCGCTTCCTGTATTCTCTCTCGGATCTCTGCTACATCACGTGGTAGAGGAGATACATAATCAGATCTTTAATGTGTCCCCACAGAAAAAAGTCACATGGAGTGAGATCTGGTGATCAGGGAGACCATTTCATGAAACAGCTGCCGCCTTCTGTAGCACAGTTGATCCACCGATGAGGCTGCTCTGTGTTCAGGTACTCACAAACTTCACAAAGGAAATGGGGTGGAGCCCTATCCTGCTGAAAGATGATGGGAGAGTCAGATTGCATTTGAGGCATCTGCCATTGCTGCAACATGTCCAAGTAGGAATATCCAGTGACAGTGCTCTCAGTGAAGAAGAATGGCCCGCACAGTCTTCAATGTGACAAGGCACGAAAAAATTTACCTTTGGGGAATCACGCTCAAATTCAATGCATGCATGTGGATGCTTTGTACCCCAGATTGGACAATTATACCTGTTCACTTTCCCATTAGTGTGAAAAGTGGCTTCGTCGCTAAAAATTAAGTGACCAAAAATGCCATTTCCACCCTCATTCAATTGTTGCAGCTGCGAAAAAAACTCAAAATGCTTGTCTTTGTCACCATCATTGAGCTTCTGCACTAGCTCCAATTTGAATGGTTTCATAGACAGCTTCTGTCGCAGGACTTTCCACACTGTCATTGGAGCCATTTTGAGTTCACGGAATGCATGATGCACTGATTTCTTTGGACTGATTATGAATGTCTCTCTTACACGCTCCTCATTCACTTCACTCGGACTGGGACGTCCGCTTCTCTCTGCTGGGAACAAGCAACCCGTCACAACGAATTTGTTGTGCCAGTGGTAAATGACCTTCCTGGGGGTGGCTTCTTACTGTACTTGGTTCTAAACAACTGTTGAACTGCTGTAGGACACTTGTTTTTGTCGAACTCCAACACACAGAAAGCTCCCTTCACACCTGAACTCACCATATTTGCAACTAGCCCTGACTATCGGCAAATTACCAAACCATGCTGTGGCAGTATACATCAGAAAGTATTCAGGGTTTCTTTTCAAAAAGACATATGTTTGATATCTTTACAATGTTTGGTTCTTGTGCAATAAATAATTGAACATGTTCCCGGACTTTATGTTCACCTTATATTTGCAAGCTTATGGAGGCAGTGGCTCCTTTTGGCAGAAATGTTGAAGGAAGAGGAAGAGGAGTGAAGAAAAGGGCTGGTAAGGTTTAGGAAATGGGAAGAGTCCAGTAAAGTTGCCCAATTTCCTGGTCAAGGGAGACTTCCCACACTTCTTTCCTTCTCATCTCATCTGATAGGTCAGTGAATGATGACAAGCTTGGATCACTTAATTCATTATGCCACATAAGGTCATGACTTTCTGAAAAGAATCATCACTGGTGAAGAATCGCGGGCATATCACTGCATGCCTGAATCCAAGAAAACCTCTATGGAGTGGAGACATGTTGGCTCCTCAGCACAAAGAAATAGATACAAAGAGACTCAATCTACTAGGAAAGTGCTTTTGAAAGTGTTCTGGGACATGCATGGGGTGTTATAGGTGGACTTTCCTGAGAACAGGATGACAGTGAATGCTGCAGCCTACGTTAAAACTTTGGCTAAGTTGCATCATGCCCTTCATGAGAACTGCCACAGCGTTAATGCTAACAGTGTCAGACTTCTTCATGACAATGCTCACCCCCATGTTGCTGCTCCCGGGTGGGAGGTGCTCCTGTGTCCACCACACATTCCAGATCTTGCACCATTGGACTTTCATCTGTCTGGTCCCACAAAAAAAAATTCCTGTCAGCCCACACTTTGGGACAAATGTGGAATCGAAATCAGCAGTCTGAAGGTGGGTATACTTGAACCAAACCAACTTCTACTAAACTAAACTTTTTTGTAATAAAATTATTATGCATTCCTTTCTGACCTTCCCCTGTAGTTTCCAGATGAGGCATTTAATTTAATAATGTTGCAAAAAATGTCTTGTCATACACACCACTAACAAAACTGTAATCATTCCAGTTGATAGTTTTATGCATTAGCAAAGTGAGTTTTCTCTAAAGATTTCAGTTACATGAGGAGGTAAGTCTGATGGTCAATAGGAGGACTCAGTTACGATTTTATGGCCATCCCTGACACTGAGCCTTGCCCAAACCATCTTGCATGGAGCTTCAAATTCTACCCTGCTAGATTTGAGTTTCTTGTCCACTCCAAAAGGTACCTCACCCCCGTCTCACACCTGGTGTCCTTATAATGTATGCTTAAATTTTCCCCTGAAGTCTCAGGCTGGTTTGATGCAGCTCTCCATGCTACTCTGTCCTGTTCAAGCTTCTACATCTCATCTCCAAGTACCTACTGCAACCTACATCCTTCTGAATCTGCTTAGTGTATTCAACTCTTGGTCTCCCTCTACGATTTTTACCCTGCGCGCTTCCCTCCAACACAAAATTGATGATACTTTGATGCCCCAGAATGTGTCCTACCAACCGATCCCTTCTTCTAGTCAAGTTGTCCCAGAAATTCCTCTTCTCCCCAGTTCCATTCAGTACCTCCTCATTAGTTATTTTATCTACCCATTTAATATTCAGCATTCTTCTGTAGCACCACATTTCGAAAACTTCTATTCTCTTCTTGTCTAAACTATTTATCGTCCATGTTTCACTTCCACACATCGCTAAACTTCATACAGATACTTTCAGGAAAGCTTTCCTGGCGCTTAAAATCTATACTCAGTGTTAACAAATTTCTCTTCTTCAGAAATGCTTTCCTTGCCATTGCCAGTCTACATTTTATATCCTCTCTGCTTCAACCATCATTAGTTATTTTGCTACCCAAATAACAAAACTCATCTACTACTTTAAGTGTCTCATTTCCTAATCTAATTCCCTCAGCATCACCTGATTTAATTTGGCTTAATTCCATTATCCTCATTTTGCTTTTGCTGATGTTCATCTTATGTCTTCCTTTCAAGACACTGTCCATTTCATTCATCTGCTCTTCCAGGTCCTTTGCTGTCTCTGACAGAATTACAATGTCGTCAGTAACCTCAAACTTTTTATTTCTTTTCCATGGATTTTAATTCCTATTCAAATTTTTTCTTTTGTTTCCTTTACTGCTAGCTCAATGTACAGATTGAATAACATCTGAGATAGGCTACAACCCTGTCTCACTCCCTTCTCAACCACTGTTTCCCTTTTGTGCCCATCAACTCTTATAATTGCCATTTGGTTTCTGTAGAAATTGTAAATAGCCTTTCGATCTTGGGTATTTGACTCCTGCCGCCTTCAGAATTTGAAAGTGAGTATTCCAGTCAACACTGTCAAAAGCTTTCGCCAAGTCTACATATGCTAGAAATTTAGGCTTGACTTCCTTTAATTTATCTTCTAAGATAAGTTGTAGGATCAGTATTGCCTCACATGTTGGAACATTTCTACAGAATCCATACTGATCTTCCCCTACGTTGGCTTCTACCAGTTTTTCCATTCGTCTGTAAAGAATTTGTGTTAGTATTTTGCAGCCGTGACTGATTAAACTGATAGTTCAGTGATTTTCATGTGACTGATTAAACTGGTAGCTCAGTGATTTTCACACCTTTCAACACCTGCTTTCTTTGGGATCGGAATTATTATTTTCTTTTTGAAGTCTGAGAGTATTTCACCTGTCTCGTATGTCTTGCTCACCAGATGGTACAGTTTTGTCATGGCTGGCTCTCCCAAGGTTATCAGTAGTTGTAATGGAATGTTGTCTACTCCCGGGGCCTTGTTTCAACTTAGATCTTTCAGCGCTCTGTCAAATTCTTCACGTAGTATACTCCTTCCACCTTTCTGCTTTCCCTTCTTTGCTTAGAACTGCTTTTCCATCTGAGCTCTTGATATTCAAGCTAATGGTTCTCTCTTCTCCAAAGGTCTCCTTAATTTTCCTGTAGCCTGTATCTATCTTACCCCTAGCCTGTTGATCTCATTTTTGTGTCATTTGTATTCCGTTTTGCCTGCTTAATTTACTGCATTCTTATATTTTCTCCTTTCATCAATTAAATTCAATATCACTTCTGTCACCAAAGGATTTCTACTAGCCCTTGTCTTTTTACCTGCTTGACCCTCTGCTACCTTCACTATTTCATCTCTCAGAGCCACCCATTCTTCTTCTACTGTTATTTCTTTCCCTCTTTCTTGTCAGTCGTTCCCTTGTGCTCTCCCTGAAACTCTGTACAACCTCTGGTTCTTTCAGTTTATCCAGGTCCCATCTCCTTAAATTCCCACCTTGTTGCAGTTTCTTCAGTTTTAATCTACAGTTCATAACCAATAGATTGTGGTCAGAGTCCACATCTGCCCCTGGAAATGTCTTACAATTTAAAACTAGGTTCCTAAATCTCTGCCGTACCATTATATAAATCTATCTGAAACCTTCCAGTGTCTCCAGGCCTCTTCCACATATACAACCTTCTCTCATGATTCTTAAACCAAGTGTTAGCTATGATAAGTTATGCTCTGTGCAAAATTCTACCAGGCAGCTTCCTCTTTCATTCCTTACGCCAATTCCATATTCACCTACTACTTTTCCTTCTCTTCCTTTTCCTACTATCGAATACCAGTCCCCCTAACAATTAAATTTTTGTCTCCCTTCACTATCTGAATAATTTCTTTTATCTCATCATACATTTCTTCAATCTCCTCAACATCTGCAGAGGCAGTTGGCGTAAAAACTTGTACTACTGTGGTAGGCGTGGGCTTCGTGTCTATCTTGGCCACAATGATGCATTCACTAAGGTGTACATAGTAACTTATCTGTGCTCCTATTTTTTTATTCATTAATAAACCTACTCCTGCATTACTCCTATTTGATTTTGTACTTATAAGCCTGTATTCACCTGACCAGAAGTCTTGTTCCTCCTTCCACCAAACTTCGCTAATTTCCACAATATCTAACTTTAACCTATCCATTTCCCTTTTTAAATTTTCTAACCTACCTGCCCGATTAGGCGATCTTACATTCCATGCTCCAATTCGCAGAATGCCAGTTTTCTTTCTCCTGATAACGACGTCCTCCTGAGTAGTCCCCACCCAGAGATCCAAATGGGGGACTATTTTACCTACGGAATATTTTACCCAAGAGGACACAATCATCATTTAACCAAACAGTAAAGCTGCATGACTCGGGATAAATTATGGCTGCAATTTCCCCTTGCTTTCAGCCGTTTGCAGTACCAGCACAGCAAGGCCGTTTTAGTTAATGTTACAAGGCCAGATCAGTCAATCATCCAGACTGTTGCCCCTGCAACTACTTAGAAGGCTGATGCTCTTCAGAAACCAGACGTTTGCATGGCCTCTCATCAGATATGCCTCTGTTGTGGTTGCACCTGCAGTTGAAGAATAATTTCAACCACCCTTCAGATTTTACAAAACTGATTAAAAATGTAAAATCTGAAGAGTGGTTGAAGCTATTCTTCAACTGTGAATTAAAAATAAAGCTTTTCGTTTAATGTTATTTAATGTTACACAAATAAGAGAACACAGTCTCATTAACTGATGCATTTTTGTATTGTTGACTACAGATGATGCTACATTTAACACTGCAACCTTTGTTCCATCTCCCCATCATTGTTGTAATTGGAAATAGTGAACTTATTTCCTCCATATTTGTGTAGATTTGATTAATCTTTACTTTAAACATTGGTGATGAAAGACATTTACTCAGTAGAATTAACAGCAAATACACATAAGAAAAATAATTTTATTGATAGTAGTCCAGTATCAACACCTTCAATAAAGCATTTTCTTGAAAGTACCTGTTTTTGCAATACTTTGATTCCCTGCAATGAAGTACTATAGGAAGAAAAACTGCACAAACTTTCAGGTAGATCTTGATGAGATTCCAAAGTGGTGTAGAGACAGAGAACTTGTTTTGTATGTTCAGAAATTTGTACAAATCACAAAGTACAAAAAGGTTGTACCCAATGATTACAGCATCAACAAATAAGAACTGGAAAACAACCAACTCATACAAACACCTGGGTGTAACAGTTTGTAACTATACGACGTGGAACAATCAAGTAGGCCCCTCAGTTGTAGGCAAAGCAGTTGCGCAGACTTTGGTTCACTAGTAGGTTCCTGTGAAAATTCAGTGGAGACTAATTACAAAACATTTCTGCAACCCATTCTAGAATATAGCTCCAGTGTGCAGAAGCCGTAGCAAAGAGGATTTACAATTCATATTGAACACATTCAAAAAAAGACAGCATGAACAATTATACGTTCTTCTTCATCATAGGAGAGCATCATCAAAATTCTGAAAAACATGAATTGACAAACACGTAAGAATCGATGTCATTTATCCCATGAATGATTTCTTACATAAGTTCAAGAACTGATATTAAGGAAGAATCTAGGAATATGCTTCAGACCCTACGTATCATTCCTGAAGGTACTACAAAGACAAGATAAGTCTAATCGCAGTGAGCCCAGGAGCATTTAAGTAGTCATTCTTCACAAGACCCATACACAAGTGGAATGGGAAGAAACTTGTAGCCCTAATCTAAGTTCCCTCTGCCATGCACTGTAACAGTGGTTTGCAGAGTGTGCATGTAGATGTAGAGGTTTGTATATAGCTTTTATAAGTAATACAGGCTATAGGAATGATTTCCTACTGATACTTCTCTCTATGAATTCATATCTTGATTTGTTCCCTACTCTTGAAGGACTTCCATGTGCCTCATAACTGGTGGTGTAGTCTGACTGAGACACATCAGTAGAGAGAGAGTGGAGTGTCTCTGCAAGTTACATGAGCTTCAGTCATCAATATATGTTATATGCCTCTCATTCCTAATATTTCTAGACAGTGAATAGTTGTTTATCCTTATACTACTAATTACATTTCACTCAGAATTTTTCATCACTGTTTTACTTCTATTTTGGTGATCTGGCCTGCATATAATCACAGTATTTGTTATTATATTAGACTGTGAAGTCCCCAACATATGTTTTGTCGTACTTACTGGCTTATTGCACACCAATGAAGATATTCCTTCCTGCTAAGATCTGTAGACCATGATATGCCAGTGAGGGAGACTTAAGAAAAATAATTTAAGTCTGTGTTGCCTTCTAACAGTGTTTTTTATCTCTAAATGCCAGGTGAGGCCTTTTGTTTTTACTGAAATATGTCTAATGAACTACCAAATGTCAACAAACTCTGATTCTCAAATGTATATTTTTGAAATTCTTTAGGAAACATCTAGCTTTAAACAACTCCTCTACATACATTTCTGGCAACATAATATCTCTCCATTCAAATGTAACAGCTCTCTTTAATACAATAGTAATGTTGGCAACCCATATGCAGGAAAATATAGAAAACTATTTGCATACTGAAGGCTCATTATCATTCTTTGCATTCTAAACTTCTTGGTATAAATCGACACTGGAATATTGTCCTCACTGTAGTCGGTTTGTTAGGCATTCTGTTATATTCTCCATTGTCTCCTACAAAATAGTAGATACAGTGAATACAATGTCCCTGATGATATCTTACTTAATGTTAAATTTGTCTGAAATCAACTGTCTTTTTATTAATTATTTTAAAAATAGTTTCAGTAATTATACTTGGTATGTTTCTTACACAATGACAATATGACAAGTAGAGCTGGGAACCCAAATCCAACTGCATAGCACTGATCATCTCCAAAGCACATAAATGATTTGCGTAAAATGGGTGTAAATATCATTCCAATGAATCCACCAAAATTAATGCTGAAGTAGAAATAGGAAAAAAATTTGTCAAGCAGTTCTTCTTCCTCTGGCAAGTGGAACTGGTCTCCTCCAAACGCTGCAACACAAGGCTTTATTCCACCTGATCCAACAGCTACAAGTAACAGTCCAATCAATGAACATGATCTGAAAGAAAGGTTGATAAATAAAAAGTCAGCTTTCATAACAGATGCAAAAATACTAGCATGTAATTTTAATTTTAGAAAATTCACTACTTTCATTTGATTATGGAAATGAGAAACTGTGTTACATATCATACAATGTAGGCTGTTACATATCAGTGATTATGACAACTTACACAAAAACTGAAACATTGCTACATGGCACACTTTAAAAGTGAATTATTTGGGTATCTGTCGGAATAGGTCGTTCAATTACATACCATGTTGAGTGGATCCCATACTGAGACAGATCCTTGAAGGGTGTAGAACAAATAAGTTATACATTAACAGGTAGGAATAACCACTACAGACTACATCTTTAAACTATATATGATTAATGCTAATCTACTGACACAGAACTTTTCATTAAAAGAATAAATTCTCTGGCCAGCTTTATTTCTTCTTGGATAAGGCTTACAAGATAGTAACATGGAATAGCTCTTTTTGCTATACACCACTCCAGAGGACTTGCAGTTTCCATGTAGTAGGAGCATACCCTTTTCCCCATGCATGTGATTTACAAATTCTGATTCATATTTACTTTGTATCATATTCACTGCTCACACTGTGAATGCCGTTGGATTTAAATTAATAATTTGGAAAAAAATACAGGTCAATGCATTCAGCTCCATAAAGTTGGTCAAATTTACTTTCACTGCAGTAAAAACTTAGTGGAACATGCCTAACAACAGTGTTCTCCAATACATTGCGTAGTAACTGGAAATCATATTTTTAAGTGACATCACCCCAATTTGGATGCCATGAGTCCCAAGAGGGTCTATGCTGCTTCAGACAAGACAGAAACTTGAAGTGCTAAAGAATGTAGCCTTGTGGCGAGCATTAGATTTGCTGAGTTGAGCATGAAGTGGGCACTCCAATCTTCCTCCAATGATACAAGATGCTGACAACCAAGTTTTATCTTCCCTAATGTACTTCTCAAAACTGGTACATCTGGAACCTCAGGATGTATGACAGGAATGAACTGTGGAAGTGCATGTAGCCCTTGTGGCTTCTAAGAGGTAGACCCTCTTTTACAAGTTATCATTTCAACATATTACACCCAACCCATCATTATATCACTAATCATGAGCCATTAACCAATTACTGCCATGCCATACTGATCAATGCCTAGACAGTTAAAGCCATACCCTAGCATGGAATATTGAAGTAACTGCCACCCAGACATAACCATTTGAGGTTTATGAAGATATGTGCATCTTATGGCTAGGAAAGTAGGAGGGTGCCTTTTTCGTTCCCTTGGAAGGCAACATTTCCTAGACAGAACTCACAGCATGGATGTCATTCTTGATGGTACTGCATACACATGTAGTAGTTTAGTTACTCACGCCAGTTGATTGGAAGCTTCATTTCGTTTTACAACAGCTTCATTGTAATGCCTGGAATTTGTTGATATGTCATCTTTCTTTCTTTACAAGACACACACTGTTCAAAAGTACTAAAATCTCAAATATTCTGTCTACAGAAATGTACTTTTTATTTTGTGGCCTATAGATATTGTTTTTTTTGTTTTTTTTTTTTACTTAATTTTTCATGGATGAAGTCATTATTAAGGTTTTATTTCCTTTTTTACATGTCTATGTTAACATCCTTTTATGACACAATTCCTTCTTTTAATGTTGGCAAGAATAACTGATGCATGGTCCTCTACAAAAAATGCAACAATATTGCTCAAGAATTTTTTTGTAAATGTTGAAAATAAATTCATGGTTTATTTACTTATTATCATTGTCATATCCCTTACTACTGTTAACTTGCATCAGGTATGCACTGTTGTTGTTGCTGCTGCTGCTGTTTCCATCTTCAGTCCAAAAACTGGTTTGATGCAGTTCTCCAAGCTGCCTCTTCTCTGGGTAACTCCTGCAACCTTACAGTTATTTGGACATGTTTACTGTATTCAAGCCTTGGTATCCCTTTACAATCTTTACCTCCACACTTTCTTCCAGTACCAAACTGACTATTCCTTGATACTGCAGGATGTGTCCTATCAACCAATCCATTCATGTAGTCAAGTTGTGCCATAAATTTCTATTTCCCCCCAAATCTATTTAGCACCTCTTCATTATGTTACGCAATCTACCCATCTAATATTCAGAATTCTTCTACAGTAGCAAATTTCAAAAGGGTTCTATTCTCTTCTTGTGTGAAGTGCTTATTTTCTAGGTTTCACTTCTGTGTAAGGCTATACTTCAAATAAATACCTCCAGAAAAAACTTTCTAACACTTTAACTGAAATTCAATGTCAACAAATTTCTCTTTTCCAGAAATGATGTTCTTGCTACTGCATCTGCATTTTATATCTGCACCACTTCAGCCATCATCAGTTATTTTACTGCCCAAATAACAGAACTCATCTACTTCTTCCAGTTTCTCATTTGCTACTCTAATTCCTACAGTTTCTCATTTCCCACTCTTAATTCCCTAAGCATCACCTGATTTTTCATAACATTCCATTACCCTTGTTTTACTTTTGTTGATGTTCATCTTATATCCTCCTTTCAAGACACTATCCATTCTATTCAGCTGTTCTTTCAAATCCTTTGCAGTCCCTGACAGAATTACAATGCCGTCAACAAACTACAGATTTGTTTTTCTTCTCCCACAGCTTTAATTTCCACTGCGTTTTCTGCTTGTTTTCCTTTACTGCTGGCTCAACATAGAGACTTAATAACATCAGGAGTAGGTAGGTAATACAATCCAAAAGAGAGCCTTTAGGGTTGTTTTAAGGAGCACAGCTAGACAGTTGTGCAACTATTGTTTAAAACACTGCAAGTGCTATTAGTACCATGCACATATATTATGGACACATTAATGTGCATTTTTTAAAAATGCTACAGTAATAGTAGTTTTATGAGAAAAAAAATGTGACATACACATGCACATATATTATGGACACATTAATGTGAATTTTTAAAAAATGCAACTGTAATACTGAGTTTGTGCTCTGTCTCTAATAATCTCAAAGGTCATATGCCATTAAACCCTAGGAAGAAGGAAGGAAGGAAGACTAGGGTTTAATGTCCTACTGACTTCGAGATTATTAGAGACAGAGCACAAACTTGAAATGTATCAAGGATGGGGAAGAAAATTGCCTGTGTCCTTTTAAAGGAACCATCATGCCATTTGCCTGGAGCAATTTAGGGAAATCATGGAAAACTTGAAACTGGATGGCCAGACATGGATCTGAACCATTTTTCCTGAATGATAGTCCATTGTGCTAACCACTATGCCACCCCTTTTGGCATATAAAAAAACTTAATTAATGTTGATTAGCACTGCTACTGAATTAGAAGGTGTGGGAGTAAGAGATATTGATTTAAAAGCTTTCCTTGGAGAACAGTGGTACGACAAAATTCTGAAACATGTTACTAAACATAATCTTTAATTTATTTTTTGTAATTCAAATCTTAAATGAAGGCTATGTTCATGACACAAATGCAGATGTCTCAATTTGAAAAATGTATGATGGCAATCTTGATTAAAATGCTGTGTGAAAGAAACAGGGAAAGAAATGACAAACAATATTGCAAATATCATCCTACAAATATGAGTATAGCTGAGAATATTCTGAATGTACTATAATTCATTAACGAGTTTGAAATAAATCTTATCTTATTACGACAACACAATATCCTTTATTGTTTAAAGGTGATTCATCCTGTTTTAGAACCGTTTACAAAAGAAGAAATTGTTTACAAATTAGAAACATTCATGTGAGAATCATTTGTTGATGGAAATGTGGTGTTTAAAGTCAGACAACAGGACCAAAATCAAGAATGATGACACTAAAAGGCTCCTAGATGAATTCTGAGTAAGCCAATTCAAGATGAACATGTGTGGATCTCAACAAAATGGAAGAACTGGAAGAGAAGTGTGCACAGTTGTCTAGTCAATACAGTTATCAAAACATGAATGAGAAGCTGTGTGCTGAAGCAATAAATTACACATTTGTTACACTAAATGAAACTGGAATTAGTTCAATAAAAAGAAAATATCATACTGAATTTTCGTACGGGCCTAAAGCGGATCTTATTAATTTGAGAAGTTTTAGTTGTGCCTGCTATCTTCAGATTGAAGATCACAAATGAAGAAAGACTGAAAAATAAGTAAAGAAAGGGATCTTTGACAGATAAGACTTTGATTCTCCCTGCTACTGAATCTATGTGCCTAATAAAAGAGACATTGTTGCACCTGATGTGGTCACTTTCTAAGAAAGAGTTGAAGATGAGTAAGGTGAGACTTCCACAAAAGACAATATGAATGAAATTGAGTATCCAAAAGAAAATCAGATGTCTGATTATTCACTCTGTGATGTCTCTGAAGATTGCAATATATTATCTGATTATTTGTGCAACTTGAAATAGATCTTTCACTATCAAAACTATGTGATCAACAAACTTTAAGGTACCTGTCACATTTCCATATTATTAATTGGATATTTCTGTGACATTTAAGTTTATTAAGCAGCCCTGAAAATTTGCAACGACTGTTTTCTATAGTCTGCATGGATATCTGTATTGTATGATAACTGAAATATTAAAACTTAACAAATAAGTTACATACAATTCAAAATTATTGTCTCTAATTAAGCTTTAATACTTTTTACAGTTGTAAATCACACACAACATGACACATAACAGCTGTTTCCCCACAAGTACTTCTGTTTCAAGACTGAGTCACAGTTAAGACAATCAGTTGTTTATCTAACAAGTGCTTAGCTCTGAATAGAATATCAACATCAGCTTCAGGGTTCACTAACTCAAACTGTGTCAACTTGTTCGCCAGGGAAATGAACGTTGTGGTGAAGTAGATTTAAGAATCTAGAATACCTATTCATATATGATGGTTGTCGTTACTTTTTATCTGTTTGTGATGTGACAATATCCTACAAAATGTTTTGTTTAACTCTCTCTCTCTCTCTCTCTCTCTCTCTCTCTCTCTCTAGTTTAGTGTCATGATAAGTTTCAACTGGGGCTCTCCATGCTGTGCTATTCTGAACATATAACATATTCCTTCATCTGTTTGTATTCTCATCCATTTCTAATGTTGTCCACTATTCTAACTCTCTTCTTACCTCTTCCTCTCATCCCTTCCACTTTTCCCTCTAAAATTGTTTGTTGCAGACATTTCCTATACAGTATACGTTACAGCCAAGATTTTCTCCTGTTTCTGATCAGCTCCAATAATCTTCTTTCTCCCTCTGTTTTCTTCATTACTTCATCATTCGTAAGTCTGTCAGTCTACTTCACCTTAAGCAATATCCATATTTCAAAAATCTCTAAATACCTTCCTTCTTTCTTTTTAACTGTGTATGATTCACTGCCATATAGCAGTACACCGGCAAACCATTTTCTCAGCTCTACTGGAATTCTTCTAGCTGTTAATACTGCTTCACCTTCTTGCTTATTCCCATAATTTTAGTCTTTCCTATATTCATCTTCACTCTGTGGCATCAATAGGTCATATCGACCATAGTCAACATTAATCTTTGGGACTCAGGTCGCTCGTCCTAGCCGCCATGTTAATTCAGTCTGTTCTTATACCTTGTACTGTATGCATGTGTATGATAATTGTCGAAACATATGTATGTGCAGATATTAGTGGGGACAGTTTATTCCATACACCGCTATTCGTATCCTGTTCCCATAACTCCATATTCCTTGCTCCTTCTTGCAATATTGGCCAATATCTGCTGTAGCTTCTCTTCTGATTTTGCCAACACTGCTTGATCATCCACATATTTTATAGTCTTTATCCTTTCTCCTCCAATTACAGTGCTTCTTATGTCTTCTATAGCCTTACCCCTGGCTGTTCTGCCTGTATGTTGAAAAGCTTTGGTGACAGTGAGCATCATTGCCTTATATCCCTTAGAATGTTCATCTCTTCCATCTCCTCAGTGACTGATCTGCACTTTCTGCTTGTGTGCACATCTTCTTTATTAACCTACATTTTCAGTCATTACTGACATCTTTCAAAATTCTCAGCATTATACTGCAGTTGACCCTATCAAATGTCTTCTATCTTTTTTCCTCCAATCAGCCTCAGACATTCTACATAGCAACTCTTATTCCTTGCCCTTCCTGAACCCAAACTAGTCTTCCCCAATATTCCCTCAGTTTTCTTTTCAATTATCCTTTGAATGATTCTTGTCTTGTAAGATGACTGATAAAACTAACTGTCCTATAGTTTTTGAGTTTTTTATATTGCACATTTTTGATAAAGGTTCTAGAATGTCTATAAGTAGAGATTTGGGGCCAAATTCCTATGCCATAATTTTTCTTACTGCTTTAGTCAATCTGGCTATTGTATTTGGACCTAAAGACTTCCTGTACCTCAGATAGAATTTTGTCACAGCCCAATGCTGAACTGCTTCCTCCCATTCCCACTTCAATATATTTAGACCTCAGTCTTCTCCATTCTGTTCCTCTTCCTTCCTTCGAAAGCAGTCTGTTAACTGTCCATACCCTGTATAACTCTTCCATATAAACCATTAAAACCCTGTTCACCTCTTCTATACGTACTGTCTTTTTTCCATGTCTATTTAATATTCATTGTTTGCTTATTTTTCTTACTTCTCTTTTTGTTAACGATTTCACTGTTCTGTACATTCCTTCCAGTTTTCCCTTCTTTTCAGATTCCCCTAATGCCTCACATTGTTGCCTCATCCAACCCTCTCCAGCTTAGTCAGTTAACCTTTTAGTTCATTATTCAGGGTGATACTACAGTCTACCAAAAATAAAATGTAAGTTAATATTACAATAATGATCAGTTATGGCAAGTTACTTCAAATAATATACTACAGAGCAAATAAAACCATGACCAAGAATGGAATGTGGGAGTTTAACATTACTTGTTTATTACAATGAAGATAAATATTTTGTTTACTTACACTGGAGGAAGAGAAATTGGAGGAATGGCAGCAAGACACAGTAAGATGTTTCCAGCAGTGTATATGAGAGAAAAATACAAGATTGTTCTGTAAAAATCAATTAAGGACAACATTACATAAATGTTGATGGTATATAAATTATGCACAGCAATGCTCTTGCAATTGTAAAATGTA